>NC_041740.1:41631534-42286534 GCF_004115215.2 Ornithorhynchus anatinus
GCGGCGGCTGGGAGGGCGGCCGGGCGAGACGGCTCCGGCGCTGGTCACGGTCCCGGTGAGCGACATCCCCGACGGCGCGATCGCCCACGTGACCTGCTGGCTCGCACGGTAGCTCGGGAGGCGATCGCCCTTCCCCCCGCGCCCCACGGACAAGACAGGCGGGGGAGGTGGGGGGCAGAGCCGGATCCTCCCGTGGTCATCCCTGGCCTGGCCGGGCAGGCGGCCCCGGGCGCCGGACGCCGGACTGGGCGCTGGGGCCCGGCGGCCATTGGCTCGGGGCATGGGAGCGGAGTGACACTTTACCCACCACACCCTGGGGCCCAGTCCCGCTGGAAATAAAAAGTTTTTTTTAACCGAAGCTCGGCCTGCTGGCGGCGTGCGTCCGCGCGGGTCTCGTGTGGGTCCCGTGCGGGGGTGTCGTCGTGATTTCATAGTAGTGATGCCGGTGCCCGTCGAGCCCTTACTACTGTGCCGAGCACTGTTCCCAGCGCTGGGGTGGATACGGGTAATCAGGACGCGTCGCTCACGGTCTTCATCCCCATTTTACAGACGAGGGAACTGAGGCACCGAGAAGTGAAGTGGGCACCCCCTGCGGGACCCGAGTGGTTCACTGTGGGCCAGAGTTTCCGGCCCCAGCGTGAGCAGCCCCGGGCTTGGGGCGTGGGCGGGAGACAAGATGGCTGTCCCCCGGGGCCGGTGCGTCCCGTCCCCCGTCCCGTCCCGTCCCCCGTCCCCCCCCCGCCCCCAGAGATAGGAGGAGAACCAGGAGAGAACAGAGTCGGTGAAGCCGAGGCGGGAGGATGTTTTCGGGAGAAGGGGGCGGTCCGCGGCGGCGAAGCCGGCCGAGCGGTCGAGGAGGATTGGAACGGAGTAGAGGCCGTTGGATTTGGCGAGAGGGAGGTCGCCGGTGACCTCGGAGGGGCGGTTTCCGTGGGGCGAAGGGGGCCCGTACCGGATTCCAGAAGGTCGGGGGGAGGGTCGGAGGAGAGGAAGCGGAGGCAGCGGGTGCAGACAACTCCGGGAGTTGGGCGAGGAATGGTAGGAAGACGGGCCTCCTCTGCTGCGTGCACCTTCTCCGTGCAGAGCGACGTACCGGCTGCCTACTGCTTGCAGAGCGCTGTGCTGGGCGCTGCGTTCAGAGGCACACGAGTGCCGAGGCGACCCACGGGGTGACCCGGGCGGGGAAGCGTGCGGTCTGGGGGACACCCCTCCGGGGAAGGCCTCCCGGCAGAGGCTGCCGTCTCAGGATGACTAGGCCGGCAGCCGCTCCCCGCGGGAGGACCACGGGGGCCGTCTTTCCGGGTCCGAGGGAGCCCGAACCGCCGGCCCGTGGGGCCCCGGGTGTCCAGATGATCCCGACCCTCCCGCGGCAACCCGCGGGGTCCCAGGCGTCCGGCCGATCCCGACCCCCCGGAACCCCGGCCCGTCGGCGAGGCGGACCGCCCCCCCCCCCCCCCCGGGTCACCCTTCCCCCCGTAAGCGGGCACGAGGCCGAGGTCCCGGTCGGCCACCGCGACGCCCGGCGGGCCCGACGAACGGGGGGACGGGCGGGGAGCCGTCCGAGGGCGGCGCCGGGGGTTGGAGGGCTTTCCGCTCGAGCCTCGGTGATTTATGGGGCGGAAGGAAGCGACTTCTCCGCGAGGGGGAAGTAGAAGAGGAGAGGAGGCCGGTGAAAGGGCTCGGTGACGACGGAAGAGGCCGGCGACTCTCGGGAAACCGGCCAGTTGCCGACTCTCTCCTTCAGATCCTGCTCTTGAGCGTTACGGCTGGCGGAGAGGGGGACGCTCGCGAACCGCGAATGGCTCCGTTTACTTTCTGGATGAGTTTATTTAGCTTCGGTCAGAGAAGGGGAGACATGGATCTGGAGAGAGGGAGAGGGAGGGAGATGGGGGTAGGGGAGGAGGCTGAGATCAAGAGGAAAGAGGAGAGTCAGGGGGTGTCTGATGGTCCTCGCCGGGTCGCCGCGGGGGAGTCAGGGACGGAGGAGGGAGTCGGGGGTGCTGGCCGGTCCATGTCGGGTCACGGGGGAGAGTCGGAGATGGAGAGGGGAGAGTCGGGTGTCGGCCGGCCTGTGCTGGGTCGCCGGGGGAAGAATCAGGGGTGGAGAGGGGAGAATCGGGGGTATCGACGCATTTGGCATCGTTTGCCTGCCACCCTCCCCCGGCACTTCTGTGGGTACCTATAATTTCTCTGTCCGTAGTAACGTCCGTCCGCCCGTCTAGACCGTCGACCCCTTGCAGACAGGCAACGTTCTGCTGTACGCTCCCAAGCGCCTCATGGGGAGCCCTGCGGAAGATAAGCACTCGATATAGCGATAGTCCATGCTGGGTGACTGGGGGAGGGTCCTCCGTGGCGTTGGTCGGTCCATCTCTCGCCGCGGGGGTGGGTTAGAGGGGAGCGGTTGTGTGGTTCTTCCGAGTTCCCTGGAGCTTGTGGGCCCCGTGTGGGACGGGGAACCGTGTCCGACCTGATTCGCTCGTTCTTGCCCGTCCGTCTCCCCCGATTAGACCGCGAGCCCGTCACGGGGCGGGGACTGTCTCTATCTGTTACCGATCTGTTCGTTCCAAGCGCTTCGTACAGCGCTCTGCACGTAGTAAGCGCTCAGTAAATACTATTGAATGAATGAATTGGCTCGGATCCACCCCAGCGCTTAGAAAGCGCTTCGCCAACGCCCCCGTAACTATCGTGGTTATCGCTGTTATTGTCGTCACTGTTACACTCCCTCGGAAGTGACCCTGTAACGCCCCCGCCGCGGCCGCGAAGACCCGGCGCTTCCAGAGGGCAAGCGGCCCTCCGCCAGCGGGACGTTAAGGAGATTGTCGGGCGCCCGGGAGGAGGACCTGGAAGGGGCTGACGGCGATCCGCGAATAAGCTGATCTTGCACTAGAAGCTGTTTTCGTGGGGTGTTTGCCAAATGGAGCCTCGAGCTGCAGTGCCGGACTTCGGAGGAGGTCATGTCCCGGCAACGTCCGGAGGTCTCCCCAAACAGGCCGGCCTGGGAGAGACGGGGAGAACGTTGGCAAGCGGCGTCGACGTCCCCGAGGCCCCATCCTCCGGCCGGGCCTGGGGGGCCGCGGGGCAGCTTCCGGCCGGGCTGGTCCTTCCCAGGCCCGGGCTTCCCCTCCGGCCGGCGTCGGGAAGGCCCCCCGGGCGGACCTACTCGGGGATACCGAGGCAGCGCCCGCCGGGGGAGGACCGGGCGGACGTCCGCTCCGGGAGTCCCTCCTGGGCCCCTCTGCCGGCTCAGCCGAGGCCCTCAGGACGGAGAGAGGGAGAACGGCCCGTCCCTCTCCGCTTCCTGAAAACGCCCGGCTCCAGTCGGGGCCAGGGACCCACACCGGCTGGAGCCACGGAAGGGAGCTGGGTTCTCATCCCGGCTCTGCCGCTCGTCCGCTCTGTGACCTCGGACAAGTCCCTCAACTGCTCCGCACCTCAGGTTCCTCATCGGTAAAATGAGGGTTAAATCCTGCTCCCTCCTACCTCGACGGCGAGCCCCGTGTGGGGCGGAGACCGTGTCCGATGAACCCGATAGACTTGCATCTGCCCCGGTGCTCAGACCGGTGCTTGGTGTATACTCCGTGCTTAACCAATACCAATAATCTCGACGTGATCATCATCGTGAAGTGAGCTGCCTGAGCCGCGGGGGTGGAGGCTAGGACCCATCCCCTTTAACTAGCGTAGCCACCGCTCCCCGGGGAGAGGCCTCCAACTAGGGGTTCGAGCCGCGGGCGTTCCCGGGCCGAGGCCTCCCCCTTCCTATCCGACAGCTCACCGCTCTCGCCACCTTCGAAGCCCTCCTCGGGTCACACCTCTTCCAGGGGACCCTCCGGGGCTAACGCCTCAGCTCTCCTCCACCCCCGCTACCCTCCCGGGCCGCACCCCCGCCTCTTCCGCGCGTCGCCGTCCCCTAAGCCCGGGGGTCCTCATCCCCCCGCTCCTCCCGGACCCCCTAATCCGGAGCGCGGGAGCGACCGCCCGGCGCACGCGGCAGAAGCGGATCCCGCGGGAGCCTTGTAGGATCACGGCCGTTTTCCGCGTTGAACGACCCAAGTCCTGCCCTTGGCGGTGTTGAGCGTCAGTGAAACTGTACAGATCCAGGGGAATAAACCGGGGGGGGGGGGGGGGGGGGAAGGGAGCCGGGAAATCATTCCGCTCTCGGCGTCAATCTCCGGACTAATTAATAAATTGATTACAGTTGATAGTCTGTATCTTCACATCGAGGTGCCCGCGGAGTAATCAATGGTAATTAAAAAATCAATTGCTCTTCTGTAGTAATTAAATTTGTCCACTTAAAAGGGCCTAATTGATATTGCTGGCAGCTCATTTCCAGGAGGGCCCGGGAGAGGCGGGGGGGGGGGCGCGGTCTGAGGTTGCGCGTGGAGGGGTCTCCGTTCCCCGTGGGGAACGGCGGAGAGCAGATGGGCGGGATGGATTTCTTGGGCCGGGGCGGGACCGGAGGGTCCCCGCAGCTTGGGGGGTCACTCGGCGACGGAAAAGGACCCCGCCGATCGGTCGCTCCTTCCTTTTACCACGCGTTCATCCCAGCCCTGCGGTCTGGCTACCGGGCCCCTGGCCCGGTCCGGGGTGGGGTGGGGGGGCCGGGGACCCGGGCTCCGACGGCGAAGGGGCCGGGTCGGGGTGAGAGGAGAGTCCTCCCCACAACTCCCTCAGCCCCGTTCACTGCCGGGACCGCCGGGACCGCCTCCCCTCTGTCTAACCTGGATCTCTCACGTTGAGGTTTCGGCCCCGCCAGGCAACCCCCGCGGCCCACTCGGCGCCAAAAGGTCGGCGACGGGTCCGAGGACCGGGCTGGGACCGGGCGCCCGGGAGAAATCGAGGCTCGGGCCGGCAGCGAGGCGCCCCGCCTCGCGGAGGACATCTGTCTGGGTGGGTTTCTCTCGTCTCTGCTCTAGGGAGACCCCTGCTAGAGGACGGGCCCTGCGGGGGAGAGACTGGGGCACGAGGGGGACAGGATCCCCTTGCCCGGGCGGGGCAGAGATGTGGGGTTCAGTGGCAGTAGGCCCCGTCCCGAGCGGCCACCGAAGGCGGTGAGCTGCACCCAGCGGCCCGGAGACCCGACCGAAGCCCGAGCCTTCTTCCCCGCTGGCCGGGAGCTGCCGCGCCCACGGGGAGGGCGCCAGCCTCCCGCGCCGCGCCACTCCTTCCGAGGCAGTGACCGAAAACCCCGGGGTTCGCCTCGGCGGGAGGGTGATGCCCACCTTCGATTTACGAAGGAGAGAACCGAGGCCCAGACAATCATCATCATCATCATTATGGTGTTGGTTAAGTGTTCACTAGGTTCCGGGCACTATACCAAGCCCCGGGGCGGACACAACGAATCGGGTTGGACGCGGTCCCTGTCCCGCGCGGGGCTCGCGGTCTTCATCCCCATCTCGCAGACGAGGGAACCGAGGCCCAGAGAAGCCAAGTGACTCGCCCCGGGTCACGCAGCGGGCAAGTGTCCGGGCCGGGATTAGACCCAGGCTCCTCCGACTCCCAGGCCCGGGTTCTAGCCTCTGGGCCACGGTCGCTTCCCTCCTCTCGGACCGTCAGCTCCGGGTGGGATCGGGACCACGGGCGATCCGTGCCAGCCCCAGGGAGCGGCAGAGCGTACTCTCCCAACCGCTCAGTACAGTCCTCTGCGCGTGGTAAGCGCTCGATAAATGCCCGCCGATCGATCGTCCGATCGATCGATCGATCGTCACCACGCTCTCACGGCCGGCACACGAGTGGACGTGGCGTCGTAGACGGGGCGACCCTAGGCTCGCGGCTAGGGGAGGCCGCCGAGATAAACGGACTAATAACGGTGGGATCTGTTATTCGTTCAATAGTATTTATCGAGCGCTTACTATGGGCAGAGCACTGTACTAAGCGCTTGGAATGTCCCAATCGGCAACAGATAGAGACGGTCCCTGCCGTTCGACGGGCTCACGGTCTGACCGGGGGAGACGGGCGGACGAGAACGATGGCGATAGATAGAGTCGAGGGGAAGAACGCCTCGTAAAAACGATGGCGACTAGATAGAGTCGGGGCGATGTGCATCTCATTCGGCAAAATAAACAGGGCGATGAAGATCTATACAGACGAGCGGACGGGTACGGCGCCGAGGGGGTGGGACGGGAGAGGGGGAGGAGGAGAGGGAGAGGGGGGAGAAGAGGGTTTAGCCGCGGAGAGGCGAAGGGGGGTGGAGGGAGCAGAGGGAGGAAGGGGGAAGCTCGGTCTGGGAAGGCCTCTCGGAGGAGGTGAGCCTTAAGTAGGGATTTGAAGAGGGGAAGAGAATTAAGATCGTCGGAGGTGAGGAGGGGGGGGCGTTCCGGCACCGCGGGAGGACGCGGCCCGGGGGTCGACGGCGGGACGGGCGAGAACGGGGGACGGAGAGGAGGCGGGCGGCGGAGGAGCGGAGCGTGCGCGGGGCGGGCGGTAGACAGAGAGGAGGGAGGAGAGGTAGGGAGGGGGGGGCGAGGTGACGGAGAGCCTCGAAGCCTAGAGCGAGGAGTCTCTGTTTGGAGCGGAGGTCGGCGGGCGACCACTGGAGGTTTTTAAGAAGGGGTCCAGGGCGGCTCGACTCTTCTCAAGGCGTCGACCTGGGGCCGATCCGGAACCGGTCTCCTGCCGGGAATGGGGAGGCCGGGGAGAGGCCTCGACTCCGGTGGAAGAATCCCTTCAATCGATGATGAGCGCTTACGGTGTGCGGGGGCAGTCGGCTGAACGCTTGGGAGAGGACAACGGCATCGGCAATAACAACAGTAACGATCACGGTATTTGTTAAGCGTTTACTATGAGCAGGGCGCCGTTCTGATCGCTGGGGGGGATCCAGGGTCATCGGGTTGTCCCCCGTGGGGGCTCACCTTTTTTAATCCCCACTGTTCCGGGTGAGGTCACCGAGGCCCGGAGAAGTGAGGTGACTTGCCCGAGGTCACGCAGCTGACGGGTGGCGGAGCCGGGATCAGAACCCACGACCTCTGACTCCCCCAGCCCGGCTCCTTCCGCCGAGCCGCGCGGCTTCTCTAAGATGAAGCCCGTGAGCCCCGCGTGGGACAACCTGATGACCTTCTATCCCCCCGCAGCGCTTAGCGCATAGGGATGGTCTCTATCTGTTGCCGAATTGCCCGTTCCAAGCGCTTAGTCCCGAGGAGCAGGGTGGCTCGGTGGCAAGAGCCCGGGCTTGGGAGTCAGGGGTCGTGGGTTCGAATCCGGCTCCGCCACTCGTCAACCGTGTGACCGTGGGCGGGTCACTTCACTTCTCCGGGCCTCAGCGACCTCCTCTGTCAAACGGGGGTGAAGACGGCGAGCCCCACGTGGGACCACCCGATTCCCCCTCTGTCTCCCCCAGCGCTTAGAACGGCGCCCCGCACGGAGGGAGCGCTTCACAGATACCAACGTCATCATTATTGTTATTCTCCGGGCCTCAGTTCCCCCTTCTGTAAAACGGGGGTGAAGACGGCGAGCCCCACGTGGGACCACCCGATTCCCCCTCTGTCTCCCCCAACGCTTAGAACGGCGCCCCGCACGGAGGGAGCGCTTCACAGATGCCAACATCACGACCGTTATTATTGCTCTGCACCTCGGAAGCGCTCGATAAACACCGCCGAATGAGTAGCGAGCGCTTCACAAACGCCCTCGGTACCAGGGATCGGCAGAGGGTGGGTTGGGGTGGGAACTAGCAGCGCCGGGCGGCGGTTTCCGTCCGGACGGCGGCGGCGGCGGCGGCGGGGCGCGCAGCCCGGGGAAGGGGCACTTCCGGCGGCGGGGAGCCCGGCCGGGGGCGGCGCGGGGGGGGGGGGGCGGGGCCGGGAGGTCCGGAGGAGGGGCGGCGCGGGCCGGGAGCGGGAGGCGCGCGGGAGGCGAGCGGGAGGCGGCGGGGCCATCCGCTGGGGGCGGGCGCGTCTGCGCCTGCGCCGGGGTCCGCGCCTGCGCCCGGGGGGAGCCGAGCCCGCGCCTGCGCCCTGAGGCCCCGCGCCCGCGCCTGCGCCCTGGGGCCCCGCGCCCGCGCCTGCGCCCTGGGGCCCCGCGCCCGCGCCTGCGCCCTGGGGCCCCGCGCCGTGGCCGCAGCGTCGGCAGCCTCCGCCTTGTGGCCCGCGCGCCGGGGGCGGGGGACCCGCCCCTCCCCGTCCCTCCCCGTCCCTCCCCGTCCCCTCCGTCCCGTCCCCTCCGTCCCCTCCCCTCCCGTCCCCCCCCGGGAAAGCGCAGCGGAGGGGGCCATGAGGCCGGCGCGGAGGCGGCGGGGACCAAACCCGCCCAAGGGCGGGCCGGGGCGCCGCACCCCCTGAGCCGCCGCGCCCCCGCAATCCGCCGCCCCCGGGGCCACGGGGCCCACGTCGCATCGGTGCCCCCCTCGAGGCGGCGCCCGCGCTGCGGGGGGCGCCCACGTCGCGGCGGTGCCCAGCTCCCGGCGGTTCCCGCCTCGGGTCCGCGCCCGCCTCGAGGGGGTGGCCACGATGCCCACGGCGCGGCGGCGCCCCCGTTGAGTCGGCGCCCCCGTCGAGGCGAGGCGAGGCCCCCGTCGAGGCGAGGCCCCCGCCGGGGACCGGCCCGAAGGGTCGTCGGGCCGCCCTCTCGTCGAGCCCCCGGGAGGGATGGAGCGGAGGGACGCGGCCGGGCCGGGCGGCGCGGCGGGCAGCTGAGGCGCCCCGGCGGGCCGGCCGGGCGGCACCGGCCTCCCGCCCGCCCGCCCGCCCGCCCGCCGCCGACATGCTGCAGCCCTGCGTCGGGGCGGCGCGGCTGCCGCGCAAGAGGCCGTACGTCTGCAACATCTGCCCCAAGCACTTCGAGACGCCGTCGAAGCTCGCCCGCCACTACCTGATCCACACCGGGCAGAAGCCCTTCGAGTGCCACGTCTGCCGCAAGACCTTCCGCCAGCTCGTGCACCTGGAGCGGCACCAGCTGACCCACAAGCTGCCCCACCAGTGCGGCGTCTGCCAGCGGCTCTTCCGCAGCCCGGCCGCCT
This sequence comes from Ornithorhynchus anatinus, assembly GCF_004115215.2. Classification (NCBI taxonomy): domain Eukaryota; kingdom Metazoa; phylum Chordata; class Mammalia; order Monotremata; family Ornithorhynchidae; genus Ornithorhynchus; species Ornithorhynchus anatinus. The sequence goes on from NC_041740.1 coordinate 41,640,482, forward strand.
TCCTCGAGCACCAGCGGCTGCACGGCGGGGGCCGCCAGGGCCCGGCGGAGCCGGCGGGGCCCCCCGCGCCGCCCTGCCGCCGGGCCCCGGCCCCGGAGGACCGCCGCCTGCCGCCCTGCGCCCTGCCGGACCGGCGGCACGCCCGCTGCCCCGCCCGGCGGCGGCGGAGGCCGCACGGCTGCGACGCCTGCGGCAAGGTGTTCCCGTCCCGCTCGAAGCTGGAGCGGCACCAGCTGATCCACAGCGGGCAGAAGCCCTTCGCCTGCCCGCTGTGCGCTAAGGCCTTCCGCCAGGCCACCCACCTGAAGATCCACCAGCTGACCCACACGGAGGAGCGCCCCTTCCGCTGCGGCCTCTGCCACAAGGGCTTCAAGGTGCAGAGCAAGCTGCTGAAGCACCGGCAGGTCCACGCCAGGAGCCGGGCCCGCCAGCCGGTCGGCCCGCTGGGGCCCAGGGCCGGCCGGGGCCGCCCGCGGCCCCCGCCGCCCGCCGGCGAGCCCCCGGACGCCCACTCCGTCTACGTCGTGCCCTTCCAGTGCGCCGGCTGCGAGCGGTCGTTCGAGTCGGAGCCGGCCCTGCGCGGGCACCGGTGCGGCCGGCCGGCGGCCGGGGGCCGCGGGGCCGGCGGCCGGGGCCGGGGCCGGGGCCGGGGCCCGGGCCCGGCCCGGCGCGGGCGGGCGGGGGAGAGGGCGCCGGACGCCCCGCGGGCGGAGCGGAGGAGGCCCGGGGCGGGCTCCCTGTGGGAGGGCGGCCCGGCGGGCCCCGCCGCCCCCGGGGAGCCCGGCCCCGACCCGGCCGCCTCGCCCAAGGCGTTCAAGAACCTGCACGGCGCCCGGCTCGGGCCCCGCCGGCCCATCGGCGGCAAGAGGAGGAAGAGGCCCGTGGTCCTGCCCTTCTCCTGGCCCCGGCCGCGCCGCCGCCGCCGCCGCCGCCGGCGGGCCCGAGCCCCGGGCCGGCCCCGGGCGCGGAGGGCCCGGCGCCGCCGGACCCCGGCCCGCCGCCGGCCCCACCCCTGGACGGCCTGGACGTGGTCCCCTGGACGGTGGCGGCCCCGGCCGTCGACCCCCACGGCCGCGCCCGGGCCTGCCAGTGCGACCGCTGCGAGAAGGCCTTCCCCTCCACCTCCAAGCTGCAGCGCCACTACCTGATCCACACGGGCCAGAAGCCCTTCGCCTGCGCCCTCTGCGGCAAGTCCTTCCGCCAGTCGGCCCACCTGAAGCGGCACCAGCTGACGCACGCGGAGCGGCGGACGTGCGACGGCCCCGCCTGCCGGCTGGCGCACGGGGAGGGGCCGCCCGGCCGGGCCGAGCGCGAGGGGCCCGGCCGCCGCCCGGGCCTGGCGCCGGGCCCCGCCCGCCGGGCCGCCGCCGCCGCCGCCTCCCCCGGGCCCGAAGCGGGGGCCCGGGCCCGGGAGGGGGTCAGGGTCTACCAGTGCAGCGTCTGCGCCAAGAGCTTCAAGTCCCCGTCCAAGCTGGAGCGCCATTACCTCATTCACGCCGGCCAGAAGCCGTTCGAGTGCTCCTCCTGCGGCAAGACCTTCCGCCAGGCGCCCCACTGGAAGCGCCACCAGCTCACCCACCTCAAGGACCGGCCCCGGCCCGACGCCGACCCCCTGCCGTGACCGGAGCCCGGCCCCGGACGCGGCGGGCGGGCGGGCGGGGACGGCGGTCACCCGGCGGCGGCGGCGGCCGGGGCGGGGCGGGGGGCGGTCCGCGGCGGGGCGGGGCCGGAGACGGTCCGCGGGGGTCGAGACGGACGCCCTGCGGCCGGGACCGGGGTCTCCGCCCCGGCGGCCGCCGTCCCCGCTCCCTCCCCTCCCCGACCCCCCCGTTCCCGAGGGACGGCGGCCCGTCCCCCGGCGAGCCGCGGGTGGTCGGCGCGCTCGCCGCCCTGCCCTCCGCCCGGGGCGCTGGGTTCGAGTGGGCGCTCGATCGTTCCCTGGTGGGGGGGGTGGGGGCCGGGAGAGGGCCTCCCGCCGGACCTCGCGGGCGCGCGACCGTCGACGGGGTCGGCTGCCTGCCTGCCCGGCGAGGTGTCGAGCCCTCGGGCTGCCTCGGGGAGCTCGGGTTCACCGAGCGCCTTGTGGCCTGCAGACCACCGACCGACCGTCCCGACCGCCGAAGGGAGTCCGGGAAGAGTGAGGAGACGGGATCCCCGCCCCCGGCCAGCCGACGGCCTCGGCCTCCGGGCCCGGCTGGGGGTCCCTCCCCCTCCCCGGCCCCCCGAAATCCCGTCTCTGCGCGCGGGGGGGGGCCGTCTCCTTCCCGACCGACCCTGGGCCGGGGACCTCGTCGGCCCGGCTCCCCTGCCCCCCCCCCGGAGCCGTCGGCGCCGCCCGTCCCGCCGTCGGCCCGGGGCCCCGAGACCCCCGGCCGCCCGGCCCCCGCCCCGGGGGCGGTTAGAACCCGGCGCGGAGGGCGCCGGCGGAAGCGGGGTACGGCCGATTTTGGCGGAGGACCTCAGGCGGCGGCGGCGGCCCACCGCCCTGCGGGGAAGCGGCCGGGGGGGAGGCGCGCCTCTGGGTCCCCCTCGGGGCCGGGGCGGGCGGGCGGGCGGCCGGCGGAGGCCGGCCCCGGGGCCCCTCCCGCGCTGCCCGACCCCGAGCCGGGCTGGCCCGGCCTCCGGCGGCCCCGCCGCTCTCTCCCCCGCGACGCCGGGCCGGACTCTGGGTAAAAGGCCGTCGGTGTCGATTCGCCGCTTTCGGAGGGGGATCCCCACCCGGGCCCCCCGCACGAGCCGGGATGCCGCCCCCCCGGATCCCGTCTCCGCGGCCGACGAAACCGAGGCTCCGCTCTCCGTGCTGCGCCTCGGAGGCCGTCGGTCGGCCCGAAGCGGTTTCGCCCGAAGCCTTGTCCGGCTCCCGCCTCTCTCCCTCGAGCCTTTTCCTCCCCGGAGGTGGAACCCGGTAGCAGATGTTGTCCGCGGTGTGTGCCGTAGAGGTCTGTGAAGTACCTGTGACGAACCGTTTATTCCTCGTGTACCTTTACCGAGCGGGCCGTGGGGGAACCTTACGGGGGCGGAAGGGGGTCGGCCGCGAGAGATCGGATTTTTCGAAAGAGGAGACATTAGCTGTCCAAACTAACGGTCCGCACTGCTGCATGTTAGAACTGGTAGGGGTTGCTGAGTCCTTTGTTTTTTCGCTTCTGAAAAAGAATAAAGCTGGTGAATATGGAGAGAGCGGGATCCGTTCTTTCAGCGCCTCTTGGATTCGGCCGCACCGCGGCCCGCCCGTCCGGTCGCCGGAGCCGCCCCCTCTCCGTCCGCTCTCTTGGGTTCGGCTCTTTTCCGCTTTCGCCCTCCGGCACCTTTTTTCACTTGGTCTTCTCAAACGCGTTTCGTAGGGCGCGTCTCCTCTGCCCTCACCGTCGTCGGCATTTATCGAATCCCTTCCCCGCGCTCCCAGCGGGCACTGGCGTGGAGGCGCCCACCTTCGGGCCCTCTGGTTCTTCGTCCCGGGACGAGGCTGGACTCCCACCCTGACGAGAAGCGCTCGGCACAGCGCTTGGCGCGTAGTAAGTGCTCAACAGATAACCCTAAAAATGCCGCGAGAAGCCGAGTGGCTCAGCGGATAGAGCACGGGCCCGGGAGTCGGAAGGACACGGGTTCCAATCCGGGCTCCGCCACCTGTCTGCCGTCACTTCTCCGTGCCTCGGTCACCTCGTCCGTGAAACGGGGACGAGAGCGCGAGCCCCGGGTGGTCCGGGGACCGTGTCCAACCTGATGAACTCGTATCGTTCCTTCTGTCGGTCGTCTTTATCGAGCGCTTAACTGTGTGCAGGGCACCGTACCGAGAGCTCGGGGAAGTACAACACGGCAATAAAAAGAGACGATCCCTGCCCACAGAGAGCCCACGGTCTAAAGTCGGCTTGCGGGGGGAGCCCCAGCGCTTAGAACAGCGTGAAGCGCCCAACAAGTACGATTATTATTATTATTATTATTATCATTATTATCATTATAAGAAAGAAAAGAAAAAAGCGTTCCCTCGGGCCAGGCCACGAAAAGAAGGATGCACCGGATGGGGAAACTGGGGTCCGGGTTGGGCCGGCCCCCGTCTGGAGCCACGGTCCCCTCTGATTACCCCCCCCTTTACTGGGTTTAACAATAATAATAATAATAATAATAATAATGTTGGTATTTGTTAAACGTTTACTCTGTGCCTAGCACCGTTCTACGCACTGGGGTAGATGCAAGGTAATCAGATTGTCCCACGTGGGGCTCACAGTCTTAATCCCCATTCTCCAGATGAGGGAACTGAGGCACAGAAAAGTGAAGCGACTTGCCCAAGGTCACACGGTGGACCCATGGAGCCGGGATTAGAACCCGCGACCTCTGACTCCCATGCCCGGCCTCTTTCCACTGAGCCGCGCTGCTTCTCAGAGGGCCGAGGGCTTCTGCCCTCTTCTCCGCTCCCCGTGAGGCTGAAGATTCTGTGGCCGCACTGTCCACTCCAAGAGCTTAGTATTGGTTCATTCCATTGTATTTATTGAGCGCCCACGATGTGCAGAAGCCCTGTACTGAGCGCTTGGAATGGACAATTGGGCAACAGACAGAGACCATCCTTGCCCAGCGATGGGCTCACGGTCTAATCGGGGCAGACGGACAGCAGAGCAAAAGAGAACCCAAAAAAGAGACGTCATCGTCAACATAGAACGAAGGGGACGTGCACCTCATTGAGAAAATAAATAATAGATACAAATGAGCACAGTGCTGAGGGGAGGAGCAGAGGGAAAGGGGGCAGTGCCCTGCCCATAGGAAGCGCTCAAGAAATACGATAGAGCGAAATGAATGCCTGTAGTGAGTGCTCGAAAAATGTGAATGGATGGTTGGATGAATGAGAAGCAGCCTGGCTCAATGGAAAGAGCCCGGGCTTGGGAGTCTGAGGTCACGGGTTCGAATCCTGGGCTCTGCCCCTTGTCAGTCGTGTGACTGTGGTCCAGTCACTTCACCTCTCTGTGCCTCGGTTCCCTCATCCGTCCAATGGGGATGAAGACCGGGAGCCTCCCGTGGGACGACCCGATGACCCAGAACAGCGCTCTGCACGTGGTCGGGGCTTAACAGATACCAACAGTGTTATTACAGAGAAGCAGTGTGGCTCAGGGGGAAGATCCCGGGGCTTGGGAGTCCCGTAACGGGTTCGAATCCTGGGCTCTGCCCCTTGTCAGCCGTGTGACCGTGGGCGAGTCCCTTCACCTCTCTGGGCCTCAGTTCCCTCACCTGTCAAATGGGGATGAAGACCGTGAGCCTCAAGGGGGACAACCCGATGACCCCGTCTCTCCCCCAGCGCTTAGAACAGCGCTCCGCACCGAGGAGGCGCTTCACAAATCCCCACCTTAGGAGGTTGGGGACGATGGGCGGGTGGCGTTGGGCGGCCCGGCCGGCAGGGGGCGGTGGAGCCGGGGCGGCGGCGGGAGGGGGCGCTCGAGGGGGCGCTCTAGCCGGCGGGCCGGACTTCCGGCGCCGGGCTCGTCGCCGTCACTTCCGGCGGGGCGGTGGCGGCGCGCGCCGGGGCCGCCCCTCATCCCCCGCCATGGCCGCCCCGCCGCAGCCCAAGAAGGTCGTGGCCCCCACCGTGTCGCAGATCAACGCCGAGTTCGTCACCCAGGTGGGGGGGGATGGGGGAAGCCGTGGCGGGGGGGAGGGGGGGAGGGGGGGGAGGGGGCGCCGCCGGGCTTTCCCGGGGGGGGTGTTCTGTGCACTTCCGCCAGCAGGGGGCGCCCACCGCCTCCTCCTCCTCCATTCATTCATTCATTCATTCATTCAGTGCATTCGTTCAGTGCATCCACTCCGTCGTATTTGTGCTAATAACGTTGGTGTTTGTGCAGCGCGCACTCTGTGCCGAGCACTGTTCTAAGCGCTGCGGGAGATACGGGGTCATCAGGTGGTCCCACGGGAGGCTCATTCAAGAGTATTTATGTGAGCGCTTACTAGGTGCGGAGCACTGGACCGAGCGCTTGGGATGGACAACAGAGAGAGACCAGCCCTGCCCATTGATGATGATGACGTTGGTATTGGTTAAGCGCTTACTATGTGCCGAGCACCGTTCTAAGCGCTGGGGGAGATACAGGGTCATCAGGTGGCCCCGCGTGGGGCTCCCGGTCTTCATCCCCGTTTTACAGAGGAGGGCACTGAGGCCCAGTGAAGGGATTTGCCCAAAGCCCCACAGCTGCCAAGTGGCAGAGCCGGGATTCGAACCCATCACCTCTGACTCCCAAGCCCGGCCTCTTGCCACCGAGCCACGCTGCTTCTCTAATAACGATGGTGTTTGTGAAGGGCTTACTATGTGCCCAGCACTGTTCTAAGCGCTGCGGGAGATACGGGGGTCATCAGGTGGTCCCACGGGAGGCTCATTCAAGAGTATTTATTGAGCGCTTACTAGGTGCGGACCACTGGACTGAGCGCTTGAAATGGACAGTCGGGCAACAGATAGAGACCATCCCCGGCCAGTGATGGGTTCATGGCCTCAAAGGGGGAGATGGACGGACAAAAACAAGACAACTTAATGGCGATAAATAGAATCAAGGGGATGGACGTCTCGTGGGGCTCGCAGTCTTCATCCCCGTTTTCCAGATGAGGGAACTGAGGCCCAGAGAAGTGAAGCGACTCGCCCGCAGTCACACAGCTGACAAGCGGAGGAGCCGGGATTAGAACCCAGCACCTCTGACTCCCAAGCCTGCGCTCTTTCCACCGAGCCTCTCTCATGCGTCGAGCACCGCACCGAGCCTGGTGCAGACGCAGTTTAATCAGGCCGAGTACGGTACCTGCCCCAAACGGGGCCCGCGGTCCAAGTAGGAGGTGAAACGGGTATCGAATCTTTGTTTTGCAGGCGGGGAGACTGAGGCACAGAGAAGTTAAGCGACTTGCGGGTCACGCAGCAGACGGACGGCCGAGCCGGAATTAGAATATCGGTCCTCTGGCCCCCTGGCTCTCTCCACCGGGCCGCGCTGCTTCCCCAGTTAGAGTCAGTAGACGCGAACCCGGCCCCCGAGGGGCTTAGTGATGTCGGTATTTGTTAAGCGCTTACTATGTGCCGAGCACTGTTCTAAGCGCTGGGGGAGACACCGGGTCATCGGGTTGTCCCACGTGAGGCTCACGGTCTCCATCCCCATTTTACAGAGGAGGGAACCGAGGCACGGAGAAGTTAAGTGACTTGGCCGCAGTCACCCGGCTGCCAGGTGGCAGAGCGGAGCTTAGGGTCTGCTGCGTGCAGAGCGCCGTGCTGAGCGCTGAGGAGAGCGCCGGAGAGTTAGTGGGCCGCCTCCTTCAAGGAGCTGGCGGTCCAGCGGGGGGAAGAGCCGTAGAGGGAGCACAGAGCGGGGTTGTCTGTGGGGACGGGAGATGGGAGTCCTCCCCGACGGCTCAGATGATCCCGAAGGACTTAAATAGCAGTTGGGTGGGAGGGCGACGGGTTAGTCAGGGAAGGCCCCCTGGAGGAAGTGCGACTTCAGGAAGACTCGGGAGGTGGCGAGAGCGGCCGTCTGAGGGATATGAAGGCGGAGGACGGTCCGGGACCCGGGGGAGGTGGAGGGTCCGGGTTGGGGGTCGGCGGTGAGATGGACGAGATGGAGGGACGGGGAGTAGGTGGCTGGTAGAAGAGCCAAGTGTGTGGGGCTGGGTTGTAGTGGGAGAGGAGGGAGGTGAGGTGATGGAGCGCGGCTCAGTGGAAAGAGCCCGGGCTTGGGAGTCGGGGGTCATGGGTTCTAATCCCGGCTCCGCCGCCTGTCAGCTGGTTGACTGTGGGCGAGTCGCTTCGCTTCTCTGGGCCTCGGTGACCTCATCTGTGAAATGGGGATGAAGACTGTGAGCCTCCCGTGCCCGATGACCGTGCGTCTACCCCAGTGCTTGGAACAGCGCTCCGCACATAGTGAGCGCTTCACAAATAGCAACGCTATTACTGTTACGGAGCGCCCTAAAGCCGACGGCGAGGAGCGCCTCTGTGTGACGCGGGGGTGAACGGGGCAGCCGCTGGAGGTTCTCGAGGGGTGGGGAGACGTGGCCGGGACCTGACCCGCTCCTGGGCTCTGTCCACCGGGTCGCAGAATTCCTTCCCTCTGCCCCTCCTTGGAGCCCCTTCTCCCTTCACATCCGGCTGACCGTGAGTCTCCCCATCTTCAAAACCTTTCCCGAACCCCGTCTCCTCCAGGAGGGCTTCCCCGATCATCTGTCGTGGCCCCGTCCCCTCTCTCTCATAGCCCTGTCCCATCCCCGCCCCTGCGTTTTCGCTACTTCTGCATCACCTAAGCCCTTGGGTCCCCTCTCACGTGCACAGACACGCACACCCCCCCCACCACCCCACCTCACCGCACTTCCTCCCCACCCCCTCCACAGTTAGACTTAGTTGTGTTTTTCGTCCCTCCCCTTCCTTTCACCTTCATTCTCCCACCTGTGATTCGCGGTAGGGTCCGCCTCTGCCGCTAGATGGTAAACTCCTCGGGAGCGGGCCGGGTTCGTGTCTGCCGACTCTCCCCAGTGCTCAGTACAGCCCTCGGCCCCCCGAGAGCGCTCGGCGGTTGCCCCCGACCGGCCGCTCGGCCCGGCCCCGGCGGTCGCCCTGTCGATGGACGCTGTGACGCAGCCTCGTTGTCCCGCTTGCCTCCCCAGCTGGCGTGCGAGTACTGGGCTCCGCACATCAAGAAGAAATCCCCCTTCGACTCCAAGGTGAGCTCCCGGCCCCGCTCCCCGCCGCGGGTGGAGTCCCCCCCGCCCCCTGCCCTGGGCTCGCTGGGGCCCGCCCGGCTCTCCGCCGCCTCGGGGGGGGGGGGGGGGGGGGGCCTGGGCGAGGGAGAGGGGCCTGGGCTGGAGCACGGGGGATTGGGGTTAGACCCGGGGAAGGGAGGGAACCTCTCCCCCTCCACCCCCGACCTTCTCCCCTGCCGCCCGCAGGTCATCGAAGACATATACGAGAGAGAGATTGTCAAGTCACGGTAAGCGCTCCCTCTTGTCCGCACGTTCGCCCTCCCCGGGTCAGTCCATCCATCGATCGGCCGGCCTGTGGGATCGACTGAGTGAGTGCCTTCTCTGTGCAGAGCACCGGACTGGATGCTTGACCCTGGTAGCTCCCCCCGTCCCCGTTCGGTCAGAGTGTTTTCTTTCTCCCTCTCCTCCTCCTTTCCCTCCGGCCCACCTCCTCCCCTTTCTTGTTTAAATGGCATTTGTTAAGCACTTACTCTGTACCGGGCGCTATGCTAAGCGTCGGGTAGATACGGGCCCATCAGGTTGGACACAGTCCGTGTCCCATATGGGGCTCGCAGTCTAAATCCTCACAGACGAAGGAACTGAGGCACAGAGAAGTTAAGCGGTTTACCCAAGACCGTACGGCGAACAAGTGTCGTTACGAGGATTAGAACCCGGGTCCCTGCTTCCTCCACTAGGCGTGCTGCTTCCCCTGTGCTCTGTACCCAGGAGGTATTCAGCAGATAGTACTGATGGTGGGGGGGGGTGGGGGGCTGAATCAAGTGGGATGGGACAGTCCAGTTGGACAGACAAGATGAGAAATTCCCGGCAGAGCTCTCGGGAAAGATAAAGAGCCTTATTCTCTTTCTTCTTTTGAGAGCCCTTCCGTTGGGCTGCCATTCCAGGCAGAGCTCACGGTGAAGTGGAATAGATGCGGCCGAGGGAGTCTTTCGTGGATGAATGGACGAGGCCAAGAGCCAGATGGGTGCTCACCCAACCCTCCCGCCCCTCGGGGACGGGATCCCAGGAATCGAACTCCTCTTCTTCCCTTGTAGGTTTGCCATTAGGAAGATCATGCTTCTGGAGTTTAGGTAAGTGTGCGATTCTCCGATATCCCGTGAACCTTAAAGGGGAAAAAAAGCCCTGCCGTTCGGAGGTTCTTTGAGACTCCCCTTCTTATTGGTATCGGCATTTATCGAGCTCCCCGCTTGGGGCCGTGTCCTGTCTTAGATGCTGCCGCTCTCTACGTGAGTTCAAGTAGAAAGGAAGGAGGAATCGGGGCTTCCCGCCCTCTGACCCGGGTTCTCCAGACCGGGGTGGGCAGAGATTGTCTCTCTTTATTGCTGAATTGTATTTTCCAAGCGCTCAGTACAGTGCCCTCCACGCAGCACGCAGCAGGCCCTCGATAAATACGATCGAAGGAATGAACGAAATCTGGGGGAGAAGCCTCCTCCAGGCTCTGCCTAAGCTTTGGAAAAGAAGAGCACGGCGGGATCAGAGATGGTTCGGGGCCGGCAGTGTCCCTGAGGATGCCGAGTGTCCCGTCCCCCCCCCCCCCCCCCCCCCCCGGGCCCGGCCGGGGGAGGTCAGCGTTGTTGGGCGGTCGGGGGGCCAGATGCGCAGAGAGCCGGGGCCCTTGCGCTTATTTTCCCGTCACTGGGTGGCAGGATCCTGGGGGCGGGGGGATCGCGGGCGGGGGGATCGCGGGCCGGGGGACCGGACCATCGACGGGAGAGGCGCCGGCCGGTCGCCGGCCGAGGGTCAGGACCGCTCACGGGCTCCCTGCGCTTCCTTCTCCCACCGCAGCCAGTACCTGGAAAACTACCTGTGGCTCAACTACTCCCCGGAGGTGTCCAGCAAGGCCTATTTCATGTCCATCTGCTGCATGGTGAACGAGAAGTTCAGGGAGAACGTCCCCGCCTGGGAGGTAACCGGCAGGAAGCGCTCCCGCTCGTCCCCCGTCCGGTTCCGGCGGCCGCAGGAGGCACTCGGGCCGAGGGGGCGGGGGCCTCCGGCTGCGGCCGGGCGCCGAACCCCAAACCTCCCATTTGGCGTCTCCAGCGGAGCACGGACGTGAACCTCCCGGGAAAGCGGAGGCCCGGGGTCCCGGGGCGGGCTCCGAGATCCGCTGGGCCGACCCGCTCCCCCTCTCTTTCCGTAGACTTTCAAGAGAAAGCCGGAGCACTTTCCCTTCTTCTTCAAGCGCATCCTGGGGGCCCTGCTGGCCGACGGGGCCGAGGAGCCCTCCCTGCCCGAGCAGACCATCCTCCTGCTCTTCCTCGATCACTGCTTCAACAGCCTGGTACCCGCGCCGCCGTCCCCCTTTCTCGTGTCGTTCCCGTCGAGGCCCGTGGGGCCGACTTGGGCCGGGGGTGGGCAGGGTGGCGTGCTGGGCCCCAGCCGCCTGGCCGCCGCGGATAATCACCTGTGGGCGGGATTTATTGGGCCTGCGCTGTTGTAAGCGCTCGAACCCAAAACCTCGCTTTCACCCCTTCAGGCCGTTGTGGGCAAGGACTGTTTCTGTTACGTTGTACTCGCCCCAAGCGCTTAATACGACGCTCTGCCCAGTCAGCACTCAGTAAATAAGACCGACCGACCTGAGCCTTCGCCACTGTCGACGAGGAGCCCCGGGCAAGACCGAGAGATCGGACCGGGCTCTCGGTCTCAGACGCCGTGGGGGCGGGGAGGCCTCTGGCTGAGCTCGCCCTTGTCTTCCCCACGTGCAGGAAGTGGATCTGATCCGGAACCAGGTGCAGCAGCTCATCTCTCTCCCGATGTGGCTGGGGCTTCAGCCCGTGAGTGTCCCCCGTCCCCGCAACTGCGCCTTCAGAACCCCGCTGGGCCTCCTCCGGGCGCCGCTGCCCGACGACAGCTCCGGGCCTGGACTCGGAGCAGCCCCGGGGCAAAAACTGCCTCCCGCCGGCGGCTTTCTCCCTGACCTTGGCGGTTTGGGGTCAGAGGATGTGGGAGAAATGTGAAGTGTCATCCCTGGCAGGGATGACTCTCCCCCGCCCCCTCTTCCCCACTCCCACAGGCCCGGTTGGAACTGGAACTGAAAAAGACCCCCAAGCTGAAGAAGTTCTGGAATTTGATCCGGAAGAATGATGAGAAAATGGATCCGAAGCTCCGGGAAGAGTACGTGACCGAGCGGCGGTTTCAGTTGGGGGACCTGAGCCGGTCCGCGGAGGCTCCGAGACGGCCCTTCCCCCGCGGGGCGGGAGGAGAAGGTCTTCCCCGGGAGAGGGAGAAGGTGCTCCTTCCTTCTGGGGGCCGGAGCCGACGGGGCTCCCGATCCTTCGGCCGCCGGGCGGCCCTCGGGAGACTCTGCGGGAGCCAGAGAGCTCTCCAAAGCGTGGGGTTGACCTGGGCCTGCCTGCTAAGTGGGTGCAGGCGCACGCACGTGTACCTTTATGCGTCCGCGCACGTGCTCACCCTGCTGCACCCCTCCTGCCGGTCTGAGGTGCGGACAGATCTGTGGGCGAGCGTCTCTACTGGGTCACTGTGGGGAGAGTTTGGGCCAGGGAGGGGAGAGTCGGGTATCGGACTGTCCGTGCCGTGCCCTGGGGGAGGGCCGGGGACGGAGAGGGGGGAGTCGGTGGTGGTGGATGGTCAGTGCCGGCTCACTGGGAGAGAGCCGGGTGTGACGGTTCATCCCTGACCAGGGAGGTGGAGGTCCAGAAGGGGAAGCAGCGCACATTTCCTCCAAGTGTTCGGTCCTTCCCGCTGCCGCCAAGGCAGAGTCCTGGGCTACATCGACTTTGGGGTTGATCGAGCGGTTTCATCTCCTGGATTCCTGCTCTGTCAGGTTCTCGTCCTTTGGAAACCTGTAAAGTAGCTGCACGTTCTTGATTCAGGATGAGGTTAAAGCTCTAACCTTGCTAATTTCAGGGCCCATCAGGAGCGGCGGTTCCTTTCCCAACTCATCCAGAGGTTTATCTCCGTGCTCAAATCCATTCCCCTCTCGGGTGAGGGATCTGACTCATTTGGGCCTGGGTGGGAAGGGCCTCCCTCCCCCGTGCCCCTCCCCGCCCCCGGCCCCCACCTCCGACGGCAAGCCGGGCGAGGAGCGAGCAGGGCCGAGGAGGGAAAGCCGAGTTCTGCTCCCTCCTCTCCGGTGACGCGGTGCCCACCCGGGGTGGTGCCGCGTGACATTTGGGTGGGCGCGGGGACCGGACCCCGGTCGCCACCCCCTCACACGCGGGCGACGGCCGGTCTGAGTCGCGGACGATGCTCGGGGCTGAGGGCCGATACCCCGGGCTCTCCCCGGCCTGCGGGCCGGCCCGCTCCCCGGGAACGGCGGAGACGCTGGGGGCCTCCGGCCCCGGTGAGAGAACGTTTGTGCCTCCCCCCGGCAGAGCCCGTGACCATGGACAGAGTCCACTACTGTGAAAGGTTCATCGAGCTCATGATCGACCTGGAGGTAAGGGCCCAGGACGCGTGGCCGGAACTTCCCCTTGCTCTTGGGCATGTCCGCATCCCGGGCTCTCTCTCCCCCCGCTGCCTGGGGACGGGGCGGGGACCAATAAACACAGAGGCTCGGGGAGCGGCAGACCGCCGGCTGCCCGGGCGTAGAAGGATGTGGTGGGGAAAGCCAACGGGGTCCCCGGAGCTCTTTGGGAAACGGACAGAGCTCAGGGCCCCTCTGGTCACTCCTGGCCGGGGCCTCGGAAGACGCCGGGGCGGCCCGACGCGGGCAGAGTGTGAATCACACGTCCCCGGGGAAGGGAATGCGGGGGGTGGGGACCGCGGGCTCTCTTGCCGAGGGCACCGGCCTCGGGAGGGTGGGACGTCCCGCGGGGGCGTCCGGGCTGGGAACCGGGTACGGCGGGCCCCGGGACACCCGGCGTACCCAGCCCGTGGACGTGGCGGTGCCGGTCACAGGCCTTGCTGCCCACCCGCCGCTGGTTCAACACTGTGCTGGACGACTCGCACCTGGTGGTTCACTGCTCCCTGTCCAACCTGGTCCGCAGGGAAGAGGACGGCCATCTCTTCTCCCAGGTGAGCGGCCGCGTGCCAGCCCGGCTTCGGCTATTCCCCTCCGTCTCCTCTTCCCCGGTCCCGATGGCTTCCGTTGCACCTCCGGGGGGGGGGGGGGTTCTCTCCTCTTTCCAGCTTGCGGAGGCGGTTGTCGGGGCTCGGTCTCTGCCCCGCAGCGAGCCGTGGGCGGAGGGGGGGGGGGGCCCGTGGGGTTGGCGGTTCTGCCGGGTTTAGTCTCAGATCGATCCCTCCCTAAGGACCCCCCAGGGGATCGTGGGCCCGGGCTTGGCCGGCCTGCCTTCGGCCCTTCGTTTCCCACCTCCCCGTCCCCTCCCCACTGATGGACCGACCGACCGACCGCCCCGCGTGCCCCATGTCGGTGCAGCTCCTGGACATGCTGAGGTTCTACGCCGGCTTTGAAATCAACGACCAGACGGGGAACGCCCTGACGGAGAACGAGATGACGACGATTCACTATGACAGGATCACCTCCCTGCAGGTAGCGGCGGGGTGACGGCGGCGGGGGCCGCCGCGGGAAGGCGGGCCCTGCCCCTGGGCGGCGACGGTTCAGACGTCGGTCGTCGGCCCGATGGAAGCCGCCCCTGGATTTACTGACCCTCTGACGTCGACCTTTCCCCCGACCCCAGGATGGCCTAGTGGAAAGAGCCCGGGCCTGGGGGTCCGGGGGCCTGAATTCCGATCCCCCCTCCGCCACTTATCTGCTGTGTGACTCTGGGCGAGTCACTTCGCTGGGCTTCAGTTCCCTCGGCTGTTAAATGGGAATTGTGACCGACCCCCCTGTGGGATGTAGACCGTGTCCAGCCAGTCGAGCTCGTATCTGCCCTAGCGCTCAGCTTCTGAACACGGCGAACCTGACCCCGGTCTGTACCGCCCCTTGCCCGGCCCGTGACGCCGCTCGGCGGACGGGCTCTCTCGAAAGCACGCCCTGCGCAAAACAGCGTGTTCGCCGTCTGTCCCGGGTGGGGTCTCCGGTCCCCGTGGGGATGAGCGGCCGCGGGAAGGGGCGGCGGATCCCCCGGTCGGGCGGTGGCCCCGTCCTCGTTCCCGACGCCCCCGACCTCCCTGCCGTTCCGCGTCTCCCCAGCGGGCCGCCTTCGCCCACTTCCCGGAGCTCTACGACTTCGCCCTGTCCAACGTGGCGGCCGTGGACACCCGCGGGGCCCTGATGAAGCTCTTCGTCCCCCTCGGGTGAGTCTCGGGGCAGGCGTCTCCCCCTCGGACCGGATCTCGGCTCCCTGCCGCCGGGACCTGGGGCGGACCCCCCCCCAACCTCCCTCCGCCCCCCGCGTTCCCCGAGCGGGACCGAGGACCGTCTCCCTGCCCCGTGGGCCGGCGTCCGGCCTGGAGCGGCCGGCGGGAACCGCCCGGGGCGCCCTCGGTCCTCCGGGGCCCCGTCCCGTCCCACCGAGGGGCCCCGCCCGGGAAGCGGGGCGAGGGGAGGGGGCGGCCGGCCCCCCGGGCCCCCCGGGCCCGCGGCGGGGTCCCGCGGCCCCGGGTCCGGCCTCGGGGAGGCCCCCGGAGGCCGCGGCCCCACCCAGGCGCCGCCTTGCCGTGTTTTCCAGTTCCAACACTCTCCACCGGGTGGCCTCCCACCTCTGCCTCCTGCCGCCCCTCGCGGACGGCCGGGACTCCGCCTTCGACAAGGAATTCCTGCTGGAGCTGCTGGTGAGCTCCCGCCGGGGCCGGCTCGGCCCGTCCGCTCCACCGGCGGTTCTCGTGGAGCGCCTGACGCGCGCAGAGCGCCGTACCGGGCGCCCGGGAGGGCACGGCGCGACAGAATCGGCCGCCGCGTGCCCCGCCCGGCTAGGGGACGGGTTTCCGGCTCCCCCGGGCCGCCTGGGGCGGGGTCCCCCGGGGGAGGCGAAGGGAACGCGGCGGGCCGGCCTCACGGACGGCCTTCCTCCCGGGGCCCGGGCCCGCGTCCCCAGGTGTCCCGCCACGAGCGGCGCATCTCCCAGATCCAGCAGCTCAACCAGATGCCCCTCTACCCCACCGAGAAGATCATCTGGGACGAGAACATCGTCCCCACCGAGTACTACTCGGGGGAAGGTGCGCTCCCCGGGCCGGGGGCGGCGGGCGGGGCGCCGCCGGGGGCCGGGCGGCGGGCGGGGCCCCCACGGCCGTGCGCTCTGGTCCCCGCGCAGGCTGCCTGGCCCTCCCCAAGCTGAACCTGCAGTTCCTGACCCTCCACGACTACCTGCTGCGGAACTTCAACCTCTTCCGCCTGGAGTCCACCTACGAGATCAGACAGGACATCGAGGACGGCGTCAGCCGCACGAAGCCCTGGTAGGGGCCGGGTCCGCAGCCGGGGGGGGAGGAGGGGAGGCCTCCCCCCAGCGAGGGGTCTCCGGGTCCACCCTCTTCTAGGGGCGGGCGGGGCGGGCGCCGCGGCCGGGGGGGGCCCGCGCCCACCCCCCCCCCCCGTCCGCAGGCAGTCGGAGTACGGAGGGGTGGTGTTCGGCGGGTGGGCTCGGATGGCCCAGCCCATCGTGGCCTTCACCGTCGTGGAGGTGGCCAAGCCCAAGATCGGGGAGAACTGGCCGGCCCGGGTGCGGGCGGACGTGACCGTCAACCTGAACGTCCGAGATCACATCAAGGACGAGTGGCAAGGTGACCCGCCGCCCTTCCCTCCCCTCGCCCCGGGGGCTGCCCGGCACGGCCGGGTCCCGGGCCCCCGCCCTCGTCGTACCCCGCCGTCCCCCCCCCCCCCCGCCTTGCCTCGGAGCAGGGGCCCGGCCCACCGGGCGAGACGGCGGCTGGCTGGGGAAGGGGGCTCCGGCGAATCTGACCCCCGTCTCCCGGCCTAGGTCTGCGCAAGCACGACGTCTGCTTCCTGATCACCGTGCGCCCCACCAAGCCCTACGGCACCAAGTTTGACCGGAGGCGCCCCTTCGTGGAGCAGATCGGCCTGGTCTACGTCCGAGGCTGCGAGATCCAGGGCGTGCTGGACGACAAGGGCCGGGTCATCGAGGACGGTGGGTGCCGCCGGCCCTCGGGGGAGGGGGCCGGGGGGCCGGTTTGGGCCCGATGACCAGGGGCAGGTCACTGAGGACCAAAGCTGGGGTTGGCCCATTCTGCCCCCCGATCTGTGGGACGTCTCGGGTAACTCGGACTCGTTCGCCGGGTCGCGAGCCAGTCGTCGTGGAAGATAAGGACCCCGCCGTTCATCTCAATTCGGAACAGGCACCGCCCCGCTTTGGGCCGCCTCGGTCCCGAGAAGCCCGCCGGGACCTCCTCTCCCTTGAGAATTCTCGCCCGCGGCCTCGTCCCCCTCGCCCCGCCCCCGGCTCCCCTTCCGTCCCACCGTTTTCCCCCTCCCTTTGCTGTGGGGGCTGTTCTGGGTGAAGCAGATCGGGTGTCTCGAGCTCTCCTTCCTCGAAATGCCTCTCTGCCCGTTGAGCTCCACCGGGGCCTCCTTTCGATCAACCGCTGACGTTTATCGAGCTCTCGCTGGGTGCGGAGCGCTATGCTCCACGCCTGAGAGAGCTCGCCGCGATCCCAGCCCCCAAGGAGCTTGAGTTCTTTCGGGGGAGACGGACGTTCAAGCGAATCGAGGCCGGGGGAGGTGGCAGAGTAGGGGACCGTTTACGTCGGGACCGTGGGGCGTCACGGTACGGCTTCCGTCCCACGTTCGTTTCGGTTCCGCTTCCGACGGCGACTAGGGCCGGAGCCCAAGCCCAGGCTGAGAGGAGACTCGAGAACCTTCCGGGTGTTCCTGGACCCCAACCAGTACCAGCAGGATATGACCAGGACGATCCAGAACGGGGCCGAGGACGTGTACGAGACCTTCAACATCATCATGCGCAGGAAGCCGAAGGAAAACAACTTCAAGGTCTGCGGGCCGGGGCGTCGGGGCGGGGGGGGGGGACGGAGGGGCGGGGCTGGCGATCCTGGGGAGCGTTCTGCCCGCACGCGGCCCTCCCCCTGCCCCGCTCCCGACCACCCCCGCGGCATCTCGCTGCCCGTAGGCCGTGCTGGAGACCATCCGGGACCTGATGAACACCGAGTGCGTGGTGCCCGACTGGCTGCACGACATCATCCTGGGCTACGGAGACCCCGGCAGCGCCCACTACTCCAAGATGCCCAACCAGATCGCCCGCCTGGACTTCAACGACACCTTCCTGTCCATGGACCACCTCAGGGCCAGCTTCCCCGGCTACAACATCGAAGTCACTACCGAGAACCCAGACCAACAGGTCCCACCTTTCAGGTGCGGCACGGGGACCCCTCCGTCCCACTCCCGGGCGGGCCTCCTCCTCCGGCTGAGCCGGGGGCTCGCCCGGCCAGAACCCGGGGCTCGTCGGCGGGCCCGGACGGCGGGCTCGGATGTTAGAGGGCGGGGAGGAGGTAAGCGCTGGGATCCCCGTGGGGCGGAGCGTGATGCCGGGTCCGCGACGCCGTCTCGGGTCGGTGGCCGGCGTCGCCCGGCTCCCGTCCCCGGGGTGCCCGACGGGGACGTCGGCACCCGCGGGGCCCGGTCCCGAGGGCCGACGCTGCTTCGCCGGGCTGCTTCCCGGCGTGCTCGGAGGGTGCCCCTCAGACGGGAAGAGGGGACGTCGGCTTAAAAGGTTTCCTGGCCGTTCACGCCGGCGGGGACCGGGGAGTCCCTGGTGGGGACGCTGACACGTGGGCTCTGGATTTCAGGATTACTTTCCCGGTGAAAAGCGGGAAAGGGAAGAAGCGGAAGGACGCCGACGGGGAAGGTGATGGCAGCGAAGAAGCGCAGACTCTGATCGTGGAGCCCCACGTTATCCCCAATCGAGGACCCTATCCATACAATCAACCCAAACGGTAACGCAGATGCACACACACCCCCAGTCACGCGCTCTTTTCGGGGCCGAGGCGGGGCCTCGGACCACATCCCGGATTGGGACCACGGCCCCGTCTTTCATGTCGGGCTGACCTATCCGTCGGAGGAGCCGTACCGACTCGGAGGCCGGCTGGGCGCAGAGGACCGTTCCGAGGGCCCGTCGGCCACGGGACACTTTACCGAGCGCCGGGGAGACTACGTAGGGGGGGACAGGGCACTCGGGGAGTGCTCAGGGTAGCGGGGGGCCGACGGACACGGAGGAACGTACAGCGAGGAAGATCAACGGCCCAGAGAGCTGGTGGTGTAGATGGAGAAGGGCTCAGATCATTGGAGGGCGTCGGTCGACGTGGACGGAAGGGCTGCTCCCGGCAGGGGGTTTTTTAGGGTCTGAGGGCCCGCGTCGAGGGGGTGTGAGCCTGCCAGAAGGAGAGTTGTTCTGCCGGGAGGTGGTCCCCGGAGGAGGCAGGGTTTCGGGGGGGCTTTGAATTGAGAGAGAGCCGAGACCCATCACGTGGCGGTATTAACGGGACGCTTCCGCCACGTTGGGGCACTGCCCTGAGCGCTCGGGCGAGGGCGGTAGAAGAGGTAGACCCGAACCCTCCCGTCGAGGAGCAGACGGTCCGTCGGGGGAGGCGGACTCCGAGTTCAGTTACAGGTCGGGGGAGCGACCGGGGAAAAGTGCCTGTGGCGGGGAGGGAGGGGGGGAGCGAGCTCCGGCCCAGAGGAAGGGTGTGAGCCGGGGGTCGGGGGCGAGCGGATCGAGGACGAGGCCCGGTGAGACGGCGGGCTTCTGGAGCTGGGGAGAAGAGTCCCAGCTGGAGTGTGGTGGGAGCGGGAGCAGATTTCACACCGACTGGCTCCCTCTCCGTTGGTTTGCAGCAACACGATCCAGTTCACCCACACGCAGATCGAGGCCATCCGGGCTGGGATGCAGCCGGGGCTGACCATGGTGAGAGATGGAGAAACAGAGGAGGGACGGGGGGAAGGGAGAGAGCGCCAGGACCCTGAGCCGCTGGTCTTAGCCTTTCCCCCGAGGGGTCCAGAGCGTGCTCTCTGGACCGGTCGGAGCCGGGGGGGGTCTCTGGGAGAGGAAGGCGAGGAAGGATACCGAACTGCATGCCTGTCAGAAACGAGGCCGTGGGGCCTGGCGGTGGTGTGAAGCTCCATTTGAAAAAAACAATCCCTAATGAAGTCCAGGCGCAACGGCACCTTTCCCGGCGGAGAAGTGGTACGCGGCGGCCCCGGCCCTTCCCGCGGGAAGCCGGCTGCACCTGCCCACCGTCTCCCTGTCCGCCCCCCAGGTGGTGGGGCCCCCCGGAACGGGCAAGACGGACGTGGCCGTCCAGATCATCTCCAACCTGTACCACAACTTCCCCGAGCAGAGGACGCTCATCGTCACCCACTCCAACCAGGTAGGCGCCGGCGCCTCTCCTCTAGGGTGAGTCTCACCGACGAGCGGGGTCCCTTCAGTCCGCTCCAGAGCGCCGGGTGTGACTTGGCGCCTCTGGCCCGGTGCCCCCGTGAAGGAATTGCGGGGGGGGGGGGACGGGACGACGACCGGCGGGGCGGCGCTCAGCCGCGGGAGTCGGTGCGCCCCGTTGCCCAACTGCGCCTTCCACTGGGACCAAGAAAAAGCCCGAAGTGGGGCAAGGGAAAGGGCTCTGATCCCCGGGAGGTTTCCTCCTTCAAGGGGGAACTCGATGGATCGGTCGGGACGGGCGGGAACGTGGGCCGATCGTAAAGCACGGGTGGGGTCGGACGGGAGCGTGTGCGTCTGGGAGGGAGCGCGGAGCTCACACCTCGCCCGCCCCACGAGGCCCCCCCAGGCACACACTACGAGCCCTTGTTCGTTGGGAGGCTGTGTGACCTGTGGGGAAGAGGGACCGGGTGGGCGGGGTGGCCTTCCCGGGGCCCGGCCGTCCCACGGGCCTGACCCGCACTCAAGAAAGAGATCCTCGGACCCTCCCGGTCCGATCCGGCAGGCCGACGCCCCCCGCCCCAGCCGGGCCCGGGACCCTCCCGCCGCACTCGCCACCCCTCTACCGTCCCTTCCCCGGCTGGCCTCCCCGTGCGCCGCGCCGCCTCGATCCCCGGTGCCGGCCCCGACCGCCCCCCCGGCCCGTTCGTTCCTCCCACAGGCCCTGAATCAGCTGTTCGAGAAGATCATGGCCCTGGACGTCGACGAGCGCCACCTCTTGCGCCTCGGCCACGGCGAGGAGGAGCTGGAGACGGAGAAGGATTTCAGCCGGTGAGCGGCACTATGGGGAGGGCCCGGGCCCGAGGCCCCCGGGCCGGAGCCGGGATCCGTCCTTCGCCCTCGTAGCTCGACCCTCTCCGTCGGAGGCCGGGCTCGCCGGCCGGGCCCTCTCCCCACACCGCCTCGTCATTCCCCACCGCCGCAAGAACCGGGGTCGGGGGTGGCAGCCGAGGCCACGGATCCCGATGACCGTCAGCCAGGGGCCGGCCGGCCCCTCCGGGACGGGTTCTCGGATGCGGAGCCCCGTTTCCCGGAGGAGCCCGGCCTCCCGGGAGGTCCTAAGTGGGGTTTGGAGCGGGCTGCCGCCCGGTAGAAGTGCCGGCGGCGGAGAGGCCCTTTCTCCCTGGCGGGGCCGGGAGCGGGGCCGGGCCAAGCCGGTCCGCTCCGAGCGGGCCCGGCGAGCCCCACCTCTTGCCCGTCCCGACATCCAGGTACGGGAGGGTGAACTACGTCCTGGCCCGGAGACTGGAGCTGCTGCGGGAGGTGGGGCGGCTGCAGGAGAGCCTGGGGGTCCCCGGAGACGTGTCGTACACCTGCGAGACCGCCGGCCACTTCTTCCTCTACCAGGTGAGGGGGCGCGGCGCCCCGGACCGGGCCGGGCCCGCGGCCGGGGGGACGCTCCCGGTTCGCCCCGAGACCCTGCCGGGTCGCAGGGGACGCTCTCCTAGATCACCCCAGAGTGGTTTCGGCCTGGGGGGTGTTGCTGCCGGCTTGCCAGGGTGCCAGGTGGCGCCAAGGCCCGCCAGCCCCGGGCTGGGCTGTTCTCTGTTGTCCGGGCCCGTTGGCTTGGGTCTCAGAAGGCCAATGCCCCAGTCCTGGGGGGACTCGTGGCAGCGGGTCTCGGCTGGGCTTTCCTGAGCCTAGACGACGATTCCAGTCATTTGAAGTCGGTACCGGGGAGCAGAGTTGGGGGCTTCGGGGAGGGGGCGGTGGGAGAAAAGGGAGCAGATCCATGCTTCCCGATCCCGACGAGCAGCGAGTCCCGCCAGACCTTGAGCTCCGTGAGGGCGGGGCCCGGACCTGCTGCCTCTCAGAGACTCTCCCGGGTGCTCGCTGCCGTGCTCGGCACCCGGTGGGCTCTCGACGGATAACACCCGTCAGATAACGTCAGGAGGCAGCCGGCGGCCTTGGTCCTGCCGCCGGCACTCCGGGGCCTAGACCTCTGACGGTCCGGTGGGTCTCTGCGCCCGCAACCTGTTCGAGGCGGGCGTAGCGGGCCCCGGGCGCCTTCTGTGCCGGGCGCGGTGCCTTCCCTGCCCCCCCCCCCCGAGGGAGACCGGCCCCGGGACCCAGGACAGCCGGGGTCGCGGGGCGGGGGCGGGGGGGGCGATCGAAGGGCCTCGCGGCGGGCTGGCGCGGCCCGCCCCGTGACGCGGCCGACCCCGTGCACCCCGCAGGTCATGTCCCGCTGGGAGGAGTACATGAGCAAAGTGAAGGGCAGGGGAGCCCGCGACAAGCCGGACGTGGCCGACGTCAGCCGCCTCTTCCCCTTCCACAAGTACTTCGCCAACGCGCCGCAGCCCGTCTTCCGCGGCGACTCGTACGCGGAGGACATGGAGATCGCCGAGGGCTGTTTCCGGCACCTCCGGAAGATCTTCACTCAGCTCGAGGCGAGGCCTCCCCCGCTCCACTCCGCGCCGCTCTGCCCGCCTGCCCCGTGTATCTCCGTGGGGCCCGTGCCATTCCGGGCCCGGGTCTTCCCTCCCGGGGAAGGTGGCCCCGACCCCGCGGGCGGGCTCCCGAGGCAAACCTGCCTGGGACGGGAGGGGCGCTTGGGCCGGCTGACACGGGGCGGCTGGGATGGGGGCGGCCCAGAGATCCGGGGAGCTGGGGGAGTCTTCGAACCCCGTCTCTCTCTCTCTCTCTCGCTTAGGAGTTCCGAGCCTTCGAGCTGCTGCGGAGCGGCCTGGACCGATCCAAGTATCTGCTGGTGAAGGAAGCCAAGATCATCGCCATGACCTGCACCCATGCCGCCCTGAAGAGGCACGACCTGGTCGAGCTGGGGTTCAAGGTAACGGGGGCGGCGGGGGCCCTCGGCTCGTTCCCGGGGCTCTCTGCTTCCCTGCCTGGCTCCGCCGCTTGGGGCCCGGGCCTCGGGGTTTGCTGCCGACTCAGATCGCGGGGTGGTGATTGGCCCGGGGCCGGGTCGTCGGTGATGGAGAGCACTGGATTTGATCCGGGCATTCAGCGAGCACTGAGTTGGATCCACGTACAAAGTGAGCGCTGAGTTGTTGCCGTCAGTGAGTATTTGAGGAGCGCCGAATCGGATCCGGTCACCGTACGAGCCCAGAGTCGCTGCTTTCATTGAGCCCCGAGTGAGCGAGCACTGAGGCACCGCTGTCGGTGACGACCGAATCCGAGCCATTCAGGCCAAGCTCCCGTGGCACCTGCTCATTCAGAAGCCGTGCCCGCCGAACCTCTGCCCGCTGCCCGGCGCCAGAGTTGGCCCCGATTGGCCGCCTGCGGCTCCACGTAACCCGAGGACTCGCTCTACCCTGGCGGTCGCTGAACGGGCCCGGGGAGATAGCCCGCGCCCGCCCCCCACGCTCCGGTATACCCGAACGGGCGGCCGGCCGCGCCCGTTCCTTCGGCCGGAGCCGGCCCTCGGACACGGGGGGGCGCTCATCGTGCCCTTCCGAGCGCTTAGTACGGTGCTCTGCACGCAGTAAGCTCTCAGTAAATGCAATTGACTGACCTCCTGGGCCCGTGGACCGGAAGGTGACACGTTGCGGGGACGAGGCCGGGCGGCAGTGGGGACGGACGGACGTGAGCCCGGCGGGCAGGGCTCTGCCTGCGTCCCCAGTGGCAGGGGCTCGGCAGGCCTCTTCTGCCCCCGAGTCCGGTAGCCGAAATGGGCGACCCGTCCTGGGGCAGGGAGGCCGCGGCGGCCACTCCGTCGGCGGGACGGAGCGCGGAGAAGCGGTTCCGGGGGAGTTCGCGTTTCATCCTCGAGCCATCCAGGGAAGTGGCTGATGCGGGCGCCATCTCTGCCCGCCCGTCTCCTGATGTCTCGGCCCTTTGGGGCCAGGGCTCCGGTCCGGGCCGGCGCAGGGAGGCCGCCCTCGACTGGGTTTCTGTACTGGGTGGGACCAGGCTCCCGGGGAGAAAGGGGAGGGTGATGATCATGGGCCTGGAGAGACCAGAAGCTCACCACGGTCAGAGATCGCTGTCCCCAGAGCCCCGGGGCCAAGCAGGGGCTTCGAGGCTTCTGCGCCGCCTGAGATTCGACCCGTCTCCCTGACGGGCCTCTCTCCCCGTCTCTCCCCCCCGTCTCTCAGTATGACAACATCTTGATGGAGGAGTCAGCCCAGATCCTGGAGATAGAGACTTTCATCCCCCTCCTCCTGCAGGTATGTGCCCGTGCGTCCCTCCTCGCACAGACCCGGGGTGTTGGAGCGTCCCCGGGCCACCACGATCTGTGCCCCGGCTGCTGCTGGGGTCGGGGGTGGGGCAAGGTGGCCCAGTGCCTGAGGTCCCAGTGAGCCATTCCCAGGCTCATCCCCGCCCCCCGACACAGTCACCCTTCCCCCCGGGGCCCTCCGCGGTGGACAGCGAGCCCGCCGTCGGCCGCTCCCGCCTCCACTGACCACCGTGGCGTCGCCTGGTTTTCCGCTCTTCGTGGGTGGGGGTTTCTCCGTGAGACATCCCCAGCTGATCCGGGCAGGGGAGCTCTGAAAAGACTCGGCCGCCGTAATCGCCGAAATGACATTATAATTATGCGTTTTGGAGAGTTCTATTTTTGTAGCTCCCTTTAGTTGGTTATTTCCAGAAGCGGTCGGGAGGTTGGCGAATCCCCCGGGTTGTCTCGTGAGTCCCGAACCTCTGGTGGGCCTGAACTGTGACATCTGGGAGGCCCCCGACTGCCCGCGGGCATTCGGGATGAATTCAGGATCCCCCGGGTCCCCTCCGAGAAGGCCAGGGGCCGCCCCGTCGCCCCGCCGCCGAGGGCCTCCGCCTCGATCGTATGACCCCCCCTCCCCCCCCCCCCCCGATGTTCTCGGTCCCCAGAACCCGCAGGACGGGTTCAGCCGCCTGAAGCGCTGGATCATGATCGGGGACCACCACCAGCTACCCCCGGTGGTCAAGAACATGGCCTTCCAGAAATATTCCAACATGGAACAGTCCCTGTTCACCCGCTTCGTCCGGGGCGGGGTGCCCACCGTCGACTTGGACGCCCAGGGGCGGGCCCGAGCCAGGTAACCGCTCGACGAGCCGGGAGCCGGGAGGGCCGGGCGGAGCGGCTCCGGACCCCTGGGGAGCTCCGAGGCTGGCTGCGGTCAGCCCGCGGGAGGGAGTAGGGGGCCGTCGGCGAACCCGGGAGGACGACGTCCCGGGACCTGGCCGGGAAAGCGAGGCCGGGGCCCAACCTTCGGTGAGGTCGGCCGTTTGCCTCCTTGCTTCGGAAAGCCTGTGCAACCTGTACAACTGGCGCTACAAGAACCTGGGGAACCTGCCCCACGTGCAGCTGCTGCCCGAGTTCCGCACCGCCAACGCCGGCCTGCTCTACGACTTCCAGCTCATCAACGTCGAGGACTTCCACGGGGTCGGGGAGTCGGAGCCCAATCCCTATTTTTACCAGGTGAGGGTCGGGCCCCCGCCCCCCCCCGGCGTCGGCCACGGGCGCGAGCCCCGCGGGGAGGGGGCGGCGCCTCGGGGCCCGTCTTCCCCCGGCCACTTTCCGGTCTCCTCCCGGCACGCCACCAGGGGTTGAGCGTATAACGCGCTCTGAGCGGGGTCGAGCGCGTCCCGCTCTCCCTTCTCAGATCCGACGGGCAATTGCTCTTCCCGCCTTATTGAAGGCACATCTCCTCCGGGAGGCCTTCCCTGCCTGTGCACCCCCTTTCCTCTTCTCCCACTTCCTTCCGCTTTGCCCCGACTTGCTCCCTTTGTTCTTCCCTCTTCCCAGCCCCGCGGCATTCACGTACGTAGCTGTGATTTATTCATTTCCGTTAATATCCGTGTCCGTGTGCCTGCAGAACCTCGGGGAGGCCGAGTACGTGGTGGCCCTGTTCATGTACATGTGTTTGCTGGGCTACCCCGCGGATAAGATCAGCATCCTGACCACCTACAATGGGCAGAAGCACCTGATTCGGGACGTCATCAATCAGCGCTGCGGGAACAACCCCCTCATCGGGCGCCCCAACAAGGTCAGCACCACCCGTGGGCACGGGGTGGGGGGGCGAGAGGTGGGGGCCGTCCCCGTGCCATCGGACTGGCACGACCCGGTCCCGCTTCTCTTATTCGGGGCGGCCAAGGGCTCTAAGAGGGCCCGCGTCTCCCGTCTCCCGTTTGCTCCCAGGTGACGACGGTGGACAGATTTCAGGGGCAGCAGAACGATTATATTCTCCTTTCCCTCGTGCGGACCAGGGCCGTGGGCCACCTGAGGTAGGCGAGAGCCCCAGCTCCCAGACCCGCCTGGCTCCGGGAGCTTCTGCCTCTCCCCCCGCTCCGGAAGTCGACT
Source organism: Ornithorhynchus anatinus (assembly GCF_004115215.2). Taxonomy (NCBI): domain Eukaryota; kingdom Metazoa; phylum Chordata; class Mammalia; order Monotremata; family Ornithorhynchidae; genus Ornithorhynchus; species Ornithorhynchus anatinus. The sequence continues at coordinate 41,666,678 of NC_041740.1, forward strand.
CGGGCGGCCCAAGGGGAACGAGAGCCCGCTATTCCAAGGGTCGGCCCGGTCTGACGAATCGGGCCGGCCGTTCAGGGGAGTCGGGGCCGGGTCTTCCCGGCAACACCCGTTGTCCCGGGCATCTTGAGGGGTCTCCCGCGGGTCGACGATACTGCCTTTACCCTTCATCTCTGGATGGTCTGGAGCGCCGGCCCGCCGGGGTCGGGGTCGGGGCTGGCAGCGGGGACCGGACCCGGTCTCGGGCCGGCGAGGCCACTCGCGTCCCTTGGGTCTCGGACCTCTTCGACTGACCCTCCGCTTCTCCCCGGTGCCCGCCTCGCATCCCTTATTCATGGTAACATGGCGGACTCATCCGGCAGTGTCGATCAGCGCCCGATGTGTGCAGAGCACTGTGTCGAAGCACTTGGGAGAGGCCCAGTAGAGTGACCGGACGTGAGTCCTGCCCTCCGGGAGCTCACAGTCACCAGTACTTGGCGAGCCCTAGCACGGGCAGAGAGCTATTTGTAGTGAGTGCCGAGGAGCGTGGCGTAGGGTCGGTAGACACGATCCCTGTCCTCGAGCTGCTTCCGGTCCGGTGGGGGAGGCGGAAACCTGAGTGGGGACCAGGGCACGGGGATGGAACAAGCCAGTGCTCAAGTACCGGTGTGGGGCGGCGGGTGGGGGCGAGCCCCGAGGTGCCCCGGTGATGTGGAAGCGCTGGGGTGGCGGCGGAGGGCGAGACGTTAATTAAGGGAGGCGTTCCGGAGATGGGGAGAGCCGGGGGGGGGGAGGTTTCTGGGAGTGGCGGCCGTCCCCGGGAAGGCGAGGGAGTGGGCTCGGGCTTCCGGGTGTCCGGTGGCGCCACGGGGACTCAGTCGCCGCCTCGCGTTTGCTCCCCGAAGGGACGTCCGTCGCTTGGTGGTGGCCATGTCGAGGGCCCGGCTCGGCCTGTACATCTTCGCCCGAGTAGCCCTCTTCCAAAACTGCTTCGAGCTCACGCCGGCCTTCAGCCAGCTCACCGCCCGCCCCCTCCACCTTCACATCGTGCCCACCGAGCGCTTCCCCACCGACAGGAAGGTCGGGACTCACTCGCCCTCCCTCGGTCCGACCCCCGGGGCCCCGGACGGTGCCCTCTCAGCCCAGCCGCAGCCCCCCCGCCTGCCTCCAAGGGAGATGGACCCCGGGGGGCCCGGGGAAGCAGCGTAGCTCGGTGGAAAGAGCCCGGGCTTGGGCGTCAGAGGACACGGGTTCTAGTCCCCGCTCCGCCACCCGTCTGCTCTGTGACCTCGGGCGAGTCGCTTAACTTCTCTCTGCCTCAGCTACCTCATCTGTAAAACGGGGATTAAAAGCGTGAGCCCCACGTGGGACAGCCTGATTATCCTTTATCTTCCCCGGCGCTTAGAACAGTGCCCGGCACACAGTAAGCGCTTAACAGATGCCATCGTTATCATTATCATCGTCGAGTCCGTTTTGCTCTGGGAGTCGCTCGTTCAACCCATCGGTAGTATTTACTGAGCGGCCTGCTGTGTGCCGAGCACCATACGGAGTGCTCGGGTGACCGCAGTAGGCGGTAGACCGTCTACGCGCTCCCGGAGAGGTTCCGGACCAGCGAGGGGGCGCGCCCGGAAGACGGAGGACCTCCATCCGCCGCGTGCGGAAGGCGGCCGGTCCTAGGAGGCCCGTGGGCCGGGGGACCCCGACCCGCTCTTTTTTTCCAGAACGGAGCCCACCCTGCCCACCCCGTGCAGGTCGTCAAGGACACGCCCCAGATGGCCAACTTCGTCTACAATATGTACCTCCACGTGGTTCGGAGTTCTCACTGCTATCGCCAGGTGAGGTGCCCGGCAGCCACCCTCCAACGCAGGAGCCCACCTGCTATCTGCCGGACGCGTTGAGGATTTAAGCTGGGCCCTCGCCCCTTCTCCCCGACGCCCTCGAGAAATTTTGGTCTGTAGAGGGACGCCTCCGCCCCCCCCCCTCGGGGTCCCCCGTTCCACGGGGGCTCGTCTTCCCTCGGCCGGGCACTGGCCCGCGTTTGGTGCTCACCAAAATCTCTCAACTCGGCTCCCCTTGAACTCCGGCCCTAAAATCTGTTTGCCCCAGGCCAGGGTGTCCGGGCGTTCCTCTTGTGACGAGGAACCCACAGAGCGATGCCCGGGTGGGGGGACCCGGAGGGCAGGGCGTCGGCTGCCGAGGAAACGGGACGGGGCGGAGGCAGAGTCGCGAGGGAGGGGGGCTGCGCTGGCCCGCCCCGAAAGGTTTTCTCCTCTGTCGGCAGACGCTCCCGCCCCCGCCCGCCCTGGTGGAGGACAGGGAACCGGCTCCCAGTCAGGAGGCCGGAACGGAGGCCGCAACGGAGACGGGCACGGAGGCCACGGCGGAGACGGGCACGGAGGCCAAGATGGAGGCCACAGCGGAGACGGGCACGGAGGCCACAGCGGAGACGGGCACGGAGGCCAGAAAGGAAGCCGAGGCGGAGGCCGGGACGGGGGCCGGGACGGGGGCCGGAACGGAAGCCGAGACGGAGACCGGGACGGGGGCCGGAACGGAAGCCGGGCCGGAGATCGAGACGGAGGCCGGAACGTCAGAGGTGGAGGGGGAGGCCGAGACATCAGAGACTGGGGTGTCCGAGAAAGGGGGGGAGGATGGGCCCTCCTCGGCCGAGGGCCCCCAGGAGGCCGGGAGAGCTCCCGGCGAGCCGGCCGCACGGTGAGACTGTGGCCCGGCGGCGGCGCCGCCAGCTTAATGATTAATACCTGACGAGCCAGCTCAGAGGTTTACTTTTCATATGGCCGAGCACTGGGTTTTCGGCCGATTAAACTTCTTTTCCGTTCCCGTTCCCCTCTGCCGCCGGCCTCAGATTGCTTCTTGAACGTCAGTTAAGACGGGCATCCGCTGTTGGGCTCCCCCCTCGCCCCCCGCGGGAAGCCCCGAGAGTCCCGCCTGTAGCTCAGCTTTCCCCTGCCTCTTTCCCCGGGGCCATTCGGCTTCAGAGGCTCGCCGGGGCTCCCCTCGGCCCGGCGGGAGGCCGGAGAGGACCGGGCGACCGGAGATGTCTCCCAGGCGCTCCGCGTGGCTGAGGCGTGCGAAACGGTGTCCGCTGTTGTCCCTGCCTTTGCGCCGGGATCCCCCGACCGGACCCGCTGTTTGTTCGGCGCCGGCAGGGTGGGCCGACCGCACCGGGGCGGGAAACGGCACGGGAGCAGCCTGTGTCCGAGATGGCTCCGAGCTGACACCGTCAAACCCGTGACTCCCCCTCGGCGGCTGCGGGGACTCCTGGGGCCCGTGGGCTGGGGCCCGAGTCGGAGCTCCCCGGGACCTGGAATTCGTCCATTTCATTCAGTCATATTTAGTGAGTGCTTACTACGTGCCAAGCACTGAACTAAACGCTTGGGAGAGTACACTGTAACAGACACGTTCCCGGCCCACAGTGAGGTTACGGTCTAGAGGGGGAGAGCGGGAGTTTTCCGGAGGAGACCATGAAGGGGATTCAAATCCAGGAACCAGAAAGACCTAAGAAATGAGCTCATCCGACGCCCACCAACTCAACTGAGGCTGGATGTGGCCAAGAACCAGGGCTGCCTCCTGTACACACCCTAGTCACGCCCAGTGCCACCCTCTTAATAATAATAATGTTGGTATTTGTTAAGCGCTTACTATGTGCCGAGCACTGTCTTAAGCCCTGGGGGAGATACGGGGGAAGCAGGATGTCCCACGTGAGGCTCACAGTTAATCCCCATTTTACAGATGAGGGAACTGAGGCACAGAGGAAGTGAAGTGACTTGCCCACAGTCACACAGCCGACAGATGGCAGAGCTGGGATTCGAACTCATGAGTCCTGACTCCAAAGCCCGTGCTCTTTCCACTGAGCCATGTTGCTTCTCTTGCCAAGGTGAACCATCATCATCAACGGGGAAGCAGTGTGGCCTAATGGAAAGAGCACTGTCCTGGGAGCCAGAGGACCTGGGTTCTAATTCCGGCTCTGCCGCTTTGCTGTGTGACCTTGGGCAAGTCACTTGGTTTCTCTGTGCCTCAATTCCCTCATCTGTAAAATGGGGATTAAATCCTACTCCCTCCTATTTAGTCTGTGAACCCGGTGTTGGACAAGGACTGTGTCCAGTCTGATTATACCGTATCCAGCCCAGCGCTTAGTACAGTGCTTGGCCCGTAGTAAGCACTCAACGAGCACCGTAATAATAATAATAATAATCGCTTGGGTCCTGGTTAAGCCCCGACTGTGGGCTAAGTTCCGCAGTCAGATGTGACGCGTCCCCGTCCCGCACGGTGATGACCGTCTGAGGAGGAGAGGGATTGGGCGAGGTGAAGCCAGCAAAACCAAACTCTGCTAAAGATGATCCGGGCTTTGTCCCCGCAATGGCCCCAGGAAGAAGGGAGCTTCCCAGCTTAGTGGGAGGCCGGGCGCCGGGGGTATAAATAGCAATCGTGAGGGGGCTTAAGAAGCTGGGGAGAGATAAGAGCAATGAGTGAGCTCGGGGGGAAAGAAAAGCAGGCCTCGGGGGGGGAGGGGGAGGGCTCTTTAAATGGGGAAGGGATGGGCTGGAGAGGCCAGGGGTTCCCTCTCTCGAAAAAGGTGGGCAGGCAGGGAACGCGTCTGCCAACTCGACCGTATTCTCCCAAGCACCTAGTACGGTGCCCTGAGCATAGTAAGCGCTCACCGTTGATGATGATGATGATGATGAAAAACCATGAAGCTGGCCAAGTCTTCCAACACGTGCAAATGGGGGAGGAAGTGCCGATGGGTGATCTTTCACCCGTCACCATCCCCGGAAGGCAAGGATGGAAAGAGGCCATTAGGCCTGGCCCGCTACCTTCCTCATAATAATTGTGATATTGGTTAAGTACTTCTTATATGCCAAGCATCGTACTAAGCCCTGGGGTAGATAGGAGATAATCGGGACAGACACGGTCCCTGACTCACACAGGGTTCACGCTCTGAGGAGGAGGATTCTCCTAGAAAAGGTTTCCGCCATCGGGGACCGGGCCCGGGCGCCTGCGGGAACCCACCGCTAATCATCTAGACCGTGTTCCAGGAGCGCCAGCGGCCCCTTCTCCACGTCGCGAGCCGCCCCTTTTACGTGCACGTGCCGGCCCCTTCCCCGAACGAACCCTCACACCAGAAAAGCGGATTGCCTGGGAGATGGCAAAGACCTCCGCTTTTTCCAATCAAGGGAAAAAGGGAAAGAAAAAAAAAGGTTGAGTTATTTATAAACTGTCTATCGCTGGCGGGGCCGACGGGCAGTTGGGTTTCACGAACTCAACGGTCATGTGCTTAATCAAGGGTGAACGGGGGGCCCCCGGGCAGCCGTGACCCCGCGGCTCAGGGTCACGCCTGCTTCCCGACCTATTTTTCATGTCTAACGGGGTCCGAGTCTCCTCGTCCCCGGATCCCGGGCGACGGAGAAGAGGGACGTGTGCAGAGGGACCTATCGGCTCTGACGAAGCCCAGGCAACTTGTCCGGTAGTGGAGAGAAGCCAGGCGAAGCCGCTCAAGTATTCCTGCCTGGTCGCGGGGGGCCCAGGGGAGCGAGGGGGAGGTCGGGTTGGGGCCTGAGGCGAGGGAACACCGGGATCGGGGATCCTGGCCGCTCTCCTTTTGGAAAGCCGGGGGGGGGGGGGGGGAGGCGCCTATGGTCCTTCCCGAGGGGGTCCCCCTGGGAGGCGTTGGTTTTGCGTCCCCGACCCCTGGCTCCGTGGACTGAGGCCTCAACGGGCACCCACCGCGGCCAGCTCAGGGCAGCACCACCAGAGGGGATGGCCCTGGCGGAGTCGGTCCACCGGTACCGGGGGAACCGGCTCTCCAAATTTTCCCCAACCGAAGCATCTACCTACCTAAAATTTCTGGTACTCTGGTGGGCCTTGGTCTGCTTGAAATTAGGTCTGAGGGAAAAGAGTGAGGAGAATTTTTACCTTACTCCTGTCCCTGCTGTCTCTCCCTCTCTCTCTCTTCCCTTAGACTGGGAGCCTCAGATGGGATGAAGACTGGGCCGGGGAAGGGAAGTCAGGCTGGATCGGGCCGCCTCCCCAGCACATCACGCTCAGGAAACCCATTTTGACCCGAAGAGCGGAAGGAATCCGTCGCTGTCCCTTCGCTGGTGGATGAGTGCCCCGGCTGGCACTGGGTCGATTCCGAGGGACCCCTGACCTAACCCAAACTTGGGTCTTTTCCTCTGGCCAGACCCCAGGCACTCGGGGGACGGGGGGTGGTTGACCACATCTCTGAGCTGTTGTCCTGAGCGGGAGCCCCCCGCCACATCTCCCTCGACCTGTGGCTTCTGAAATAGCTCGGCCACCAGAATATCCCATCACCCCCCCCCCCCACCTCCTGGCCCCCCAGATGGGGCTATTTATAGCCCAGGCTTTTCTGTTCCTTGTGCGAGTTTCTCAGGTATCTGGAGTGACCGTGGGTGGTAGCCAGAGCCGTGAGCGGGAGCCGGCAGGGATCACGGTGTAGCGGATCGAGCACGAGCCCGGGAGTCAGAAGCTCGTGGGCTCTAATCCCGGCTCCACCACTCATCCGCTGGGTGACCTTGAGGAAGTCACTTCACTTCTCTGGGCCTCGGTTCCTTCATCTACCGAACGGGGATCGAGACTGTGAGCCCCGCATGGGACGGGGACCTTGTCCAACTCGATTTACCTGCATCCACCCCGACGCTTAATAGAATGTCTGCTACCTAATAAGCGCTTAGATATTATTTCTGTAGCGGGCACGGGCTGAAGGAGGAACAGGAGAGTCCCCCGGGCTTCCAGTGAGACCTGAGGCTTCGGAGACCGGGCCGGGTGTCAGGGAGGGGCTGATTTGACCGTGACCCTGGATGCGCTCAGGGGCCGGGGCGGGGCCGGGCACCGGGTGGAGAGATCTGTTGGGCCCCTGGAGGAGCCTTGGAGACACAGCGCCCCGGTCACCCTGAGTGGGGACCTTCAAACGGCCTTCCCTAACCCACGCGCGGGCCCTTTCCCCAAGTACAGACCCCTGCTCCGAGTCACTCCCCGCCGAACGGGTAGGGGTTGTGTAGCCGGGACGGTCCCCCGGGCTCCAGCAAAGGGAGAGGGACCCCCCGCCCCAGTTCCAGTGTCCCGGAGCTGGGTGGGGAAGGGGCCCAGGGACAGCCGCTTCGGCACCCGGGCACCCAAGCGCCCCCTGTGTGGTGAGGAAACCCCCTCGGGTGCACCCACCCAAGTTGGGGGCTGGCGCTCGGTTGCCGCGGGCTCTAGGCGGTTTTCCGCCCTTCTCGCTGATCACCGAGGCGGTGGCGGGCGGGAGCCCCTCTCCGAATGCTGTAGTTCCCCTTCTTTAATGAAATGTGAGTTCTGGTGGCATCCGTGCCCTGAAGCTTTGTGAAGTAAAAGGTGCCGCTGCCTAGGCGCGAAAACCGCTATCGGGTGAGCGCGGTTCCCGCCCCGGCCCCGGCCCCGGCCCCGTCACTCTGGATCTCTCGGCCTCCATCCAGCGAGGCCGGGCCCGGCCACGGCCACCCCGAGGCGCTGCGGTCCGGCCCACCCCTCCACCCCACCCCCTTGGACGTTGAAGCCCTCCCGACCCCAGTCGGTGCTGGGAAGGACCGAGGTGACGAGGGCCCTGCCTGGCAGGGCCCCCACAGGTCTCTATCTGAGAAGACGTCTGCGAAGCCAACCAGGATGTGAAGTCAAAAATAAAGCGCTAATGAATACAGGGTCGTTTTCGGAGGGAGACTTTTTTTACCCGCTCTCGGAGCCGGGCTGCCGTTGCCTCTCCATTTCTGCGGGCGGGGAAGGTGTCTACCAGCTCTTCTGTACTGAACTCTCCCAAGCGCCTTATTGTGGTATTTGTGAAGCGCTTGCTATGTGCAAAGCACTGTTCTAAGCGCTGGGGGATACAAGGTGATCAGGTCGTCCCACGTGGGCCTCACAGTTTTTTAATCCTCATTCGACAGATGAGGTAATTGAGGCACACTGACTTGCCCAAGGTCACACAGCTGACCAGTGGCGCAGCCGGGATTAGAACCTGTGACCTCTGACTCCCAAGCCCGCGCTCTTTCCACCGAGCCACGCTGCTTCACACAGTAGGTGCTCGATAAACGCTATCGCTCGGTCGGCCCAACAAGTCCCCTCAGGTCCGAAGCACCACATCCTCGAGGACGTAGCCTCCCTCAGCGTTGGCGACTAGCAGCCCCGCCGCTTCTGGGCCTGGGGGAGGCTGCGAGGACAGATTTTCCACGGACTAGTGAGAGGAGCCCGGACCCGGGAATCGGAGGACCTCGGTTCCAGTCCCACTTCTGCCTTTGGTCTGCTGCTTGACCTTGGGCAAATCGCTTCGCTTCCGTGCGCCTCGGTTTCCTCCTCGGCAAAATGGGGATTCGATACCTGTCCTCCCTTCCTTTTTAAACCGCGAGCCCCATATGGGATCCGTATCTACCCCAGCGCTCGGTACGGTGCTTGGCACGGGGCAGGCGCTTCACAGATGCAGTAGTCCAGTGCTCTGCACCTAGTAAGCGCTCAATAAATACTATTGATTGAATGAATGATGATAATAATTAATAAGAGAAGCTTTCGTCCCAGCCCATCGGCCGGAGAGGAGGCCGTCGGGGTCACCGAGTCCGGGAAAGTGCCCTCCCCGAGGGATTTTGGGGTTTCCTGCAACCCGGGCTCTCCTCACGGCCCCGGGCTCTGCCTCTCGCCCCCAGACCGATCCATCGGTGGTATTTATTGAGCACTTACTGCGTCCAGAGCACCGTACTGAGCACTTGGGAGAGTACAATACAGCAGCTGGCTGGCGCATTCCCCGCCCGCGTCGAGTTTAGAGGCTAGAAGGGGAGGCGGACGTTAATATAGATTCAAGGGGCCCCTCCCACTGGTTACCCCCCCTCCCCCGTGGTCCCCCCCCCCTCGCGGGCCTCCCCGGGTAACGGCCACCGGTGGGCTGTTGGAGGACGGGCCGGACCACCCGGCGCTCGACTGGAGGGGCCCAAAAAGGAGCTGGTCCTCCCCGCCTGAGGGACCCTAGATTTTTCCCCGTCTTTCTCTCGCGCGGGCTGGAGGGAAAGGGTCTCTCTCTTACTGCTGGGTTTTGGGGTCCCGAGTCGTGGGTTACCCCTCCCTCCCCCCCCCCCACGACCAGACCCTAATGGCTCGGTCCTCCCCCCCCCACCCCCCCCATTTTCGCCCCCTCTCCCCCCTCCCCAGCCCATCCAGCCGCTCTGGGGACCAGGTGCGACTCAGTGAGGGCTCATCCCGCCGGCCGAGCCGTTCCCGCCCCGGGCCAGGCTCTCCCCCTCATCCCCCAACCCCCCCGGGCCTCCCGAGGGGGGCTCGCCCCTTGGCCCCCGTAACGCGGCGCTGCCGGGCAGCCACCTCAACTCGCCCTGCGAGGCGGGAAGCGAGAGCAGGTGGGCTCCTCCCCGTTGGTCTTTTGAAGACGCCGGGGCCCAGAAAGGTTAAGCGACTTCTCTGAGGTCACCCAGCAGGCCAGGGCGGAGCTGGGACGAGGGCCCGGTCGTCCCACGCTGTGCCCGCTGAATTTCGCCTCCGCCAGACCCTGTTCCTTGCCAGGCAGACATACTCACTGAGGTCTAGGCCCCCCACCCCGGGCCGGCCCCGTCTCCCCTCCCCCCTCCAGAATGGGTTTCCCGCAGGCTTCCAGGGTGGGGGGCCACTTGGCTGACCGCAGCCTACTTCCTCCGAACAGCCGGTGCCCGCCTCTCCTGCGGTCGGATCCGGAAAGGTGGACCCTCTGGCAGCCGGAGAAGAGGCGGAAAGCTTGCCCGGTCTTCCGGGCCGAGTGGCCTGAACCCCATTCCGGTACCGGGTGTGAGAGCGTGCGGGTGGGGAGGATGTTCGTCGAGACAGGCTGAATGGAGCCGGAGCCTGAAGCCCCCCCCCCCCCCCCGGCTTTCCTACCTGGACCAAGCCCCGCGGGCCCGTTCTCTTGGACCGGACGGGGAGAAGGGGGGTGGGGGGGGCCCCGAAGTAACCGATCGATCTCACCGTCAGCGGTATTTATTGAGCCCTTTCTGGCAGAGCGCTGTACTGCAAATGCTTGGGAGACTACGGTACAAAAGAATTGGTAGACACCCACACCCACACACACACCCGCCGCCCTCCAAGAGCTCACCGGGGCGTAGGGGGTCGGGGCAACCGCCCCATTCGCCCTGCCCCCCTGTAGTAATCGGAGTCATAGTGGTAATGGTACTTCACTCGTGAGCGCTCACTGGGCGCGGGGCGCCGTCCCGAGCTACTGGGAGAGTCCAACAGACGGCCGGGACTCGGTCCCCGGCCGCGGAGAGCCGGCTCCGTTCATCGCATCTCTCTCGTTCTCCGCCTCTAGATCCGCGATGGGCGACTGCAAATGCATCTGCTGGTGCGCGGTGTGGTTCGTGGTGCTGCTTGTCTTGGCCTGGCCCGTCAGTCTCTTCCTGGCCCTCCTGTTCGGGGTCATAGCCCCCATCACCACCCTCCTGGCGCTCGACGACGTCAGCGAAGCCCTTCTAAAAGGAGCGAACCTGGGCCGAAAATGTGCCCTGAACGCCATCAACGGCAAACCTCTCTTCTAAGGCCTCCCTCCCTCCCGGCCTCCTGCCGGCCCCTGGACTCCCTCCCACCCCGACTCTGCCTTCAGCCCCACCGCCCTGTCGCCGGACGGACATTCTCGGGACAGACGACTTAGTTATCTCAGACAACTATCTTCCATTCGCGAAGGGGGAGGGTCCCGGGCTCCCGGCGAGGTCAGCGGCCGGACTCGCTGCGGGCCGGCAGCCGGGGCACTCCCCGTGCCAGCCTGGCTCTCAGACCCCAGCAGAATGCAGACGGCGCCTTCCTCCCGAAATAAAACTCTGTGTGTGCGCGTGTGTGAGTGAGTGATCACGCGTGGGTACGTGTGGGTCGCGAAGCCCAGGCAGACCGTCTGGCCGGGGGTGCCAACAAGCCCCACCTAATAAAGACCCAGCTTTCCCTCCAGTCCGCCGTCGGTTCCGTCTCGGTCCAGATGAAGCGAGAGGGCGGGATAACAATAATGGCAACGATAACCGGGGTATTCGTTAAATGCTTACTAGGTGCCGAGCACTGTACTAAGCGCTGAGGCAGATAGAAGATGATCTGATTGGACAAAATCCCAAATGGGCCTCAGGGGGCTTCCCCCACCGCCCCCCACAACGGGGAGGGAGACCGGATAGCGTATCCCCAGTGCTCAGATGAGGAAACCGAGGCGTAGAGTAGTGAAGCGACTTGCGCAGGGCCACACAGCACCCAGGCGGCGGAGGTGGGATTAGAACTCGGGTGTCCTGACTCCCAGGCCCGGGCTCTTTCCGCTAGACCCCGTGTTTTCAGGAGCCGGAGCTTGGCCGGGCCTGGCCCCTCTCTTCGGGTCCATGATTCATTTTGCGGGAGCCCGTGGGGGTTCATCTCCCACTGCCCCCGGGGCCTGGGGGAGGGGCACGGTGGAGGTAAAAGACACCATCCCTGCCCTCGAGGAGCTGCGCCTCCAACCGGGGAGGCAGGCACCGAGCGGTTTACAGGGGAAATGGGGAGGTGGATGGCTGAGGAAGCAAGGCAAGATTTTCCTCCCGTTTTCCACGGGGGAGAATCCGTGGGCGGAGGCCGGGGCCGGGCGGGGGGTGTGGGCTGGAGCGGGGATGATGGCGGAGAAGGCCGGTGCCAGAAGAGCCCGGCCCGCCAATCCCAGGCCCCGACACGTTGGCCGGTGACATCTGGGGCGGAGGGGGAGGGCCCGGCCCCCCGAGACCCCGGCCCCGATTGGATGGAACCGGGAGATTTCACGCCGGGGCGCAGTAATAGCTTCCCCTCCCTCGATTCATGCAAATCTTCCTAGGAATCGGCCTTTGTCTGGAGAGATGGCAAGTGGCTCCTTGCTGGGTGAGGCCTCCCCGGAGACAAAGCAGTCTTCTGTGACGCCGAGCCGCTGCCGCCCAGATGGGAGCCGGAGGGGCAGTCCGGCGCCCATCACAGAAATGACAATAACCAGCATAATAATTATGGTATTTGTTAAGCGCTTACTATGTGTCAGGCACTACGCTAAGGGCTGGAGGCACCGTACTACGCATCCAAACGGCCGCTCCTGGCCCCCGGGACAGAGGTCGTTTTCCTTGCCTTCCACCGTGGGCCCAGGCCTGCTTTGGGCCCTGAGGAGCCAGGCAGGGGAGGGAAAGGCCTAGAGCCCCTTCCCCCCACCCCCCCCGCCACCCCATCTCTTGATCGGTCCCTCAAAAACGCCCTCCTAGGTCAGCCCCGGCCGGGACTCTGACTCCAGCAGAGCCACCAGGACCCCCGGAGAAACCATGTGCCGGGCGCCCTCCTAGACACCTACCCTCGCGTTTGGAGATGGGGTCATACCTTCTCGACCTTCTCAACCTTCTCAACTCTTTACACTGTGACCGAGCGAGGATCATCCAACACCCCCGACTCTCCCCTCTCCATCCTTGACTCTCCCCCAGTGACCCAGGATGGTCCATCCAACTCCCCCGACTCTCCCCTCTTCATCCCCGACTCTCAGTCCAGTGAGTCAGCCAGGCTGCTTGGCAGGAAGCCCCCGATCTCACAAAGCCAACAGACTAAATATGCCATACGAGCCCCCCACGGGGCAGAAACGCCTTCCGCCCCCGGTTTTGGGCCCCCACTCTCACAGAACCCGAGCAGAGTGGAGCCGAGTGCTTAGGGGAGGGGAAGGAGGGGCTGGGAGACCCAGCCCAGGAGCGGAGGGGCAGGAACGGTGATGTGGGCACCACCGTGGAGTAGTGGGTGAAGATGGACAAGTTAGTGAGGGGCAGGGAGCCGAGGCAGCAGATCTGGGGGTCTTCTGGTGGAGTCCCGTGTTGGAGAGTTCGAACCCCTTTTCCCAGTTCCCTTCAGCTTCTTCATCCCTGCAGCAGTCACGGCAGCCACAGTAGCCACAGGCCACCCGCGTGGCGGGGCCAGGGACCAGACTGTCTGCCGGGAAGATGAGGGAAATTTCCCGAAGCCGAGCGGCTGTTCCCGGATCCGCCTCGGAGACGACGTTGGGAACCCACGCTCTCTGGGGCCGAGTCGCCCGTGGCTTTTTGCTTTTGACCTCTGCGGCTCTTTCCTGGACAAGCCACGTGCCCGAGGCGAGCTCCCCAAAAGTCAGGCCGCCCGGGGCCAGTGGCCACACTTTCCAAAGCCAAAGGCGCCCTGGCTCCCGTAGTGGCCGGGAACCTTCAAAAGGCTGGGGCTGGGGGCTGCCGGGACCCTCCCCCCTTCCACTTCCCCCCCTTCCTCACTCCCGATGTGCGCAGAGCCCTGCTCTGACTGCCTGCTGTGTGCAGACCGTTGCTCTAGGTGATAGGGAAGATATTAAAATAGGTCACCGTCCCTGCCTGCGAGGAGCTTCTAGTCTAAGGGGAAGGCAAGCAGACGCAAGGTAGTCAAACGGAGGTCGGGAAGGTCAGGCAGGGCGGGGGCAGCACGTCAGAGCTGGAGAAGCGAGATGGGCGTCAGACTCATTCATTCATTCAATAGTATGTATTGAGCGCTTGCTATGTGCAGAGCACTGTACCAAGCGCTTGGAATGTACAAGTCAAGACTCCATTCCAGGCCTCTCGGGGTGGGGAACTGCTGGTCTCTTGCCACACACCCCCCGGCCCTCCCGGCCCAAACGGGACCCAACTCCGCCACGCCAGGGAAAAAAAACTTCCTTGGGCACAGATCGAAGCGAAGCGGGGGTCCCTCGATGGACTTTGGCCGAAGAAGGCCCAGGGGTACCGGGGCGGGGGGCAGCGCCGCCGGACTGATGAGGGACAGCGCCAGGATTCCCAGGGAAGCGGGGGAGGGGGGACTGGGGGGGACGGGGGACTGTGTCTGTCTATCTCTTTGTCTCTTTGTCCGCCGGTGGGCGACCCGACTGCTTTATATGGCCTGTCCAGCCCCCGCCAGGCCGCGAGACTCGCCACTGCCGTTTTTAGGCCTGCGTTTTGAAAGAAAACAACAGCTGAACGGGAAACGAGAATCCCCTCCTCAGGGCCAGTTTTCCGAGTGAGCGAGGTGGAGGTGGGGGTCGGCCGGGGGGAGGGAGGGGCAGGGCGGGGCAGGGCGGGGCGGCATCGCGGGCAGGTTCCGCTCCGGGCCCCGAGTTGGGCTTCCCGGGGTTCCGGGGATCCAGGCCCCGCGGAGTGCGAGGCCCGTGCGGCACAAGGACCGTGTCTGACCTGACGATTTTGTAGCTTCCCCAGCGCTCGGTACGGTGCTTGGCACACAGTGAGCGCTTAGGAAATCCCGTGATTCTCATCCGGGCTCCACGCTCCAGGCTCCGTGGGTCCGCGGATCCAGGCTCCAGCTGCGGGCACGGGAGGGGCCGGGCGGGCTGCGCCCTCGGATTCCCGCCAGGGCGGGAGCGTGGACAGCGAGGCAACAAGTGGGCATTCCGGAAAACTCCCAAAATAGAGGCTGGGCCCAAGGCTCCCGGGACGTGGGGGTGGGAGGAGGGAGGGAGGGATGGGGGCAGGGGTCCGGGCGGCGGGGTCCCCGCCGGGACCACGGCAGCCCCGACCGACAGCAGTCGTCAGTCAGGGGGATGGGACCGGCCCAAGGCGCGAGGCCCCGGGCCTGGAAGCGGTGACGCCTGGACGCAAGCGGCGCCTCTTGGCGCCACGTAGCTACGGAGCGGTAGTCGGAAAGCTGAAGGCGTTTAGCCAGGGCTAGGGAGGTAGTAATGGGTAGACCCAGGTAGGGAGACCGTGTAGACACAGGCGCGCGGATGGACACGTGGACACGTGGAGACGAGGAACTGTGGGGCCTGAATTCCGGGGTCATTTTCTGGCCCGCCGACAGAATCGGCCCCGGTCGTCGCCCCCACCCCCCCGCCTCCACCTCCTTCCCGGGGAGGGGATGGGCAGAGTGGAGAGGAGGGGCGGGGGAGGGCGTCAGGGCCTCCACGTTCTGAGGAGGCCGAGAGCCTCTGGGGTCGGGGGCGACGCCCAGCCTTGGCCTAGAGAAGGGCTGGCCTTGCCCCAAGAGCCCCCTTCTCCATCCTCCCAACCCCAGCCGGCGCCGCCCCACCGTCCGGGGGCCCGGATCCGGGCCTGCAAGGGGGCCCGGCCTCGGTGGTCCCCCGGGGAAGACCGGGGGGAGGGGACTGTCCGGACGGCGGCGACGCGCACGGGGTGACCCGGTCGTCTCCCTCCAGCTGTCCCCGCCGAGGGCCGGCTCCGGGCCGGGGGAGGGCAGGCGGCAACGGAGGAGGAGGACGACGATGAGGAAGAGGACGGACATCTGTCCTGCGGCCGAGCTGCACGTGGGGGCGGGGGGCGGGGGAGGGCGGCTGGAGAGGAATTCCTCAGGGCCTATCAGTCCTCGCCGCCATGGAAATAGCACGACACCTCCGAACGGAGGGACAGCTGAGATAGCGTGGGCCCCTAATCTCTGGGGCCGGGCTGGGGGGCAGGGCCGAGCCCCCGCCCCGCTGCCTGGCGGAGACCTCCGGACCCGCCTCCGTCTCGCTGCCTGGTCCCCCCCACCCCCCCGCCCCGCTATCCGGGACCGCAGGTTGGGGGACGGAGGGAGCAGGGCAGAGTAGACCCGGGAGGGGAGGCCTGAGGGATGCGGGGCAGAGGATCTCGCAGGTCTCCACGCCAACGCCACACATCAGGCCCTGTCCCAGCGCGCGCACACACACACAAGCACACACAGAATCCCTCTCCCTCTCTCTCCCTTCCCCTCCCCTTCCCGGGTGCCAGGTCCAGGCCTGCATCCGCAAGTGGCAGAGCGGAGTCGCCGCACCGTGGGCAGCCTGGTACCCCCTTTCCTCTTTGCCCCTCGCCGCCCCCACCCCTCCCCCACGATGGGGCATCACCACCGAGGGTTCAAGGCACAGACCCAGGCGCCCCGCCTCCCCACCCGCGATGGAAAGTCGGGTGAGAAGAAAGCCACCCCTCCTTCCCCGGGCACAGCCCCGGCTAACCCTCCCCGACGTCGCCGGGCCACCGGGGTTCGGCCCTAATGACCGCAGAAGGTGGACGGGCCCTCGGCCGTCGTTGGCACCCGGCAGGTGAGGCGCGCCAGTTCCCCACACTTCCCCGCCCACCAACATTTCAGCTCCAGGGCGACGCCCCTCGCCGGCCCGGTTTGGCCCCCGGTGGGAGAGAGGCCTGTGCGGTTGGTCCCCCGCCCCCCCCGCCCCCAATCTCATCTGGCCCCCCCCCCCCCCGGGGTCGGCTCCATGCAAGGCCCGGCTGCCCCTCCGTGCCGCGCAGGCGACCAAATAAGGACAAGGCGGCCGCGCCGTCCCAGCCGGCCCCGTCCATCAGCGCGCTATAAAGAGGGGTCGCCGCGCCCTCGGGTCCCACAGCCCCTCTGCCCGGGACCAGCACCGCCGGTGAGTCTTCCCCGCCCCCGCGGCGCTGCCGGCTCCTCTCTGCCACCTCCTCCTCCTCCTCCTCCTCCTCCTCCTCCTGCCCCTTCTCCTCTTCCTCCTCTCCCCTCCGCACCTCGGGGCCGTCGCGGGGGGCTCGCCGCTTGGCTCCCGGGGAGGCGCAGCCGGACAGGAGGGTCGGAGAGGGCTCCGGAGGATGCTCCTCCAAGTCTCCGGCCCCTTGGGAGGCCGGCGGGGAGCCTCTCCCCATCACTGCGGCCCCGCCCGGGGAAGGAGCTCCGGCTTGTGGGGAGGCAGAGGCTGGGACGGGCCCGGGAGCGAAGGGTTAACGGAGATGCCGAAGGGGGAAGGGAGTCTTGGCGGGGGGGACCTGCCTGGGGCCCGGAGAGGGGAAGGGAGAAGGCCGGGGGGGGGGGGGGCGGTGAGGAGGAGGGGCGGCCCCTGACCCCTGACCTCTCGGGCCCTCAGACCCCCGAGACGAGATGTGCGACGACGAAGAGACAACGGCGCTGGTGTGCGACAATGGCTCCGGGCTGGTGAAGGCGGGCTTCGCGGGGGACGATGCGCCGCGGGCCGTCTTTCCCTCCATCGTCGGCCGACCCCGACACCAGGTACGATCCCGGCCCCGCTGCCCGCTGCCCCCTCCCTGGGTCAGCCCCCGCGCCTCTCCTGGCAAATAGGAAGCTCCCCCCGGGCGCCCCCAGTGCGCATATACCTTCGCTCACACGCAGGCGGATTCACAGACACTCACACCCGCGTACACGTAAACACACACACACGCAAACACACCGAGACCGTTCCACTCCCTAGATAAACCCATCCGGCTGGCGCCACGAGGAGTGCTCCGCGATGGGCCGTGCTGGGGAAGAGTCAAGGGGGTGAGAAAGTCTGGGCTGGGTCGCCGGGGGAGAGCCGGGGATGGAGAGGGGAGAGTCAGGAGCTTTGGATGGTCCGTGAAAGGGGACAGTCGGGGGTGTTGGACGGTTTGCGCTTGATCGCTGAGGACCGTCGGGGATGGAGAGGGGAGAGTCAGGATTTGAAAGAGGGAGAGTCAGAGGTTTTGGATGGTCGGTGCTGGATCACTGGGGGAGAGTCGGGGATGGAGAAGGGAAAGTCGGTGATGTTGAATGGTCTGCGGCGGATCGGTGGGGGGAGAGTCAGGGACGGAGAGAGGAGAGTCCGGGATGTTGAGTGGTTCGTGCCGGGTCACTGGAGGAGAGTCAGGGACGGAGAGGAGAGTCCGGGATGTTGAATGGTTCGTGCCGGGTCACTGGAGGAGAGTCAGGGACGGAGAGGAGAGTCAGGGGTGTTGCACTGTCCAACTCAAACCACAAAACTGGGGTTCCTGGAGGGCAGCGTGGACACAGTTCCTTCAAGCATCCCGGCACCGTTGCCTTAGACACGGGGGGCCGTGGGGCCGACCCGGGGGGGGGGGTCCCTCAGACTCACCTCAGGGACCCTCCGCTGGGGCATTACCCGAGGGTTGGGTGTCGAGGCCAGGGGGACCTCCGGCCCCCGGGTGACCGACTCCCCCCCGGCCCCACAGGGCGTCATGGTGGGCATGGGCCAGAAAGACTCGTACGTGGGCGACGAGGCGCAGAGCAAGCGGGGCATCCTGACGCTGAAGTACCCCATCGAGCACGGCATCATCACCAACTGGGACGACATGGAGAAGATCTGGCACCACACCTTCTACAACGAGCTGCGCGTGGCCCCCGAGGAGCACCCCACCCTGCTCACCGAGGCCCCGCTCAACCCCAAAGCCAACCGCGAGAAGATGACCCAGATCATGTTCGAGACCTTCAACGTCCCCGCCATGTACGTGGCCATCCAGGCCGTGCTGTCCCTCTACGCCTCCGGCCGCACCACCGGTGAGTGACCGGGCCGGGCCGGGCCGGGCCTGGATGGTGGTGGGGAAGGGGGGGGAACCTATGACCGATGTAGCCCTTCCTTCGCCTGGTGGCCGGGGGACCAATTATCATCCGGTGATAATAATAATAATGATGATGATGATAGCATTTGTTAAGCGCTTACTATGGGCCAAGCACTGTTCTAAGCGCTGGGGTAGATACAAGGCTATCGGGTTGCCCCACGGGGGATCTGACAGTCTTAATCCCCATTTTACAGATGAGGTAACTGAGGCACCGAGAAGTTAAGTGACTTGTCCAAAGTCACACAGCTGACAAGTGGCGGAGTTGGAATTAGAACCCACGACCTCCGACTCCCAAGCCCGCGCTCTTTCTGCTAAGCCACGCCACTTCTTGGGAGGGACAAGCGACCCCAGGTTCCAGCATGACTTACTGCCAAGAACACTGGTCTGGGAGTCCGGAGACGTGGGTCCTGATCCCCGTTCTGCTACTTGCCTGCTGGGTGACCCTGGTCGAGTCATCTCTTTGCAATTTTCTCATCCGTAAAATGGGGATTCACTACCTGCTCTCCCTCCCACTTAGACTGTAAGCCCCATGTGGGACAGGGACTGTGTCCACCAAGGCTATCGTATCTACTCCAGCATTTAGCACAGTCCTTGACACAGAATAGGCATTTAGCAAATAGCAGTAATGCTGGCTCTGCCACCGGTCAGCTGTGTGACCTTGGGCAAGTCACTTAACTTCTCTGTGCCTCAGTTACCTCATCTGTAAACTGGGGGTGAAGACTGTGAGCCCCACAGGGGACAACCTGATGACCTCGTATCTACCCCAGCGCTTAGAACATTGCGGTACATAGCAAGCGCTTAACAAATACATCATCATTATTATTATCAGTGGTATTCCAGCTGTGGGAGCAATGGAGATGGTACCCTCAGGGTTCCCAGCTGAGGTGGTCGGGACAGATGTAGCCCAGCTCTGCCCCATCCCCACCCCTTCCCAACCCTCCCTCCGGAGGGGCAACGGGCGAACATGCCCCTGTGCCCTTCTGAAAAGACGAGGAAGGTCCCCCCGCCCCCGACTGGCCCTAATTTAGGGTGGTATTTCTCATACATAGCCAGGAGATTTTTAGCTCAAAAATAGGTGACAGCAGTGACAGGATTGTTGAGGTGTAGAGAACAGATTAACCCGAGAAATAAGCCCAGTCACCCGATGCCTCAAACGTCTGCCGGCGGCTCGCTTCGAGGGGAGAAACCTCTCTCCTCTAACTTCTCCAATTCCACAGTTGGGAAAGGTGGGAACCGTGGAGCTTTCCTTCACCATCGTCCTTTCCTGAAGGGTATCCAGATCTCGGCAGCGTCCGGATCAGATTTATAGGCGAGGGTCCGTGCTGGGTCACTGGAGAAGAATCGGGGATGGAGAGGAGGAGCGTGAGGGCTGCTGGACGGTCCGTGCAGGGGAGAGTCAGCGTTGGATAATTCGTCCTAGGTCACTGGGGGAGAGTCAGAGATGGAGAGGGGAGAGTCAGTGGTGTTGGACGGTCCTTGCCGGTCACTGGGGAAGAGTCGGGAGGGTAGGATAGCCTGTGTCGGGTCACCGGGGGTGGAGAGCGGAGAGTCAGGGGTATCGGATGGTCCGTGCTGGGTCGATGGGAAGAATCGGGAACGGAGAGGGGAGAACCAGCGGTTGGCCCGATCCGTCTCTAACCGGGAAGGTGGGTGTCCAGAAGGGCAAACAACACGCGTTCCTCGAGCTCCCTGGTGGCCCTTTCAGGGCCAAAGCCTGGACTGGACAGACTTGGAGGCTGGGAGCTAGGGCTTGGGGGACGGGGGCGTGGGGGACTTGTCACTAACCAGGACCCCCGACCCTGCCAGCTCTGGGGGCGCCAGCTTCCCGGGAAAGCCTCCGGGCGGGGGGCGAGGCGGGGCCAGGGGGTCGACCGGGCCGGGGGCGAGTCACGCCTTCCGGCTCCCCCGGCCCCGCAGGCATCGTCCTTGACTCCGGGGACGGCGTGACCCACAACGTGCCCATCTACGAGGGCTACGCGCTGCCCCACGCCATCATGCGGCTGGACCTGGCCGGCCGCGACCTGACCGACTACCTCATGAAGATCCTCACCGAGCGCGGCTACTCCTTCGTCACCACCGGTCAGTGCCGTCCGTCCGTCCGTCCGTCCCCCCGGGCGCGGCCTCGTCCGCCCGCCCGGCCCCGGCCCCGCGTGAGCCCCCGACGTCCTCCCTCCGGCCGGCCCGGCCCTGACCCGCTGCCCCCCACCCCGCAGCCGAGCGGGAGATCGTGCGGGACATCAAGGAGAAGCTGTGCTACGTGGCCCTGGACTTCGAGAACGAGATGGCCACCGCGGCCTCCTCCTCCTCCCTGGAGAAGAGCTACGAGCTGCCCGACGGCCAGGTCATCACCATCGGCAACGAGCGCTTCCGCTGCCCCGAGACCCTGTTCCAGCCGTCTTTCATCGGTGAGTCCCGCCCCTCCAACCCCCGACCCCGGGCCCGGCCGCCCTTCGGCGGGGAGACCCCCCCCCTCCCACTTCCTCCCGTCCAGGCCGTCAGTCCTTCATCGGAGAGCCCCTCCAACTCCTCCCCTTCCCCCGTCTCAGCAGTCTTTTATCCCTGAGCCCTCTCCCGCATCCCCGAGGGGATGCTCCATCGCCCCCACTTCCCGACGACCTCCATATGGCCCCCCATCCCCGGCCCGCGGCAGCCCCTCCCGAGGACTGTCAGAGCCCCCCAACCCCCTCCCCGGCCGCGCGGCGGAGCTGACCGGGGCGGGTGGGGCGGGTCTCCCCAGGGATGGAGTCGGCCGGCATCCACGAGACCACGTACAACAGCATCATGAAGTGCGACATCGACATCCGCAAGGACCTGTACGCCAACAACGTGCTGTCCGGGGGCACCACCATGTACCCCGGCATCGCCGACCGCATGCAGAAGGAGATCACGGCGCTGGCTCCCAGCACCATGAAGATCAAGGTAGGGGCCTCGGCCGCCCCCCGGGGCGGGGAATAGGGGGTCTTTCCTAGAGTATGGGCTCGTTGGGCAGACAGGGGACCTCCTCCCCCCGACCCTCCCCTCCCGGGAGAGGAATCTAGACTCTGGGTGGCCTTCGTCCTCTGGACAAGGGTCATCTCCTGAGGTCCCCGTTGGACCCTAGGTTCCTCGAGGGCAGGGACCACGTCTTCGTTTCTGCCGTATGCTCCCAGACCTCTGGTACAGCGATCAGCACATAGTAGGTGCCCAGGATAGCACTCTGCACACAGTGGGTAGCCAATAAAATGCTCTGCAGAGTGCAGGCCTTCAGTTAATAAGCCACTGATGACCAAAAGCAAGAGAGAAGATTCTTCCCGTTCTATGGTTAGGAACCGGAGGCCCAGAAAGGTCAAGCGATAAACTCGTTGTCAGGCAGCAAGATGCCAGCAGAGCTGAGACCAAGACTGGATCTCCCATCCTCAATGCAGCTTTTTTTTTTTTTAAAAAAATGGTATTTCTTAAGCCCCGACTACGTACCAGACACTGTACTAAGCACTGAGGTAAATTCAAGGTAATCAAGTTGGACACAGTCCCTGTCCCACATGAGGTTCACAGTCTTAATCCCCGTTTTACAGATGAGGTAACCGAGGCACAGTGAAGTGACTTCCCGAGGTCATACACTAGACAAGTGACAGAGTCTGAATTAATAATAGTAATAATAATAATGTGTGCTATTTGTTAAGCGCTTACTATGTGCCAAGCACTGTTCTGAGAGCTGGGGAAGATCATCAGGTTGGATACAGTCCTCGCCCTCATGGGGCTCACAGTCTTGATCCTCATTTTACAGATGAAGTAACTGAGGCCCAGAGAAGTTAAGTGATTTGCCCAAGGTCACACGGTAGTCATGTGACAGAGCCGGGATTAGAGCCCACGACCTCTGACGCCCAGGAGGCCTGTGCTCTTTCCGCTAGGCCATGCTGTTGCTCTTGAACCCAGATCCTCTGAATCCCAGACTCGCGTTCTAACCATTAGACCCCCCAGACCTCTTAGTGGAAACCGGGCAGGGAGGGATGGTTCCCGAGGGAATGTTTGCGGGGGAAGGGGGATGGGGGGAGGGTCGGGCTGGCCAGGACCCCCGTGGCCCGTTGCCCGGGCGGCAGCTGACGGGATGGCGGGTCCCGCCTCCGCTTCCGCAGATCATCGCGCCCCCGGAGCGCAAGTACTCGGTGTGGATCGGCGGCTCCATCCTGGCCTCGCTGTCCACCTTCCAGCAGATGTGGATCAGCAAGCAGGAGTACGACGAGGCGGGACCCTCCATCGTCCACCGCAAGTGCTTCTAACCTGGCCCCGGCCCCCCCCCCCCCGGCAAGCCTCTCAGTCCTTGTACAGTTTGTTTACTCCCACGGGCCGTTTCTCGTGCTTTGGATATTTATTGCTTTCTAAATAAACAAGACCCAGGGCGGACTGGGGGCTGCCAACTTCCCGTGGCTGGCGGGGAGTTCCTGGGGCGGGGCCGGGACCGTTCCTAGGGGGGCATCAGTGGGGACGTGGGGGGAGGAAGCAGCAGACCAGCGGTTGGAGAGTGAATTCGCAGCAACCGCAGACCCAGTTTGGGATTAGAAGCTCAGAACCCCTGGTCGTAGATAATCAAGCCCCTCAGTCCCTGAGCGCCATCCCCTTCCCCCACCCCCCCCACACACACAGAGACCACCACGGAGGGAGTCCCACGGTTCGTCCGGTCCACGATTTTGTCTCCGATTGAGGCACCGAGAGACTTGCAGAAACCGTGTACTGGTCACACCTCCTGAACACCCGTCCTCAAGACTTCAGAAGGCCATCAGACGCCTCTGACTCTCCCCTCTCCATCCCTGACTCTCCCCCCCTCAGTGATCGAGCCCGGATGACCCAACCCCCCGATTCTCCCCGCTCCATCCCTGACTCTCCCCCTAAGTGACCAAGCACGGATCACCCAAGGGCCCTCACTGTCCCCTCTCCATCCCTGACTATCCCCCAGTGACCCAGCCCGGCAGACCCTCCAACACCTCTGAATCTCCAAACCGTCCAACACCCCTGAGTCTTCCCTCTCCATCCCCGGCTCTCCCGCAGTGGCCCGACAAGGACACCCCTCTGAGGATCAGTTCGGACTTCGGCAGATGAGTTTCGCTAGCTTGAGGCTGTGACCAGCTACTTTCTAGGGAGCAGAAAGAAGGAAGGAGGAAGGTGGCTTTGGGGGAGGGGTTTATAAGTTCAAAGTTGCCTTCGGGGGGGGGGGGGGGAGCATTAACCGAAGTCACTGAAGCGATCTCTGCTTAGGGTCTAATCGGGGAGACAAAAAGACATGATATATAATAGTTCAGAGGAAGAAACTAATCGGACCAATGAACAGACCCCTACATCAAGGTGGGGGTTAATCAAGACAGACTTCCTGGAGGAGGAGACTTTTTAAAGAGGACTTAGAGGGAGGGCAGGGGACATGGGGTACACCTGACGGAGGGGACGTCGAGGGCACCGGAGCCGCACCGGTGGGGATAGAGGTACACGGCCGGCGTCGGGGGAGGGCCTGTCGGGGGGTTGTTCCCTTCCGGAGAGCGTTGCAGCCCCAGCCCAGCCCCAGCCTTGTCTTCTCTCCAGAGGTCCCTCCCCTGAAAGGACTTTCAGGATTTCGCCAGTGTCCAGCCCCTGGGTGGACAGAGGGCTCCCAGTCCTACTGTGCAGGCAGGGGCACTGACCCTCGGGTGGGGGGACCCTAAGTAGGGTCTTTCTGGCCCATGATTTCATTCAATTCCATCCGATTTATTAAGCATGGTACCAAGCGCTTGGGTGGGTAGAAAATAACAACAGACGGACACATGCACATTCACATTCACACGAATGCCTCTTGGGGCTCGGCTGCCACGGATGGGGGGTCGGGAGGGGAGAGGCTCTGCCGGGCTCAGCACCCCCCACCCCCGCCCCCGGGCCCCCCGGCCCGGCGGTTATGTAAGGCCAGGAGAGACTTAACCTGCCACGCCGATAACAAGCCCGGTGACTTCCCCGGATGGGGCATGGACCGAATGGGGCAGGGTCATAGCTGGGTTTTTTTTTTAACGAAAGCCGAAAATCTGGTGCAACCCTTTGGTCCATCGCCCCAGGGACCTGGATAGCAGCCAGGGGACCGCCAGCGAACTGAGGTGGAAA
Source organism: Ornithorhynchus anatinus (assembly GCF_004115215.2). Lineage (NCBI taxonomy): Eukaryota > Metazoa > Chordata > Mammalia > Monotremata > Ornithorhynchidae > Ornithorhynchus > Ornithorhynchus anatinus. The sequence continues at coordinate 41,691,016 of NC_041740.1, forward strand.
GGGAAGCAATGCAGCCTAGGGGAAAGACCACAGGTCTGAGAGTCGGAAGACCTTTTTTTAATGGTGTCGTTAAGCACTTACTATGTGCCAGGCACTGTACTAAGTGCTGGGGCAGATACAAGATAATCGGGTTGGACACAGTCCACGCCCCACATGGGGCTCATAGTATTAATTCCCCTTTTACAGATGAGGTATATGAGGCACAGAGAAGTTCAAGGACTTGCCCGGTGTTACACAACTGACAAGTGGTGGAACTGGGGTTAGAACCCAGGTCCTTCTGACTCCAGGCCCATGCCCTACCCACTAGGCCGCGCCACTTCTCAGGATCTGGGTTCTAATCCCAGCTCTGTCACTTACCTGCTGTTTGACATTGGGCGAGTCAGTTAACTTCCCAGGGCCTCAGTTCCCTCATCTGCAAAATAGAGATTCGATACCTGTTCTCTGTCTCCTACTTAGACTGCGAGCCCCATGTGGGACCTGATTACCTTGTATCTACTCCAGCACTTACTTCAGTGCTCGGCACATAGTAAACACTTAACAAATACCACGGTTACGAATTACTATTAGTAGCATCGATAAGATAGACAATGAACCACTTCATCCGAACCCCTACCGGGTCACCCACCGCTCACACTCACACGACACACGACCCCCCTGTCCATACACCCCCACCACTCAAACTCACTGCTCACACACACACCCCTACGAACACACACACAAACACACACACCTGCATATACACACCCACCACTCTCTCCCTCTGCCGAGCCAGCCTGTTGGTAGTGGAGAAAGGGAGTCTGGTTCCCTGCGGTCGAAGGAGAAAGAGGAGGGATCGATGACTTGCGCACCTCCATACAAAATGGTGTATTGGGCCACACCGTCTTACTCCCACATACACCCGCATTCAAAGAAACGCACCTACACCCATATCTCCGTGCATAGCCGAGTGTACAGGCACCCTCACACACGTCTGGATTCCCCGTGTGCACGCACACAAACACACACACACACACTTCTGGGCACACACATATTCATATAATACTCTAGGTCCCTTTGTCCGGCCCGTGAAAACAGGGGAGGCTTACACGTACACACTCACAGACACGCACGCACACATGCCCACAAGTGACTTTGGGCACTTCTCTGTGCCTCGGTGACCTCATCTATAAAATGGGGATGAAGTCGTGGGACGACCTGATCGCCTTGTATGCCCCCCCCCCAGCGCTTAGAACAGTGCTTCGCCCATAGTAAGCGCTTAACAAATGCCATCCTCATTATCATTAGTATTATGCAGCCTTTCCTGCCCTTCCCCATTCAGTGCAGAGGGAGAGAGTTGGGCAGGGATGGTCTCTGTTGCCGAACTGTACATTCCGAGCTCTCAGTAGAGTGCTCTGCACACAGTAAGAGTTCAATAAATAAGATTGAATAAATAAATGGGGGGGGGGGGGGAAATCCAACCCCTCCGGCTTCTCTGGCCCCTCCCCGCCCCCTCCCCCATCCTCCTTTCCCGGGTCCCCGTCCCGCCCGGCCCCGGTGCCCTCCCGCAGGCGATGATCCCCGGACGGGAGGGCGGTGGGTCCGGAGGGGAAGGTCTTTCCCCCGCCCCCCGCCCGGTTCCCCGCCGTCCCCGCTCCGCCCGTCCCCGCTGACGCAGGAGGAGACTACTTAAAGGCCGCTTAGGGGCGGGCGGAGACACCAGATTCCCCGGGCTCCGCCGCGCCGCCGTCGCTTCCCGCCCTGCGCCCGCACCGGACCGCGCCGGAGACCCGCGGAAGGGGCACGGACCGGGAGCCGGGATCCCCCCCCTCCCCGCCCACCGCCGGCCGGCCCGCGGACCCCCCGGGACCAGCCGGCCGCCGCCCCTCTGGGACGGACCCCGGGCCCGGGACGAGGACGGGCCCGGCGCTGTCCCCACCCCTCACCCCCGGATGCCCAGCGATGGGAGAATGGACCATCCTGGAGAGGCTGCTGGAGGCGGCGGTGCAGCAGCACTCCACCATGATCGGGAGGTAAGGGGGCCAGGGGGCCAGGGGGCCGGGGGCCGGGGGCCGGGGGTCGGGGGTCGGGCCGAAGTAGACCTCGGCCGGGGCAAACCCCGCTCCGAACCGGCCCACGCACCCGGGCCTGGCCGGAATAGGACCGGAGACGGGCCGGGCCGGGCCGGGATTTAGGGGGCTGAGGTGGGGGCGGGCCAGGAGGCAGGAGGAAGGGAGGAGGAGCCCGGCGGTACTCGGACGGTGGGGACGAGCCCCGGGCAGGGTTTCACGTGCACTCGCCCGGACCCACAGATAACCCACACGGCCTCACACCCAGACCCGCAGCCGCACACTCAGAGACCCGACCCTCAGACGCCCACTGGCAGACGCACCGGGGCACCCCCAGAAGTACGTTCACACACAAACACGCAAACGACACCCGGCCCCGCCGGCTCGTCCCACTCAGCTCCTCCCTCCGACCCTCACACGCAGGCTCACACGCGTGGACTCCCACCCGCGCTTGCAGGCGCCGGCACCTCCACTCCGCTCCTCACCCAGAGATTCACACCCCCCGCTTACACGCGCTCGCCGTGGACTCCCCCCCACACTCACCCACGACGGCAAATCCGTTCAGATCCTCGCAGGCCCGCAGACGGGCCGCCGTTCGCCCCCAGAGCCTCCCTCGCACTTGGCCCCACGGACACGCTCGCGGGTTCATTCACTCATCCTTTCGATCGTATTTACTGAGCGCTCGGCGCGGGCGGAGCACCGTTACCCAGCGCTTGGAAAGTGCGATTCGGCAGTCGTCCTCGCCCCCGCGCGGCGCGGTTCAGTGGCAAGAGCCCGGGCTGGGGAGTCGGAGGTCCTGGGTTCTAATCCCGGCTCCGCCACCTGTGTCAGCTGCGTGACTCCGGCCAAGTCGCTTGACTTCTCGGTGCCTCGGTCGCCTCGTCTGTCAAATGGGGACGAGGAGCGGGGGGCCTCGCCCGATGACCCCCGTCTCTGCCCCAGCGCTCAGAAGGGCGCTCGGCCCGTAGTAAGCGCTTAAGGAACCCCGGCATTATCGCCTTTATCGCCCACCCACACGGAAGTCCCGGTTCCGCCGTTCACCCCGGGGGCCGGGGGCCGGGGGCGGAGCCCGGCGCCGGCGTTCAGCACCGGGCGGCCCCGGACAGGTGCCGGCCCGGTCCCGGGGGGGGGGGGGGGAGGGAACGGACGGCGGGCCCCGGGCCCGGGCCTTGACGTCTCCCGTCCCCCTCCTCGCCCCTCGGCCGGCCCGGCCCCAGGATCCTGCTGACGGTGGTGGTCATCTTCCGCATCCTGATCGTGGCCATCGTGGGCGAGACGGTGTACGATGACGAGCAGACCATGTTCGTGTGCAACACGCTGCAGCCGGGCTGCAACCAGGCCTGCTACGACCGCGCCTTCCCCATCTCGCACATCCGCTACTGGGTCTTCCAGATCATCCTGGTGTGCACGCCCAGCCTCTGCTTCATCACCTACTCGGTGCACCAGGCCGCCAAGCAGCGGGAGCGCCGCTGCTCCGCCGTCCTGCTGGCCCTGGAGCGGGAGCCCCCCGAGCCCGCCGGCCCCGCCGCCCCCGCCGCCGCCGACGGCAAGAAGCGGCCCGTGGTCAACGGCATCCTGCAGCCCGGGGCCCCCGACCCGCCGCCCGGGCCCGAGGCCAAGGAGCCGTCGGCCGTCGCCGCCCCCGGCCCGGCGGGTCCCCCGGGCCCCCGAGGCCTGCGCCCGCCCGGCCGGGCCAAGCTGCGTCGCCAGGAGGGCATCTCCCGCTTCTACGTCATCCAGGTGTTTTTCCGCAACGCCCTGGAGCTGGGCTTCCTCCTGGGCCAGTACCTGATGTACGGCTTCCGCGTGCCGCGCCTCTTCGAGTGCGACCGCTACCCCTGCATCAAGGAGGTGGAGTGCTACGTGTCCCGCCCCACCGAGAAGAGCGTCTTCCTGGTGTTCATGTTCGCCGTCAGCGGCGTCTGCGTCCTGCTCAACCTGGCCGAGCTCAACCACCTGGGCTGGCGGAAGATCCGGCTGGCCGTGCGGGGCGCCAGGGCCAAGCGCAAGTCCGTCTCCGACCTCCGCGCCCGGGACCTGCCCCGCCTCGGCCTGCCCGCCTTCGGCCGGACTCAGTCCAGCGACTCGGCTTACGTGTGACGGGGGAGGGGGACGGGGCCGCGGACCCTTCCCCCCCTCCCCGCCCCCCAGCCCTCCGCCCCCCTCCCCCCATCCCGTCCCCCCGCCCCCCACCTCCTCCCCGGCGGGGCCCAGGCGGAGGCGGGGGCCGGGCCCGGGTCAGAGGTCACCGCTGGACCGGCCTCCCGAGAGAGGGCCGCCCTCCCCGTCTCGCCGGCCTCCCCGTCCCCCGAGGCCGCCGGCCCAGAGGGTGGCCCGGGCTGGTTGGCGGGCTCCGGCCGGCCGGGCAGCCGCTGCTGGGCGCGGGGGCCGTGGCGACCCTTCAGAAGACTGTCCCGGGCTCGCCTGGAAGCTCCGGTCGTGACGTGACTTTGGTTTCTGGTCGGCGGGCCGGGGGGAAGGCGTCTCTTTGGAGCCCCAAGGGAGTTCCCGGGGCTGTTTTCCGGGCCGCCCTCCCCTCACATCTCCCCCCCACCCCCGGCCGGCCCGGCCCGCTGCCCCACCTGCCTTGGCTTGGACACACCCACCGCAGACCTTAATCATCTGCCGATACTTAGTTCTTCCCACTGGGCCCCGGCCTCCACACCCCCTTCTCCCCCAACAACCCCACCGGCCACCATCCCACTGCCCCCCGCTCCCGCTGTCCCCGTCCTCCCTACCGTTCCTCCGCCGTCGCCCACTGTTTCTCAAAGTGACTCCCCTGAGGCGTCCCCCCCAACACACACACACACACACACACACACACACACTATCCTCCGGCTCCCCCCACGCCCTCACCATCCTCCCACCTATCCCTGCACCCCCGAGCCTCCAAGCCTCCAAGCCTCCGTCTCTGGCCTCGAGAGCCTGGAGCTCAGCTCCCGCCAGTGGCCTGGGATGTGTGTTCTTTTTCACCGCCGCGACTGCGGCTGCGGTGCGGATACCAAAGGATCACTTCTTGGGGCGGAGGACAGTCCCCTGCTCTCTCGGCCCTCCTTCATGTAAGTGCCAATCACCGCCGCTCCCGGTGCCCCCGGGGAGCCGGGACCTCGGGGGAGGGCCCAGATCCGGCCGGAGCCCCCGCCCGGTGACCCTCGGCCGGCCACGGAGATGGTGTGACGCGCCACGGGGACGGAGCAACCAGCCACCGACGCAGCGGGACGAGCCACGGAGACTGTACCGTGCCACGGACGCGGTGCGCCGAGCCACCGGGACGGCGTGGCCCGCCGCGGATTCAGTACAAGCCACGGAGACGGCGTGACAAGCCACAGCCTGTCTGGCTCCAATAAAGGACTTGCCTTTTATTTCTTTTACTGGCTTAACTGGGGAAAGTCGGGAGAGAGTTTCAATCGATGAACGAATGACGTTTCTGGCGCATTTACTCTGTGCAGAGCGCTGTACTGAGCGCTTGGAAGACTACAGTACAATAGAATGAGCAGGCACGTTCCCCGCCACACAACGAGCTTACTGTCTAGAGAGTTTCTCGAGTTTCTCTCTCCGGGGTCAGCCTCGGTTCACCTTGACCCCTGGAGGATTTATCTGGAGAGTTTGCCGGTGGAGACGTGGCCGGAGTGGGAGGTGGCGTTCCTCTGTGGAGACGCCAAGACCTGCTGCAAGGAAGCCGTCAGAGGATGGGCCCAAATCTGGAAGTCGGAGGAGGTCAGGCAGGGGCCAGATGGAGGTCAGGAGGAGTCAGTTGGAAGCCAGAAGGAGGAAAGGTGGGCTCAGGTGGAGGCCAGGTGGCCGCTGGGTGAAGGACGGTGGAGGCCAGGCGGAGTCAGGTGGAGGCCAGTGGAGGCCAGGCGGAGTCAAGTGGATGGAGGCCAGATGGAGTGTAGGTAAAAGGCTAAGGGAGGCTAGGCGGAGTCAGGTGGAGATCAGGCGAAGGCCAGTAGAGTCCAGGCAGAGGCCAGCCAATCTCGTGCCCCCTCCCCTGTCTGCTCTGCAGGCCCCTTCTCGCCTCTAAGGGCTCCGTCGGTGGCCTTGCCTCACTCGGGCTGGCAGAGCCCACACCCCCCCCCTCCCCGGTCCTTCCTCCCCAGCCGTGGGACTCGGAGATGGAGATTTAGGCAGGGAAGGATCCTGGGTGGGGGGCGGCGGGGGGAGAGCTCGCAATCGTCCCGACGCGGGAAGGACGGGTTCCGGGCCGGCGCTCCGTCCTGGCGGGAGGCTGGGCCCGGAGCAGCCGGGAGGCACGGGAGGGTCTGCCCGGGGGCAGGGGGCAGGGGGCAGGGAGGCCGCGGGGGGAAGCTAGAATCTTTCTGCATCGAGCGCTTCATCTCCGGGCAGGCGGGGGCGGGCGGGGGCGGGCGGGGGCGGGCGGGGGCGCTCCGTGCTGCGGCTGCAACGCTCGGCTGGTTTTCTGGGGTGACGGTTATTTAAATCCACAAGCAGCGTGCCGTCTCACCGCCTTTCACCTCCAGAAGCGTGGAGGCTATTTTTAGAAGGAAAATGCGGTCGTTTCCCGATCATCAACAGGGTGACCGTCTGCTCGGGGCTTTGTTCTTTCAGCACCCCCCAACCCTTCCAAACATCCTTCCTCCAGCCCCCCCACCCCCAATTCCTTCTCCTCCCGGCCTCCCGAAGTCTCCCACGCCCACCCCAAATTCCCACCTCCCTCCAATCCCCCAAATCCACGACTCTGCCACTTGTCTGCTGCGTGACCTAGGGCAAGTCATTTCACTTATCTGGGCCTCAGTCGCCTCACCTGTAAAACAGATCGACTGTAAACCCTATGAGGGAGATGGACCGTGTCCAACTCGACGAGCTTCTATCTACCCCGGTGCCGAGAACCGTGCCCGGAACATAGTAAGTGCTTAATAAATACCATAAAAAAGTCATCTCAAAGTCAGCTACCTAATCTCCTCCCCCAGATTTCCTCAAATAGTCCTCCTCCAACCGCCTCAAAACTCCCTTCCCCCAAATCCCTCCAAATGCCCTCTCCCCAAACCCCTCTCAGAACGAGCCCCCTTGTAGGCTTTTTCTTGATGAGTTAAGAGCCGCGCCGCGGCCTGGCTCGGCTCGGCTCGGCTCAGTCCCACCCCTGCACCAGGTCCGGTGACAGGGAGGTCTGTAGAGGGACTGTTTTAGCCCCGGAGCAACGAGGAGGTTCCGAAGGTTCTGCCAGGTTCGAGCCGGTATCTTGTCGACCCCTCGGACCCCTCGCCATAAACCCCGTGGGGTGTGGTGGGGGTTAAGGAGCCCCATGGGGCTCCCCCGGCCCCTTCCACCCCACGGCTGGGGAAGCAGCATGACCTAGAGGAAAGAAGATGGCGTTGGAAGTCGGAGGGCGTGACCTCGGATCCCAACCCCGGTTGTGAGATCTTGGGAAATTCACTTGCCTTCGCGGTTTCTTCATCTCTAAAATGAGAATTAAGTATTTATCTCCCTCCACCTCAGATTGTAAACCCCTCGTGGGACAGGGCCTGTATGTAACCTGGTGTTATCGAATCCACCCCTCCGCACGGTACAGCGTTCAGCGCTTAGTAAGCACTCAACAAATACCGCAGTTATTATTAATCTTAGCCGGAACCTGGGGGCACGACCCCTCTTGCCCCCACAGTCGGGAACCTGGGAACCCCCCGCAACTGGACCCCGACCCCCAACCCCACCCCACCCTAGCCGGTTCCCGTGGCTGGGAAGGGAGGCCCCCGTTGCTGCTGCTGAGCAGTTCTATGTAAATTATTAACGAGGACCCACGAGGGGAAGGAGAGAGCCAGCTGGCAAAACGGTTCAGGGGGCCATCCTAGACACGGACCCGGCTCCCGCAACCGGCCAGCGGTCACTGTGCCGGCACTGTCCCGGTGGCGTAGCTGAGCCGGTCACTAGTTGGGCAGTGCGGGGCCTGGCATGGGGACAGGCTGACACCCTGAGCAGTCGGGACAAAATCTCCTGTGACCTCACAGCCTTTCCCTTGTGTGGGACCCGGGGTCATTGATTCCATCCCCCTGTCTCCAGGCAGGAATAACCCTACCCAAGCCAGGGGACGGGGATCAGAAGGGGAAGCTGCACTCTCCGGAGGCCAGAGCGGGGGTTGAGGGCAGGGCCGAGGCCACAGCCTTAGCTGCCCCCTCAGCGGGCCACAGTGAGGGAGGAGGGTCCGTCCGGCCTGCCATCCCACCGGTCTCCAAGGCCCTCATCTTTCCCAAGCAATAACCCTCGGCAACCCTCCCACCCGTCTGGGGCCCATTTGTCGGCTGGAAATTGAGGGAAGGCCCGGGGAGCAGAGGACTCTAAACGCAGCAGGCGCTCAGGTCATGCTATCGAACGATCGCTCGATCGACTGGGTTGATGGGGTGAGAACTGAGGCAAAGGCAGGGTGGCCCGATGGCTACAGCACGGGTCTGGGAAACGGAGGACCCGAGTTCTAATTCCGGCTCTGCCACTTGCCTGCTGTGTGACTTTGGGTAAGTAGTTTCATTTCTCTGTGCCTCAGTTACCTCATCTGTAAAATGGGGATTAAGATTGTGATCCCCACCCGGGACAGGGATCGGGTGCAATCTATCATAGATCTACCCCGGCGTTTAGTTCAGTGCCTGGCACATAGTAAGCGCTTAACGAATACCATATTTTTTTGAAGTGGGCTGCGAGGGCAGGGGAACGGGGGTGGAGGGAGGCCCCGGGCCGCTCCCCTCGTGTCGGGGGAATGCTCTGAGTTGGATCTTGCCCTCCGGTCCCTCCCTCTCTGCCCCCCGTCCCTTCCTCCCCTTCCCTTTTCGCCCTCTCCCTCTGTCCTCCCGCCCCCTCCCCTCCCGCTGAGCGGGCCGGGGGAGGCCGGGGGCGGGTTGGCGGCCAAGGAGAGTGTGCGGTCAGCGGAGATGGCGTCCTCTGGGGCCAGATGGGCTGCGCTGGCTGAGATTAGGGCCGGGGCTGGGGCTCGGGGCTCGGGGCTCGGGGCCGCCGCGGGTATTAACTGGTGACCTTGACCGGCCTTCGGTCGGCGGGGCCGGCTGGAGCCCCGCTCGCTGCCCACCGGCTCAGGGTTCCCAAGGTAACCGTGCCCGGGGAGGGAGGGGGCTGCTTGCCGCCACGGGCACGGCCCGCCCACGCTGCCACTCTACCTAACGGGGGCTCCGGAAATTTCCGTCCCCCCCCCCCCTTCCCCGGGGGCAGCGACGGGCACTTTGGCTTCTGCTCTAGGTTCCCGCACACAGCAGGCGCCCAGCACAGCGCTCTGCACACAGTAGCTGCCTAGTAGAGGGCTCTGCACCCGACAGGCGCCCGGGACAGCGCCCCGCACACAGCAGGCGTCCGGCACAGCACGGAATAATGGCTGGAGTACAGGCCCGGGAGACAGAAGGTCATGGGTTCTAATCCCGGCTCCGCCACTTGTCTGCTGTGTGACCGTGGGTAAGTCACTTCCCTTCCCTGGGCTTCAGTTCCCTCATCTGTAAAATGGGGATTGAGACTGTGAGTCTTAGGTTGGACAGGGACTGTGTCCAGCCTAGTTTGCTTGTATCCACCCCATGTGCCTGGCACGTAGTAAGCTCTTAACAAATGCCATCATCCTTATTATTCTTCTTCTTCTTCTTATTATTACAGCGCTGTGCACACAGTAGGGACCCAGCACAACACTCTGCCCACAGTAGGTGTCTAACAGAGGGCTCCGCACCCAGGAGGTTCTCCAGGACAGTACTCCGCACACAGCAGTTGCCCAAGGAGCGCTGTGGTCTGATGGGAAGAGCATAGATATGGAAGTTGAGAGATTCCCCGGTTCTGCCACTGGCTTCCTTTGTAACCTTTCCCTGGGCCTCATTTTTCCCTTCTGTACAATGGGGACAGTAATCTCCGCCTCTCTCGACTTGACAAGATGCTGTGAGGAGAAAATGAAGGAGAGACAGGCCACGCACAGGGGACTGGACCGGCTGACCTCTCTCAAGGCCTCTCCCACCTCCTGCACCCGCTCCCCAGCTCCTCCAGTCCAGCGTGCACGGTGGTGCTCGCGAGGGGAGCTTTGGGGGGTCTTGGAAGGGTCCGGAGGGGTCTCTGGCAGGAACGGTATCTTTCTGCTCGGGGTCCCGACATGGGCCTGTGTTATCCAAACTAGCCCGCTTAGCTGAAAAGCGAGTGTGTCCTTCACCCCTCCTGTCTACAGACTGGTTTGGCCTGGGGACGGGGGACCGGGTGGGGGTCCCCAGCCGCTGATGGCAGGATGGGGGGACATCCCAAGGCCCAGCTCTAGAGGGGAGGGGAGACCCCGCAACTCTGTGCTAGGGGCTGGGAGGAGCCCTTAGCCAGCAGCTGTTGGGCCAGACTCACGTCCCTGGGGATGAGGGAGGGTCGGAGTGGGGGCGAAGAGTCAAGATTCCATCCTGCGGCACCCCCGCCCTTGCCCCCAACAGCTGCACTCCTCAACACGCCACCCCCCTACTCCCAGCACACACAAAAGGCCTCTGTCCCCCCTCTGGCAGGGAGGGAGAGGGGTCGGCCGCCAGGCCCGACCCCCTTCCCGACAGATGGAGCAGAGAAGGGCCGAGCCCCCCAGATCCCGGGGTCCCCCACCCCTTCCCCCAGCGGACCTCAGAGGTGTTGAGGGTCCGGAAATCCAGCCGGTTCTTCGGCGGGCCCGTCCCAAGGGGCCGCGGGGGGAGGGAAGACTCGGAGGCGGGATCTGGAGGTGAAGGTGGGGGGCAGGGGGGAAGGAGGGCCGTCCGGCCCAGCGGTCGGGGGCCAGGGTTGCTCTGCGACCTTGGGTGAGTCATTTAACTTCTCTGACCCTCTGTTTCCCCAATAGTGACTGCAGTAAGACACCCCGCCCCTCTCTGGAATTCAATGTGGGACTAAAGTAGAGCCATATAGGGCCCGAGGCCAGGCCAGGCATATATGTGTGCATATGTGCTCATACCGTGTATATATGAATGCACATGGAGGTCCCTACCACATACGTATTGGTTTGTTCAAGTTGTGCTTGTTTGTTCGAGTCACGCATGCGTTAATTCCTACCGAGTGTGTGTAAGGGTGAATTCGAACTATATCTCTGAATTCCATGGGTGCAGGTGTGGTTTATGTGAGACGTGCTTGCTTGCATAAATGCACACACATGTGCACACGTTTATGCTTACTTAGGTTTACCCGAGTATGAATATGTGCTTACGCAGGGGCTTTTACGGACGTGTCCCTGTGTCTTGTGGGTGTTGCGTATTAATCGATCCGTCAGTAGCGTTGACTGTGCTCTTACTCTGTGCAGAGCACCGTACTGGGTGCTTAGGAGCTGACAGTAGAGTTAGGTGATATGATCCCTGTCCTCGAGGAGCTTACAGGCTAGACAGACGTTAAAATGAAATAGGTTCGAACACGCGTGCGTGGTGTGGACGTCCACCTGAGCACGTTGTTTACCTCTGCGCGTGCATATCGGTCGGGTTTATGGGTCTAGTTGCCCATGTGGGCTTGAACCGATGGAGCGTGCCGCAAACGTGGAGGTCCTTAGAAATAACGTGTGTGTGCTTGTGTGTGTGTGTGTGCACGCGCAGGCAGCGGGCATTTGTTCGGTGCCCAAAATAGACCGTCTCACTGTTGTGGATTAATCCTTCTTTGGCTCTGATCCTGGAGAGATCACAGCCGGACCAACCCTCACGACAACGAAGACTCCGGCCGCCGCCGCCGCCGCCGCCGCCCCCCGCGACTAAGGACCGCACTTAACCCCTTCGGCCCCTCAGCCCCTGCCCCGCCCCAGCCCGGCCTCAGCCCCGCGCCGGTCCAGTCTAGGCCAGCTCCGGTCCAGCTCGGTCCTCGGCCCCTAGCCCACCCCGGCTCTGTTCGTGCCCCGCTCTGACGTCTGAGGCAAGTCACCTAACGTCTCTGAGCCTCAGCTCTCCCGACCGTAACCCGGGAGATGGCCCTCCGGTCTCCTCTCCCCTCTGTTGAGCGTGAGGGTAAAACAAGAGGTCAAAGGGGGCAAGTCATCTCACTTTTCCGGGCCTCGGTTTCCTCGCATGTAAAATGGGAATTAAGCCTGTGAGCGCCATGCGGGACATGGACTGTGTCCAACCTGATTGAGCTTGTAAAGGCCCCAGTGCTCAGTACAGTGCCTGCTATATAGTAAGCTCTCCCCAAAATACCATAACAAATACCACCATCTAACTGGGCCTCAGTTACCTCATCTGTAAAATGGGGATGGAGACTGTGAACCCTCGTGGGACAGGGGCTGTGTCCAAACCGATTTGCTTGCATCCACTCCAGCGCTTAGTACAATGCCTGGCACATAGTAAGTGCTTAATAAATACCACAATTATTATTATTACGTATCATCATTTGGGGAGCCGGCGGGGGACGGGGTGGGTGCGAGGGGCGGGAGAGGGAGTTGATGGAGAGAGCCAGTGCTCCGCCTCAGTGGGCATCGGGTACAGTGCTCCACATACAAGAGACGCCGGGAACAGTGCTCTCACACAGTTAGCGCCGGGTAGGCACCAGGTACGGGGCTCTGCACACTGGTAGAGCGCTCCACGCATGACAGGTGCCCGGTATGGGGCTCGGCACCCAGCTGGCCCAAGGTCACGAACGCTGACCCTGATGGTGAAATTCTGCTGGGAATTCTGAGAGAACGTGGCTCCTGGAGAGTGGCCATTCGTCCTCGACGACTCGGGACCAGCTGCCCCTCCGGGCCGGCCCGTGGGCCAAGTGCTCATTCCGAGCCACTGGAGCCTCGACTCCTCGATGCCAGCCCACGCCCTTGTTCTGGAAAACCCTCTCTGCGCTCCCTGCTCCATCTGCCGCTGCCCTCGGCGTGCCTTCGGGTCACAGCCACACACACGGGCACGCATGGGCACACACGGGCGAGCACCGACACAGTTCTGCACGGGGACGCACGGGCACGGGCAAGGGCACGAAACCTGGGGCAAAGAATGGCCTTCGCCAAGGTCGGCGACCCCAGCTCTGCGGGGTCGATGGCGATGCTCATAGGCAGAGCCCCAGCGGCCTCTTCCCCACTCAGCAGCCCTCCTGCGCTGACACGTTCTTCACGGATGCCGTCTGATGTCTGCGTGTGGCATAGGGCTGTGCCGGATGCCTACCGTGAGCGGAGCGCTGTGGCGGGTACCTACTGTGAGCTGGGGACTTTAATGGGTGCCTATTGTGAACAGGGCCCTTTAGTGGGCACCTACCAGGAACCGGGCACCGTGCAGGGTGCCTCCTATTTGCAGTTCCTGGGTTGCTTGGGCACGCACGATGTTCGTTCATTCATTCAATAGTATTTATTAAATAGAAAGTCCCATTGTTGCCTAGTGGGTAGAGCAGGGGCCTGGGAGTCAGCTGGGTTCTAATGCCGGCTCCACCGCTTGTCTGCTGGGTGAGCTCGGGCAAGTCGTTTCACTCCTCTGGGCCTCAGTTTCTTCATATGTAAAATGGGAATTAAGACCGTGAGGCCCATGCGGGACACGGACTGTGTCCCGCCTGATTAAGCTTGTATAGACTCCAGAGCTCAGTACAGGGCCTGGTACATAGTGAGCTCTCCAGCAAAGACCACGGTAAATACCGTCATCTAACCCGGGAGGTAGTCAAGCAGGAAAAGTGGGGTGTGCGTGGTGTGACAGGTGGTGTTGGGGGTGGGGGGGGTCATGATCAGTTGCCTCTGGTCTGGGGCCCAAGACCGATGGAAGCAGCTTGGCTTAGTGTATAGAGCACGGGCTTGGGAGTCAGGAGATCGTGGGTTCCAATCCCAGCTCCGCCACTTGTCTCCTGGGTGACCTCATTTGTAAAATGGGGGTTGAGACTGTGAGCCCCACGTGGGACAGGGACTGGGTCCAAGCCGATTTTCTTCTATCCACCTCAGTGCTAAGTACTGGGGAAGCAGCGTGGCTGAGTGGAAAGAGCCCGGGTCATGGGTTCGACTCGCAGCTCTGTCACTTGTCAGCTGTGTGACTGTGGGCGAGTCACTTCACTTCTCTGTGCCTCAGTTACCTCATCTGTAAAGTGGGGATCAACCGTGAGCCTCACGTGGGACAACCTGCTTACCCTGTACCTACCCCAGCGCTTAGAACGGTGCTCTGCGCATAGTAAGCCCTTAATAAATACCAACATTATTATTATTATTATTACAGTGCCTGGCATATAATAGGTGTTTCACAAATACCCTAAAAAGCCCTAATTCTTCCCTCTTTCCCATGTGGAGACCGTCCCCTGCACCACCGAGCCCAACGGGAGTGTGGACTCCCGGGAGAACTTGACCCCTGCTGGGCATGGAGGTTTTGGGGAGCAGAGCCCAGGGGTCATCTGGACCATCCCCCTGCCTCCCGGCAGCCTTCTGGAAGTCTCGTCGTGAATCTAAGCTAAATCCTCCAGGTTGGGGAACGGCCCCGCTGCCCCCGTCCCCTCCTGGGGGAGGGCTGGTAGCCATCTCCAGCTTGTCCCATTTTTCTGGGCAACTCATCCCTGGGGATGTTCCCTTCCCAGGGCTGCAGCACCTCGGGCCGGGATGGCCTCTCCCCCGCCCTCCCGCCCGGGCCCAGCACCCAGAACAGCTTCCCGTGTCCCGCGGAGCCTCAGCTCCACCCTGATAATAATAACGACGGCATTTGTTAAACTCTTACTATCCGCCAAGCCCTGTTCTAAGCGCTGGGGTAGATATAAGGTAATAATAATAATAATAATGTGGGTATTTGTTAAACGCTTACTATGTGCAGAGCACTGTTCTAAGCTCTGGGGGAGATACAGGGTCATCAGGTTGTCCCACGTGAGGCTCACAGCTAAAACCCACTTTGCAGATGAGGTAACTGAAGAGAAATGAAGTGACTCGCCCGCAGTCACACAGCTGACAGGTGGCAGAGCCGGGATTCGAACGCACGACCTCTGACTCCCACCCCCAGCGTGGCGCAGTGGAAAGAGCACGGGCTTTGGAGTCAGGGCTCATGAGTTCGAATCCCAGCTCTGCCACTTGTCAGCTGTGTGACTGTGGGCAAGTCACTTAACTTCTCTGTGCCTCAGTTCCCTCATCTGTAAAATGGGGATTAAGACTGTGAGCCCCACGTGGGACAACCTGATTCCCCTATGTCTACCCCAGTGCTTAGAACAGTGCTCTGCACATAGTAAGCGCTTAACAAATACCCCCGGGCTCTTTCCACTGAGCCACGCTGCTTCTCCTCCCCTTTCCCACGTGGGGCTCCCAGGACCTGGGAATCAGAAGGTCATGGGTTCAAATCCCGGCTCTTCCACTTGTCTGCCGTGTGACCTTGGACAAGTCACTTCACTTCTCTGGGCCTCAGTCCCTACATTTGTAAAATGGGGATGGAGACTGTGGAGCCCCAGGTGGGACAGGGACTGGGTCCAACCCGATTTGCTTGTATCTATCCCAGCGCTTAGTACAGCGCCTGGCACGTAGTAAGCGCTGAACAGATATAATAATAATAATAATAATAATATAATAAGCAGGGATTGGCCGGGGGTTGGCGAAGCCGCGGGTTTCCCTGAAGAAGTCGGCGGAGGCCCCCTGGTGGCCGGAGCGGAGAAGGGCTGGAATAATAATTGTATTTCTTAAGCGCTTACTATGTGCCAAGCACTGTTCTAAACGCTGGGGTAATAATAATAATAATAATAACGTTGGTATTTGTTAAGCGCTTACTATGTGCCGAGCACTGTTCTAAGCGCTGGGGTAGACACAGGGGAATCAGGTTGTCCCACGTGGGGCTCACAGTCTTCATCCCCATTTGACAGATGAGGTAACTGAGGCACAGAGAAGTGAAGTGACTCGTCCAAAGTCACACAGCTGACAAGTGGCCGGGCCGGGATTCGAACCCACGAACTCTGACTCCAAAGCCCAGGCTCTTTCCACTGAGCCACGCTGGGTAGATACAGAGTGATCAGGTTGTAATATTGGTATTCGTTAAGCGCTTACTATGTGCCGAGCACTGTTCTAAGCGCTGGGGTAGACACAGGGGAATCAGGTTGTCCCACGTGGGGCTCACAGTCTTAATCCCCATTTTACAGATGAGGGAACTGAGGCACCGAGAAGTTAAGTGACTTGCCCAAAGTCACACAGCTGGCAAGTGGCAGAGCTGGGGTTTGTCCCACTTGGGGCTCGCACTTTTAATCCTCATTTTACAGACGAGGTCACTGAGGCACAGAGAAGCTAAGTGACTCCGGGTCACACAGGAGACAAGTGGCACCTCCGGCCTCCGGTCACCTGGGGACCTCCAGGGACGCAGGAGGGAGTTGGACAGGAGGAAAGGGGGGCTTAGTCATTCTTTCATTCACTCCATCGTATTTATTGAGCGCTTTCTGTGCGCAGAGCACTGGATTAAACACTTGGAATGTACAATTCGGTAACAGATAGAGACAGTCCCTACCCAACAACGGGCTCACGGTCTAAAAGGGGCTCTTGTCAGGGAAGGCCTCTTGGAGGAGACGTGCCCTCAGTGAGGCTTTGAAAGGAGGGAGAGTAATGGTCTGTGGGATTTGAGGAGGGTGGGCGTTCCAGGCCAGGAAGAGATCATTGGTGACCTTTGACAGGATGGGTTCTGTGGAGCCAAGTGGACGGAAGCCAGAGCAGAGCGGGTCAGGGAGTGAATCGAAGGAGGGGAATTTGAGACAGCATGAGTAGACGACTGGCTCAAGAATAATAACGATGTCGGTATTTGTTAAGCGCTTACTATGTGCCGAGCACCGTTCTAAGCGCTGGGGTAGACACAGGGGAATCGGGTTGTCCCACGTGGGGCTCACCGTCTTAATCCCCATTTTACAGATGGGGTAATTGAGGCACCGAGAAGTTAAGTGGCTTGCCCAAAGTCACACAGCTGACAAGAGGCCGAGCTGGGATACGAACCCACGACCTCTGACTCCAAAGCCCGGGCTCTTTCCACTGAGCCGTGCTGCTTCTGGACAAGTCTGGAGAGGAATGGTAGGAGGGAGATGAGGGGGTAACTGGAGGGAGCCGTGGGACCAAGGGAAGGGTTTTTTTTTTTAGGTTAGGGGAGACACGAGTAGAGAAGCAGCGTGGCTCAGTGGCAAGAGCCCGGGCTTGGGAGTCAGAGGTCATGGGTTCTAATCCCACATCTGCCACTTGTCAGCTGTGTGACTTTGTCAGTTGTGTCACTTCACTTCTCTGTGCCTCAGTTACCTCATCTGGAAAATGGGGATGAAGACTGCGAGCCCCACGTGGGACAACCCGATCACCGTGTACCTCCCCCCCAGCGCTTAGAACAGTGCTTTGCACATAGTAAGTGCTTAACAAATACCATTATTATTATCATGAATATCTTTGAAAGCAGTGGGGAAGAAGCCATTGGAGAGCAAACAGTTGAAGATGGCTGTTTGGGAGGAAGGGAGAGGTCAAGTGTTTTGACAAGGTACGCAGGAATCGGGTCAGACGCACAAGTGGAGGGGAGGGATTTTGAGAGGAGGCTGGAGAGGAGGAGGGGGGAGGACGGCTCAAGGGGTGGGGAGGAGTTGGGTGGCAGAAGGGGTGGGGGAGTTGTGGTGGGAGGGGACGGCTGGGATGGGCAGCATGGCATAGTAGATAGAGCACGGGCCTGGGAGTCAGAAGGTCACGGGTTCTAATCCCGACCCCCCCACTGCTCTGCTGTGTGATCTCGGGCAAGTCACTTCACTTTCGTGTGCCTCAGTTACCTCATTCTATAAAATGGGGATTGAGACTGCGAGCCCCACGTGGGACAGGGACTGTGTCCAACATGATTTACTTGTATCCATCCCAGAGCTCAGTACAGGGTCTGGCGCGTAGTAAGGGCTTAACAAATGCCATCATCATCATTATTATCATTACTGTCTGACAGGTCGGAGGGGCATGGAATTGAGGGGTAATAGTGGGGCCGGTGAGGTGAAAGTGAGGTAAAAGAGGGCAATAATACCTTAATCCAGTGGTACCCCGAGGAAGCGGTCGAATCGTCCTTGGGTCACTGAGGGTGAAAAGGCCAGTGTTTCGGAAAACCCTGAGAAGATGGTTGAACTGTCCTTGGAGCCTTGAGAATGAAGGGGCTAGCGATTAGGTGTAAACCAGCCGGGCTGGTGTGAAAATAGGAGAAAGCAGGGGTTGAGTGGGCGTGAAGCAAAAATGTGTGAACCTGGGCCTTCGTCGCCTGGGGGTTAGGCGGCCACACCCTGATCTGACTGCAGGGAAAGAAGGAAGATGAAGAAAATGGCCACTTCTTGGCCACAGCGGATAGAGAACGAATTGTCCTATAGTCCTTGAGGGAGGGCAGATGGTAGGCAGTCAGTCGCTCCGTTGGCCGATGACCTGGTCAGGCTGAGGCCGCTCGGCGGAGAGATCTCGGTGTCCTCAGGCAGGTCCCCGTCCCGGGTGACGGTGGAAGGTCCGAGCTGGTTTGTGGCAGCTGGGCAGAGGCCCGAGCCCTCATCCCACTCGGCCCATCTGAAATGCCCTCTTCCTTCCCAGCTGGGACCAGGGGCTCTGACCCACCTGGGCTCCCTCGTGGGGATCCTGGGACGTGGGGAGTGGGTTCCCCTTGGAGTGGAACTTTCGGCACACCACACCCAAACGCCCAGCTGCACAGCTACACGACCACTGCGAGAACAGGAGAGGTGGGGGAGGATTTTCAGGGGACCCACTGATGATGGAGACTTCTGCAGGGCTGGAAATGGACAGGTTGCGATTCCTGGAGAGGGGAGGGGCCTCTGGATTCCCCGGAGCTGTGCGCCGTGACGAGACACCTGCGTGGGGCCTTGGGGTGGGGGGGCTGGGGCCCGGGGCCGGGCCGAAGAGGACCAGACTGCTTCCGGTGGGCCTGTCCCCTCCCCCGCCCCCGGCGGGTCCCTCTAGAGACCAGGCAGCTCCCCACGCTGCTCCTGCTCCCGCTCGTGACTCAATCTGGCGGCCTCCCCGGTCCAACCGGTTCCCCGCGGTTCCCGGAGGCTGGGGTGACGTCTCGCCGCTTCTATAAAAGCAGTCCCCGCGGCTGGCCGGGCCCGGTCTCTCTGTGTGATTTCGGCCCAGGGCCCCTGACTCTTCGGGGCTTCAGCCGGGGCGTGGTGGCCCTGTTCCCCACCGCCCACGCGACCACCGTGGGCTGAAGGAGCCGGGCTTCTCTGGGGCCTCACCCCCTTGGGCCAGTCCACCCACAGTCTCCCTCTTCTTCCCGGCCGCCTTGACCCTTTCTGCATTTACTTCCACAGAGGAGCCCGGGGCAGGGCTCAGGAGACACTTTAGGGAACAGGCCCAAACCTGCCCCCCGAGAGTCTCCGGTCTGGAAGGGAACCAGAATAGACACGGTCCTGCCCCAGGGGTGACCTCAGTCTGGCCAAGGAGGCGGGACCTACAGGGCCGGGCCCTCCGAAGCTGCCCGGTCTGCCGGAAGGGGATCAGGAGGTGCGGGACGAAGACAATCCCAAGCGAAAGGAAAATCATGCTGATGATAGTGAGCCGGGAAGGGAGGAATGGGTCCGGGAGGCTCTAATCCTTAGAGATTGGGTTGAGGAGGGGAGGGCAATCTGGGAAGGTGCCCTGGAGGACATGGTCTTTGAGCGAGGCTAAGAAGGTGTGTTTGGGGGCGTGTGTTTGTGTGTGCGTTGGTGGGGGCACCGATGGGGGTTTTTGAGCAGAAGCAGGGAGCCGCAGGCAGGCCCTCAAGGAGTCGCCATCATTTTTAAGAGGGTGCTGGGGCTCTGGCTCCGTGGGCCTTCCTGGGCCAGCTGAGTCATCCCTGCCGGCCCCGGGCACTGGCACAACTGGTGTTTCCCCACTTTGCCGTGGCCCCGGCTTCCTTCGCCCGCGGCGACTGAGCCGTGCAGCTTCCTCAGACCCCACGCGGGCAACCGACGACGCTCAGAGGGGTTGGTAGTCTCGCTCCGCCCTGGCAATTGGCTTCGTCACAGCCGGGAGCGGCCGGAGAAGAGTCTTCCGGCTTCAGGCGTTCCTCCTCGGCCTTCTTCACGCGCTTCACGCGCTCTCCCGGCAGCGGGAGCTGGGGCCGGGCCGATCTCGGGCACTTCCCCCCTAGAGGATGGAGCCCGGGCCGGGGACTCAGAAGGTTCTAATCTCCATCCTGCCGCCTGTCTGCTGTGTGACCTTGGGCAAGTCACTTCACTTCTCTAGGCCTCAGTTACCTCATCTGTAAAATGGGGATGAAGAGTGTGAGCTCTATGTGGGACAGAGACTGTGTCCAACCTGAGTAACCCGAATGTACCCCAGCGCTTAGAACAATGCTTGGCACATAGTAAGCACTTAAGGAAGTATCATTATTATTATTACATAGTTAAGGGCTTAACAAATATGTCGAGAGAAGCGGCGTGGCTTAATGGAAAGAGCACGGGCAGGGGAGTCAGAGGTCGTGGGTTCTAATGGCGGTCCCGCCACTTGTCAGCTGGGTGACTTTGGGCCAGTCGCTTCCCTTCTCTGGGTCTCAGATCCCTCATCTGTCAAATGGCGATGAAGACTGCGAGCCCCACGGGGGACAAGCTGATCACCTTGCATTCATTCATTCATTCATTCAGTCAGTCAGTCAGTCGTATTTATTGAGCGCTTACTGTGTGCAGAGCCCTGGACTAAGCGCTTGGAATGTATAATTCGGCAACAGATAGCGACAATCCCTGCCCAATGATGGGCTCACAGTCTAATCGGGGGAGAGAGAAGGCAGAGCCAAACAGAATGAAACACAAGACAACATTATGATGAAGGGGATGTACACCTCGTAAACAAAATAAATAAGGTAATAAATGATCTATACAAGTGAGTACAGTGCTGAGGGGAGCGGAAGTGGGGAGAGGGACGAGCAGGGAGTGGGGAAAGAGGGGGAGCGGTATCGCTCCCAGCGCTTAGAAGAGTGCCTGGCACAGAGTAAGAAGCGTGGCTCAGTGGAAAGAACATGGGCTTGGGAGTCAGAGGTCGTGGGTTCAGTCATTCATTCATTCATTCATTCAATAGTATTTATTGAGCGCTTACTATGTGCAGAGCACTGTACTAAGCGCTTGGGATGAACAAGTCGGCAACAGATAGAGACAGTCCCTGCCGTTTGACGGGCTTACGGTCTAATCGATGGGTTCGAATCCCGGCTCTGCCACGTGTCAGCTGTGTGACTGTGGGCAAGTCGCTTCACTTCTCTGTGCCTCAGTTCCCTCATCTGTAAAATGGGGATTAACTGTGAGCCTCATGTGAGACAACCTGATGACACTTTATCTACCTCAGCGCTTAGAACAGTGCTCTGTACAGAGCAAGCGCTTACCAAATACCACCATTATTATTATTATTCACCTCTCTGGGCCTCAGTTCTCTCATCTGTCAAATGGGGATGAAGACTGTGAGCCTCACGTGGGACCACCTGATGACCCTGTATCTCCCCCAGCGCTTAGAACAGTGCTGTGCACCTAGTAAGCGCTTAACAAATACCCCCGTTAGTAAATGCCGTCGTTACCATGACGATGACGGTTCTACCATCTTTTTAAAAAGACAAAAAAAGCGAGAGCTCCGCCCCGCCCCGGGCCGGTGTGGAGGTGGGGCGGCCGCAGGGTGCAGTGTGGCGCGGGGAGCGGGAGGGGGCGCTGCGGCGGGGGCCGGTGGGGCGCCTGCGCAGTGCGGTCGGCGGGGGGGGGGGGGGGGGGGGGAGGAGGCAGGACTCCCGGCAGGCTGTGCGGTGCCGTTTGAATGGCGCCGGCTTGGGGCCTGCGGGAGGTCGGGTCCCACACCTTCTAGGGCGACGCCTCCCCGCCCGCCGGGACCCCACTTCCCCACGCACCCCACCGCCGCGCATTCAGGCCCCGCAGCCCCCGCAGGACCCGCGCGCTGCTGCCGCCCTGGAGCCGAGGCGCCGCGGGACCATGAGCCGCCGGTCAGTGCAGGCCCTTCCTCCTCCCCCCCTGGCTCCCCTTGGGGTGACCCCCCGCCCCCTCCCCGGCCTCCCCTTCCAGGGGGGACCCCCCGCTTCTTCCCCTAGCTCCCCTCGGGCCGGGGGGGGACCCCCCCACTCCATCCCCGGCCTGTCCACAGCCGGTCCTGAGACCCCCCCATGTGCAGCCGGTCCTGACCCCCACATGTGCAACCGGTCCTGACCCCCCCATGTGCAACCGGTCCTGACCCCCCCATGTGCAACCGGTCCCGAGGCCCCCCGTGTGCAACCTGTCCCGAGCCCCCCCATGTGCGGCCGGTCCCGAGCCCCCCCATGTGCAACCGGTCCCGAGGCCCCCCGTGTGCAACCTGTCCCGAGCCCCCCCATGTGCGGCCGGTCCCGAGCCCCCCTATGTGCAACCGGTCCCGAGCCCCCACATGTGCAACCGGTCCTGAACCCCCCTTGTGCAACCGGACTGCGTCCGACCCTGACCATCGGGTAGCCGCCTACCCCCCCCGCCAAGTCCCCTGCGTGGCACAAAGTAAGCCTTGTAAAAATCCCACTTAAAAAACAAAAAGAAGAAGGAGAAAAATAAAGCGTGGCGTTAAAGAAAGGCACGTAGGGAAAGGTGATGAAGGCCCTTCCCGGGCCCGTCTTGCCCCTTCCCCTCCCGGGGACCCCGGATGGGGTCGGGGTCACCCCCCTCCCGGCCCTGCTAAACGTGTTATTGTGGATTGGCCTTTAATGGAAGGAATCCGGAGTCATTGTGTGTTTGCAGGCCGGGCCCAGACCGGCTGCTTCTATGGGGATCCCGTGACCCGGTGACTGCGGGTCTCTACATAGGCGCATATCCATCCATCCGGCCCCCACTCTTCTTTCGGGGTCCGCCGAAAAATCAGATCCAGCCCGACATTCCACCGTGAATTGCGCTTTGAATGGAGAATTAAAACCGGCCGGGACTTTGCCTCCTCACCCCCGCCACATGCAGCGCACACATAGGCGCTTCGGTGGTGATTATTATAGATTGGGTCGTACGGCAGGCGGTGAACGATTCGACTCTCTTTTTTTGTTTCTCTTCTCCTGCCCCATCAAATGGGCCTCGGAGAAGCGTCCGGCTGTTTTCGCTTCGGTTTCAAGGACGCGCTCGCGTCCGTTGCCGGTGAGGCTCCTGGGCTTGGCGAGGGCCAGGGACGGCGGTGCTCACCCGGGTGTCCGGCCGGGAGCCTGGGCGTGCAGAGTCCTCGGCGTTGCCCGGACGGGAGAGGGTACAAAGGCGACCAGCTCCCACTGCTCGTGCGGCTTCTGGATCCCCAGGCGGCCCCCGTCGGCCGGCAGACCGTCCCATCCTTGGATAACCTCGGTATGGATGCAGCCCCTGCACTGGGCTAAGTGTCAGACCGCCCTCAGTCTGCGGAAGCGTCAGGAGTGTCAGCCCGGCCTCCTCCTTCAGCCTCGAGGAGATCTGAGCTCATTTTACAGATGGGCAGACCGAGGCCCAAAGAGGTGAGGTGCCTGCAGTCTCCCAGGGGGCCGGGATGAGCCTGGGCCCAAGCCCCGAGAGGATCGCCGTGGAGCTCTTGAGGCGTTTTATTCCTAGGTTTCTGTGAGCAAGAGAGAAAGAACTGCTTTGACCGGTTGTGCTCCTCTGGAGAAATTCTTTGATGGCACTCTTCCCTTTAAAGAAAGGGTCTGAGTTCCTGGCCCCTCGTCCTCCTCCTCCTCCTCCCCCTCTGCAGGGGGGGGTTGTTGAACCTCAGGAAGTTTATTCAGCTGGTCGCTCGGGGCCACTTCTGAGGAGGTCCTCTGGACTCTCCCAGGCGCCGAATCGAGTGGAGCCGCACTCTAAATTTGCCGCGTCCGTCACAGGTGATTTGGATTTTTTACAGCTTTTTTTCCCCCAAACGTTGAATGGGACCTAGGGCGTCTCTCCGGGGACTGGTTAAATGGGAGGAACCTCCCTGCCTCGCAGAGTGGGCTCTGGAGGCCACGTTCTAGACGGCAGGCGGCGGAGGAGCGGAATTCATCCCGGCGGCGGCATCTTCCGGTCGTTCTGCCCGACCTCGAGGTGCCTCCGACTTGGGCCTTCCGGCCTCGGCGGTACAGAGGACGCCGCCCGCCCTCCTCGACTCCGAGGGGCAGCCGTGGCTGGGCGGGAGAAGTGGGGAGGCCCTAAGCAGGCCGGGTGGAAAGGGCCTGGTGGCCCGCGGGGACGGGGAGCCCCACGCTTCCAACCTGCGGGGGTCATGGCGACCAGAGGTCCCGGGTGCCCTTTTCCTGTCCCACAAGCTCAGTGTCACCTCCCTGTGGGCCATCTCGGAGTTCTTTCCTGCAGGGTTAAGAAAGGACGGCTTGTCCCCTGTGAGGGCGGAAGCGCCTTGTGGGCAGGGAACAAATCTCGGGCTTCCCGAGCACTAGCCCAAGGCATCGCCCACAGTGGGCGTTCGTGAGTCCCCCGGCGGTGGGTCTGAAGGAAAGCCTTAGCGCCCCGCTGGATGCTCGTGTGGGCGAGGATCTTCTCTCACCCTGATCGAGGGGACCGGGGGGTGTCCGATTCCGTCAACCCTTTCGGCCGTAGGGGGCCGCCGAGGACCAGCGAGGGGAACCCGGGCAGCCCCCACTCGAATCGCCTGCCCGTTGGCGTGGCCGGCCCTGCCCTTCCCCAAGTGTGATTTCCTCGCGGGCGGAGCGGCTGCCGACCTCCCAAGAGTCCTCGGCCCGGGCTGAAGATTCGTACTGAGGCTGGAGAAGGGAAAGTCCAGCGGTGACCCGGGAGGACGGAGAGCTGGGGGAGGAGACGGGGAAGAATCGCCGCGCCGAGACAGCGGCCGTTTACTGGGGCCAGAGACGAAATTCTTCTGCCTCGGTCTTATTGTCCATTGATTTCTCCCCCGGCCCTCTCTGGGCGCGATGGACGGGGGGAGCGGGGACCGGGCCGAAGCCGGAATTTGGTGGTGGGCGAGCGTCGAGGGGCCTGGAAGCCGTCCGACGGGAAGGCGGCGCCGTGGACCTTGGACCCCCTCCCCGACCCCAACTGTCATCTGATGTTGCCGGGGGGGGGACTTTGGGAACTGAGATGTTGGCTCTCCAGAGAAACATCCGTGGAATGGGCCCGGAATAAAGGCTCTTAAGAACTCTGCCTCACACGCGCGCCGACGCGGTTCTTTTCCCAGGCTGGACCCGGCGGGCTTCCTGGGAGCGTTTCCAACCGCGAGGCCCTATCCTCCGGAGGGGTCACCTGCCGGGCCGAGCCGCCGGCAGGAAGCCCGGGACCCGTCGGTCGGGGTCTTGGGGCAGATGATTTTGCCGCCGGTCCCCCCTTGAGAGCCCAGGAACTCGTAGTCTCCATCCAGGCCTGTGGACTAAAGCAAACGGGCAGGGTGTTTTCCAGGGGGAAAGGGTAGCAGGGCCTATCGGTGGGAGATCTGGAGGGGGGACCTGCACCTTAGAAGCTGTGCGACGGTAACTGGGGTGGGGGGATCAGAGCGGGGTCAAAAGCGATGGTGCGGGGACGGGGACTTTGGGGGAAGAGGATGCCACAAGCGGGGAAGCGGGCGTGAGCATCGGCATGCGGGAAAGAGTCCGCGGGTCCGTGCCGGGAACGGGGGTCGCGGAGCCACCCTGCGCCTCCAACCCCCTTCTGCACTGCGTGCGGGCCCGCCCGGGGGAGGAATCGCCCAGGAACGGACCGGTTCCGCTTCGGGTCTTGGGCCGTGGGGGAGGGTGTTGGTCCCTCCCACGGATGCCCGAACGTAGCACGGGCCCGTCCGTAGTGACTTCCGCTTCCCAGAGACCTCCAGGTGGTGCCGGGTTGGTCTGGGCCCCCGGAGAAGGGCCCCGGGCCTCCTCTCGCCCGCCTCCGCCCCCGCGGGCCCCGACCCGGGGAGTTTGCCGGCCGGCAGATCGGGGTGTCGTGCAGACGGGCCTAGGGAGTCGGTAGTTCCTCGGGAGACAGAGTGGCCTGGTGGAGGGAGCCCGGGCCCGAGAGTCAGAGGGCCCGAGTTCGGATCCCTGCTCTGCCGCTTCCTGCTGTGTGACCATGGGCGAGTCACTTGACGTCTCTGTGCCTCAGTTCCCTCATCTGCGAAATGAGGATTCACTCCCTGCCCTCCCTCCTACGTAGACTGTGAGCCCCGCGTGAGACCTGACTAGCTAGTATCTACCCAGAGCTTAGAGCAGTGCTTGGCAGGTGGTACGCGCTTAACAAAAGCCACGATTCTTCTTCCTTCCGCCTGGTGCGATCACCTCTGGGGAACCGTGCTCAGGGCGGGCAGATCGTCGGCTCCTCTGGGAGCTGCTTTCCGGGAGTTCAGTCCGAGAGCTGGCTCTTTCGTGGCTACAGAGACTTGGAGGGGATTAAATTGGATTCAGTCGCAGGAATTCCAGATTCTCATTCCTGTTGCATTTCTCTCTTCTCCCGGGGGCGGGGATAGGACGGGGCCGGCAAACGGATGGACCCCCCGTTGGCCCTCCCCCGGCGGCGGGAAGGACGAGAAGGGGAGGCGGTCGAGCTGAACCCCCCCCCCCCCCAACCCGCCGCTGGCACGGAAGCAGAGGGAGCGGCCGAGGAGAAGCAGGCCTGGCGGCGCTGTGTGAGGGATGGGGGGGTGGGGGCCAGGCCCTGACATGCCCCATTCCTCCGAGCCGAGCTGCCCCCTCCCCCGTCCCCACCCCCGGGAGGAGCGAGTGAGTCAGACCCCGCGCGGTCCGACGGCCGCCGCAGCCGTCCCCGGCCACGGGGGTGGAGGGGCCCTCGCGCGGCTGGCGTCCCCCTCCCGGGCTGGGGGCCGACGGGGAGGCCGGGCGGTGCAGGAACCGGGCAGCCTCTCTCCCGGGACGGTGCAGAGGGGTCCAGCTCGCCGCCGTCCCGGCCGACGGTCCTGGGGCAGAGTCCCCAGAGCCCCCTCCGAGGGAGAGGGGAAGCCGGGCCGGGGCCGGCCGACGGGCGTCGGTCGGAGGGGGACTCCAGGCCCGAGGGGCACCGACGGTGACAAGGTGCCCGGCCTGGAGCGGCCCAGCCGGGCACAGGCCCCCCAACCCCGCCGTCGGAGCGGCCCAGCTCCCCGCCCCCCATCGGAGCAGCCAGGAGGTGCCCTCCGACGGTCGGCTCCATCCGCCTCACACTAGCCCTCTCTGGGCTCCACGGCTGGGCCCCCCCCCGTCCGAGAGCAGCTCGGGGAGCTCGTGCCGGCCACCCAAGCTCCACCGAGCGCCCACCCGGCGAGCGGGCTGAAGACGTGGCGTTGGGTTATGAGCCCGTCTCCCCCGTCCCCTGCCGCGGGGCCGCCGGAGAACCAGTCCCCGTCCAGCCGGGGACCATCTGCTCTGGCCCACTTTCACCCGGGCCCTAGATCCCCCGCCAACATCTCCGGGTGTTTGGCACGGTGGGCACCTTCTCTTCCGCTGCGCCCAGCGGGCTCAGCTCAGGAGGCTGAGGTCCGGGGGGGCCGTGGCCGCCGGGAGTGGTCCGGCCGGGACCACTCGGACCCGGAAGCCGAGCTCTCGCGTGTTGTGCCTCGGGGGGGCCGGGCCCTCTGGAGGTGGCATCGGCGCGGAGGGAGGCGGGGCGGAGGGGAAGCGAGGCAGGGCTGGAGTCACGGAGAGTGGAAAGGAGCAGGCGGTCAGGGAGCTCGGGCTGCAGAGGGGACTCGGGGAGCGTCGCTAGAGAGGGGAAAGGGTCCAGGTCCGCGGGGTTTTGCAAAACCGAATCTCCCGACGGTATTTACTGTGCATTTCCTGCGACCGGAACGGCGTACCGAGCACTTAGTAAATCCCGGCACCCGTCCAGCCCGACACCCGCCTGGTGCCGGACGCCCCCATGCCCACCGCGTTCGTGCTCTGCGTTAACCGGGCTCCCGGGGTGGGGTCCGGGTGGGCCGGCCCGCCGGGCCGCGCTCCGCTCTGTCGACGCTACCGTCCGCTTTTTCGCCGCCCCCAGGGCCTTCTGGGAGTATGGCATCTGAACCTCATCATGACTGGAAACGGAACCCTCTGCAGGACGACCATCTCCTTAGAAAAAGGGCCTCGCGATTCCCTCGCAAGATCATGAAGGAGGTGAGTGGACGGTCTGGCCGGGCTTTGCCAGGCCCTCGAGGGTCCCGGGGGTTACCAGCTGGGGTCCGGCCGCCCGGTTGTATCAGCTGCGGGGGCCGCCTGTCGCTAAACAGCTGCGGGGGCCGGCCAGCTCTCTCACACTCTGTTAAAGAGCTCGGTAAAAGCGCCCTGCACGCAACCGGCGCTCGGCCGGTGCTCGTGATTCTGCTCCCCTTGGCCTTCCTGGGGCTCAGAAGTCCTCGGAGCTCGGAGCGGGACCGCTCGGCCCAGAGTGGGTCTCGAGGAGAGTTTCCCCCGTGGCGGCTCGGTACCTCGATCGGCCGACGGGCTCCTTCCGGGTCGGGGGTCGCCCCGGCTTCGGAGCTGGAGTCTTCGTCCCCCCCGCCGGCCGAGGCGCACGGGCAGGCCCCGGTTTTCCTCCCAGACTAAGCGGGTCCCGATGGCCACGGCGGCGGGGGGCTGGGGGCCTGGGCCGGGGAGGAGGTCCACGGTGGCGCTCGTCCCGCCCGCCGGACCCTCGGGGTAACGAGGGGGGCAGGCGGCGCTCCCGGTGGGGTCCACCGCGGAGGCCGGAGTGGCCCGTCGGCCGGCCTCGGGGCGCGCTTCCGTTTGGGGGATCACGTGGCCGATTCCTACCTTCGGTTGACAGGGTAAGAGAGCTCCAAAACAGCTGGCTTCTTACACACACAGGTAAGAGATGCTTCTCCCGACGGCGGGAACCACGCCCGGCGAGGGGTGGGGGGCGGCGAGGAGGGGAAACCCCGGAGGGTGGGCAGTACGGGCGGCGGGGAATGGGGAGGAGATGGGTCGGCGATGGCTCGGTGGTATGACTCCTGCAGCCAAGTGGGTGAGGGCAAGGTCAGCCCTTCGTCCGGTCTCGTGCACGCCGTAAGCGCTCAATAAGCAGGACCGGTTGACCGTTCAGGCCCCGCCGTGCACAGTGCCCTGCCTTGACCCGGTTCCGGGGACGGGACCTGAATCACCTCGATAGCGGAAACGTCGTCCGGGCAATTTTGGGAGCGTGGAGCGAGATGGCCCCAGGCCTGGGAAAATAAAAGAAGCCCAGGCCCGGGCTCGCTCCCTCGGCCCCTTCTCGTGGCCCCCTCTTGCTCAGGTTTCACCGGGCTGGGCCTCCTCCGAACCCTGTCTCTCTCTCTCTCTCTCTCTCTCTCTCTGGTTTCTCTGGGCCAAGGCTCCCGTGACCCATCTGATCCTGACCCGTGTGACGGTGCCTGGCATATAATAAGCACTTAACGGATACCGTAATTATCGGTGTCTCCTCTCTCTCTGGTCTCAGGGGGGCTGGGATTCTCCTGACCCCTCTCCCTCGCCCTGGTGTCCCGGGGCCAGGACTCCACCGATTCCCCCCGCCCCCGTCACTCCCGCTCACTGTGGTCTCACGGGACCGCTTCCTCCCGCAGACCCGCCGGTCGAGCCGTGAGGAGCCCAAACAAAGCGCCCAAAGCGGGGAGCCACAGGAGAGGTCGTCGCCACTTTCCGAGCCCCCGTTCTAGAAAAGCGGCGTCGCCCGGGGGCGGGTCCCTTGTCATGGCCAACAAGGAGAACGAGCTGGCCTGCGCGGGGCCCCTGGCCGACAAGCTGCGCCAGGACGGCCGGGCCCCGGGCCTCGGCCCCAGCGACTCGAGCGTGGCCCAGACCGAGAGCCCCTCGTCCAAATATAGCAGCTTTTTCTCTGAGGTGAGGCCTCCCCGGGCACCGCCCTCGCCATTCCCTCCTCCCCGGGGCGGGCGGGGCCCGGGGCGTCCGTGTCGGCGGCTCCCGGCTCCACTCCCTCCGCTCCCCGCCACCCCCCGTGGCCTTAGTCGGTCCCCACCTGCCGTCCCGAGGCCCACCCCGGCTGCAGCCGATCGGCCCGGCAGGGTGGCTCCAAGTAGTCCAAGGCGGAGGGGCCCGAGAGCGCCCGTGGCTCCCGAGCCGCACCGTGCCACCCACCCGTCAGCGTGTTTGGCCACACCGGTTGGACCGGGGCTGGGGAGACGGGCAGGCGGGTGGCCCGGCCGGCCCCGCTCTCCTGCCTCCTCCCCCGCGGGGTCCCCGGGAGCCCGACTGACCCAGTCGGGGCAAGTCAGGCCGACGAGTCCCCCGCCGTCTCCCCGGCCCCCCCCCCCCCCGCCCCCCCCGGGCACCGGCGTCAGCCTTTCCCCCTGCCTTCCGTCAGTTTGGGTTTCCTCCCGCCTGGAGCCATTTGACCCTCGCGGCAGCCCTGAGAGTCCGGGACGGGCAGGGATCGGGGTCCCCATTTTACGGAGGCCACGAGCGGTTGAACGAGTTGCCCGAGGTCTCGGCCGGCCGGTACCGGAACCCCGGGGCTCCGCGTTCCGCTCCTGCTGCGGGCGGAGGTCAGCGCCGTCTGGGGTGATGCCCTCTGCGGGGCCGTGCTTGGCGAATCTACCCGAGGGGCGCGGTCTCTCCTCCTGGCCGACGTGGGGGTCCTGTCCGGCGTTCCAGGTGTCTCAGGACCACGAGACGATGGCCCAGGTCCTCTTCAGTAGAAATCTGCGACTGAATGTAGCTTTAACCTTCTGGAGGAAGAGAAGTATAAGTGAGCTGGTAGCCTACTTGGTGAGGTAAATCGGTTTGCGCGTCTGGCCGGCTCGGTTCCACGCCCCCCCCCCGCCCCCCGGGCCGATCTCGGAGAGCCCGAGGGGCAGCCCGCCACCCGGCCCCTGACCGACCGACTCGGAAGCGCCCCCGCCACCCGGAACCCGGCTCCCCGGGAAGAATTCCGAGGCCTCGTCTCCCCCCCTCCCCCCGGGAGGCCACGGTCAGCCCGTCGGCGGAGATTACTGAGCGCCTGCTGGGAGCAGAACCCTGCCCCGAGTACACGGGAGGGCCCAGTAGATTCAGAAGGCGCCGTCCCTGCCCTGTAGACCATCAACCCGATGTGGGCGGGAAAGATCTGTTTATCATCGTACTCTCCCAAGCGCCCGTTTTAGTGCTCCGCGCACGGTAAGCGCTCAATAAATCCAATTGAGTGACCGATTGACCTGGGGAGCTTATATCTGGAGGAAACCTCTTGGAGGCCGTGGCAGGGGATTCTTGCCGCCGCTGTACTCTCCCGAGCACCCGGGACGGTGCTCGGGAAAGTGCTCCGTACCCCCGCTGCCTCCGGTGGACTCTCTTGACGGGTTCCCCGCCTGTGGGACAAGGGGTTCCCCTCCGCCGGGACCCAGGAGAAGCGGTTTCCACCTGTGGTGGGGAGGGGGGTGCCCGTTGGGACCGGGGCGGGGCCCTGAGCCCGGCTCTTCCTTCCGGCCCGCAGGATCGAGGACCTCGGCGTGGTGGTGGACTGTCTCCCCGTGCTCACCAGCAGGTAGCCCGCGGCCCCCTCCCAGGGTGGGACGGGGCGGGGGAGGCCGTCCGGCCAGGCGAGGCAGAGGTAACTGGGTGTCTCTCCCCCCCGTAGTCTGCAGGAAGAGAAACAAGCCGTCTCCCTGGGCTGCTGTGTGGATCTGTTACCTCTGGTGAAATCGTTGCTTAGGAGCAAATTTGAAGAGTGAGTGTGTCGTCCCCCCCCCCCGGGGCGGCCCCTGCCCTCTGGGCACGAGAGCCTGGCGTCGGCGGGGCGGGGCGGGGCTCTGCGACCGGCGCTTGGCTCGCCGCCGTCCCGCGCCCCGGCCCCCCAAGTTCGGAACCCGCCGGGCTCGGGGCCCGACGCGCCCTCCGGGGCGGGCGGGAGGCGGTGACAGGCTAAGGGGTCGGTCGAACGGGCGGAGCCGCGGCCTACGGATCGTCCCGCGGGGCCCGGCGAGCGGGTGGGGCGGGCGGAGCTCCCGACGGGGCCCGGGGGGACTAGGGACGGCCACGCTCACCCTCGGCTCGGCGCGGGGGCTCGCCGCACGTCGGGTCCGGCCCCCCCGGGGCCGGTCGCTCTCCCGGCCGCCGAGAAGCCGCCCGGGGCTCCGCTCTCCCTCTTCCCCGCTCGCCGCGGTGGGGTCAGGGAGGAGCCGGTGCTAGCGGGGGCCCGCGTTCGGTTGCAGATACGTGGTAGTCGGTCTCAACTGGCTCCAGGCGGTCATAAAGCGGTGGTGGTCCGAGCTGTCCTCCGGGGCCGACGCGGCCGAGGACGGGTGAGTCCCCCTGCGGCCGCCGGCTTCCCCCGGAGGCGTCCCCCGGCAGCCGGGGCCCGGGGAGTTCACCCCCGAGGGCTCTCAGCCCCGGAAAGGGGGTCCCCGGACCGAGGCCGGCCGGCCTCCGGGCCCGCTCCGGGACGTGCCGGCTGGCGTGCTGCGGGACGGTGGGTGGGGGCTCCCCGCCTCCCGTTTCTGCTCTCCCCTCTGCTGCGCCCAGGCGGCTCCCCGCTGGTCCCGATCCCCGGCCCACTCGCCTCAGACCTTTCTACCCCCCCCCCCCCCCGGCTCTGAGTCGGTCCACCGGCGGTGACCGGCCGCTCAGCGCCCGCCCCGCGCGTGGTCCCGGCCCTCCGGACCCCCCAGATCAACGCCCGCCCCCCCGTCTCACCGCGGCGCCCTCGTTGTCTCCTCTAGAAACGTGCAGATTTTAAAGCAGCAACTGAGTGGAATGTGGGAGCAGGAAAGCCACCTCACTCTGGTTCCAGGATACACTGGTAATATAGCTAAGGTAACGCACGTCTCCACGCCGCTGGCGCCTCCGGTAGCTTGGCTTAGGTAACGCTCTTGCAGCAGAGGCTCCAGTGGGGCAGGCAGACTCCACGTCCGTCCCGGGCCGCCGTTGCCCTTCGCCCTCCCCGCCTTTCCACCCGCCCCCGCCCCCCCCCCCCCCCCCCCCGGCACCAGGCCGTTTCTGAGCGTCTTCCCCGAGAAGGACCCCGGGGCCGGGCGGGCCACAGAGGGCGTTGGGGCAACGTGCCGGCGGTCGTGGGCTCGGGCGCGATCGGCGTCCGGGGCTGGGACGCGGGCCGGCGCTGGCTCTTGGCGCGGGGGCCGCCCGGGCGCCCCGGGGAAAGACGCCACGGAAGCCCCGGGTGGAATCCCGAGGTGCCTGACCCCCTGTGTCTCTCTCCTCCAAGGATGTCGATGCGTATTTATTGCAGCTGCACTGAGGAGGCCCGGAGGCCGGGGGACCACCCGTCTGTTTCCAATATCCCTAGACCGCCCGGTCTCCGGAGACGCCTCTCCGGGGAGCTGCGAGCGGAGGAGGGGTCCGAGGCCACCCGCCGTTCCCCCCCCCCCCCGCCACCTCGGCTCCGCCCCCGGAGCCGCCGACGGACCGCGAACCGGCCGCCTCGCGTCGAAGCGGGGGATGCCCGTCCGGGCCGGCTCCGACTTCGCCGAGGCGGCCGACGTGCGCTGTGAGAAGCGTCCACTCCTGCTGCCCCGGCCGTCGCTTCCGGGACGCCCCCGTGGACCTGGAAATGCCCCGGAGGTGCGGCCGAGTCTCGCTGCGACCCTGAGCCTCGGCCGGGGGGCGGGGGGGCGGTCCCGCGGCCCACATGGAAACGCAGGACCGGTCACGCGGGCGGAACCCCTCGGAGAGGCCCCCGCTCAGGCTGCGTCGCGCGGTGTGCCGCACCGGAGAACACTAGGTACGGCGTTGCTCCCGCCCCATCCCGTCTGGAGAGGCACCGGGGCCGCTCTGTGTCCGGCGGGCGGCCTCGATCGCTCGTGTCCGGCGGGAGAAAAGCCGGCGTCGGAGCCGCCGACCACCGCGCCCGAGCGTGCTCGGGCGGCGTCTGCGGCATCGAGGCCCCTTCCGCGGTGCGGGGAGCGGGGGGAAGCCCGCTCCTCCCCATCAGAAACGTGCCGACGGGATTCTCTGGCCTCTGCCGCCGCCAGGACCCCGACCCTCCAAGTCCACGGCTGAGCGGGCGCTTGGATGCCCGCAGTCTTGGCAAGCGCCCCTGCGGGAGGTGGCCGCCTTACAACCGGCCATTTTTTTATTACCGTATTTGGAGTACTGCTAGTTTCTCCTCTGGATCGTCTGAGCTACTTTGAGCTGAGTAAATATTTCTATATTTTTTCCTTTTCGAACTCGGGCCGATCCCGTGCCTCGTTCTAACCCGCCTGCTCCCTGCCGCTCTGCTTTCCGGGGGGGTGGAGGGTGGCCGCTGTCGCGACGGGTCCGCTTCCTCGGTCCCCGCTCCCGT
Organism: Ornithorhynchus anatinus; assembly: GCF_004115215.2. NCBI lineage: Eukaryota > Metazoa > Chordata > Mammalia > Monotremata > Ornithorhynchidae > Ornithorhynchus > Ornithorhynchus anatinus. The sequence goes on from NC_041740.1 coordinate 41,724,978, forward strand.
CCTCCCGGTTGCGGGGGAGTATAGCCTGGCCCGGTCGATCCCAGAGGGACCGTCCCGCCCGCCACCCGGAGCCCGGTCCCGGAGCGGGGAGCAGCCGGACGAGGACCTGGCCCGGTGTTCCCCGCCCACCGGCCCCAGGAGCCGACCGTCTCCTCCGACTTCAGCATCAGTAGGCGGCATCCTGGGGGCCGGTGACCGGGCCGGCCCCGGCCCGCCCCTTCGCCGTCGCCAGCCGCTAAAGGGGCCCAGACCCGGGCGCTCCCTTGCCCTGCCCGGGGCTCGGAAATCCGAGCGGGGCCTACGGCCACGGCCGAGGAACGTCCCGTCGCTCGGCGCCGCGGCGTGCGGCCGGGGCTGCCGCCCGGGGCCCGTGAGGGTGTGCGCGAGCGGGCGGGTGAGCGTGCGCGTGCATCTCCCTGGATGCTGGTACGCGTGGATGGATGGGTTGTGAGGCCACACGGTTGTGAGTGGGTGGATGGGTGCGTTCACATGGGAGCGCAAAAGCAGTCGTGTCCGCGCCTCTCATCGTGATGGGCGCTCCCTGTGTGCCAGGCGCCGGGTAAGAACGCACGGATGCAAGTTAAACGCCCGAGGCACTCAAGGGGCTCACGGCCTTTGAGGGAAGGGAGAAAGGCCGACCGGACAACGGGCAAAACAATAAGAGCGCAAGACCAAAATAAAAGGCAGGGATAAATACAAAGGAAAAAAGGCAACGAGGGGCCGGGGACCTAGGTGTTTTTCCGTCTTGCACCTCCCAGTCCAATCACCGCCCTCACCACGGTCGACGTTTTACCGGGTTATCGCTCTGCCGCTGACTCCTTCCTCCTGCCTGGGTTGGAGCCGGGCATGAAAATGGTAATGATAACATCGAATCAATTGTGTTTACTGAGCACTTGCTGTGTGCAGAGCACCGGACTAAGCATTTTGGAAAGTACAAAACGGGCTGGCAGACACGTTTCCTCCTCACGAGCTTATAGTCTAGAGGGGGAGACGGCCATCGGTCTAAATCGTGAATTATGTATACAAGTGCTGGTGGGGCGGATGGAGGGTGTTAAATCAAAATGCAGGGTGTTGCGGAAGGGAGTGGGAGAAGAAGAGGAAACGAGGACCTAACCAGTCGTATTGCGCGCTGTGTGCAGGGCACTGTACTAAAAGCTTGGGGGAGTACAAGAACAACAGATCTAGTCATGGGTTCTAATACCAGATTATTATTTTAATGATATTTAAGGGCTTACTGTGTGTCAGGGAAGACTGTGAGCCTCACATGGGACAAACCTGACTACCCTGTATCTACGTCAGCGCTTAGAACAGTGCTCCGCACCTAGTAAGCGCTTAACAAATACCAACATTATTACTGGGGTGCGGGGAGAGGCAAGCTGATCGGGTTGGGCACAGTCCACGTCCCACGTGGCGCGCGCAGCTTTAATCCCCATTTCACAGCTGAGGTCATTGAGGCCAGAAAAGTGAAGTGACTGGCAGAAGGTCGCAGCGCGGGCACCTGGCGGAGGCAGGACCAGGGCCCGGGTTCCAGGTTGACGGAGGCACGAGTTGAGAGAAGACGGTGAGGCGGCAGGAACGGGGGGGCAGTTCACCGAAGGCCCACGGGGTTCGAATTCCGGCTCCACCGGTCGTCACCTGTGTGACTTGGGGCAAGTCGCTTCCCTATGCCTCAGTCGCCTCATCTGTCAAACGGGGATGAAGACCGCGAGCCCCACGTGGGACCACCCGATCCCCCTGTATCTACCCCAGCGCTCAGAGCGGCGCTCGGCACACGGTAAGAGCTTAACGGATCCCGTCGTCATCCTCCATCCCCGTTTTCCAGATGGGGTCGCCGAGGCCCAGAGAAGTGAAGTGACCGGCCCAAGGTCACCCAGCAGGCCAGTGGTGGAGGTGGGGTGACAATGCTGGTATCTGTCAAGCGCTTACTATAATAACGGTGGCATCTGTTAAGCGCTGACTGTGTGCAAAGCACCGTTCTAAGCGACGGGGGATACAAGGTCGTCCCCCGTGGGGCTCCCGGTCTTCCTCCCCATTTTCCAGATGAGGCCCGGAGAGAAGTGAAGTGGCTCGCCCGCAGTCACCCGGCTGACAAGGGGCAGAGTGGGGATTCGAACCCATGACCTCTGACTCCCAAGCCCGGGCTCTTTCCAGTGAGGTCGCCGAGGCCCAGAGAAGTGAAGTGACCGGCCCGAGGTCACCCAGCCGACGAGTGGCGGAGGCGGAATGATGATGATTATGCTATTGCACCGTTCTAAGCGCCGGGGAGATGCAGGGGCATCAGGTGGTCCCACGTGGGGCTCACGGTCTTCATCCCCATTTGACAGACGGGGCAACTGAGGCCCGGAGAAGGGAAGTGACTTGCTAATAATAAGGTCGGTATTCGTTAAGCGCTGATTCCGGGCAGAGCGCGGAGAGACGGGCTCATCGGGTCGTCCCACGTGGGGCTCCCAGCTAATCCCCATCCCCCAGATGAGGTCGCTGAGGCCCGGAGAAGTGAAGGGGCTCGTCCGCAGTCACCCAGCCGAGAAGGGCCAGAGGCGGGATTCGCACCCGGCGCCCGCCGCCTCTTCCGCTCCGCGCGCCGGAAGTCCCCGGGCGGGGGGGGGGGGAGGGGAAGGGGGGGACTTCCGGCGGGCGCGCGCCGGGGCAGGGCGGAGGCTGCCGGCTCGTGACGTCGGCGCGCGCGCGGGGCGGGGCTTCCGGTCCGTGACGTCGGCGCGCGCGGGGGCGGGACTTCCGGCCGAGCGAAGGGGAAGGGAGGGGGAAGGCGTCATGGCGGCGGCGGCGCGGCGGGCGCGGCGGCCGCTGCTGCTGCTGCTGCCGCCGGTGCTGCTGCTGTGGTGTCCGGCGCCGCCGGGCGTCGCGGCGGGGGGCGCGGAGCCGGGCGCCGAGGCCGGGGAGCGCTTCAAGATCGAGGGCCGGGCGGTGGTGTCGGGGGTGAAGCCGCAGGACTGGATCGCGGCGGCGCGCGTGCTGGTGGACGGCGAGGACCACGTGGGCTTCCTCAAGTGAGGGCCGCGTCCCCGACGGAGCCGGCCGGAAAAATCACCGGGCGCGGCGGGGGTCGACGAGGGAAGGCACTCGCCCGGGCTCACGCGGCTGACGACGGGCGGGGTCGGAATTAGAACCCAGCACCTCCGACTTCCTCCCCCCCCCCGGGCGCTTTCCGCTCAGCCGCGCTGCTTCTCTGCCTGTTTGTGGAGCGCCTGAGTGTGCGCCAGGCGCTGTAGTAGGCGCCGGCCCACGATGGTATCTGCCAAGCGCTTACTATGTGCCAGGCGCCGTAGTAGGCGCTGGGCGACGATGGTATCTGCTAAGCGCTTACTGTGTGCCAGGCGCTGGACCACGATGGTATCTGCTAGGCGCTTACTATGTGCCGGGCGCTGTAGTAGGCGCCAGACAGCAGTGGTATCTGCTAAGCGCTTACTATGTGCCGGGCGCTGTAGTAGGTGCTGGGCAATGATGGTATCTGCCATGTGCCAGGCACTGTAGTAAGCGCTGGACAGCAGTGGTATCTGCTCACCGCTTACTATGTAGCGTGGCTCAGCGGAAAGAGCCCGGGCTTGGGAGTCAGAGGTCATGAGTTCGAATCGCGGCTCGGCCACTTGCCGGCCGTGTGACCGCGGGCGAGTCGCTTCGCTTCCCTGGGCCTCGATGACCTCATCCGTCCAATGGGGGTGAACCGTGAGCCTCCCGTGGGACCACCCGATGACCCTGGATCTCCCCCAGCGCTTAGAACGGTGCTCGGCACGTAGTAAGCGCTTCACAAATAGCAACGTTATCATCATTCTAAGCGATCCCCGGCTCCGAGCCGCGGGCGGAGGGCGGGGCGGGCCCCGGCCTGCGGGGAAGGGGTCGCCGGGGCCAGAAACGGTTGGTTCTTCCAGGACAGACGGGAGCTTCGTGGTGCACGACATCCCCTCCGGCTCCTACGTCGTGGAGGTCGTATCGCCGGCTCACAGGTTTGAGCCTGTGCGCGTCGACATCACTTCCAAGGGGAAGATGAGGTGAGAACCCTGCCCCGCCGCCCCCCTGCCCCGCCGCCCCTTTGCCCCGCCGCCCCCTGCCCCGCCACCCCCCGCCCTCACCCCCAATCGGAGCGGCAGCGGCTTTAGGAGGAGGACCCGGTGACCCTGCAGATGAAAACCTCGGGAGCCCCCGAGGCTCCTCTTTCCGCCCCACCGGGGCGCGGGGGGCTCCCGGACCCCGGGGTTCCTGGGGGGGTCACCTCCCTGACCACCCCGGAGCGAGCAGCGGGTCTAGGCGTTCGGGGGACGAGAACCGGGTTCAAGGACGGGGGCCCTCTGTGACTCCAGGGGAGCTGGTGAACCGAAGAAATTATAATAACGTTGGCGTTAAGCGCTTACCCTGTGCAGAGCACCATTCTAAGCGCTGGGGGAGATCCGGGGTCATCGGGTCGTCCCACGGGAGGCTCCCGGTCTTCATCCCCATTGGACGGATGAGGGAACCGAGGCCCAGAGAAGCGAAGCGACTCGCGCCCGGTCACGCGGCTGACGAGTGGCAGAGCGGGGATTCGAGCTCGTGACCTCCGACTCCCGGGCCCGGGCTCTCTCCGCTGAGCCGCGCCGCTTCTCCCCACGCCGCCCGGGATCAGGACTAACGGTTCTGAAGCTCGGGCGGCGGCCCCCAGCCCGCCCCCGGGGTGAGGGTTTGGAGAACCCGGGTCGCCAGAGTCCCCGGGGGGGGGGCCGCGGCCGTTGGGCGCGGCGGGCTTCCTTAAAATGGGACCGTCGCTGCCGCAGCCCGCTCTCTCTAAGGTGAGGCCTTCCCCCTTGCCCGCCGCGGGAGTCCTGGGGCCGCGCGGGCCCTGGCTCAGCGACGGGGGCGTCCTCGGGAGAGCGTTCGACGAGGCGCCGTTTCTGAGCCGGCCCCGGGAGGGCGGCGGGACCCTCCCCCGAGGCGCCGGCCGCCCCGGGAGCCTGCTGAAAAAAGTGAGGGAGCGTGGCAGCCGGAGGGGCCGCGGGCGACGCCTCCCCGGCCGGCGGACCGCCGGCCCGGAGGCGCGACCGAGTCCCGGTGTCGACGGCCGCGACGGACTCTTCGACCGGGCCGGGGCAAGGGGGCGGGAACTCTCGGGGGGGGCCCCGTGGAGCCGGTCCGCCAGCTTCCGGTCCCGCCCCGTCCCCCAGGGCCCGCTACGTGAATTACATCAAGACGTCGGAAGTGGTGCGGCTCCCCTACCCGCTGCAGATGAAGTCGTCCGGCCCGCCCTCCTACTTCCTCAAACGGGAGTCCTGGGGCTGGACCGACTTCCTGATGAACCCCATGGTGCGTGTCCCGAGGGCGCGGGGGAGCCCGGGGCCCCTCCCTCCCCGCCGGAGCCGCGGCCCCGGGCGGGGAACCCCGGCTTGCGGGGTGGAGACGGGCCGGGGCCCGGCCGGGGGAGAGGGGAGCCCCGTCCGGAGATGCGGGCGGCCCGGCGGGCGGGCGGTGCGTCCCCGGGGCTGCCGCCGGCCCCGGAGGAGTTTCTCGACTGCCCGCGCGCTCCCTAGGTGTTGATGATGGTCCTGCCGCTGCTCATCTTTGTGCTTCTGCCCAAAGTCGTCAACACCAGCGACCCCGACATGAGGCGGGTGAGGACGGGTCCCGGGAGGGCGGGGGGAGGGCCGGGGGGCTCGCGGCCCGGGCCCGGACCCCGCCCCGGCGGGACCGCCTCCGGGGGGGGGGCGGGGGGAGATCTCACCCCCGGGTCCGTCCCCCGCAGGAGATGGAGCAGTCGATGAACATGCTCAACTCCAACCACGAGCTGCCCGACGTCTCCGAGTTCATGACGCGACTCTTCTCGTCCAAGTCCTCCGGCAAGACCGGGGGCGGCGGCGGCGGCAAATCCGGCAAAAGCGGGGTCGGGAAGAGGAGGTAGAGGGAGGCCGGGGCCCCATCCCTCCTCGGTGCTTCCGAGAGAGACCCAGGGGAGTGAGAGAGAGAGAGAGAGTGCGTGCGACGCGGCGGGGGGAGAGGAAGCGCGTGCACGCGAGCGAGCGCAGGACCGTCGTCCCCGTCCCCGCCCCCCCCCGGGCACCGTGCACGGCGTCCCTTTGTGCCGCGGAGGCCACTTCGTACGCGAGCCCCGCGCCTGCGTGAGGTCGGTACGGCGGCCGCCGCCTCGGATCGCCCGCGGGGCCCCGCCGACTGCGACGTGTAACTAAATTATAGCAAGTGCTCTGTATGTGCGTGTGCGTGCGTACGTGCGTGCTCCGCTCGGATCAAGTCTTAACCCAGACCGCCCCCGGCCCCTTCCCTCGCGCCGCAGCGCCGTCTTCTCCCCGATCCGGGCTTGGGGTCCCGGGGTCCTCGGGGCGGAGGGGCTCCGGGCGGGGACGGGGGCCGTCCCCATCGCCGCCCGCCGCCCCCTCCCCCCCCCCGGCCCGCCTCCGGTGTCGGCGCGGGGGACCCGTGCGGTCGGGGGGCTCGTCTCCGCTACCCTCTCGGGCAGCAGAGGCCAGGTTTCGGAGTTCTCGTTTCCGTGTCGGACCGCCCCGGGTCGGGGGTCGGGGCGCCGCGATCCCTGCCCTCGAGGGGCTGCCGGTTGGGTGGGGGAGACAGTGCGCGCACGCGTCGTCGTCATCACCGTCGTCGATGATATTTATTGAGCGCTTAGTGTGTGCGGAGCGCCGTGCTACGCTAACTGTACAATACAACGCGTTCGGCAGATGCTTTCCCTGCCCCCGACGAGCTTACCGCCACCCAGTTGTGTTTACTGAGTGCCCACTCCGTGCAGAGCGCTGTAATAAGCACTCGGGGAAGTCCAAGACAGTTGACGGACAACCCCCGCCCTCGGGGAGCTTACAGTCGACTTCGGGGGGAGACAGACGCTAAAATGAATCACAGTTTGGGGCGGGGGGAACCAACGGTGTTTAAAGATACGCGTCCAAGTACCTAGGGAACTACTACGTGACAGACGGCGGGGGGCTGTCAGATACGATAAGGATGGTATCGGTTAAGCGCTTACGTAGGGGGAGGGAGCCGAAGGCCGATGGGGGGGTCTCCCCATTGTACAGATGGACACCTCGAGGCCCGAGGGGGGCGGGACCTCGCCCAAGTCACCGGCGCCGTAGCGTCCTGGGTGGAGCCTGCGGCCGGGGCGCCGGGGGAGGGCGGGAAGGCCCGGTCAAGACCACGGCGATAACGGATCGGGCGGCCACGCGGCTCGCGGCTCTGCCGGCCCGGGGCACGGAGGGGGTCGGGGCTCACGCGAGCCCCGGGTCCGGCACCGTCGAGGCCGGTTGACGCGGAGGGAAGCCGCCAAGCCGGCCGCTCCCACACCCGCCTCTCCGCCGCCCGCCCCCGGGTCCCCGGCCGCCGGCACGGGACGTCTGATGACGGGAGGCTCGCGGCCGGTCGCGGCCCCCTTCCCTCCGCCGGGCCGCCTCGGCCTCCCCGCCCGCGCCGCGGGCAGAGCCGAGTCCGGGGAGACGGGCCAGGTCCCCGGTCGGGAGACGGGTGACGTGACGGGGAGGACGGAGGTCAGGCCCCGGGGGCAGCCGGGGCTCCGCCCGTTCCCTTGGGGGCCCCCGCAGGGAGATGACGGAGGCCGGAGGGAAGGAGGGGGGCCGCCCCCCAGCTGATGGGGTGGTCTGTCGTCCTGAGAGCGGGGCGTGGGCCGGGCAGCCAACCGGGGAGGCCGGGTCCGAGAGCCGGCCCCCTCCCCCAACCCTTCGGCAGCAGCCTGCAGGTCTGGAAGGGGATCTGGAGGCCCGGAGGAGGGTGGCGGGTGGACGTGGATCCCGGTAATTGTGCCCCGCTCCCTCCCGGAGGTCCTCCCGCGTTGGAGGCCCGGGGGCCGACGAGGCCAGGGTTAGGGAGATGCCCCTATCGGGCGTCACCCTCACCCCCTGTACTCCTGGGCCGGACGTTCCCGCCCCCCAGGAGCCCTGAAGCGTGAGGGCCCCCCCCCCGGGGGCAGCGGCCGCCTTCCGTCCGGGGGAGTGACGCGCCGGACCCCGTCTGCGGCCCGGCGGCTCCCGCTCCTCGTCCTGTGAGCCGCGCCGCCCGGCGGGGAGGCCGGGGAGGTGGCCCACGCCCACCTCCTCTCCCGCCAAGATGCAGAGGGGCCGGCCTCCCCGCCGGACGGAGGTTCCTGGGCGGGAGACCGGGGGAGGGATCGGCTCCTGCAGTCCCACCCCGTTCCCGGTCCAGCCCGGTGACCCCCGGGGACGGAGGCTTGTGGCTTCCTGGCTTTTGCCTTGGGTGGTAGAGGGCGGGACCCGGAGACGCCCAACTCGCGCCCTCCCCCCGGCCGGCGGCCCCGGCCCCCCGCCCATCGTTTTTCCCCTCTTAGGGGGAGGCCCGGGCCAATAACGACGATACTCCTTAAGCCCTTGGGACGTGCCTTGCACCGTACTAAAAGCCGGGGTAGGTAGGTGATGGGCTGGGCTGGACACCGTCCGTATCCCAGTTGGGGTTCGCAGCCTAAGGAGGGTGTGGGTTCCAGCCCCCCCGTTACAGATGAGGAAACCGAGGCGCAGAGAAAGGAAGCGACTTGCCCCGGGGCACCCAGCCGGTGCAGGGGTAGCTCCCGCCGCCGCCTCCAGCGGGGTCAGGCCCGACCGGGCGACCGACGACCGGCGGTGGGACGGGGACCGGGACGAGTAGCGGGATCGGGACCGGGACGAGGTGACGGCGGAGGCCGGGAGCCCCCGGGGACGAACTCTGGGCCGACCCACCGCAGGCCTGCATCGACCCCAGCAAAGGAAGAGCGGCGGTGCCAACCCGACTCCTCCCCCGAGAGCTTCCGCGAGGGTCGCCCGGCGCGGCCGCGGGCCTGAACCCCGCGGACCGTGGGAAGGAGGGACCCCAACCCCGAAGCCGTCCGCATCCTAGAGAAGCAGCGTGGCTCAGTGGAAAGAGCCCGGGCTCGGGAGTCGGAGGACCTGGGTGCTAATCCCGGCTCCGCCACTTGTCAGCTGTGGGACTCTGGGCAAGTCACTTCACTGCTCTGAGCCCCAGTGACCTCATCTGTCAAATGGGGAGGAAGACCGCGAGCCCCACGTGGGACAACCTGATCGCCTTGTATCCCCCCAGCGCTTCGAACGGTGCTTTGCAGATAGTAAGCGCTTAACAAATGCCACCGTTATCATCATCACCCCTCCCCTTCCCCCCGCCTCGGCCCAGGATGCCAATAAAGGGAGTGTCTGGAGCCCCCCTCCTCACGTTGGTATTTATTAAGCCCTTCCTATGTGTCAAGCACTGTTCCAAGTGCTGGGGTAGATATAAGGGAATTAGGTTGTCCCAAGTGGGGCTCGCTGTCTTCATCCCCGTTTGACAGATGCGGTCACTGAGGCCCAGGGAAGTGACGCGACCGGCCCAAGGTCACACAGCTGACAGGCGGCGGAGCCGGGATTAGGACCCGCCACCTGTGACCTACAGTAGCAGGGTGAGGCCCCTCATCCGTCCAACCCGGAGACGCCCCGTCACACCCGCAGGTGCGCACACTTGTCGACGCCCACACGCACGCTCACAACTGACGCGCGCCCGGCCGAGAGGGCACGCCGCTGCTTTCCTCCCGGGCCCTGGGTCTGCGGCGACGACGGGTGACCGGGAGCCCCGGGCGGAGTTAATCCTTTCCTCCAGAGTCCCCAACGGGCAATACAGTAAAGCATCCTCCGCCGTCCTTGCCCCCTGACTCGCCGGAGCCCCGAGCCCAAGGGGCGGCGATGGAGACGCGCGACGCCGCGCTGACACCGGCCGTACGCTTGCGTGTCCCTGGCAGGGTCCGGCAGCCGGTATCATCCCCCTCTCCCCTCCACCCTGAGCCAGACTGGACCGGATGACCTGCCCCCTCCCGCCTCAACCCGGGCCTGGGCTGAAGGCAGGAGAACGGGACCCCCCCCCCCGCCCCCACCATTTTCAGACCTTAGTGGCCAAAGCGGGGCCGGAGAGAGAGAATGGGAGGGAGCAGAGAAAAGACCCAGGAAGATCGGGAGACGTCGGGGGGGGGCGGGGGAGTCCAGCCGATGGATCGATCGAGAGTCTCGACTTGCCGCCGGGGGCCGAGCACCGCGCCGAGGGCTGGGGAGGGTTGGTGGACGGTCAAGTCTGTAGGTTCATCGCCGGCCCCGGGGCATCTCACGGTCTAGCGGGGGAGGCGGACCCAAAAATGAACGAGTGCCCCCCTTCTGTCACTCCACCCCGCGCCAGTCCCGCGGGGGGAGATGGGTGGAATCGCGACGGGCGGGATGGAGGCGAGACTCCGGGAAGGCAGAGCGCGGCGAGAGGCCCGGGCCGAGTCCGCCCCTCGCGAGCTCCCCGTCTCCTCCCAACCGCGGGCCGGCGCGGACGTCGGCCTCGGACCGCCGGGCCCCGCCGGGTCGACGTCCGGGGGCCGGGGAGAGGAGCCCTCGGCCCGGGGCTCCCTCACGGCAGGCCGCCGCCGTCGCCCCGCGGGTGCGGCCTACCCTCGGCCCGCCGCGGCCTCCTCCGCCTCCCCCAGCGGCCCAGCAGCAGCAGGCGGAAGGTCCGGCGGAAGCCCCTGTTGCACAGAGCGTAGCAGACGGGGTTGACGGCGCTGTTGACGTAGCACAGCCAGTAGCCCAGGTGCCACAGCCAGGCGGGCGTGCAGCGCAGGCAGAAGGCGGACACGAGCACCAGGATGTTGTACGGCGTCCAGGTCAGGATGAAAGCCAGCAGGACGGCGCTCAGCGTCCGGGCCGCCTTCCTCCCCCTCACCGGGACCATCCGCTTCCGCTCGGTCCCCCGGGGGCCGAGGCCGGCGCGGGGAACGTCCGGGGGCGCCGGGCCGGGCGCGACCCCGACCGTCCGGCGGCCGCCGGCGACCTCGCGCGCCGCCCCGCCGCCCCGGGCCCCGCGGCCCCTCCTCGACCCCCTCCGCGTCCGGGCGCCCCCGGCCCGGCCCGCCTCCGTCGTCTCCCGCGGGCTCCCGCCGCCCGGCCCGGCCCCGTCCCCCGAGGAGGAGGCGGACGAGGAGGAGGGCCGGCCGCCGCGGGGAGAGCGGGCGGCGGGGGCCGGGGGCCGCGGCCGGCCGGACCCCGGACCCCCGGGCCCGCCGGGCCGGGGCCCCCGACTCGGCCGCCCGCAGGCGGGCCAGCTCCTCGGCCCGGCGCCGCGTCTCCCGGTAGATGCGGCAGTTCAGGACGGTCATGACGGCGGCGGGGACGTAGAAGGCGGCGATGGCCGTCCCGAAGGTGACGACCGGCTCGGAGAGGAACCGGATCTGGCACTCGCCGGCGGGCGCCGTCCGCTCCCCGACCAGGAGCGGCCAGCCCAGGATGGCCGGGGCCCACAGGACGAAGGAGGCCAGCCAGGCCAGGCCGATGAGGAGGCCCGCCTGCCGCGGGGTGCGCCCGGCCCGGTACGTCAGCGGCCGAGTGACGGAGAAGTAGCGGTCGAAGCTGATGGCCAGCAGGCTCATGACCGAGGCGTTGCTGGCCACGTAGTCCAGGGCCAGCCAGAGGTCACAGGCCAGGCTGCCCAGCGCCCAGCGGCCCATGAGGACGTAGGCGGTGTACAGGTTCATGGAGAAGAGCCCGATGATGAGGTCGGCGCAGGCCAGGCTCAGCAGGTAGTAGTTGCCCACGGTCCTCAGCCGGCCGTCGACCCGGAACGACATCAGCACCAGCGCGTTGCCCACCACGGTGGCCAGGCTGACGGCGGCGCTCACCGTGGCGATGGCCACCGCCTCCCACGGGCCCGGGGCCCCCGGCGGCCGGGGGACCGGCGAGGTGACGGCGGCCGCGGCGCCGTCGGGGGAGGCGGCGCCGTCCATCGCGGAGCCGGGTCTTCGCTCGGGCCGCCCCGTCCGGCCCGACGCTGCGACCTGGTGAGGGGAGAGGAGGAGGAGGAGGAGGAGGAGGAGGAGCAGGGAGGGCCTCCGGCGGGGCGGTCCGGCCTCCCGTCCGCCCCGGGGTCCCGTCCCGGGGCCGGCCGCGGCCCGGCGGGAGCCGTCCGGCCGAGAGGAGGAGCCTCGGGCCACTCTCGGGGACCTCGCCGTCCGCTCGCCTGCCCCCGCGGTGCCCGGGGCCTTCTCTGCCCACCCCGCTTTCCCCGAAGGGATCGGGCCCCCGCCGGGAGGGAGAGAGAGCCGATCCTCGGGTCCCCGGCCGGCGTTCGGGAGCCCGCGGAGAGGGCGCAGGCCCTCCGTTATAAAAAGAAATAAATATTTATCTATCAAAAATCCCGAAGGCGGGATCTCGGGCCTCCCGTAGCCGGGAGAGAATAAACAACTGAGCGGCAGTCATCGGGCGACTGAAACTCGAGAGAGGGAGTCCCGGTTTGGCCGTTGCCCGGAGCTCAACTTATTTTTGATAAGCTTTAACTTATCCCGGGTCCCCCTCCGAGGCGGCGGCCCGCGCTCGGCTTTCGGGCCGGCTTCTCGAACGCGGCACCTGCGGTCCCAAGCGTTGGTTCCCAAGCGCTCGGCCCGGCGCTCTGCCCATAGAAGGAGAGAAGCGGCGTGGCTCGGTGGAAAGGGCCCGGGCTTGGGACTCGGAGGCCGCGGGTTCGAATCCCCCCTGGGCCCCTTGTCAGCCGTGTGACCGTGGGCGAGTCACTTCCCTTCTCTGGGCCTCAGTGACCTCATCTGGAAAATGGGGGTGAAGACCGTGAGCCCCACTCAGTGCCACCTGCTGACCCTGTCTCTCCCCCCAGGGCTTAGAGCAGTGCCGTGCACATAGTAAGCGCGGAAGCAGTGTGGCTCAGTGGAAAGAGCCCGGGCTTGGGAGTCAGAGGTCGTGGGTTCGAATCCCGGCTCTGCCACTTGTCAGCCGTGTGACCGTGGGCGAGTCACTTCCCTTCTCTGGGCCTCGGTGACCTCCTCTGTCAAATGGGGATGAAGCCCGGGAGCCCCACGGGGGACAACCCGATTCCCCCGTGTCTCCCCCAGCGCCTAGAACGGCGCTCCGCACATAGAGAAGCAGCGTGGCTGAGTGGAAAGAGCCCGGGCTTGGGAGTCAGAAGTCATGGGTTCTAATTCCGGCTCCGCCGCTTGTCAGCCGTGTGACCTGCGACCAGTCCCTTCCCTTCTCTGGGCCTCAGTTCCCTCATCTGTCAAAGGGGGATGAAGCCCGGGAGCCCCACGGGGGACCACCCGGTGACCCCGTGTCTTCCCCCAGCGCTTAGAACAGCGCCCCGCACAGAGTCAGCGCTTAACAAATCCCATCATTATCATTATTATTATCACCAACGTCATTAGGAGCAAGTCCCCGGGGGCGGAGGGGGCGGGGCCGGGCGGGGAGGCTCCGCCCCCTAGCGGGGGGAGGAGGGGGCGCGGCGGGGCCTTCCCGGAAGGGGCGGGGCGTCCGGCGGGCGCTGCTCTCATTGGTCGGGGCCGCAAGCGGGGCTCCCTCCCATTGGTCGGGGCGGGGGTGGGCGGGGCCCGGAGGCTCCTCCCCCTTCCCCGCTCCCCTCCCCTGGTGCGGGCGGTGCGGGCGGTGCGGGGCGATGCAGGCGGAGCGTTGGGCGCCCGGGGCCGCGGCGCGGGGCGGGCGGGGCGGGCGGGGCCGCGGGCCTCGGCCCGGAGGACGAGGAAGAGGACGAGGAGGAAGAGGAGGAGGAAGAGGAGGAGGAGGAGAAGCGGGACGCGGAGCCCCCCGGGGCGGCCGCCGGGACCCCCGGGCCCCCGCCCCCCCGGTGAGTCCCGCCCCCTCGGAGGGGCCGCAGCCTCCTTCCCTGACCTTCCGCCCTTTCATAAGAACGATGATGACGACGACCGCGGCCTGCGTGGAGCGCAGACTCTGGTCCCACCGGTCACCGGGCGGCTCCCCGCCTTCGCCCCCATTTTGCGGATGAGGCCACCGAGGCACCGAGGATAACAGTAGTGACGAGGAGGAGGAGCGTGTTCGTATTCGTTAAGCGCTGGACTCTGGGCAGAGCGCCCTTCTAAGCGCCGGGGGAGATGCAGGGTCATCGGGTGGTCCCACGGGAGGCTCACGGTTGGTCCCCATTTTGCAGATGAGGGAACCGAGGCACAGAGAAGTGAAGTGTCTTGCCCGCGGTCACACAGCTGACAAGTGGCAGAGCCGGGAGTCCAACCCAGGACCCTCTGACTCCCAAGCCCGGGCTCTTGCCGCTTTATGTCAATGATGTTGGTATCTGTTAAGCGCTTACGAGGTGCAAAGCGCTGTTCTAAGCGCCGGGGTTGATACGAGGTAATCAGGTGGCCCCACGGGGGGCTCGCTGTCTTCATCCCCATTTTGCAGATGAGGCCACCGAGGCACCGAGAAGAATAATGACGACGACGGCATTTGTTAAGCGCTGACCACGTGCAAAGCGCCGTTCTAAACTCCGCAGAGGATGCGAGGTGATCGGGTGGTCCCGCGTGGGGCTCACAGGCTCCATCCCCATTCTACAGTTGAGGGAACCGAGGCCCGGGAAAGTGAAGCGACTGGCCCGGGTCACACAGCCGACACGCGGCGGAGTCGCGATTTGAACCCGTGACCTCTGACTCCCCAGCCCGGGCTCTTGCCACCGAGCCACGCTGCTTCTCTAAGCGAAGCGACTTGCCCGAAGTCACCCAGCCGACGGGTGGCGGAGCCGGGATTAGAACCCACGACCTCTGCCTCCTAAGCCCGGCCCCTTTCCGCTGAGCCGCGCCGATCGGAACCCAGGTCCCCCACCGCGGGACCCGCGGTCTTCCGTCGAGACCTCCCCTGGCCCGGCCTTCTTGGGCAGATTCATTCAATCGTATTTACGGAGCGCTTACGAGTGGGCAGATGCTTGGAGCCTAGGCTGTCAGCCCGTCGTTGGGCAAGGCTTATGTCTATCTGTTGCCCGGTTGGACTTCCGCAGCGCTTAGTACAGTGCCGTGCACACAGGAAGCGCTCAATAAATACGATTGAATGAGCGAACTGCTCCGTCGCAGGCTGCGGATTACTACCCCGGAGCTAGGCCGGGCCGGCTGGGCCCGGTGCCCGCGCGGTGCCCTCCTGTGCCACGCTCCTCGGCAGCGAGACCTGCGGGCGGAAACCAACGTACGCCAAGAGAAGCCGCGCGGCCTAATGCAGAGAGCACGGTCCTGGGAGCCAGAAGGACCTGGATTCTAATCCTGACATCGCCACTTGGCTGCCGCCCGGCCTCGGGCAAGTCGCTTCGCTTCTCTGTGCCTCCGTTACCTCATCGGTAAAATGGGGATGAAGACCGTGGGGGACGTGGAATGTAACCGATCTGATTGGTCCGCATCTACTTGGTCTGCAGCGTGGCTCAGTGGAAAGAGCCCGGGCTTGGGAGTCAGAGGTCGTGGGTTCGAATCCCGGCTCGGCCTCTTGTCAGCTGGGTGACCGTGGCCGAGTCGCTTCGCTTCTCGGTGCCTCAGTTCCCTCATCTGTAAAATGGGGATGAAGACCGTGAGCCCCGCGTGGGACAACCCGATTCCCCTGTGTCTACCCCAGCGCTTAGAACAGCGCTCGGCACATAGTAAGCGCTTCACAGATACCAACGTTATTATTATTACTTCAGTGTTCAGTTCAGGGCTTGTCGCATAAGGGCTTAACGAATACCGTACCCCCTAACCCCAAAAGACAAAAAAACAAGGGAAAGTATCACAGATGATAAAGATACAGTAAACAAACATTCATGCAAATTTGGCCACTTGGGTCCCCAGATGGACTCTAAGCTTCCCGAGGCAAATTGACTGGAGAAGCAGGGAGGCCTAGTAGAACGAGTCTGGGCCTGTGAGTTAGAGGACCCGGGTTCTAATTCCGGTTCCGCCACTTGTAGGCCGCGTGACTTGGGACAGGTCGCTTCGCTTCCTCTGCGCCTTACTTTCCTCATCTGTAAAATGGGGATTAAATCCTCCCTCCTAGTTAGACCGGGAGCCCCAAGTGGGACCGTGTCCAACCCGCCACGGGGCGGGGGGGGGGGGAGTCGATCCAGGGTGGCCCGGGCCGCGGGAGATCGTGGGAGGTCGTGGAGAGTGAGAGCCGGCGGGGAAGGTCGCCGGGAGCGGCAGAGAGTGTGAGCTGGGGTGTGCCAGGCAGGAGGACAGGTGGGGAAGAGGGAGCCAGCTGGGAGGGACTTTGCCGCCGGGGCCCGAGGGCGTGGCCGGACCCCGCGGTCAGTCCATCCGGGGCGACCGTCCTCATCGTCGGCCTCCTTCCGGCCGGGGCTCCCCCCGCTCAAAGCCGGTGGGGCTCGGGGTGGGAAACTGCCGCCGGCGCCGGCGGGAGAAACCACGGTGGCGGCGGGGCCGGGCCGGGGCCGGCGGCCCCGGACTTGGGCGCGGTCCTGTTTGCCCGCGGCCTCGCCGCCGCCCCCGGTGTCCCCGCCCGTCGGCCACCCCCTTCCTACCCTGACCCCTTCAAGCTGGCTGCCCGCTCTCTCCCTCTCCCCGGCACGACACAGTTCCCCAGACCCACCTGCCTCTTTGGCTTCTCGTTGGGCGGACGCCCCCGCCCCCTCCCCGGGCGGCGGTGCCCGGGGGCCGCTTGGCTAGCCCGTCGGGTGGACGGGCCTCTGGTCCCTAGGTCCCTTCCGGGCTGGCCCGCCGTGGGGCCAGAGGGGTACGGGCGCCGCCCTAAGGGCCCGGGGAGCAGTCCGGGTGGGGCATCTTGAGGCGGTTAGGCCCCGCTGACGTGGGGCGAGAGAGGGGACTCGTCCGCGGGGTGCAGCTGGCGCTGCCCTCGGGCCAGTCGTCTCCCTCGCCCCGCTCGCCGCCCCTTGCCGCTCCCGTCAGAGGTGTTAACGTACGGGTCTTCCGCAAGCTCTCGGGAGCTTTCCCGAGGCTCGCGGCCGGCAGCCCGGGGTCCCCCGGGGGCCAGGGCGGCCTCGTGCCACTCAGGTGGAGGGGGCGGGGGCCGGGGGGGTCCGCAATGGGGCGTGGAAGCGCCCCCGAGGCCAAGCGCGGGCGCTTGCCCGTGCAGGCGCCCGCGGAGGAGGGCGTGGAGGGCAGCGCGCTGGCCGCGGCCCTGCCGGCCGCCCTTTCTCCTGATTAAACTTCTCCTCGCCGAAACGCGCAGACTAGGAAAGGTCAGCGGCGGCGGTTGCTGGGGAGTGAGGATTACCGCAGCCGGGGAATGTTTAATTTGGCTCCGCAGCGCGGCCTCCGAACTGCCACGCCCGTCTCCTCTTCCACTCCCCTGGGCCCCGGGGTAGGGGGAAGGCGGCGGGGCGGCCCGGGAACTGCCCCCGGGGGGTGGCGGAAGGCAGGGGAGGATGGCCAGAAGCTGGGCGGCCGGTCCCTCCGTCCGGCGGCCGTCAGCCTCCCCGTCTCCGCTGGTCGCCGATGCCCGTCGTGCCAGCTCTCCGGTCGCCAGGGTACTGGCTGAGGGCGGTCAGTGGAGCGGGTCAGGTTTGGGCCGGCAGAGAGTGGTGTCCGGAGGCGCTCTGTGGTAGAGAGACTGTGAATTCGTTACGGGCAAGGAACGTGTCTACCGATTCTGTGCCGTTGGACGCTTCTAAGAGCTTAGTACAGTGCTCTGCACGCAGTAAGCACTCGATAAATACCGGTCATTGATTGGTCACCACAACTGGGTCCTGGGCTCCGTACTGGACGTCTTCCATGGGTAGGTCACCACCTTGGGGGCCCACCGGGTAGAGGGCCCTGCCCCGGGTGGTGACCGCCATCCTGGGTGCCTGCTGACCGCTGTCCTAGGCAATTGGGAATATCCAATGGAAGAAAAAGAGAAACGATTCCCGCCCCCAGTGATCTCTCAAACACGCAAAGAGGTGAAAGAGTAAGGGCGAAGGAGCAGAATGGTGGAAACACAAGGAGTAATAATTGTGGAATTTGTTAAGCGCTTACTATATGCCAAGCACTATCCTGAGCGCTGGGGTAGGTATAGGATCGTGAGATCCCACACCGGGCTTACAGTCTTAGCGGGCGAGAGAATCGAGTGTTGAATTCCCCATTTTGCAGATGAGGGAACTGAGGCACAGTGAAGTGACCTGCCCGCAGTCGTGCAGCATGCAAGTAGTGGAGCCGGGAAGCGCATAAATAGTGGGGAAATAATAGCCCGGCCGATACCCAGGCGCGCGTCTACCAACTCTGTTGTACCGTACTCTCCCGAGCGCTAGTCCAGTGCTCCGCGCACGGTAAGCGCTTAATGAATACGACTGATTAGTATGGGAACGTGTGGGTGGGTGGACCAGCCTCCCCCTGGGCAGGGATCAAGACAGTGGGCTATCCTGGGGTGGGGACAGAGATGGGTCCGGCCCGGCCCGGCAGCCCGCCGTCTGGACATTCGGCCTCTGGCCTGGACGGACGGATGATGACCGTGGCCCGGAACTGCTCAGAGTTACGGATGCTGACTTGTCCTCTCTGCCCTCCCAGGTGCCAAGCCATGCGACAGCAGGCGTCCCCAGGAATGAGGAGGAGGAGGAGGAGGAGGGCAAGGACAAGGGCGAGGAGGAGGAGGAGTGGAGCGGTTTTTCCAGGCGGAAGATCGTCTCCAACTGGGACCGCTACAAGGATTCCGAGAAGGAGCCGGAGCCGGACACCCGGAGGGGGGTCGAATTCGACGTCCTGCTCACCTCTGCCGGTAAGAGGAGCCGCTGGCACCCAGAACCCCGGCTCCGCCCACCGCCGCTGGGCACCCGCTCTGCGCTCACACTCGCCAGTTCCGCGCCGTGCACACGCCGTCCCCGCCCGGCCACACGTGCCGAAGGGGTCCGGCCCCGGGGAGGCGGGGGTCAGCCCTCCACGTCGGAGGACCGTCTCCCCGCACCCCGCGGGGGTCAGGAGGTTTCCACGGGGGCAGGAGTCCTACGCTGACCACTCTGAGCTCTGACCCTCACTCGCCCTCCGGTCTGCCCTCGCGCCGTGTCTGCCTGGGCTGCTCGGGACGGGGACGGGAGCGCAGGGTGCTCACCGCCCTCTCCTCCCCCCCTCTGGCTGCAGCTGCCCGGTTTGGAGGTTGGTGGCGGCGGGATAGGGTCGCGGAGGGAGGGTGAGCCGGGCCTGCGATGGGGCCATCTTCTCCTCTGTCGCTCGGCCGGAGGGCGCATCTCGGGCGGGGACGCCCGGCCGGCTGCGCCGAGCCTCCGCCCTCACGCCAGCTGCTGGCCCGCGAGCTCATCTGTGGCCAGTCGGCCGGGCCGTGGCTGCAGCGACATCGGAGCTGCCCAGGGCTGGTCCCTCCCTCCTTCCTCTCTCCCTCCCGCCTGAGAGTCCCTTGCCCCTCTCAGCCTGGACGATGGCGGGAACTTGTTAACCAAACCGGGGGTCGTCAGGTGAGGCTGAATGTCCCCGACAGAGAGAAAGGGAGGGGAGCGGAGCAAGCCGTCATCGCTTTCCTTGTCGGGTTTGCGTGGGAGAGTGGAGGTTTCTTGGGTAGGCCGTCTCCGGTTGAAGGGAGACGGAATTCGGGAGAAGTCCGAGGCGAGGACTCCGGAGGAGCTGGCGAGGAGAACTCTGGACTTGGTCTTAGCTGCTTTTGACTGTGTTTTCCCCTTCTATGTCCCTGGGGTTTCCTTTGGTAGGGGAGGGGGCTCAGATGGGCCCGGCGATGGGCCGTATGAGGAAGGGAAGGAAGAGGAGCAAGAGTCCTGGGAAAACCAGCATCCCTTTGCCTGACTCTCACCCACTCCGGGGATGGGCGATCTGGGCTTCTGCTGGTTCTCCTCCTCCTCCTCTTCCTCCTCCTCTTTCCCTTTGTTCTTTTCCCTTTTCTCCTCCCTATACCCCATCCTGCCTAAGGGAAATCCCGCTGGCTCCTTGCACGCAGAGATCTGAATCGGCCTCCCTCCCCGAGCGGAGGGACAGTCCTGCTCCAAGGGTCGGGTCCCTTCTGGATGCGCGCTCCCCCCCCTCACCCCAACCCCAGCCTCCCGACAGGCTGGGCTCGGTGCAGGCCGGGCATTTGATTCAGAGAGCGAGAGCAAACAGAGGTCTTTGTCACCAGGGCCCAAATCTCTGGACGGTCCCAGGCAGGAAATGTCAACCGGCTCCGTTTAATTAAGCAGTGTGTGAACGGCGCCCATTAGCTGACGTGCGACGGCTTATTAAACGCTCTCGTTAGCTTAGCGGAGCGCTCCCTGGATCCACCGCTCTGGTTTCCCGCAGGAAATTAAAGCCACGCTCCCTCTCGCTCCCTCTCTGCCGTGTTTGCTTACAGCTCGTGAAAGTGATTTGGCCGTGGCCCCACACGGAGCTCCTGAGATTCTCCCCGCGTTGGTTATAGATAAAGGGGACCTCGCGGGCCGTGGGTGCGCTTGCCGGTGGTTTGATTAGCGTGTATCTCCCTGAAAATCGGATTTCCAGCGGCGACTAAAGAGGAGATTAGGTTTGGGGTGGGGAAAGGGGTCACGTAGGCCCGCGCTTCCCCGGGGGCCGGAAAGATCCGTCAGTCTTAGGGTCTTGCGGAAAGCCAGGAGCCCCCGTTTGGGGGTTTGCTGGGCCTTGGCCCCTGGGGAAACGGGAATGCTTGAGGAAAAGGGGATCCCCCAGACCCTGGAGGGGCATCTTCCGGACCGAGGGACTTCCGGCCCCTTTGAGTGGCTCTTCTCGATGTCCCTCTTCTTTGGCGGGGAGGGGCGTGCTGGGGGGTTTCCCTACCCTTCCAGCTGTCCGGGAAACAGCGGCCCTCCGTGTTGCGGGCAGAGACCCGTTAGGTCGCCAGGGTTCCCGGAAGCAGGTCGGGGACCGCGGGGAAGGGTGCTCTGGGTGTCGGGGGGGGCCAGGGGTCAGTCACTCGTTTTCATCAGGCTGGGGGCAGCCGGCGAACCTGGGCAGCTGAGGGACGCCTGAGATACGCGGGTGCCCCACTACCCCCCTAGGTCCCCCGGACGGTCTCGGGGATGGGTGGGAGAGTCCTGCCTCGTAGCCCCCTGCCCGGAACCAGCGGGTGGCCTTGAGCTCCTGCCACCAGGCTTCGTCTCTGCCTGGGCCCCCGGTGGGTCGGGCAATCAGTCAGGGGTATGTACTGGGCGCCTCCGGTGTGCAGGATGCAGTACTGGGCTCCCGAGAAGTACAACAGAAGCAAGGCCCACCTCTCCTGCCCTCCAGGAGTTCACCATCTATCTACTGTGTCCTGGTTGTTTTCTACCTCCCATTTGATTGCTGTTAGGGTCTGAATTTCCTGTGGGTTTACTGTGAGTTAAGCTCTAGGGTTGATACGAGATCATCAGTCCTCGCCGTTAAATCGCGAAATGTTTCCCTCCCCACAGACCCAATCTCGACACTCTCCCTCAAACCCCTCTCCCGCTGGGGCAAACAGGCTCCAGCGGCGGGCTTGCGCGCCCTGCCGCCGTGCCCCGTGGCTGTGCCCCGTGGCCATGCCCCCGGCTCCCCTCGCCTGGGGCTGTGCCCTGAGAGGATCTGAAACTCAGTGAGGTGTCGGGGTGGGGACGGGGGCTCGATGCAGTCCCGGGAGTAAGCAGGAAGTTCTAATCCAGGTGGCCTCAGAGGCAGATGCCAAGGAACGGTTGGTGGAGGGTTGGAGGGATGGGGGAAGACATCTCGCCTCCCCTCCCAGCAGCGGGTCGGGTGCCTGGATGTGGCTGGCCGGGAGTTTCGGGGGGCCAGAGGGGGCGTTGGAGCCCACCGCTGGCGTGGGGGCCGGGGCCGTGCGCCGGCAGCATCGGGGGGCGGCTCTGGACATCGGTGCCCGGCCGGGGGGCCGAGCGCCAGAGCAGCGCGCGCTCAGGGCGAGCGGTCCTGGCCTTCGGCCGCGCGTCTCCCGGGAGCTGGCTGCAGATCTCTTTCCCTGGGAATCTCGCCTTGTTCTCAGCGGGCTCTACGGGGATCTTCTCAGGGGAAGAGCCCTTTTGCAAGGGACCGTAGGCCGGGTCCTTGTGCCCAGTTCGGCCCCCACGTAGCCTGATGGAAAGACCGTGGGCTTGGGAGGCTGGGGACCTGGGTTCAAATCCGGCTCCACTGCCTGCCTGCTGGGTGACCTTGGGTGAGTCATTTTGCGTATCAGTATCGTCTCTAAAATGGGGATCGAACGACTGTTCTCCCTTCTTCTAAGGCCAGGAGAGAGGTAGGCTGGAGCAGCTCTCAGAGGGCTTGGGGGCTCGGCCCCTCGCCTCCACTGTGCCAGCTATGGTACCCGGGGGGATGGGAATTGCCGGGGGTGGGGGGAAACGCGTTGCCCGTTCAGCTGTGCCGTTGGGCCGCCCGGCGAGCTGCCGGCGATCCCGGCCCGGGAGAGCGAGCCGGCGGACGGCAGGGCTCTCCGGGGAGGCAGCAGGTGGGCAGCGACCAGGACGCCGCAGGGGAGGGCTGGGGGACGCGGGAGGACGCCTACCTCCGGAGACCGGGGGAGGGGTGGGAACAGGCGGTGGGGTGGCCCGATCCGGAGGGGAGTGAAGCCGGCAGGGAAAGGAGAAGAGGAAACGGCTCTTACCTGGCCCGGCGACGGGATGGAGGGGGGGACTGAGCCGCGGCCGTCTGGCTTCTCCTCGGGCAGTGCCCTCCGTGCCGTGTCCCGCCGGCGCCCCGTCCCGATCAGCCGTGGGGCCCGGCGCACCCACCTGTAGCTCAGAGCCTAACCCCAGAGTTGCAGTCGCCACGCTGACCTTTGCCTCGCTTTAGCCGTCCTCCCCGCCCCGGGACCGGCCCCTACGGCCGGCGAGATCGGGACGCCTTGAAAATTCCCAGCTACTGGCACCGTCTGGCGCGGGGACTCGGTCCTTTCCCCCGAGCGGAGCAAGCGGCCCCTGGTGCCAAGCGTGTCCGGGGACTTCCCGCGGGCGGACGCGCGTCCGCCCGCGCTCTCGCCCTGACGTTTCGGTGCGGGGCCCCCATCCCCGCCGCGGCCGGCCGCGGCGGTGGGGTGGAGGTAGCCGCCGGGTCGGGCTCCCGCCGGGTGTCACAGCGGCGAGCGCGTCCGGCTCCGGTCCAGAGCCGAGCCGGCGGCGCGTCGACGGGATGATGCTCCCGACCGGGGTGGCCCGCCGATCGCCTCGCCCGCGGCCGGCCGGGGCCACCGGCTGCAGGGAGCGCGGGGATGCGAGGACTGATAGGCGTTCTCTGTTTGAGCGGCTTGTTGCCAAGGAGCCAATCAGCAAGAGGCAGCTGGGGGGGCGGGAGGGGGCGACGCCAGCCGTGGGGACGGCAGGCGCACCCCTCGGTGCCTCACCAGGGGCAAGCTTTGGGGCCGGCGAGGGTGAAGGGAGTGAGAAGGAGCCGAAATACCTCTGGACAGCCTTTCCCTCCACCTCCCCCGGGGCAGTCCGGTCTCTCCCTCCCCTTCCTCAGGGCTCGAGGCCAGGACCGGCAGGGAAGGCTCTTCCTTGGGGCTGCAGAGTGCACACTCGCTGATGCCCCCCAGGCTCTGCCCTGGGCAAGGAGTCACCCTTGGCGGGGAGGGGGTGGCACACTGGGCCGCCCCCAAAGCCCTGCAGCGTTCCCTGGACGTTTCCAATCGGTCGTCGGAGCGATTTCGGGTCGCAGAACCGCAGCCCCTGTGGCCGCACCCGTCGGCTCCGACCCGTGGGCTCCAGCAGGGTGGCCGCCCAAAGGCGCGGGTTTCCCGGGTGAAGGTGGGAGGGCCTCGGAGTGAGAGTAAACAGGAGTCGCCGCGGTGAAGTAGGCAGGATTTGGGGCCATTCCAGCTGCTCAGAACCCACCAGGTCCGGTCAGAGCCCCGGGAGGAGCGAGGCTGGAGGTCCAGAGCGTGGACGGGCCCACCGGCCTGGGGTGTGTCGCCTCCCTGTCACCTCTCCGTCACCTCAGGCCCGGCTGCCGGCGGGCCAATGTCCGCCCCGACGGCCCGCGCGCTCCCCCGCCACCCCAGACCTAACGGTGGGGTGTTGTGTGGAAGCCGGGAGGGAAGGGGAAAAGCAGGCGGCGTTACCCCTGGCCGCTCCAGCCCCTCCACCCCTGGGGTCTTTGCGCTGGGCGAGGACCCCCTCCGGGCTGACACTCACCTGGGAAGGGCAAGGAGGCGCTCGCAGTCCCGACCACACCTGCGCTTTCATGCGTGATACACGCACACCAACCCCCGCAGACACATACAGACACAGGACCAGCTGTGCAGCCGCGGGCTCTGCCTGGCCCCGGGAAAGCTCCTGCCCCGGCCGCGGGCTGCCTCGGCCCCAGGCGACGGCCGGTTCTCCTCCTGGACCCAGCCGGGGCGGAGCGGCTAGGGGCCGCGTGCCAGACCCCGGTTAGGGCTAGGGGTTACGGTGGCCTTGGGGTCAGAGGGCGAGGCTGCGGGCAGCGGTCGCGGTGGCCGGGGAGCAGTTGGGTGATGGGCGAGGCCGGGGCGATGGCCAGGGAGTCGGTGGGCGAGGGTGAGGTTGCAGGCGTTGACCTTGGAATCAGCGGGTGGAGCCAGGGCAGCGACTGGGTGGGCCGGTGGGCGAGGCTGGAGCCGGAGCCGGGGAGGCGCAGTCACGGGGCCGCACCGTGGAGTCCGTATTCCAACAGTATTATATTCATTCACTGCCCCTGGGGCTGTAGAGAAGAAAGGGGTTCGCGGCCGAAGGGGAAGGGGCTCGGAGGGTGGGGGATCGGCCCCCCCGGGGAGCCGAGCCGAGGGCACGGAGGTGAGCCGGGACCGCTCCCCGGGGTTGAGGTCACCTCTGCACCGGAAATCTTATCTAGCGCGAGCCCGGACGTGGCGTGGCTCGGCCGAAACCGGACCGGGCGCGGCCTAAATTTAAACTATTGATTTTCTCACACGGTGTCAGGCTTCCGTGTGACCTTGACTCTCTCGGGATCACTGGGCCCACGGCTCAGCCCTCAGCCGGTTTTCGAGGCAGTGGGAGGCTCCCTCCCCCGCCCAGCGACCTCCCCTCACCCCCCAGCCCAACGACCGCCACGGTGAGGTGAACGGAGGGCAGGGGTCAATGTTGACAGAAGGAAAAGGCGCATCTCACGGGCTGGTCTCCCCCGTGGCACGGGACAGCTGGGAGCCTGGTGCCACGGGGCTGCTTCTGATGGGGTCCGCCCCCCAAGGAGCGGGCCGGGACCAGCCATAGGGCTCCAAGGGTGAGATGCCAAAGCTCTGGGCTGGAATTGTATTTGGAATTTTCTCCAGGAATCCTGCCCAGGAGGCAGGAGGTGAGTGAGGTGGTTACAGGGTCTCTCCTCCAAGGGTTCTGTGACTGACACACCCAGCAGCTGGGGCGTGTGTGAGATTAGGGTAACGGCCTCCAGGCTCCTCCCCCTAGGCGGCCGGACCCCGGGGTCAGGGACGATTCCGGTCACGAGACCGCTGCCCGGGTCACCGTGGTTCTGGCCGGGCAGAAGCAACCGGTTTCCCGGCCGTGCGGAAACTACAGTCGGGGTCATACTGGCCAGCCGAGGCCCCGCAGGTGTGGCCCACAGGCGACCGGACAGCAGGGGCGAGAGGCTCCAAACTCCCTCGGAGCCGCATCCCGGGGTCCGGGCCAGCAGGGAGGCCGGGGGGAATGGGGAGGGCTACCTGTGTAGACCAGAGGGCCACCGGGAAAGTGTGAAAATGACCCAGAAATCCCGGGGAACCAGGCAGACCTCTGCTGCAGGCCTGCCGGGTGATGCCGTTCCCACGAGGGACACCAGAAAGGGACAAGAATGGAGAGCACGGTGACCTTTCTTGGCCCCAGGCCAGGCCTCTTTCCTTTCTGACTCCTCTCTGGGCCTGTGAGGGGGGGGTGTTGTGGGGGCGGGTCACTGGCCATCCCCCAGGGGGTCGAGGTCGGGCCGGGGGTTGGGGCCGGGCTTGCCTGCTCTGCTCGGATTCCCACGCGCTCGGTCAGAGCCCTGAGCCCTCCTGAGACCTTTCAGTCACGCCGAGGTACAGATCCCAAAATGGCACCCAACAGCTTTGACCGAGCGCCCGTTGGGTGCGGAACGCTCTGCCAAGCGTCGACTGGGTGCAGGGGGCTGTCGCGGCCGCCGACTGGAACCCGGGGCCCCCAGGCTCACTGCCCCTTAGCTGGCCTTCCACTGGGGACCCGAAGCCTTGAGCAGGGGCGGGTTTGCCGTGATCCCTCTGGAGTGGGTGTTGCCCCCAGGGGGGAGTTGACGGGTTTGACTGTTGGGGCACAGTGGGCGCTGCCTCTGGTCGGAGAGCCTTCGTCTTGGGATCGATTGAGTCCTGTAGCGCCGGGGCGGGGGCGGGCCGGGCCCAGGGCGCGTGCTCTGCCGCCGCACCGGCCGGGAGAACAATGCACCCGCCGTCGGGAAAGCAAACAGGGAGGGGGCGGCGGGCGGGCGGGCGGGCGGGAGGGCGACCGACACATCCCCGTCTGTGACGCAGAGCGGCCCCCGGGGGGATCCTGAGTAAATGTCAGATCGGGAGACGTCCGGGCTCCTCTCCGGAGCCCCCTGAAATGCCTCCTCCCCGCTCCGCCGATCCCCCTCCCCTCCCCACCCTCCGCCTCTCCTTCCGTGCCGCCATTTCAGTGAATCGTATTTGTGGAGCGCTTACCGCGTGCGGAACACTATTCTAAATGCTTGGATTTCTCTCTACCTGCCTCTTTCTCCCCTTGCGTCTGTCCCCCTCACAAAGGGAGGGGCGGAAGGCTCTGAGGAAATTCGGCTCCCTAGGCAGCTTGGGGTGGGGCCGGGTCAAGAAGGCGAGGCGTGGGCTTCAGCCCCGTCGGGGAGCCGGACCTGGGCCGACCCCAGAGAGAGCAGGGGCTCTGGGCAGCGGGTGCCAAGTTTCCTGGCGGTCGCTCAGTGTCTCCGCCGACGGGGGAGCGTGTGCGGGCTGAGAGAAGCCCTCGTTGCCACTTCTGCTCCACAGGGGACTCAGTTGGGCCCGGCCCTCCCTCTGGCTGCCCAGCCAGGAGAGGTCTGGGCCGGAGAGCAGACCCCCGCTCTCCCCAACCAGCCCCCCGACCCCTACGGGTGCTGGAGGATCGCAGATGCAGAACAAGGGGCAGGAGGCACCCCCCGTCCACAGAGGTTTGGGCAGGTGCGTGGCGAGTGTCTGTGCTGGGGAATTGGGCTAGAGTCAGGGGCATTGGGTGGTCCATTTGTGACCCTGAGGGCAGTGGGCTAGGTGGGCAACGCATCCCTTTCTTCCCTCCGCCTCCAGGCACCGTGGAGTCCCTGGCGGAGAGGAGTAGCGTGGCTCAGTAGAAAGAGCACGGGCTTAGGAGTCAAAAGTCATGGGTTCTAATCCCCGCTCCGCCACCTGTCAGCTGTGTGACTTTGGGCAAGTCACTTCACTTCTCGGTGCCTCAGTTCCCTCATCTGGAAAATGGGGATTAAGCCTCACGTGGGACAACCTGATTATCCTGTATCGATCCCAGCGGTTAAAACAGTGCTCGGCAAATAGTAAGTGCTTAACGAAGACCGACAGTATTATCATCATTGTTATTATTCAGATTTCCAGAATAGGGGCTGACATCCTTAATTGCCAGCAACCTTTCCCTCTCACTCCCCCTCTCCCAAACCCACACTCTCTCTCTGTCTGTCTCTCTCCACGATTGTAGTAGATCTGCATCTCACCCTGCCTGCCGCTTAGAATCCATTCCTGTTTGGGGCTGGGCCCCTGAGGCTTCGGCCACTGGTCCGTACTGTGTCGGGTGGCAGGGTCCGGCTGCCGCCCTGCCCTGACCGCTGCAGCCCAGTGGCCCGGAGGGACCCGTCTGTCCTCCACAAGCTCTTTCCCTCCACCGTAGCCAGCGGGGCGACGCTCTCCCTGCCCTCGACCGAGCATCGGCCACCGGGGCCGCGGGTACGGGCGGGTGGGCCAAACCCAACTGCCGGCAGAGCCAGCCCCTCGGGGTCTGAGGACTTAGCTTCTCAGACGGGGGTCAGACCGGCCCAGGTCAAATTCCAGGGAGTTGGGCCGCGCACCCCTGGGTCGGGGGAGACAGCTTGGCTCACGGGGAGGGTCTTCGGTGCCCGGCCTGGGTGAGTGGATGGGACCCTGTTGGCTCCCCGCAGAGAGCGGGGGTGCCAGCCCAGAAGCCCTGGGTCAGAGGGCAGGAAGAGCTGTAGGCTGGAAACAACAGGCCTGAGGGGAACAAGCAGAGGGTGAGAGATGGGGTCTTGGGTCCAGTCAGTCAGTGGTATTTATTTATTGAGCGTCGACTCTTCTCAGCTCTTGGGCACATTCAGCAGCAGAAAATGACCCAGTCCCTGCCCTCAAGGAGCTTACATTCCAG
Organism: Ornithorhynchus anatinus; assembly: GCF_004115215.2. Taxonomy (NCBI): domain Eukaryota; kingdom Metazoa; phylum Chordata; class Mammalia; order Monotremata; family Ornithorhynchidae; genus Ornithorhynchus; species Ornithorhynchus anatinus. Next base: position 41,752,938 of record NC_041740.1, read on the forward strand.
CAGGGGAGTCGGACAAACCCAATTCATTTACGGGAGGGGGAAGCAGGAGGAAAGACAGCGGTAGGTAGCTCAAGGCCACCAGGATGAAACCGCCGAATAGCGTTGACCATTTACTTGTATCTGCACCTAGGCAGAAGTGCGGAGGACGGAGCAGCCGTTGGGAAGCTGGGATGTGGTGGCGAATTCACTGGGGAAGGCTTCCTGCAGGAGACAGGACGGTGGGAGAGCGGAGAGCGAGGTGTGGCGCGGCGCCTGGAAGCCGACTGGCGGACCGGAGTTCGTGTTCTTGCAGGAGGAGATGGGCTTCAGCGGGGGCCTGTTCCGGGCAGGCTACCGTAGCGGGCAGGGTGCCTCCTGGACCGGATGCCTACTGTGCGCAGAACGCCTTCCTGGGCTAGGCGGTATCTGAGCCGCATACACCTCCGCCCGGCCCGGGCTCGTCCCCGAAGTTTGGGCCCCGTCCGGAGGCTGCCGGCTTGTACCGAAATCGTCTCTCGGCTTCTTTGCAGGCGACTCCTTCTCTCAGTTCCGATTTGCCGAGGAGAAAGAGTGGGATTCGGACCCTTTCTTGCTGAAGCAGGTGAGCGAGGGGCGGGTTCAGCCCCGCGAGCAGCCCGTGGGTCCGGGCGCAGAGCCCAACCCCCGCGCTGGGTTGTCCCCCTCTCTGGCTCCCACCCTATGCGGAGGGACGCGGTGAGGGGGCCTGGGCCGGACCCGGAGCCTCACCCCTCTGCCCCCGTCCACCGTAGCTGGCCCCGGCTGTCTTCGTCAACTGTGAAGCGTTGGCCGATGCCCTGCAGCGTCTCCCTGTGGCGCTGCGGCTGAACGTGGCGGCCGACCTGGTCCAGGTGAATGCCGAGGGGGGACGGTGGGGTCGGGGGGGTGGTGTCTTACCTGGGGCCGGGCCCTTAGGGCAGCATGGGGCAAGGGAGGGAGCCTGGCCTCCAGGGTTGTAGTCCCGACTCTGCTCGCCGGCCTTTTCTGAGTCGACCGCGGCTCCGTCCCCTGCAGGAGGCTACCCCTCAAGAGCTCCCACAGGCCAAGAGCGTTGGCCACAGCCCGGCCCCACCCCAAGGCCAGCCCAAGGCGCCCTGCCCGTCCCGGGGCCAGCCCAAGGCGCCCTGCCCAGCCCGGGGCCAGCCCAAGGCTCCCTGCCCACCCTTGGCGCCGCCAGCCGACTGCCTGGATGAGGAGCTGGACGTGCTGCTCCAGCTGGAGGCCCCCGTCACTGCAGAAGCCACCCCGGCCCCTGCTGCTCCCGCCACCCACGAAGACAACGAGGATGAAGGTACAGAGCGTCTAGGTCGGGGGGGGGGGGGGGGGGGCCACCAGCCCAGGCCGGGGTCCGACCATTCCCGGCCATAGCTCCTGCAGCCCCAGCGGGGTCCGAGCCGCCCGCGGCTCCCCCCGCCAGCGTCATCAGCGAGGAGGAGCTGGAGGACTGGCTGGACAGCATGATCGCCTGAGCCGCCGCCCCCGGGGAGCACCGCCACGGGCGTGGACGGAATCAGACCCCAATAAACACCAAGGACAGGAAGTCTGGGTCCCGCACTCTCATCCGGGGGCAGGTGGGTGAGCAGGGGGAGCCTCGGCGTCGAGCCGGGACACGGGCGGGCGCGAGGCCTTGGCAGGGGCCCCGGTGGACCGCCGGGCCTCCTATCCCAGCTGGTCCTCATACTGCTTCCGGAAGCAGTCTCCCGCCGGGAAAAAGTCCCAGCAGCGTTCCTGGTACATCTTCCACACGTACGATTCCTGCAACGGGCCGGGGTGCTGCCGTTCAGACCCCCGCCGGGAGACCGCCTCCCAACCCCCAGCCCGGTTGACTCCTTCGGCTCCCTGGGGGCAGGGGGTGGGGGAAGGGTGTGTCCAGTGGCCCCTCCTCCACTCTAAAGCCGCCAGCTGCAAGCTGGTCAGAGTTGGGGGGGCAGGCCCAAGCTCTGACCATCTCACCTGCCCCGTGTGCTCAGTCTCGTCCTTGTTGATGAGGTGCATCAGGAAGAACCTGTAACCCCGGGGAGGTCTTGAGTGGGCGGGGGGCCACCTTCCTGCCCGGTGCCCCCTCGAGCAAGCGAGTCAAGACGGGGAGAGGGACTGTCACTCTGGCTGGTGACCCCGCGAAGGAGCGAGCCAGGGTAGGGGTTGCCGGGGGAGGACTCACAGGTAGTTGGCCAGGTTGTGTTCCTGCAGCGTGTGCGTTTCGAACCCGTGTGGCGTCGTGTCAAAGTAGTCGTTGCCGATGCCGCAGATGAAGCATTTTGTCTGGAAGAGCCCCCCGGGGAGAGTCCCGCGGTCAGCTGGGGGTGGGACCGGAGCAGGAGGCCAGGGAGAGGAGGGGGGCCCCACCCCATTACCTCCATGTCCTCCCGCACTTGCTCCTGCTGGTCCCTCAGCTCCCCGAAGGCGTCGATGATCAGCCCTGTAACGGGAACGAGCGAAAGGTCGGTCCACGGGGCCATCTCCCCTGCCTTTTCTCCCCCCCAGCCCAACTGTCCCGTCACCCTCCAAGAGACCTCCGCTTTCCAACTACCCTCAACTCCCTTCCCCCCCCCCCCCCGACATCCTTCCGCCACCCCTCAGTCGGGGATCACCCCAAGAGCCCGCCTCTTCTGCTCTGGGGTTCACGCCGCAGGGCACTGTGGCCGGATGTCCAGGCTGTGGCCCAACTCTGGCCCCTGTGCATCGACTCTCACCCGTTAGCCCTCAGCGATCACCTTCGGCTCCCACCAACTGTTCCAGACCTTCCGCTCCCTCCTGAAACCCCAGTGCCCTCACCTCCCTCTCTCTCTCGTCCCCGACGACCTTGCCAACCTACCGTGTTGACAAAATCGAAACCGTCCGCTACGAGCTCTCCACAGTGGCAACATCTTCACCTTACCGACTCCTTCCCCCACGGGCAGCCGTCTCTCTGAAGATCTGCCCGCCTGCTTTCACAGCTTCCCCCCTCCACCCGCACCTCCATCCTCCCTCCTTCCTTCCCTGACTAACCACCCACTCTCTCATGGCTCCTTCCCCTCTTGCCTTCAAACCTGCCCCCGGCCCTCAATCCTAAAAAACCCTTCCCCGCACTCCAGCGCACCAGGCGATAATCACCCACCTCTCCCTTCTCCCAAACTCACCGTTTCCAACCATTCTCCCTCCTCACCTCTCCAGCCCACAACTCTGGCATTACCCTTGACCCGCTAGCACTTTCGACCCCTATCTTCAGCCTGTCATTGTCCCTTCCAGGCAGCTCTAGAATCCCCCACTACTTCTCCGTCGAAACCGTCACCACCCCGGCCCGGCCACTTACCACATCCCACCCTGACGGTCTCCTCGGCCCCCTCGCTAACCTCCCTACTTCCAGTCTCTCTTTCCCACTCCAGGCAATGCTTCACCGTGCTGCCTGGATCGTGGTTCTAAAACGTCAGGCTGCGCCCCTCTCCCCACTTCTCAAAAACCTCCAGTGGCTGCCCAGCCATCTCGGCAGCAAGAGGAAACTACTCACCGCCTGTTTTAAGGTGCTCAGTTGGCTCATTCACTTCCTAATCCAGCCTAGCCCCGCACAGTTTTCTCCTCTCCTACTACCCTGCGCCTGCCTAAGTACCCTCTCTCCCCCTTCACATCTGGCAGCCCACCACTCTCTCCCTCTTCAAGACCCTCCTGAACTCTCATCTCTCCCCACCTACTGCCTCCCCAGCCCCTTTGGCGCTGCTGTCAACTTGTTCCCACTTCCTCCCTGCCCTCGCTCTTATGTGTACATCTTTAAACTCCGTGGCTTCCTCCCGTCTCTCATTTCAGTGTCCGTCCGTCCCCGGCTAGCTAGATTGTGAGCTCCTTGCGGGCAGGGATCCTGTCTTCTCCTCCCATCCTCCCAAGGGCTCAGTCCCGTGCTGTGCACGTGGCGGGCGCTCAGTCTGCACTGCGGAGGGACGGATTGAGCGATCTGATCCTAGTTCCCTCTCCGTTGCCCCCGGGGGCGTTGGGGAGTGGGGTGGGGGGCCGCAGATACCTTGGATGATGGCCAGCAGGATGACGATGACGAAGAAGAAGAAGGTGATATCGAAGACAATGCGATACATTTCGTACGGGTCCCCGGCGGGGTCTTCGATTTCGTCGCCGATGCCACCGCCGGCCCTCACCCCGACATACATGTGGAACAGGTAGCACTGGACGAGCATATACACGTGCACGGTTCAGGCATGGGGGGTGGGGCCCAGGGGTGCACTTCCCTCACGGGACCGGGCCCCCACCTCCCTTCCCCCCACCAGCCTGGGGCCCGGGATGTGCCACACCCCCAGACTCCACTGCTTAGGGTCACGGCCGCCCTGAGGTCCAAGGGCAACTCCAGCCCCAGCTGCGGTGACACCCCCCGCCCACCCAGGCCGTGCCCCCACCCCGCCCCGGCACCGTCATCATGTCGTTGCACTTCATGTCCGGCTCCTCCTCGTCCTCGCCCTTGTTGTAGAACTTGCGGAAGAAGTTAAACGCCACCACGGTGTACAGGTAGACCACGACGGCCAGCAGCCCCACCGTCAACACCAGCTGGGAGGGTGAGAACCGAGGGCTGAGGGTGCCCCACCCGCCCCCGGTCCCCACGCGAAGGGGCTCGAGGCTCGGCATCGCCCTTCCTTGGGCGGGACCGTGCCGAGGCCGGCGACGTCGCGGGCCGGGTGCCCGCCGCGGGTGGGTTACCGAGCACTTGGGAGGGCACAGTGCAGAGAAGAGGCACGTCCCCTGCCCACGAGGAGCTTACGCTCTACCGGGGGAGAGGACATAGGAGTGTGTACAGCCAGAGTCAATAAAATCAGTAATCAAACGAGCAGTTGAAAATTCATCCTGTACCCATGCTGAAGTTGGTGTAAATAAAGGTATGAATGTTCTAGTGTGTGCTGATGGGTTTAGACGGCTCAGTGTGCTGGGAGATGCCCCGGGGAAGAGTTGTTGGAGGAGGTAGGGAAAGCTGCGAGAGCTGGGGGCTCTAGTAGGGGGAGACGGATAATAATAATGACGGTATTTGTTAAGCGCTTACTATGTGCCAAGCACTGCATCCCCGCCTTAGAGGGGAAAGCGCACACACCACACCCCCTCCCCCCACAGACTTAAAGGGGCAGAGCCTCGGGGATGGGGACCTGAGAAGCCTGGGTTAGGGGAGAGGGAGAGTGTACTCCCTGGTTTCTGTGAGGGGCCCCACCTGCTTGCCGTTGTGTGTCACAGAAGACAGGATGGTCCTGAGGGTCTTGAAGCCCATGGCGATGTCCAGCAGGTGTGCAGCGAAGAAGAAGTTGTTGTAGTGGCCGAGGATGGACATGGTGGTGTACCAGGCCAGGTAGAGGAAGGACTGGGGAGAGCCACCAGCCGCCTTCAGCCCTGAGCGCCCGGCTGCGCCCCGCCCCCCCACCCCCCCCCCCCCCGGCACCGGACAGTCATCCCGTGCGCGCCGGGACTCACGTTGTCGGTGAAAACCACGCCCAGCTTCCAGGTTTGGTACTTTAGGTCAATGGCGCTCAGCCTGGAAGGAGGGGGAGATTGTGTGGCTCAGCGCCCCCGTGCCATGGCCGGGGTCGCCGACGGTGCCTGGGGATGCCCGGCCGCTCCCCGGGTCAGCGCGGTTGGGGACGGGCCCCGGTGGCCCCGTCCCGGGAGCCGAGAGCCTCCCCCAAGCCCCCGACCACAATCCGTGGAGGACGGAGGCCCGGCAGGGTAGGCAAGGGATGTGGGGGGCAGCTGCCAGCCCAGGCCCCGGGAGGAACGCGGTGACTGACCTGCTCCCCGGCCGCTGACCCCCAGCTGCCACCTGGGGTGTGGACCGCCCTACTCCTCCCAGCTCCCACCCCTGCCTTCCACACAGCCCGGACAGGCGGGAGCCGTCCCGCCTCCGCTTTTGGAGGGCGGGGGGAAGGCTACCTACCAGGACCCCAGGGAGGCCGCCTCGGGCTGCGTCTGGCTGGCCGGGCTGAAGTCCAGAGAGTTCCTGTCCAAGCCCAGGAGATCGGCGATGCGCACGGCTCCGTACAGGTCCCCAAACTTGTTAATTACCTGAGAATAGGGTCGGGGGGCGGCCTCAGCTTTCTCCCCTTTCCCCATCCCCCGACCAGTGATCCCCCCAACCCCAGCTGGCAAGGAAAAAGTTGGGAGAGAGGGAGGCAGAAGTGACCGTCTCCCGACCTCAGGGTCTCCCTGAGCAAGAAAGGCTGGGAGCCAGAGATTCCACCCACCTCCCCACCCGGCATCCCACGGACCCCACCCACCTTCCGCTTGACAAACTTATCCCAGTATTTGTTCGGGAAAGACCTGGGGGAGAGACAGAGAATAAGTCACAGCTGGGGGGAATGGAGGAGCAGACGGTTCAGAGGTCATCTCGGGCCAGGGTTGGGGGGCTCTGGCTGGGGACAGCAGTCTGGGGGAGGCTGCGGGAGCCAGCACTCACGGCGTGTTGATGACCAGCCGGTCCCACTGGCCTTTGATGTCATCCTCGGAAGGCTGGTCGGTGATGTACAGGCCGTCGAACTCCAGCTTGCGGGCCACCTCTTTCTCCCTCTTGAACACCACCAGTGGGACCTGGGGGAGAGGTGGCGGCCGGGAGGTGTCTCCCCTTGGGCTCCGTCCTCGCCCCGATCTTTTTTTTTTATGCTATTTGTTAAGCTCTTACTACATGCCAGGCACTGAACTGAATGCCGGGGCACTGATCTTAATGCAGGGTCCTCTCTGAACCAGCACCACCCTCTCCAGCTGCGGGCCATTTGGGGAAACCGAGGCAGAGGATGACCCGTCCCCAGCAGCGCGTGTGCCCCGTGGCCAGCTCCTGGCTTGCCTGGGGTCTTCGTTTCCCACCCCACCATTTTGGAGTGAGGTGGCAGGCGGACCGGGGCGGGAGGTGAGGGGCCTGGGAGCGGGAGGGGCAGGCCGCTGACCTTCAGGCAGTAGTAGCCAATGACGCAGACGAAGGAGATGAGCGTGTGGACGGCAGCCAGGAAGCGCAGGGTCGGCGCCATGTAGCCGGTGCTCTCCTGCAGCACGAAGAATACCACCCCGTCCTCCTCCTCTTCCTCCTCCTCCTCCTCCTCGAAGGAGTGCCACAGGGCCGCTCCCGCCTCCGCCGAGGGCGCCTCCGTCACCTGCCCACAGCCCCACATGCCCCAGCACACCCCGTCACACACCGACGGGGACCCCGGCTCCAACTTCTGCACTCGGCCCGTCGGCATCCAGCCCGGCCGGGCCCCCTGCACCCGATAAAAACCTCCGGAGTCCACGACGCTGTCAGATACTCTTCCTCCCAGTCGGCCCCCTCCCTGGCAGCCATCTTCCCCTCAGTTCTCGGAGGTTCCTTCCCCTCTGCCTTCCCCTGTCCGCATCTCCTCCGTACTGAAAAGACCTCTGGATTTGCCAGCACCATCCAGTTGCCACCCGTCTTTCCCGACTCCTTCCTGTCCACAGCCCGGCAAACGGCCGAATACACCCACTGCCTCCGCCCCTCCTCTAACAATTCCTTCTTCCTCCTGCTCTCTGGCCCCTTCGCTCCATGGAGACGATTCTCTCAAGCCACCGATGACCTTGCTGAATCGAACAGTCTCTACCCCACCTTAATCCTCGAGCTCTCGACGGCTTTTGATGGTGTGGACCCTCCCCTTAATACTATCAAACCCGGGCATCGCTGACCTTACCGTCTCCTGGTTCTCCTACCTCTCTGGGAGCCCTCTTGCCGGCCTCTCCTAAACCGGACTCCTCATCTTCTCTCCCAAATCCTCTTCCCTCACCTACCTTTCCTATCCCAGGTGACGATCCACCGGTCCTTGGAGTCTGTAACCTCGGCCTCATCCTTCGCTCCCGCCCCACTCTCGATTACCACATGCAAGACTTCTTGGATTTCCCTAACATTTCCCATCTTCTCCTCTCCCTCCTCTCCATCCAAATGACCCCCCACAAGGGTCCAGGTGCTGGTCAAATCCCGGCTTGTCTGACATCAGCCCCTACTGGCCTCCCTGCCTCTCCGGTCCATACTTGACTCCTCTGCCTGGGGCACTTTCTCAAACTAAATTCGGCACCGGCTCCCCACTCCTTCAAAACCTCCCATTGTTGCACGTCATCAGCTCTCTACCTCTCCCTATCCACTCTCTTCTCCCACCTCACCCGGCTCACACTCTTCGTGCCCCCCAAGCTCACCGACTCACTGTGGCTCGCCTCAATTCTTCTGCTTCTGACCCCTGACTCGCAGTCTTCTTCCTTCCTGGAACTCCCTCCCCCTTCGAATCTGCCAGACCACTGATCTCCCCATCTTCGAGGGGCTTCTCTGAAATCCCATCTCCTCCAGGAGACCTTCCCCGATCCTATTTTTTTTCCTCCCTAGTTCACATCCTCCCAGCTAGCCCCTCAGCACTACACCCTCAGGACCACCCGAAGCCCTTTAGGAAATGTCGACTTACACACTCCACCACTTAAGCACCTATTCATCCACGCGTCCATCTTTCCAGGCCCCTTTTCCTCCCGCCCGTAAATTAATTCTTGTCATTCTCCCATGTTTGATGGTAATTTCACTGGGGGTAGGGATCCTATCTACCGACTCTACTGTACCCTCCCAAGCACTCATTACAGTGTGGGGCACAAGGTAGACATTCGACGAATGCTATCTTAAAATTGTATCTTCATTTATTTCCCCAGTCGCCCTCCTGCATCACCTATGCGCTCATATCTATATCCTTTTAGCACTTGATGTTCACCCCAACCTCAGCCCCACCGCATTTACGTACGTATCTTTGCTCTCTGCCATGGCCCCTTCCTGTTTATTTGTTTTACAGAATGGAAGCTTCTTGATGCCAGGGGTAGGTAGTATCTACCAACTCTATTGTATTATACTTTCCCTAGCCCTTACAGAGTGCTCTGCTCACAGTAAGCACTCGAAAAGTTGACTGATAGACTGTATCGAGTAACTGATGTTCATGAGTGCGCACGCACAAAGTCACACACCGATGAATGACAGAAGGGGCTGATGGCGCTGGGAGCCAGGGCCCTTCCTCCCCGTCCCCCGGCCCCTCCCAAGGCGGATCCCAAGCCCGGGCCCACCCCTCGCTGCCCTGGGATTGGTGGGGAGCCCTCGGGGTGCCCCCGTCTTGTCCCTCACCTTGTAGAAGAGCAGGATGAAGTTGATGGCGAAGGCCACAAACAGGGCAAGGAAGCGCAGATTGTAGAAGTTCCTGGCCAGGTAGTGCTGGCAGAGGGAGACGGAGAGAGGAGTGAAGTGGAGGGGTGTAGCCTCAGCAGAGACTCCCCCCGCCGGCCCGAGGCCAGTTCTCCCTGCGGCGAACCGGGCCACCCCAGGTAGCCCAACAGGAGCTCAGGGGGCTGAGGACGGGGTCTTGGTGGGTCCCGGGAACGAGGATGGGAGTGGCCCAGGCGGAGTGCTAAGCCTGTGGTGGGGGAGGGGGGCTCTAAGGGGGAGAAATGGTCTAGGGTGGGGGCAGCCCACGGGGAGTCCTGACCCAGGGTGCCCCTCACCAGTATTTTTGTCTGGTAGATCTCCAGGCCCTTGAAGAAGTTGGCCGTGAAAGCTTCGGGCTTCTCCACCTTCTGTCCGCGTGGACGCTTCTTCTTCCTGGTTTCCCCTCCGGCCGCCTGCTGGGTAGGGGGCTCCTGCTCCTCTTCCTCTTCCTCCTCTTCCTCCTCTTCCTCCTCCTCCTCCTTGGCCTCATCCTGCTTCTCCTGGTCTTCCCTGCTGATTGGGAGACACCATTTTCACCAGTCATCTCACTCTACCACCGCTGCCCGAGTTCTGCTCCAGCCAGGCTCACCCATCCTCCTGCAGGCGGTCCACCCCTCCTCACCTCCCCGCACCCAGCTCGTCCCCGCTGCCCGAGTCCTCCGCCCCAGAGACTTACTCCGCCTTCTCGGATTCTTCCGTGCCTCCAGCCTCGCTCTCCTTTGCCATTTCCGCCACCTGCACAGTGAACGGTGACAGAGCTCCCTTTTTGCGGAGGGCGAGATAGACGGGCCAACCCAGGCGCTCCCGGCCTCCTCCATATTCCCGTCCCCCAGGGAGGCAGTTGGCAGGGGGAGGCAGTTGCCAGCACAGGCCCCCACCTCCTCCCTGTCCTCCCTGCCTCCTATTCCCTCTCCGGTCCTTATTTCATTCTGCTGCCCGGATCGTGTTTCTGAAAAACCGCTCGGTCCACATCTCCCCACTTCTCACGAACTTCCACTGGCATCTAGCCACCTCGGCATCAAACAGACTTCTTACCATGAGCTTTAAGGCCTTCGGTCAGCTTTCTCACACCGACCTTACCTCACTGACATCTCACTACAACCCAATCCACACACTTCGCTCCTCTAACACCAAGTTACTCGATCTCATCTATCTCGCCACTGACCCCTCGCCCGCATCCTCTCTCAGGCCTGGAACTCCCTTCCCTTCCTATCCGACAGTCCACCGCTCCTCAAAGCCTTCCTAAAAATCACATCTCCCAGAGGCCTTCCCTGACTGAGCCCGTATTTTCCCTCCTCCCTCCCGCTTCTGTATCTCCTAAACTCTTGGGTGTGTGCCCCTTAAATCACTTTACTGCTCCCCCCAGTCCCACAGCACTTTTGTAAATGTCTTGATACTCTACCATTTCCTCTATCCGTAATTCATTTTAATGTCTGTCTCTCCCTGTAGACCGTAAGCAGGGCAGGGCCCTCGTGAACTGTGGGCAGGGTTCATGCCTACCAATTCTAATGCAGTGTACTTTCTCTAGTGCTTATTACAGTGCTCTTAACAGCGTAAGTGCTCGATAAATACCAGGAGGCCCAGGGAGGTTGAGTGACCTGGCCCTAGTCGCACAGCACATAATTATCAGGGTAGATCGGTTTTGTAAACGTTTCCATGTCTGCCTCTCCGGTTAGAGTGACAGCTCTCTATGGGCAAGTATGTGCCCCGAGCTTCAGCTGGACTCCACAAGTGCTCCGTTCATTCATTCAATAATATTTACTGAGCGGTTACTAGGTGCAGAGCACTGTACTAAGTGCTTGGAATGTACAATTTGGCAACAGACAGACGGGTTTACAGTCTAATCGGGGGAGACAGACCAAAACAATAACAATAAACAGAATCGAGGGGATGTACACCTCATTACCAAAAGAAAATAATAAAATAAAATAATAAAATAAGTTCTAGTGCTGCCCCCAGGGATAGCTTGGTCCAAGCCCTGACCGTGATCCCCTACGTTCTCCCCTTCCGGCCAGAGCCGGCTGTACCCAGCTGTTCGGTTGAGCTGGTTGAGGGGTAGAGGCTCCCCAGAAGTTCCCCACTTTCAGTTACCTCCCCCACTCCCGGCCAAGCAGCCCAGAGGGTCTGAGCGCGACTGCCTGGAGGGGGGGTCCGGGGGCGGGCCGTGGACGCCGAGGGCCTTGGCCCAGCTCACCTGAGCCCTCCTCCTCCGCACGGCGCTCTCCAGGGTCGGGGGTCCGCCCTCGCCGCAGGCCGTCTCGGCCAGGTCCCCGAGCCCGGGGTCCAGTCCGGGCTGGCCGCCGCCTCCCTCCCCGGTGGGGAGCCCGAACAGGTCGCTCAGGATGTCCGCCGCCTCGCCCCCATCCCCGTCCACCTCCCCACCCAGCCCGGCCCCCACCCCGGCGTCATCCAGGTGGATGCCGAACTGGGTGGGGTCGGGCATGTCCCCCAGGATCTTGGTGACCTCGATACTCTTGGCCCCCTCTACCAGCCCGCCCCCGAAGACGGCGGCCCAGAGCGCCCGGCCCAGGCCACCCAGCAGGCCCCCGGCCAGCCGCAGCAGCCCGGCCGGGAGCGCCCCGGCCAGCCGCAGCCCCGGCCCCCGCCCCGCCGGCCTCGTCAACCTCCGCCAGTGCCACCGCAGGGTCCGCAGGGTCTCGGCACCCCACCGGGCCGCCGCGCGAGCCCCCGAAGGCGGGGCCGGGGGCCACCCTTCCCCCTCGGCCGCCGCCGCCGCCCCGGCCGCCACCGACCCCGCCTCCCCGCCCTCCTCCGCCGCCGCCCTCCCCGGGGCCGGCCCGGCGCCCCCGGCCTCGGCCCGCTCCCCCGGCCCCGCCCCGTCTGGCCGGTCGGGGACGCTGGACTCGGAGATCTGCGCGGCCAGCTGCATCTCGAAGATGGTGTCCTCGCAGAAGCTGACGAACAGCTCCATCTTCTCCGCCTCGCCACCCTCGTTGACCACGTCGAAGATGAACTGGCGCTTCGACTCCTTGACCTGCGGCTTCTCCCACTGGGTCCGGCTCGACTCGCCGATCTCGAAGTAGACCCGCTCGATGCGCTTGGCGCCGCCCATGATCTCGATGCGGCCCAGGTGGGGCTCGAAGTAGCTCAGCACGCGGCTGGCCGGGCCCAGCAAGCTCCGGAGCCGGGGGTCGCCGGGCATGTGTTCCGAGAGGTTGGTCAGCAGCACGGCCACGTTGAAGCCGATGTTCCTGGCCGGCCCGTGGAAGCGCTCGACGAAGTCCACGTAGTTGAAGGCGGTGTCGGCGTCGGCCTCGGTGCAGGAGAGCAGGAAGGCCATCTCGGCTGGCGTGTACTGCTTCTGGCCCTCCATGGCCTTCTGGAACTCCTTTCTAGACAAGACGCCCCGGCCGTCCCGGTCCAGCTCACGGAAGGCATCCGAGCCGGTCAGCTCTTTAAGCTTCAGGAACATGTCGAAGAACTTGAGGATCATTTCCACGTTGGCAGACGACTCCACGAGAGTATCCACCATCTGCTTGCCGATGGTCCCGTTCACGACGTTGCCTGGATGCACACGCGCCGCCTGCTGAGTGGGACGTGGCCACGGGCTGCCCTGGGGAGGAAACCTCCTAACCCCACCCTCGACGCCCGCGCCGCAAGGCTGACGGGTGCAGGGGAGGGAAGGATGGACGGGAGGGGCCCACCCACCTTCCAGCAGGGACAGTAGCATCACCACCATGTCCTGCAGTAGGTCCAGCAGCTCCTTCAGCAGCCCGATCTGGCTGGAGTCCTGCAGGTGGGAAAGGCATGGAGAACGACCCGGGGGTACCCGCTGGCCCACAGACGGGGGTACCCCCAAAGAAGTGACTCCCGTGGGTGCCCCCTGCCCCCGGCCCCAATTCTGCCCCCGAGAGACTGACTCGGGGCTGGTCCCCGCCTCTCCGAATCCCCAGGGTGGCAGCGAATCCCCCATCGGGGGGCCGGGGTCAGGGGAGGGTCTCCCCGAGGCGGAGCAGGGTCAGGGTCTCCAGAGTCCCCACCCTGCCACAGGACTGGGCCGGCCGCTACCTGGGACAGTTTCATCTGCATGTTAGCGAAGACATGGAGGAAGCCGACCACAGCATCCCACAGCCGGCTGTGCGCCAGGCTCTGCTGGTTGCCCACACACGGGCCCTGCGGGCAAAGTCGGCGGCAGCCGTTCCTCGTTGGCCGGCCTAGCCTCACTCAGGCTCTGGCCCCCCCCACCCGGACCGCCCGATCTCTGCTTCCATCACTCCCCCCGGCCCAAGGGCCCCCGATCCCACACATGGGAAGAAACGGACGTTCAGAGGTCAATCAGCCTATTTCCTTGTCCCGGGCTAAGTGACCCCAACCTGTTCCGGACAGATGGGATCCCTTTCGGCCAGTTCTTATCAACAGGGGACAGAAAGTTTCCCCCCTGCTGCTTCCACGAGGGCAGTGATGGCCGGCCAATGCCCCACCCCCACGGCCAGCCCCGCGACCGCCAGTGGCCAAGGGAAGCGACGGTCATCTGCACACCTGGATGTACTCGGTCAGCGAGTTGAAGATCTGCTTGGCCACAGCCAGGGCCTTGGAGAAGTTGCTCTGCCCGGCCTCGTCTATGATGTCTCTCCCGGAATAGAACCAGTAGAAGTCGCTGATGGACTCCTGGAGGCGAAAGGCCACGAGGTCTCTGGCTCTGGCCAAGGGTCCCCTGGGGGCCGGGGTCTGGTGCTGCTCCAGGTGGGGAGAAGCTCCGGGACTCCCCCATCGTGGCTGGTGGGGATAGAGTCCAGCCAGACTGGGACCCTCAGCCCCATGGGGAAATGCTCCTCAGAATGGCCAGAAGCATCAAAGAGATCACCCGCTGTTGTAAAGGCCTTCGCTTTTCCTTCCAGACCCCAACAGGAGGCCTTTAAAGGGCCAGGATGGAGCCCCAGATGGGAGTCCGCGCTGCGTAGCCGGGGTGAGCCAGGGATGGAGAGGGGAGATGGCCCAACCCTAACCATGAGGACAGGGGTCCGGGAGGGCGGCCAGCACCCGGTTCCTTCCGGGGTCCCGGTGCCCCAGTTGGAGCCAGAGACTCGGGCCGGCCAGGCCATTCGCCGCGAGGCCCCAGAGACTCGTCGCTCGGGGATGTAAACCTCTCACCCCTCACCAATTTCCTTTGACGCCCCCCCACCTCAGCCCCCTCGCTGGACCCCCCCCTCCGCCCCACCTCCCTCCAGCGATGTCTCTGGTGTCCCCTGAACCCGGTCAGACCGCCCCCCAACTCTCCGCGAGGACCACCTGCAGGCGCAGAAGGTAGTCCACGGTGCTGGTGATGATGTTCACCGTCGTGGAGTTTCCCGTCTGAGTGCGGAGGAAGTTCTGGAAGTCTGAAATCAGGCCGGGCCTGGGTCAGTGTGGGAGTCCGGCCTGCCCTTGGGTCCTGCCCCGCCCCAGTCCCCGCCGGACAAACTGACCGCTGTTGTGGCCCTCGCAGAGAAGCTGCAGAAAGCGGAAGAGGCCGCGGGTGAACTCGTCATTCTGCAGCACTTTCTCCCCTGAGAGACAGGGCACCGTGAGCAGAGCCCCCCGCTGGACACGCCCCCCCGGAGTCCTGGGGCTCCAGGGGCACCCGCACGAGAAGGGGTGCACTCGACAGCACCGGTCCGATCTGAGCGGCCGGGAGAGGAGCTGGAGGCACAGGGTCCAGCCAAAGCCAGGTCGCGCCATGCTGAGGGTGAGCGGCACAGGTGGGGAGGCGGCACGGGGTTGGCGGGGATGGGAGGAGGGGGCGGGGCAGCACCGGATCTCCTGCTCCAAAACCCTTTCGCTGATTACGCACCTGACTGATCCCTTCTGGCCTTGAGCCTCCCCCCACCCCACCCACTCCTCTGGTTCCCTGCCCGCTTTGAGTTGGGGGCACTGGAGAGCAGCATTAAGGAGGATCGGAGTGTCCACACCTACCCTGCTCCCGAATGATGACTGGGGCAGAGAAATAACGGGACCGCAGGTTAGGGGGTGCTGGGGGTTAGGTGAGGGGTACACGGTGAGGGGGCAGTCGGCGGCCGGGGAGAGGCGTGCACTTGTGGGGAGGACCGAGGTTAGGGGTGGTCGGAGAGCGGCCGGCCACAGGCTGGGATCGGATCCGGGGGGGCGGGGAGGGTGGTCTGGAACCAGGAGCAAATCAAGGCGCTCATTCGAGCGGGACGGGGGCAGATGGGAGGCGGGGTGGGAGGACGACGGCTCCTACTCACGGGTCCCCTCTTCCGTCACCATGCCCAGACCCTGCGCCTTGTTCTGCCGCTCAAATGCGTTCAGGTCCAGCACGCTGCAGGGGCAGAGAGTGGGAGGGGGCACAGAAGAGGGTGGTGGGTCCCACCCCTCTCACATGATGACACTGGCAGCCCCCCGGCACTAGCGGGCGGGGATATTTATGCAGGGAGTCCCCACGGGGTTGGGGGGGGGTGCAGGGTTGCCACAGGTCTGTGCCAGAAGGGGGCGGAGGGAGGAGCCCCCCCCCCGAGGGTGTGGACAGACTAAGCGCTCAATAAATACCATCGTTTGATTTTCCACAGGCCAGGGGGCCTAGGGCTAAAAGAAACCAGACGGCGACCCACGGAAGTCAGGCCGTGGGTGCAACAGGCTAATGGAATAACCTCGGTGTTGGCGGCAGGAGGCCAGGCCCCGGGGAGGCCCGCCTCAGCTTGCCAGTGGACGCGATCACAGGACCCCCGGAGCCATCCCCGCCTCCCCCCTCCCCGCCGGGGCCCCCCGGCCACGTCTCCATTCCCGCCGGCCCCGTCGGGCCCCGGGGGCTACCTGCATGATTGCATGAGGCCCGAGAGGCTCTGGAAGAAGCCGGCGTCCTGCTTCTCCTTCAGGTAGGCCAGCATCTTCTGGAAGGGCCAACGGGCGAGGGAGAGAGAAACACAGGAGAGACGCTGGACACGGGTGAGTCCCCGGGGTCCGGCCCCGCCACCGCCCCCTCCCCGCCCCATCCCGGGGTGCCCTGACCGGCCACCGGCCTACTCAGCCGGACAGACGGGGCAGTGGCACGGGCCAGAGGATGACCCACCCTGGGCCGCCCCAGCTTCCGTCACTGACAGGGTCCCCCTCACCGCCCACAGGGCGGCTGGCACCGACTTCGATACCGTAATAACGATAATGATAATTGTGGTATCTGTCGGGCGCTTACTACGTGCCAAGCACTGGACTAAGTGCTGGGGTAGATACTAGCTCAGCAGGTCCCTCAGCAGCGTGGCTCAGTGGAAAGAGCACGGGCTTGGGAGTCAGAGGCCGTGGGTTCGAATTCCGTCTCTGCCACTTAGCTGTGTGACTTTGGGCAAGTCACTTAACTTCTCTGCGCCTCAATTACCTCATCCGTAACATGGGGATGAAGACTGTGGGCCCCACGTGGGACAACCCGATCACCTTGTATCCTCCCCAGCGCTTAGAGCAGTGCTTGGCATATAGTAAGTGCTTAACAAGTACCAAAATTATTATTTAGAGAAGCAACGTGGCTCGGTGGAAAAAGCACAGGCTTAGGAGTCAGAGGTCATGGGTTCTAATCCCGGCTCTGCCAACTGTCAGCTGTGAGACTTTGGGCAGTCACTTAGCTTCTCTAGGCCTCAGTTACCTCATCTCTAAAAAGGGGATGAAGACAGTGAGCCTCACATGGGACAACCTGATTACCTTGCATCTACCCCAGCGCTTAGAACAGTGCTCGGCACATAGTAAGCGCTTAACAAATACCAACATTATTATTGTTGTCATCACAGTCCAAGTAAGGGGGAGAACAGGGATTGAATCCCCATTTTGCAGATGTGGGAACTGAGGCACAGAGAAGTTAAGCGACTTGCTCCAGGTCGCTCAGCAGGTACTTGGAAGAGTTGGGATTACAAGCCAGGTCCCCTGACTCCCAGGCCTGTGTTCTTTCCATTAGGCCACGCGGCGGCCGGAGCCCTCACCCACGCTCTGGCGCGGGGGTCACCGTGACCCGTTGAACCATCACGTTAGAGAGCCCGGAAGTCACGTGCTCCTTAATCCAAAGCCCGATGTTCTCAGCGCAACCGCACCGTCCCCACACGTCGCCCCTGGAATGACTCGCCCCGTCGTGGCCCAGAGAGGTTCGCCACCCGGCCCGAGGTCACTCAGCCGGCCAGGGGCCTGCCTAGTCTCTTCTCCCCCTTCAGCCTGGCAGCTCCCCGGGAGCAGAGTTGGGCTTCCTCCTCCCCCTGCCCACCCCCTCGGCCCCCAGGGCCCAGCCCCGGCCGCTCAGCCGCAGCTCCGGGAGCCCGACTCCTCACCTGCTGCACCCTGACATTGCCGCCGTTCAGGATGGCGATGCCCAGCTTCAGGGTCTCCATGGCCATGGGCCCCATCTCACCTGCCGGGGCAGGACAAGACAG
Source organism: Ornithorhynchus anatinus (assembly GCF_004115215.2). Classification (NCBI taxonomy): domain Eukaryota; kingdom Metazoa; phylum Chordata; class Mammalia; order Monotremata; family Ornithorhynchidae; genus Ornithorhynchus; species Ornithorhynchus anatinus. The sequence goes on from NC_041740.1 coordinate 41,770,467, forward strand.
CACAGGCCATCAGCCCAGACCCGTGGCCCCCGGCCCATCCTCCCGCCCTCCCGCCGCCGCCCGGACCGTGGAGCCCCACCGGGTCCCCTGGGCCGCTACCTTTGCTGGCGCCGATCATCTGCAGGACCATCTCGGCCGCGCCCCGCTCGTGCAGCCGCGCCTGCTGGGACAGCGTCTGCTGCTTCTCCGTCTCCTTCTCCTGCAGGACAGGGGCCGTCCGACTGTCCCCTCAGGGCCGGGGCCCGGGTACAGACCTCGCACGCCCGCCCTCGGGCACCTGGCCCAACCGTTCACTGCTGACCCCCCACTGACTCTCCCCGACCCCCTCACGCTGCTGTTAGGTGTGTCCTTGCCCTTCTCCCCGATCCCACCCCCGCCGGGTGCTTCGAGTCCACCGGCCTCTCCCGTGACGCTTCCAGGCAGCTGATGACCAGCACCTGGTCTTTCGCTTCTGATGGACTCTCCTGAGCGTTTAGGACAGTGCTCCGTGCACAACTGGTGGTAAGGAAAATGCCACCGCATGGTAAGTGTCTATGGGTCGGGGGGGTGCGGGGGGATGTCCAGGGGCAACACCGCCATCCCCCTTGCCGTCCCTCGAATCGGCGCGGGGAGCCTCGCTCACCTCGAACGTCTTCTCCTTCTCTTCATCCTCCTCCTCTGCGCCGCACTGACAGCTCTGCGTCGGGCCGGGAACGGAAGGGCCGAGACCGCTCAGTTAGCAATCGGGCCCCTGACCCAACGGGCCCATTTTAGAGATGGGAAAACGGAGACCCGAGGAGGCCTCGAGGGCTCGGCCCACAGAGTTGGCGTGACAACCCAGGGGCCCCGATTCCCTGAGGGGTGTCCTCGCCCGCGGGCCCCTCCCCCAGCCGCCCGGCCACGGGCCCCGCCGGGAAGCACTGGGGGGCCCGGGACCGGCCCCCGGGGACTGCACCTTGGCCATCATGGCCGCGTAGGCGGTGTAGAGGGGGTCGAGCTCCAGTCGGCTGCAGAGAGGAGAAAGCGAAGGCCGCATCTTGGCGTTAACAGCGGAGAGGAGGGGAGCGGGGAGTCTGGCACCGCGAATAGCCCCAGACCGCCAGGCAGCACGGGGCGCGCGTTCCTCGGATCTATCTGGGCCAGGGGATGGGGGACCCCCGATGGTAGCCCCCGACGTCACCGGGGCCGGAGGGGAAACGGTCAGAGGAAAGGCAGATTGTCTCCCGGGACGATCCACACCGTAGATAACCGAGAGCTTACCGAGTCCCCACCCCCACTACCCCCAAAGCCTGGGCGACTACTCTGTGGGGAGAAGCGAGGGAAGGGGAAGGAGGGGAGGAAGGAGAGAAGCTTGGGGGCGGTGGGAGGGCCAGGGCTCTGACCTCCTCTCCGTGAGCGCGTTGCGACTAAAGTGGAGGATGACCTGGTGGAGCGGGTCAGGCTGCTTCTCCTTCTCCTCCTCCCCCGCCTCTTCCTCCTCCTCCTTCTCCTCCACTTCCTCCTCCACGGAGCGGGACTTCTAGGCAGAGGGGTCACAGGCCGGGGTCAGGGCCTCTGGTCCGTACGCACGCACACGGTGCAAGGCTAGACTGGGCGGTGCAAGCCAGGGCGAATCAGGCAGAATGCTCGGCTCTTGCTCTATCTGTGAGTGGGGGCGGTCAGAGGCATGGGGGCAGGCGGGGCGGGGGGCATCCAGCCCGCGGGTCAGACCCATTCCCCGCCCCCCCCTGGGGCAGGGGAACGCAGAGGCAGGGAGGCAAACGGAGAGGCACGGAGAGGAGCGGAGGCAGGGCCGGACCCTGCCTACCCTAAACACGCCTGAGCCACGGCACTGACCCGAGTGGGGAAGCCTGGCAGAGAAGGCCAGACAGAGGAGAGGCAGGGAGAGGAAGGTGTGGGGAGATGGGGGAGGCAGGGGACAGGAGGGAACAGGCTGAGGTAGGGGTCTTCCTCAGAATCAAAGGGGCCTCTGCTTCCACCCAGCTACGAGGTTGCCACGGGAGGCTTCAGATCCTAGGGGGTGGGGGCAGGGGGACTAGAAGACAAGGGCGAGGAGAGGTGGGGACAGGGCCGGGCTGGCCTCTCTTCACCAACTCCATCCCCAAGCACCAGGAGAGAGGAGTCCAAGAGGGGAGGGGACGGGAAGAGCCGGAGCCGACCCGGGCCGGGGGGAGGGGGACTGGGGAGGGGATACTTCTTTGAGGACTGTGGACTTGGGGGTTCCCCGCGAGAGACCCTTCCTCCCATCCCTGTGATGTCCTGCCCACCGGCGAAGGGATGGCACGGCCCAGGGGGCCTCGGGCAGGTCAGGGAGGGGCCCCGGGCCCCGGGGGTGGGCCGAGGGTCGATCCGGGCCGCGTTGGAGGCTGAGGATGAGGATGAGGTGAGGATGAGCACGGCCGGGGCTCGGGGGCTCCCACGCACCCCACCCCCTGCCCCCCGCCAGGCCGCGGAGGGGAACGCCAATCCAGTGCCCGTGGGTGGGCACGGCCTCCCCCCACCCCCCAGGTGAACGAGCGAGCGAGCAAGGCGGACTGGAGCCGGCCTGGAGCCGGGACTCGCTCCCCCGCTCCCTGCCCGCCGCGCGGTACTCACTGACAGATCCTGCACTAGTTTCTCCTCAAAGGGACACTCCTCTGCCTCTAGCCAAACCCTCTGATAGCCGTGGAGGAAGAGGTTAATGGCGCGGTGCCTGGACGGGGGTGGGGGGAGGGGGAGAGCGGGGTCAGAGGGGTCCACCGGTGCGCTGGTGGGGGAGCGGGGGGCAGCGGCAGTGAGTGATCAGTGGGCGGGAGCTTTGGACAATTGGGGTCATCTGATTGGTCAGCACAACCTCTGCCCGCTGGTCTAGCGGGGCGGCCCCGACCCACTGCCGTTCACACCGGAGGGCTAGCGGTGCCCCCATTTGGCCGCTTCCCGGGCGGGAGCGCCGGCCTGTGGGCCCCGTGCTCCTGGACCCTTAGTGGTCCACAGGAATTCAGCCAGGAGAATCGGTCTGGACTTCGCGGCTCCCACCGGGCCGGGCCCCGGGTTCCGTCTGGAAGGAGCCTGGGATCTCGGACAGCAGATGGGGGAGTCGCACCGCCTGAAAGGTGGGTGCCGGTCACGACCGTCCCGCCGCCGCCAACAGGGACGCCGCGCAGACGGAAGCCCCGATCACCCGGGGGTCGCGGCTGGTCTTTCCGAAACGAACATTTACAGTTTGACCTCGCTTTCGGAGCACAGATGGCCACCGCGGCGGTGTTGGGGCTACCGACCGCCCAGCCCCCAGGGACTGGGACCATGGGACCACCCAGACAGCAGGGCTGGGGCCGCGACCACCGACCACCCAACCCCCAGGCGTCGAATGCAACAGCCTCTACTTCGTCTTGCTCCTCCTCGGCCTCTCGGCCATCACCGGCACGGGACCACCCCTTCTTGAAACGCTACGTGACCGTCCTCTCCCGTCCTCCTTTCTCTCTGGTCGCTCCTTCTCAGTCTCCTTCGAGGGGTCCTCCTCTGCCTCCCACCCAGCCCGAGGGGTTCCCCAAGGCTCAGTTCTGGGCTCCCTTCTCTTCTGACTTCACACGCAATGTCCCAGGGGAGCTCTTTCGCTCACATGGCTTCAACTACTGCCTCTCCTTGCAGACGGATGCCATAGCTACCTGGCTATCCCGATCTTTCCCCCCAACTGTAGTCTCGCATCTCCTTCCATCATGGGGACATCTCTGCCTGGTTGCCCTGCCGACACCTCAAGCTCAACCTGTCCGAAACCAAACCCTTCATCTTCCCTCCCAAATCTTCCCTCACCCGACTTTCCTATCCCACGTGACGATTCCAATCGCTAAAATCTGTAACTTCGGCCTTATCCTTAACTCCTGCCACTCTTCCAATTTTCACTTCCAAATCCCGTCGGTTTTCCCTCCCTGATGTTTCCCAGCTCCTCCTCTCCCTCCTCTCCATCCAAATGTCCACTACGGTGGTCCAGGAGCTGCTCTCATCTCAGCCTATGACAACAGCTTCTGCTGATGGTCTCCCTGCCTCCTGCCTCTCCAACCCAGGCTTCATTCCTCTGCTCAGGTCATTTTCTAAAACGTCATTTGGCATGTCTCTCTACTCCTCCGACGGTTGCCCCATTCCCGTCTGCATTAAGCAGAAACTCCTGGCCATGGGTTTTAAGGCACTCCATCAGTTTTCTCCTAACTCTCCGCTCTCTTATCCTACTCTACCCCAACTCACACTCTCCATTCTCCCCCAGCACTTGTGCTCGCCGTGGTTCGTCTTCAACTGCCCCGTCTCCAACCCCTACCTTACACATTTCCTCCTTCCGGGCACGCTCTCCCCCTTTACATCTGTCAGACCACAGCTCTCCCCATCTTCAAAAGCTTTCTGAAATTCCATCTCTTCCAGGAGGCCTCTCCAGATTAATTTTCCTTCTCCCCAGCTCATGTCATCTCAACCTTTGGGCCCTCATAGCCTCCCTCTGCATTTTGGCTCCCATCGATCGCTCCACTCTTCCACCGCCACACTTCTTCCTCTGAGCTCGGGGCTGTTTGTCTCCCCCACTGGCTCGTAAGTTCCTGGACGGGAGGGATCGTGTCTAGTAACTGTGTAGTACTCTCCCCAGCGGTCAGTCCAGTGTTCTGCCCACAGAAGTGCTCAATAAACACCATCGACGGGTTGACTGATCAAAAGCCCTGGCACAAATCACACTCTGCCATCTCTCTCCCTCCTTAAGCGCCCAGCCTGCCAATCCGCGGGAGCCCTGCAGTTGGCCGTGAGCCTGGCATAGGAGCAATAACTGGGGCCTTCCCACCCCCTTGCCCCACCGACCCAGGATCCCTGGAGGCCAGGGATGCCTGAAGCCCGGCCGCCTCTCCTCCTCCGATGCTGACCAATCAGAACGCTCCCCGAAAATTGTACAAATTGGCGTTTCATGGTGGTGTCGGGTCACGGCCGGGCGGCAGACGGAGCGCGGGGCGGGGTGGGGGGCAGGGGTGCCCAGGTCCATTACCGTTAACAAGACAATTAGCCTGTCACACTGCGTCCGCTCGTGGGCGGGGTCCAACCAGAGCCGGCGGAAGGAGCTCAGGAAGAAATTGTTAATTTTGTGTCTGGAGGAAGGCAGCAAAGGGGACCCTGAGTGCTGCCCGCCCCCGGGCCCCTGGGTGGGAGGACCGGGCCAGGGCACGGGCTCCAGGAGGGAGCGCCGTGATCGGGGAGGGAGGGAGGGAGGGAGGAAGGGCCAGGCCGGGGCCGGGACACCCTGTGACAGCACCCAGTCAGTTCGGATAGACGGTGACTCTGTTCAGGACTGGGTGAACAGATTGGACCCCCAACCGTTGGCTAGTCGAGGTGGGCCCACAAAGACCTCCTTCCCCTCCCCAAGATCACGGGCAATGGGAATCCCCGCTGCCAGCATGGTAGAAGTCTGGAGAGGGGGCGTCTCGGGGGTCTCAGGCCACTGGGGCACAGACTTGATTGCCCGAGCCTCCCGATAGAAAGCTCTGACCCTGTCAGCTCCCTCCCCATCGTTCCCCTCCCCATTCCGTCTCCTTTGCCTAACAGACCCCCTCCTCGGTCACCCCACCGCCATCCCTAATATACTCCTTCCCCAGAGACCCCCCTCCCTCCACAGGTCCCAAATTCCCTTTCTCTGGGGACCGGTCGTGGGGGCGGGCACCCACCTGGGCAGATTGTAGAGTGGTGCCATCCTGAAGCAGGCCACCACCGCCCGCTTGCGCTGTTTGGACAGGAGTTTGTGCCAAACGGCCTTCTTGGAGCGCAGCGGCTGCTCCACCTGCAGTGGGTGGGCCCCGAAGGAGGTCACGCGGGGGGTGGGGGGGCCCCGGGTGGCAGAGGGCCAGCCAAGGGGAAGGGGGGCCGGCCCACGGTGACGCCACAGGGCCGAGAGGATCTGTTGGCCAGCTTCCCCCAGCCCCTTCCCCGCTCCCCCTCCCCACCGCCTCCACAACTCCCCACAGGGCCACAGGACCCCAGGTCGACCAGCGGCACCTGCTCGAGGTGGAAAAGGGCGGCCGAGAGCCTCTGGATCCGCTCCACGGTCTGCTCCGCGGTCCGCTCCGGGGCTCCGGGCCCTCCGCTCCTCTGCACGTCCTTGTACAGGTTCAGCTGCCAGCGCACGGCGGGGTCATCCGACTGAAACCCAAATCGGGACCGACGTCGACCGGCCAACGGGGGCACGGCCCGGGTCCGGGCCCGAGTCCGGACCGGGGGCTGAGCATTCCGGGTCCGGGAATCCGGGAGGGCTTTACCTTCTCCCGGAGATGCAGGTTATTACGTAAGTGTTCCTTCACCTCCGCTTCGGTGTCCCTCTGTGGGAGAAGATGTGGGGGTCATCTCCTGATGCCATGCCCACCGTGGGTGGCACCGCACCCTGTGCCGTGAGCGGAGGGAGGAATGGAACAGGCGCGCACAGGACCCTCAGCTTGGCCCTGGCTCTTGCAGCAGGGAGTTGGTGGGTTGGGGGTTTTGTTGCCCCAGAGGATTCCCCCACCGTGGCCCCGACCCCCCAGGAATCACTACGGAACTGGTCGTGGAAGCCGCCGGGTAGAACCGGGCTGGGGGTGCCGGGGGGGCACCCAGAGGGGTGGGCAGCGGGCCAGGGCCGAGCGAGGCTCACGTGGGCATAGCGGGCCTTGCCCAGGGCGATGAGCTCCTGCTCGCCACGGGTGCCCATGTTCAGGCCGACGGGCAACATCTTCTTGAGCGCGGCCACGATCAGTGACGTCTGGACCGAGTATAAGTCCCCACGCCGGCGAGTCCTCTTCCGTTCCTGGTCCTGCCCCCCAGACTGCACAGGGACAACACAGGCCAGGGAGAGGGGGTCCGGGTGAGCGAGGGGTGCCGCGGGAAGGGAGAGGGCCTCGAATACTCTTCCCAGGTGCCCGGCAGGCGGGAAGGGACCGGAGGAGCAGAGACCGGGCATCGTGTGGGGTTGGTTAAAGCCTGGTCGGTTTCTGCAGGGCCCAGGCACAACTGCGACACGCACACAGAAGCACGCTTGCCCACTGTCCGGGCACACCAGGGCACACGCACTCCTGCCCACACCCTTGGGGGGAGGGGGAGAGCAGCTGGATCTGGACCCCCCGCCACGCAGAAGGCCCATCCGTCCATCCATCCGTTCTGACCTAACCCCGGGGCCGGGGCACCACTCTGCCCGCCCCTTGAGGGAGGGTGGGTTCCCGGCCCCGATGCTTTACGATCCTGCGATGGATCGATCTCCTGCGTCGGCCTGGCGCTCCGGGGCCCCTTTCCCCAGTGTTCCCAGTACAACAGGGGGCGGGGGACCGACAGAGTAGGGGTGCCACAACACACACAACAGACACCGACAAGTGTTTCAGAATCTTGCCGCTAATCGAAGCCCTACAGCGGGCGCTCTGCCCGCAGAAGGCGCCCACTCCATCCTGGAGACCGGACCAGTGAAAGCAGCAGGAGGGTGACACTTCAGGGGACACCAGGTCACAGCCGACCCCCTCCCCGGGCCCTTATCACGCCCCGGCCCACTCACCTTCCCCAGTTTGTTCTTGCCGCCCCCGGTAAGAAAGGCCAGGTTGTTGATCTCGTTCTGGATCACGAAGTTCTGCTCTTCCCGCTTGAAGTTCTGAGGGAGCGGGAGGGAAGGGCTCACCGACATGGGCCCGATCCAGAGCGGCATGGGCTGGTGGCAGGGGGTGGTTGGGGCGACTGGGAGTGTCTGGGGGAGGGCCTTGGGGGCGGGGCAAGGCGCGGGACCGCTCACGTGAGATCTGCACCACAGGATGAAGACCTCGGCCACCATGCGGAACAGCTCGTCCGAGTCAGAGTCCGGCCTCTTCAGCCAGCCGGCCCTGCGGGGCAAACGGCACGCTGACCATCAGAGAGGCCCGGCGGTCTGCCCCACCCCCCGTTCTGGCCTTCTCCCGCGGCCACGCTCACCTGTTGTTGTCCACGTAACGGATGAGCAGCGGATAGAAGGCGTACAGGTCCCTGCAGAGCGCCGCCAAGTCCGTCCAGAGACAACAGCTCGGCCTCCTGCGTGCTGCCCCTGCCGTCCGCCCGCCCGCAGCCGCTCCTCTCCTGCACGATCTTCTCCTGCCTTCTTCTTCAGCTTCTCCAGCGTCGGCAGGAAGTGGCTCCTGAGCAGGTGTGGCCGCGCCCTGTCGATGATGGGCTGCGCGTACACTGTGGGAGGGTGGGCGGCCGGGACATGAGCCCGGAAACGCTGCCATTCCCCCGGGGGCCCGGATCGGCCTGTTGAGACCCCCCTGGCCCTGGGGAATGACAGACTTAGTCCCTGCCCTCAGGGGGCTGCCCGTCTCATGGGGCGACTGTACACACACACACACACACACACACAAAATAATGCACTCTGTGCCCAACGAAGGGATTGGGGAAATTAATGATGACGGTATTTGTTAAGCGCTTACTATGTGTCAAACACGGTTCTAAGCGCTGGGGTAGATACAAACCAATCAGGTTGGATACAGTTCCTGCCCCACATGGAGCTCTCCATTTTACAAATAAAGGAACTGAGGCTCAGGGAAGGGAAGCCACTTGCCCAAGGTTACATAGCAGACAGGTGGGAGAGCCGGGATTAGAACCCAGGTCCTTCTGACTCCCAAGCCCCTTCTCTGTCCACTAGGCCACACTACTTCTCGATCCAAGTCAGCCTCCCGACCCGAAACCGCCCGGCCCTCCCAGGCCCGGCCCCAACCTGCGATTCTCTTCATCCAGGAGGCCTCGTCCACGCCCAGGTTGTTGTGGACGATCCTGAGGATGGCGCCCAGGACAAGGCTGAGCTGGTCGGAAGTGACGGTGGAGCAGCGGGGCCCGGGCCTGGAGGCCCCGCTCCCGGGAGGCCCAGCTATCGGGCCCGCACGCCCACCAGGATGCCAGGTAGCTGCACAGCATGGGCAGGGCCACGTCGATGACGTGTGGCGTCTCCAGGTAGCGGCCACCCGACTCGGCCAGCTCCACCACCATCCTTCAGCAGCTCCTCCAAACCGGGGGATCTCACGGGTCATCTCCTCCGCCCGCTCCGGCAGCCTCAGGACTGCCGGGGCCGCGGGGAGGGCCAGAGGGAGAACCGGGGAAACGGAGTCATCCCAGCAGTCCTTCCCTTAAGCCACTTCCCCAGAGGGAGAACCGGGGAAACGGAGTCATCCCAGCAGTCCTTCCCTTAAGCCACTTCCTACTCGGCAATGGAGGAGGGATGGGCGGGGGTACGGGCCTGGGGTGTTATACCTCCACCCCACCCTCCCAACCCTCCCCTCTAATCTGCCCCCTGCCACTTCCCAAGACCACTCTGACCTGGCTCTCCCCCTCTCCCGGCTCTCCTCCCCCACTGCCCCCAGATCACTCAGATCTGTCCGGTGATGGGCGTCCGCCCCCACCACCTGCCTGACTGACCAGGAAGGCTCCCGAGACCAAGGCTCCGCCCCCAGCCCCCACAAGCACGTACTTGCCCTCTCCCTGGGGGTCTTGGCGTTGAAGACGGACAGCGGGTTGTGGTGGTCCAGCGCCGGCTCCAGGAAGGCCACGGGGATGGCGGCGGCCAGAGCGGCAAGACACTCCCCCAGGGCAGGGCGCTGCCTGGACACCAGTGACCAAAAGGGGCTCTCTGAGTTGCCCGGCAGGGCGAGAGGAAAGGGGGAACAGCGAGGGGAAGCAGGGGGAGAAGGCAGCCCAGCAGCCACTGGCCGGACCCAGGGGCCCCCGCCTCCTAAAGCCAACATCCCCGCGACCCGTTGCCCTCAAATCACCTTTCCACATAGATGTTCTTGGCGGTTCCGAGGGTGTAGAGACTGCACAGGATGTGGTAGCAGGAGATCTGGATGTCCCCCACTGCGAGAAAGGCCACCGGTCTTTGAGGTCACCCCCGGCCACCCCAACGGCAAGCCCAGCCTAAGCCAGGATTCTGGCTCCCGCCGGGTCACCCGCTCACTCGGAGGAGTCCTGGGCTGGTTGCTCTCCTGGACACCGACTCCCGTGGTTAGAGATGGATGATTCGCCATCATCCTGACTCTCCTCTCTCCGTCCATTACTCACCCCCGTTGAACCGACGCGGACCATCCAACACTCCCGACTCTCCCCTCTCTCTCACTGGCTTTCCTCCGGGGACCCAGCCCGGACCATCCGACACCCCCAACCTCCCCATTCCGCTCCTGACTCTGTCCCAGGGCCCCAGGCTGGATGCTCAGGAAGTGACCTACGGAGTAAGTCAGAGCCAAACTGGTGCTGGGCCACGTGGTCGAAAATGGAGGTCAGGACGGGCAGAAGGGCGGCCGTGGTATAGTTGATGTTCTGGGAGACCCCTTTGATCTGGTTCCGGGAATGGGTGAACTTCCCCAGTTTCAGGTTCTCCGAGGTTTTTTCCAGGTCCTCGGCCGCATTCTCAAAGAACGCCCTCAGCCCGGCTTTCACCAGCTCAGAGCCAGACTTCATGACTGTCCTGTGGGCAAGTGGTTCCATGCAGGATTCTCCTGGCTCCCCGGCCCCTCCCCCTTATCCCCCCCTCCATGCAGGATTCTCCCGGGAGCTCCCCGCCCCCCTCCAAACCCCCCTCCTTCAAAGGTGCTCCTGAGGGGCTGGGGAATAGCCGTCATGGCTCCGAAGGGGCCCAGAGTGGGGAAGGAGGAGTCACCGGAGAATCCCGCCAGGGGCCGGGGAGGGATGGGTGAAGGTGGCGGGGGAGACCAGGTGACGATGGACGGGGGAAGGGGGCCCTCGCTCACCTTGTGTCGAGGGTCTGGGCCAGGATGTGAAGGCAGCTCACCATGGATGTGGCGTCGCTCCCTGGGGTCAGAGGTGAAGGTCACGCATCAGCAGTGGGTGGGGACATTCCTCCCAGGACCCCCTGCCCACCCGGCAAGCCCCGCCATGTGCCCTCCCATCTTCCTGGGGCCCGGCCGGCTTTCTCGGGTCGGGGAAGGCAGTTGTGATCTCCCACCCCAGTGTCCTCCCGTCCACCAACAGGGCAAAAAAAGGCTGCCCACGCCTGCGGACGGAGAGTCACCACCCTGATGGGACAGGCCGCCCACCCCCTGCCCCTGGTCCTCCCTTACCAAACAGCGAGATCCGATGTCTCACCAGGGCTGCAAGTTTGCAGAACAGGCTGCCGGGGGTAGGGGAGGAGGGGGGAAGCAGAGAAAACGGGGTGCTGAGCTCACGTGGTCGTGTCCACAGGCTCCAGGTCTGGGGGGAGGTCTTAACTAACAAGGGACAGTGGACTTCCGGCCTCCCTTCCCTGCCTTGAGAAGCAGCGTGGTTCAGTGGAAGGAGCCCGGGCTTGGGAGTCAGAGGTCAAGGGTTTGAATCCCGGCTCTGCCACTTGTCAGCTGTGTGACTGTGGGTAAGTCACTTCACTTCTCTGGGCCTCAGTTACCTCATTTGTAAAATGGGGATTAGCTGTGAGCCTCACGTGGGATAACCCGATTGCCCTATATCTACCCCAGCGCTTAGAAGAGTGCTCTGCACATAGTAAGCGCTTTACAAATACCAACATTATCATTATTATTGTCCCTAACTTCCAGCAGCCATATTCTCGGTAGGGTGGAGGCTGCCAGGGCAGAGAACCCCGCTCTCGCCCGACCTATAGGTCCACTTGACCAGAAGGGGAGCCACGCAAACCGCCCCCCCCCCCCCCCGACGGCCGTGCTACCTGGCCACCATTTCCTTCTCTTTGTTGGAGGCGGAGCCACTGCTGCCAAGCGGTCTCAGTGGGGAGGACAAGAAGTAGAGGCCGTGGTTGGTGAAGTATTGGTCCACCAGTGGCAGGAGTACCTGGAAAGCAGCCCAGGTCTGCTGGGGGCCCAGCCCGGCCCCTGGCCACCACCAGCCCCGCCCCGAGAGGCGGCCGCGTGACAGAACCCCGGAGTCCATCCGAGGGACCGAGGTAGGGGACGGAGCCCCAGCCCCAGCAGAGGTCCCCGGGCTAGCAGAGGGCGGGCGAGGTTTCGGGGGGCAGGAGAGGCACGAGACGCGACGACGCTTACTTTGGCAAAGAATTTGATCTCCTGGGCGTGTGGCGACTTCTCTGCCTTACCACTGCTGACGATGGCTTCTGGCATGGTGCGGTGGACAGAAACGTGGGTCCCGGTTGGTGAGGGCTACCGCCGTCCCACCCCCCATCCCAGCTCAGGGCAGCTCCCGGGGAACCACTTCTGTTTGCGGGCTTGGGCCTTCAGGACAGACGCCTGCCTGACTAGAGTCAGAGCCGCTAACTCCGTCTGGAGGCGAGGTGACCCGAGCCCAGAGAGGGTGGAGTCCCGGCCCGAGGCCACACAGCAAAGTGGCCGGGAGGGCAAGACTCAGGAGGCTGCTGAGGGGGCCACACTCAAGGCAGGATGTCAGGAACTGATCTTCACCCCCGCCCCACCTCACTGGGGACAAACGTCAGGTCTCCCGCCACACCCAACGGTGGACATGGACCCAGCGGGGGCGATCGGGGTCACCTTACCCAGGTGGACAATGAACTCTTGTGCCGAGCTCACGTATTTCAGGATCTTCTTCAGAAACTGATACGCAAACCTCTTCTCCACAGACGAGGCATCCGGCTCCAAACCCTTCAGGCCCCTGATTCGGAGAGGGGATGGTGGAGGGGGAGGACCGGTGGTGAAGAGAAGGGTTGAGGGGGTGTGGGTGGCACTTTTGACTAAGCAGATTTGATTGTTCCCTCCATGGGACCACCTGCCCTCCAGCCCCACCCGTTCATTCATTCAATAGTATTTATTGAGCGCTTACTATGTGCAGAGCACTGGACTACGTGCTCGGAATGTTCGATTTGGCAACAGATAGAGACAACCCCTGCCCAGTGACGGGCTCACAGTCTAATCGGGGGAGACAGACGGACAAAAACGAGACAACGTAATCACGATGAATAGAATCAAGGGGACGTACACCTCATTTACAAAATAAAGAGGGTAATTAAAAATCTATACAAATGAGCACAGCGCTGAGGGGAGGGGAAGGAGGAGGGGGAGGAGCAGAGGGTGGAAGGGGAGCAGAGAGGGAGCAGAGGGAAAAGGGGTAGCTCAGTCTGGGGAGGGTTCTTGGAGGAGGTGAGCTCTCAGGAGGGCAGCAAGCGGCCTGACACATTCTGGAGGGGAACATGGTAAGGAGAGCATGGTGGGGATCCTGGGTGGGGGGAGACATCGGAGGGGCACGGGGATCGTGGCGGACTCAGAACTCACCTGGACACCACCACGCCGTTCACCTGGAGGAATCTGAACAGCTCCTGCGCCTTCTCCCGGTCCCTGCACTTCTCCTTGGCTGTCAGGGTATCGTAGGGCACCAGGAGAGGGTGGCTGCCGCCCCCTGGACCAACGGACGGCGGGAGGGTGGGGTCACTCGCCGCGGTCCCCTCCGGCCACCCGTCCGCCTGCCCGTCTCCTCCCGCCATCGCTCGGCCTCACCCCTGCTCTCCAGTTCCGACTTCTTTTTCCTCGCCCAGATGTTGTGATAGTTCTCGGCTATGACCTCCACCATCATCTGGTCCCCAACAGGCAGAGGAAGCAGAACCCCAAAGGGGAGGTAGAGGGGAGGGGACAGTGAGAACAGCGGGAGAGAGAACAGCCTCATCAGAACAAGGAGCTAGCCGAGGTGGGAGAGGAAAAGGCGATTCAGGGAAGGGACGGGGCTTTACCAAAGAGCAGCAGGACAGAGGGATCCCCGCCAGGCAGTTTCAACTCCAAACCCCTGGCGAGCCCTATATCTTCCCCGCTACCTTGGGCAGGGCAGAACAGTGGCCCGGCCAAAGCCCGGCCCGGGGGGTTGCACGCTAGTGGGCCCAGAGAACCCTGAGGAGGTGGACAACTCCCCAGCCCCTCCCTCACCCAGCTATACCCAGAAAGGATCCCCAGGGGCTCTCCCCACCTGCCCGGCCAAGAAGTAAGAGCAGAACAAAATGGCGGGGGATGAGAGGCCGGGAAGCTGGGCCTGTAGCGACCGCGTGGGGAGGAGCAGGAGCAACCATGGGGGGGGGGGCGGGGTCTGGGCCACACTGACCTGCAGCTCCCGGGACAGCACCACGTTGGAGAGGTCAAGTGGAGCTGGGCTGTAGCCGTTCCCCTGCAAGGACGGTGGGGGTAGAAACCTTGGTCACAGAGTGCTTCCCTCGGGGGTGGCACTGCCAAAGCTGGGGCGCCAGCCAGCTGCCCCGGACTGGGGGCGATGTGTATGTGCGTACGCACATGAGTCTCGGCTCCCCAAACTGGCAGCGCCTCCAGGGCACAGACTCACAGACGGTACCTCCCCCTCCCTCAGAGCTCAGGAAGGAGGGAGACAGACACAGTATATATATATATATATATATATATATATATATATATATATATATATATGTGTGTATGTGTGTATGTGTTTGCATGTATGTAGCTGTGCTAGCTTCCCGTCAGATTGGGAGCCTCTCAACGACAGGCACCGTGTCTCCTCCTCCTGCTCTGCCCACGTGCACAGCACACTATGTGTGTTTCCCGTCTCCCCACTGAGACTGGCAGCCCTTCGAGGGCAGGGGCCAGGTCTCCTCGTCTTTCTGCCCTGTCCTTAATGCCTAGCTCAAAGATCTGCCACAAGGAGAGGCCCAACCCAATCCCCCCATCACCTCCTCCCCCACCAAGCTATGCCCCTTCCCGCTTGCCCCACGCCCCTCCCACCCCGCGCCCCACCTGGTTGGCCAGGGCCACACTACGCAACTTCTCATTTTCCCGTGAATGGGCCATGGCTTCTCCTTCCCTGGTCCGCTCCAGGGTCCACCCCAAGGCCAGCATGCTTTTCAGCGACTCCCTGGCTGGCCAGCGGTATAACTCTTTCTCCTGCAAATGCACGCGCCACCCGGTTATCTGGCCCGACCCGGCCACCCCCAGCTCAGTCCCGGCGGTGCCGCCATCCTTCCCGACGGCACCGGGCAGCTCCCCGAAATCCGCCGGTCCCTCAGGCCCGGCACCTCCCTTCCGCTACCGGGGATGGGGAAGCCACCCCACTGGGGGGCCCGTTCCCCTATCATCCCCGAAGCCCCTGAATCCACCCGCACCTTTTCGGACAAGGTCTTGAAAGGACGGAGCAGTGGGAGCGTCTTCATGTTTTCATCCAGCAGGAGTCCGTATTTCCACCCGCTCTGGCTCTGGAGGGGATGAGGGTTTCTATCGCATGGGCCTACCCTTCCTCCTGGGCACTCTGGCCATCCCCCTGGACAATGGGAGCCATGCCAACCCTGCTGCCCACCAATGTCATCCCCAAATAAGCCCATACATCCCCTTTGCCCCCAGCACTGAGCAAAACAGGATGGGTTACAAGTGCTTGTGCTGCGCGCGTGTGCACACCCACACATGACACTTTCTCAGTTACCGTGCCTGACAGGTGAGGCAGGGCAGGGCAGGGACGGCACCCTGCTCCCCAACTCTCCAGAGGCCCTGCTTGGTGGCCGGGCGCCTGCAGCCTCCTACCTTGTCCCAGGCCCAGCGGTCATGCACGTGTTCAGCGAACTTGGTAACGAGGGTCTCCAGCTTTTCTGGGAGGGTCAGGCTGGGAAACCAGGAGCCTCCATCAGCGGCTCCAGGGCCTCCGCGGGGGACGGACGGCAGATTGGAGTCCCGGCTGACCACCCTCCAACCCTTCTAAAGTGGCCACCATCTGTCTACCTGAACTTTGGACAACTGCAGCACCAGTGGCTGGAGAGTGGGGCAGAGGCCCGGCAGGCATAGGACTCCATTTCTTGTTGCTCCAGTTCTCTGTTCAAGCCTGTCTCAGCTAGCCCCCTGGTTCCCACTTGGGGGCAGAGACTTGGACAGTGGCTCCCGAGTGGGATTAGGCGGGGACCTCACCAAAGTTCCGGTGGAGGTGGGAGAAGGGGGTTAAGGGGGTTGGGGCAGCCCGTTCCTGGGGCTAGAGGAGGGGCCAGAGCTAGGTCAGGGCTGTGTAGAGGGGTAGTGGACTTGGATCTCCCCTCTGAGTGTTTTTCAAAGAAGGGGGTGACGCCCCTCTGCCCTGTCCACCCACTATTCAGCAGCGTGGAGGCAGAGCCTGGAGCCGGTGAACTTTTGGGGATGGTGGAAGTGGGGGGGAGGAGTCGGGATCAGGAACCCATCCCCCGGTCATTGTGGGGGTTCCTGCGGCCCCAGAACTGACCCACCCTGATTCCTGGGGGAGCTCCGGACCCCGGCCCGGCAACGCCGGGCTGGACCAGGGGGGGGGGGGGGGGCCACTTGCTGCCCCACACTCACTTGGAGGTGTCGATGGGCTTGGGGTCAAAGTTGCCATCCACGTCCACTGATGTCTGCTTGACCAGCGTGGCTGGGGCCCGGGTGTCCGTATAGTCAGGTGGAAGGGCCCCCGCGATGGCGCTGAGGCAGGGCAGGGCCATGCGGAAAAGGTCCGGCTCGAACTTCTGCAGGGAAAAGGTGTGGGGACGGTGGAGAGACCGGGGGGGGTGGCGGGTGACAGAGGGGAGACAATGGGAAGAGGGGACGGGCAGGTGAGGGGAGCCAGGAATAGAAACTGGGGCCCTCTGGGGTGGGGGGCGGGCTGGAGTCGGACCCCTGAATTCTGGTCAGCGAGCCCCAGGCCCGACTCCCCACTTGGCCTTAGAGCCGCTCAGCCTCCCGTCCTCCCCAGCCTGGTAGGGCAGGACACTCTTCTGGTAGGGGAGAGTCACTGGCCACCCTCTGCCCACCCACCCGTCCTCAGCCACAGTCCAGCCAGGGCCCGGTCTTTACCTTGTGCGAGAGGGAGTCAAAAATGCCCCAAAAAAGCTTCTCGGTCAGGTGGAGCTCCTCTTCGGCGGCAAAATCACAGCCTCCCCCGCCCGCGGGCAGGCAGTAGTACTTCCAGCA
The DNA here is from genome assembly GCF_004115215.2 of Ornithorhynchus anatinus. Classification (NCBI taxonomy): domain Eukaryota; kingdom Metazoa; phylum Chordata; class Mammalia; order Monotremata; family Ornithorhynchidae; genus Ornithorhynchus; species Ornithorhynchus anatinus. The sequence goes on from NC_041740.1 coordinate 41,787,254, forward strand.
CTGCTCATAGTGGTTGGTCAGGAGCTGAGCCCGTCCGCCCACCCACCGGGGAGAACGTCCGTCACTGCTCGCGGAAGGTCTGCGCCCGGGTGGCGGGGCAGGGACAGGCCCCGGCGAGAGCGAGACGTCGTGGCGGAGGGCGGGTCTGACCACCCCACGGGCAGGGACGTGGGTTTGGGGGAAGTGGCAGAACCCCTCAGCCAGAGGACTTCAGTCTGTACCTCCCATCACTGACCCCCCTCCACCTCTGGCTCCCCATTACCAGCCCCCCGCTTCGGGCCTCCGGCGATCCTCCCACTGTCCACTGCCAACCGCCCGTCGGTCCCCCCGCTGCCCGCCACCATCCCAGGAGGAGCTGCACCTTCAGGGGCATCCGGCAGAACTCGCTCAGGAGGGGGACGTCAAACACCAGGCGCCGCAGGAGCTGCTGGAGCATGGGCGGCCGTAGGTGGCTGGGGACGGGCAAGGGGGAGGGCAGAGGAGAAGGCATTTCAGCCAAGACAGCCACCGGGAGAGAAGCGGGGGTGGGGTGGGCAGGTCAGGACACAGAGCCGGGCCAGTTGGACTGAGGAGCCCAGAGTGGACACTCCTATCTCCCTCTTCCCTAACCCCCCTACCGCTGCCCATCCCCCAGGGTCTCCCCAGGGGACAGGAAAGAGTTCAGTAAGTCGCCTCCTGGTCCTCAGTACTGCCCACGCACATACACCCGCACACGAAGACCCTCGGGACAGCTCAGACCCACACCGGTCCACCCTCCAGCTCGCACGGCAGTCCACACGTACACACGCCGCCCGGGGGACCTTTCAGGACGGTCCGGATGCACACCGGCCCGCCTGACGAGCCTCCCCACCGTGTCCCGGCCCACGCGCTCACTTGCAGACCGCGAGCAGGCACTCTTCGACGGTGTCCCTCTGGGCCTTGGTGAGCGACCGCCCCTTGGAGAGGCGGTAGATGGTCTGCAGCGTGGAGTCCATCAGCGAGGTGCAGTGCTCGGTGCCGGAAAACAGAGGGGCACAGCGCGTCAGCAGCGGCAGCACAGCAGAGCAGAGGTATCTATTGAGGGCCAGGGCCGCCTCCGTCGTGCTCAGAGAAGCCTGGGGGCCGGGAAGGGGGTGGGAAGACAGGGTCGGCCGTGGCGCACTTGCCCGAGGGGAGTAGCCAGCCAAGTGCTCTGAGCAGTTCAGCCCAAGAGTCGGGACTCGCAAAGGAGCCCCTAGGGCGACTCAGCCCCATCCCGTGGCCTCAGACAGTTCCACTGAGACAAAGAAGAGACTGGACAGTGACCCAGTCAAGGGGCATGAGGATGAGTGGCCTGACGGCCGGAATCTCATCTCCTAGATTCGGGACAGGGTCCCATCCCCCGAGGCCACACCGGAAAATCCGTGTCTCTGTTCCCCCTTCTGTAAGACGGAAGTCTCCCACAGCCTCCTCTGGCAGGAGCCCCCGCCTCCCGCCCTCCAGCCGGGACCGGGGCTTCCCCCCGGGGGGGGGGGGGGGCGCAGTGCTCACCGTGTCCAGGGAGGCGGAGGCCCTGAGGTCGGGCAGGAAGCCCACCTCCAGGAGGTGGAGGAGAAAGTTCTGGTCCTCGACCCCATACACCCTGTCCAGGAACAGCACCATGGGGGCTTTGTGCTCGGGGCAGAAGCTGGCGCTCATGTCAGGCTCGGTGACCAGCCCGTCTGGAAGAGGCAGAGATCTTCCGTCTCTATACGGATGATTCGCAAATCCACTTCTCTCCTTCTCTGGAGTCCCGCATTTCCTCCTGCCTTCAGGATATTTCTACCTCAAACTTACCATGCCCAAAACAGAACTACTCATCTTCCCACCCAAACCTTGTCCTCCTCCTCCTGTCTTTCCTATCGCTGTAGACAGCACCATCATCCTCCCTACCTCACAAGCCTGTAACTTTGGCGTCGTCCTCGACGCATCTCTCTCGTTCAGTCTGTCGCCAAATCCTGTAGGTGACCTTCGCGATATTGCTAAAATCCCCCCTTTCCTCTCTAACCAAACTGCTGATCCAAGCACTCATCCTCTCCCACCTTGACTATCGCATCAGCCTCCTTGTTGATCTCCCTGCCTCTCTCCACTCTAGTCCTTGCTTCACTCTGCTACCCCCAACATTTTTCTTAAAAAACGTGGTCTCTGTTCCCCTACTCCTCAAAACCCCCAGTTGTTGCCCATCTACCTCCCCATCAGAGACTCTTTACCCTTCTTATTAAAGCCCTCAATCAGCTCTGCCCCCTCCTGTCTCACCTTGCTGATTTCCTACTGGAACCCAGCCCACATGTTTCAACCCTCTATCTAATGCCAACCTACTCTTGATATCTCAATCTCATCTGTCTCACCACCGACGCCTTGCACAAGTCCTCCCTCTAGCCTGAAACTCCATCCCTTCACAGACGACAGCCCACCACTCTCTTCCATCTTCAAAGCCACCCTAAAATCCTATCTCCTCCAAGAGGCCTTCCCCAAGTAAATCCTCATTTCCCCTACTCCCCCTCCTTTCCGTGTCATCTGCTCACTCGGCTCTGAATCCTTAGTTGATATTCACCCCACCCTCAATCCCACAGCCCTTTGTCTCCCTCCCTAGGCTGAAAGCTCCTGGTGGGCAGCAAACACCATATCTACCAACTCTTTCGTCTTGTACTCTCCCAAGAGCTTAGTCTAGTGCTCTGCACGTGGTAAGTGCTCAGTAAATACCACTTTTTGATTGAGTGTTAGTCCTTCTCTGACATCCGCCCCCAGAGTCTACCTCTGGCCGGCTTCCCAGCACCCAGGCCTTGTGGGAACCACAAAGCCGGTAGGCTGGATTGGGTGCTGGTTCCTGAATTCGGTTTCTGCTTCCCCTTGGGGTTTCCAGGACCCTCCAGGGTCTTCCTCCTGTTCCCACTGGATGACACTATCGCTGCCGGTGGGCCGCCCCCAATCTCCGGTTCGTATTGTGCTCTTCCAGGTGCCTACCTCAGTGCCTGGGGCAGTGCCCCGAACGGTGCCCCACACTGCCCTGTCCCACATGCAGCAGGTGCCCCTCAATAACAGTGATGCAGATGCGCACGATGCCCTGGCTCCCGGCCCTCACGACCGCCCCTGCACTCCGCTTTCCCTCTGGTTCTCAGCCTCCCCACCCTCAACCAGGGTGTGACAACTTGAGCCATGCACAGAAACCAGTCCCCCTTGAAGCCTCTTCCCCTAGCCCCTCCACCCCCTCTCGCCTGCTGGGAGTGACCACCTTTGTCCAACGTGGGCAGCTTCAGGCGGAGGCTGATGATGCCAACCAAGTCCTCTGTGGGCACCAGAGAGCGGAGGATGGACCGGATACGGATGGCCTCCCCCTTACCAGTCTGGATCAGCTGCGGGGACAGAGGGGCTGCTCAGCCACGGCCGGCCTAGCTCACCCGACCTCGTCTGCCCCCCTGCCCCCGGTTGGAGTCACAGTCGGTACTCACTCAGGGTCATCGGCCAAGGATCGGGAGCGATATGAGCGCCGGCCTAGACCAGTGGGGCCCCGCGGACAATACTGCTGGCACCCAGGCTGCCGTGGGCAGGGGCATCCTGGGGTGGCAGGTTAGAGTCAGCCCGCCCTCCAGGGTTCCAGCCCATCCTCTCTGAGGACCAAAGGAGGGCCTGGGCCCGGTCTGGGCCACTTACGTGAGTTTCAGGGGCACAGCGGCCCAGCAGGTCGATGAGGGCCGAGTAGAAGGACAGGATGGTGTAGCCCATGTGCACGATCTCCTCCTCTTCCCGCTCCTCCTCCCCTGTTGCCGCCACCTCTCCTCCTTCTCCCCGGCTGAAATCGATCAATCAATCCATCAGTGGTATTTATTGAGCCCGTTCTTTGTGCAGAGCTCTGTACTAAGCCCCTTGGGGAGCACAATGCAACTGAATTAACTGACATGTTCCCGCCCATAACGAGCGAACAGTCTAAAGGGAAAGACACCGGGCCACCCAGCGTAGGGCCGTGGGGTCGGCTGCTCTCGGGACAGCCCTCTCACCACCTGTGGTCCCTGGGGACATCCCCTCTCCAGTGGCAGGATGGACCCGCCAACCTTCTAGACTCCTCCTCAACCGCTGATCCAGGCCCCCAGCCTGGAGTCGCCCTCTCACCCCCACTGGCAGTAGGGATGGATGGAAGACAGAAACGTGTCAGAGTGGGGTCACAATTCGGGGACCCATGTAGTGCCCCACCCCGGCAGTTCTCCATTCCCCAGGCCTGGGGCTCACCTAGGACCCTGAATTTTGAAGGGTACCAATGGGCCACAGGGTTATCATTGGCCAACCCTCTCCCTCTCCCTCCACTGTACTGAAAGGCAGTGGAGCAGTGCTGGCGGGCATTCAGAGCCCCACCAGGAGAGTGAGGGTAGGGGCAGGGGGTGGGGGGACAGGAGAGGAGGAGGAGGAGAGGGAGGAGTGGGGGGAGCATATATCCACCAGGAAAGGCATTCCCCTATAGACTGTGAGCTCCTTGTAGGCAGGAGGCTTGCCTATCAGCACTTAATATAGTGACTGGCACAAAGTACTGTACAAATATCATAATTATTATTTTTTATTATTATTACCAACTCTACTGAATTGTCCTCCCCCATGGGCTTAAAAGAGTGTTCTACCTACAGTAAATACTCAATAAGTACCATCGATTAACCACTGATCGATTCAACTCTCATCTCCCCATTTCTCCTGTCTTCTGTGAAGCCTATGCACTTACGTCTGTTCCCCTAAACGAGTTGATACTCCACCCACCCCCACAGCATTTATGTCCATATCCTCATACTTGATTGTTTCCCCTGTCTGTAATTTATTTTACTGTGTGCCTGCCCTACTAGACTGTAAGTTCCTTGAGGTCAGGGATCTCATCTATCTTCTCTATCGTGCTCTCCCAAACATTTAGTCAGTGCTCCACATACAGAGAATGTTCAACTGATGGAAATCAGGGGGTGGTTGGATGGGGGTTGCTCCTCTCCTCGGTCTACCGAGTGTGACCCCTCACACTCATGCTGCCGGGACTGGGGGTTCCGTGCCCACTCCCTGCCCCCCCCCCGGGACTCACAGTTCCCTGCGGGGGCCCTGAGAGGGCAGGTCCAGGGCTGGTGTCTCCGAGATCTTGATGGCCCCCTGCACAGCGGCTAGGAGGCCCGCCCCGCCCTCACCCCGCAGGGCCGGCCCGAAGCACTCCGGTCGCCGGATGAGGAGCTTCACCACGACACTGGCGTTCTCCTCCACGCTTTCGCCTGGGCCGGTGATGGGCGGAGGGCGGGAGGAGCCCAGTCAGACCCCCAACTCCCCACTCCCAGTCCTCATCCCACCTCCGGAACTCCTGGAGATTTCCAGGTCGATCTGGAGCCCCCAGTCTGCCCATGGAACCTCCTCCCCTCCTTGCTCCCTCCCTCCCCGGTAGCAGAGTTCTGCAGGTGGGCAGAGTAGGAAGCGGGGGCACCGAGGGGCTCTCACCGTTGACAAAGACGGCGAAGCGCAGGAAGGACAGGTAGCGTTCCCCCTCGATGGGGTTCCAGCCGAGATCTGGGTAACCCCGGGCCAGGAGCAGGGGGCAGCTCTGCAGGCCGCAGCCAGCCAGATACGTCACCACCTGCGGTCCAGAGAGGCCCAGAGGGCCCCGAGGGTGGAAGGGGGGTTGAAGTAGCATGTGGGGCATGCATACATGCACGCGTGCACAAACACAGAGACACATACACACTCTGCGCCACCACCCCCCCGCCAAACTCCCAATCGCTGTACCCGCTCCCCCGGCTGGCCGAGCCCGCTCCTGACCCAAAGCCAGCCAGAGCTCCAAGCTCCTGCTCCCCGGCCCAGCCCAGCCCGGATTTAAGGCTCCATCTCCAGGCCCAGCCCCGGACAGACACCTTGTCCAGATCCGGCTCCTCCAGTCCCAGCGCCAGCTCGTTGTTGTCCATGACCGACGAAGCCGCCACGTCGAGCGGGGTAGAGCCCCTCAAGGAGGGGGATGCTGCGGGGGGGAGAGACACGCTGTCCGGAAGAGGGAGAGGGGGAAAGGAGGGAGAAGGGAAGGAAAAGAGAGGGAGGAGGGAGGAACCGCTCAGCGGGCCAGACGGTCTGTCCAGACCCATTCAGAGCCCAGTTCCCGGGCCCGGGTTGGGGCTGCCGGCGGGACTGACCAAGGCCGACGCTGCTGTTCTCCAGTAGGTAGCTCAGGTGCTCGAACATGGCCTTCTGATTCTGGCGGCTGATACGGCAGAAGTAGCACAGGAACCGGCAGCAGCTGGCCACCATCCTGGGGAAGGCCATCTGCTGGGGACAGGGTCATCACCACCATAATGACAACTGTGGGATCGGTTCAGCACTTACTGTGCGCCAGGCACTGAACTAAGCACTGGAGTAGATGCGCGATAACCAGGTCACGGTCCCCAGCCCACGTGCGGTTCACAGTCGAAATACCAAGTATGGGTATTTTAAAACCAGCTGCTCTCTCTCCTCACCCTTGCGTTCCCACCTCCCATTGCTCCTCAGTGCGCACTCATCACTTCCTCTAAACTCCCCGTCTCACTGTGCCTTGTTCTCAGCTGTCGTTACTCCGACCGCTTGCTCATACATTTCTCCCTTCCCCTTCGGATCTGCCAAACCACGGCCCTCCCCACCTTCGATTCACCTCTACTCTCTGTCTCTCACCCTCACCATTTACGCATTTACTGGGGAATTACTTAACCACTCTTACCGGTTGGGTCTCGCGTTTCCCGTTCTCACTGTTTGTCCCCTGGGTTTGTCTGTCTGCATGGCTCTTTGAGGGCAGGACTCGGAACTGCTAATTCTACTGTAGGTGCCCGGCTCAGCACCCCACGCCCGCCTGGCACATACTGATGCCGATGATGGTGACAAGACGGGCAGACTCCGGGGGAGAACATTCTGACCCAGTTCCCACCCCTCCTGTCCGGTGCTGCTGCTGCCCCCCGCCACCCTCCCACGGCTCCTCTGTGTGTGATGCTCTCAGAGCGTCCCCGGGCCCGGCGGTACCTGAGCCTTGTGTCCTCCCAGGACGTTGACCATGACCTCCATGACCGTCTCGTGCATGCCCAGAACACGCATCAGGTTGGGGTGCTGGTAGAAAACCTTGTTGTTCATTATATCCCTGGGGGCGGGAACAGAGGGACCTGAACCCTCCTCAAGTCTCTGTCTGCCCCACCCACCCAGCGCTCACCCACCTACCCCCACCCCGCCTAGGGAGCTGTGGCTGCGCTGCTGGGGAAGTGGGGGGACCAGGCACTCAACCACGTCTTCGAACTTTACAATTCTGTACTCTCCCAAGCATTCATTATGATGCTGTATGCATAGTAAGTACTCAGGAAATAGTAGTGATGGATTGATTCCCACTTCCCGGTCTCCCACCACTGCCCCAGTTCCTAGGACCCCTCCCATGCTGGTCCCAGGCCTCTGATAGCCAGGTTGGGGTGCTGGGGTGGAGGGAGTTAATTCCAGGCAGGAGATGGGGATCCCGGAACCTGCTCACAAGCTGTCAGGTCCACTCAGGGTGAAAAGGACACTGGGTGTCCAAGCAGAAACGCCCACCTGTAGGCCAACCCTGCCCCTGGCCCCCGAGCACACCAGGGCACATGGGCAGACCTCAGAGGCTACTGCTGCCAGCTGTGGAGGGGTCCAGTCTACCCACCCCAGGCCATTGATCATGAGCAGCTCCTCCTCAGGACCCATGGTGACACTGAGCAGGGAGCGGATCTGGCCCAGGGCGGCCAGCAGGTGGGCAGCATCTTCCACCGAGGCCTGGCTGATGGCGTAGGTCTTGCGCAGGGCCCGCAGCAGTTCGCCGACGCTGTCGTACTGCCGGCGTAGGAGGTGGAACATGGCCCGGACCAATTCCGGATCGCGGATCCGCTCCTCCTGGGCCCAGCGGACCATCGTCTGGGAGATCAGCTCCTTCAGGGAGGCTGGGAGGGATGGGCCCAGGAGACGGGGGTCAGGGCCAGGCCCGGGAGCGGGAGTCAGGGCAGGGCCGCCATTTGTCCAGGAAGGAAAGCCTGAGCCACAGGTCACCCACCACCATCCACCCAGCTACTGGCTCACAGTGGCCCCCGTTAGTCAGTTACGATGTCCTGGTGCAGAGGTGCAGCTGGGAAAAGACGGACACAGCCCCTGAGAACTCCCTGCGGCCCGGGGTCATTGCCCCAGAGACCGGGTTGCTGGACGGGAGCTGGGACAGGACCCCGTTGGGAGCCCTGGCAGGGAGGGGCTGAACACTGAGCGTGCATTCACTTACTCGGGCTCCTCTCTTCCTCCTCCCCCATTTTCTCCTCCTGTGGCCCGGACCGTCTCTTGATCTTCCCCACCAGTCCCCAGAGCCTGTGCATCCATGCGGTGTCTTCCTCCTCTTCCTCCTCCTTTCCCAGGGGTACACCTGCAGGACCGGGGTGCAGCGCAGAAACCGACGCCCTGGTCCCTCATTCACACCACCCCCAGCACACACACTGAGGGTGTGTGTGGAAAGAGGACACGGTTCAGGCCTCTTTCCTCTCCCCCCTATATCCAAAACAGGTCTTCCCGAGCCCCCCCATCTCTCCCCACCCCCCACTGCCCTCATCGACCACTGCACACCAGCAGGGTATTCTGCTCCCACCCATCGGCTCTCCCCCAGCTCACCAGCCCGGGATCCCTTCCCCTCCGGACCTTGTTCTCAGCAGGGGGAGCAGAGGGAGTGTTGGCAGGGAGGGGAGCGAGGGATGAGGCCCGTGTCCGCGGTCACTCACCACAGTGACTGAGGAGGTCCTCGTGGAAGTCGTACAGATCCTCGCGGAGTTCGGGGGGACACGGGCAGTCCTCTCCCAGCTGGAAGTTCAGCAGTATGTTGATCTAATAATAATAATCATCGAGGAGTTCGTTAGGTGCTCACCATGGGCCAAGAACTGTGGTAGATGCAATGTAATCAGAACAGACAGTCCCTGTCCCACATGGGACTCACAGTTTAAGACAAAGGGAGAACGGGTACTGAATCCCCCATTTTATAGATGAGACAGCTGGGACACACAGAAGTGACGTGACTTGCCCAAGGTCTCACAAAAGGCAATTAGCAGAGCCCAGGATCCTAAAGCAGTGAGGCTAGTGGAAAGAGCACAGGCCTGGGAGTCGGAGGATCTGGGTTCCAACCCCAGCTCTCCCACTTGTCTGCTGTGTGACCTTAGGCAAAATCACTTCTCTGTGGCTCACTTACCTCATCGGGAAAATGAGGTTTAAGATTGGGGCGTTACTTGGGACAGGGACTATGTCAGCCTGGTTATCATGTATCCACCCCAGTGCTCAGGACAGTGCCTGACACACAGTAAGCAATTAACGAGCCCCAGTGGGCCTGCTGGGGTCGGGGGCTGTGAGCCCGCTGAGGATTCTCACCTGTTCCTGGGGTGGGGAGCGGAACTCGCGGGTCTTCTTGGCCGTCAGGGCGGCGGACATGTTCAGCGCCTGCATGAGCTCGCTGTAACGCTGCTTCTGGTTGACCTGGAGCCTGGACACGTAGCCATCCCCGAACGCCACCGTCGCCTCCACCCGGTGCTGCAGCTCGCAGTCACAGAAATGGCTGAGGAGCTCACACATCTGGGGAGGGAGGAGACCCCCGGGATCAGCCTGGGGGTGGCCAAGGGGAGAGAACTGGACAGGGGTAGGGCCGGGCAGTCCCCCCACTCCCGAATCTCATCCCTTCTCACCCCACTGCACCCCCTCTTCTCTCCTCCCTGACCTCCCTCATTCTGTCCTCGACCGCGGTCCTGTAACGGCTCCTTCCCCTCCAACTTCAAATACATCCACGCTTCCCCTTCTCTTAACAGACCTCCTGTGGACCATCCGGCCACTGCCCCACCTCTCTCCCTCCCCCTCGGTCCAGTTCTGGGAACTGGGCATTTTCTATGGTATTTGTTAAGCACTTACAATGTGCCGGGCACCTTACTAAGTTCTGGGATAGATACAAGATAATCGGGTTGGTGGCAGTCTGCATCCCGCATGTGGTTCACGATCTTAATTCCCATTTTACAGATGAGGTAACTGAGGCCCAGAGAAGTGAAGAGACTTGCCCAAGGTCACACAACAGACCCGTGGCAAAGTCAGAATCAGAACCGAGGTCCTTCTGATTCCTAGTTCCATGCTCTATCCACTAGGCCACCCTGCTTTGCCATTTCACCTCCTTCGATTCCCTTCTCATCCCTCTATGCTCCAGGTTCACCCGGGACCTTCTCTGGCTGAATCCAACAGGCTCTACTCCGTTCCAATTCTCCTGGGTCCTTAGCTGCCTCCGACCCCACGGGCCTGCCCCATCTCCCAGGAATGCTACCTAAGTTCGATTTTTCTTACACTCCCTGCGGAGCGTGGGGTCCCTGTGCCCAGGGGAGGGGGCACCCCGAGGGAAGGGCAGGGTGCAGGGTGCCCGATGAGGCCTGACCTCCTTCCTGACCGAAGCCGCGTTACCCCCATCCCCCGGGGGCCCCTGACCTGCAGTTTGACCGACTCCGGCAGCCGCATCTGCAACAGCCCTTTGGCCGGCCCCCGAGGCTCCTGGCCGGCCTCCTCTCCGGCCTCCACCGCCTTCCCCTCCTCCCGTGCCTCCGCCTCTTTTCTGGCGCCCGCCCCCGTCTCGGCCTGGGGCTCGCCGAACACGGTGGGGTCCACCAGGAGCAGAATCTGCCGGACGTTGTCGCCACTGAACTCTCCCATGATCAAGAGGGCGCGCACCAGCTTGAGCACAGGTACGAACTCGAACTCCACGGAGCCTCCGACCGGGTCGCGGACATGGGCGCCACTGCCCCGCACGGCTTCGGTCAGCATGGCCAGGGCCCTCTCCTTCAGGGCCCTCAGCGGGACCCCGGGACTGGTTCCCCGGGCGCCCCCGCCCGTCGAGACGGAGCCAGGGACGCCAGCCCGGGGGGCGGGCCCGAGGCGGGAGCCGGGCCTGAGGCAGGAGCCGGGCCCCACGCCGGGCAGACCGTGCCGCTCCGAGGGCCCCGGGTAGAGGCGGATCTGGCGCGTGGCGGGCGCGATGGGAATGATGAACTCATTTTTCATGGCCAGGTTGGCCTCCTTGGCCTGGTCCAGGTAGGCGCTGATGAGCAGGTCAAAGAAGCCAGCGCGCAGCAGGCCGGGCAGGTACTGGTCGTCGATGGCGTGGAAGAGCTGCGGCAGGTCCACGTGGCCGCACAGGGCCGCGGCCGCCCGGCCGTTGCCCAGGGCACACACGGCACCGTACAGTCTCAGCGTGTGGTAGTGGAAGAGCAGCAGGTCCTCCTGCTCGCACAGCTCCAGCACGTCCACGCACCTGGTGGGAGGGTGGGTGGAGGACTAGGTCACCATCCCGGGCCCAGCCCGCCCCTGGTCTCTCCCTCTGCTCTTTGGGGGCAGCCCCTCGGGGCCTGGATTCTGACCTTTTGCCCCAGATCCCCGGAGGCAGGGGCAGGGAACGGGGACAGGGAGGGTGCCGAGGCCACCTTGTTTCTGCCCGGGGAGCTCTGCTCAGTGAACCTGTGCACAGGGAAGCCAGTTGGCCAGGGCAGAGGGGAATTGCACTCCAGGTCATATGGCAAGGCCAGAGGGCAGCATTACAGTCTGGAACCAACGCCAGAGCCTCAGGAGCCTCCGATGACGACGACGATGATGATCATAATGACGATGGTGGTATCTGTTAAGCACTTACTGTGCGTCCAACACTGTTCTAATCACTGGGCTAGATTCAAGTGAATCGGGTTGGACTCAGTCCCTGTCCCACATGGGACTCACAGTCTTCATCCCCATTTTACAGATGAGGAAACTAAGGCCCAGAGAAGTGAAGTGACTTGCCTAAGGTCATACAGCAGACAAGCGATGGAGCCAGGATTAAAACCCACGTCCTCCTGACTCCCAGGCTCTGGCTCTATCCACTAGATAACCACCCCCATCACCCCGTCTCCCTGCAGGCCCAGCCCAGGCTGGAGTCTTCAGGAGAGGAAGGGTCTGAGTTCCAGAGCCCAGGAAAACCCGGGCCCCGGGTCGGTCCGGGTGGACAGAACTGTGGGCGGTACAGGAGGTCGAGAGTCAAGGCCGCAGCCTGTTCTCCCCCGCCCGGTGCCCCGCCCAACCCCAACACTCGCCCCGGTCCCGGCTCCGGCCCGCCACACCTGTTCTCCTCAGGGATGTGGAGGGCCATCATCTGCAGCGGCTCCAGGCATCGCACCGCCCAGCCCTGTCGCTCGCTCACCCGCTCCGTCTCCACCTTCAGGAAGCGGCTGGGCATGCGGCTCCACAGTACCGGCCGCAGGGTCTGCACGTCCAAGCGCGGCGGGCACTGCGGCATCGGGTTCCTCTCCTCGCTCGGGAAGATGGCGGCCGACAGGGGCATCGCGCCCTGGGGAAGGCAGGTTGGAAGGATAGGCCCGCGAACACACACACGCACACATCTGTACATATCTGTAATTTATTATTTATATTAATGTTGGTCTGCCCCTCTAGACTGAAGCAGCGTGGCTCAGTGGAAAGAGCCCGGGCTTGGGAGTCAGAGGTCGTGAGTTCGAATCCCGGCTCTGCCACTCGTCAGCTGTGTGACTGTGGGCAAGTCACTTCACTTCTCTGTGCCTGTTACCTCATCTGTAAAATGGAGATTAACTGTGAGCCTCACGTGGGACGACCTGATGACCCTGTATCTACCCCAGCGCTTAGAACAGTGTTCGGCACATAGTAAGCGCTTAACAAATACCAACATTATTATTATTATTATTATTAAGCTCGTTGTGGGCAGGGAATGTGTCTATTGTTACAGTGTACTCTCCCAAGTGCTTAGTACAGTGATTTGCACGCAGAAAGTGCTCAATAGGATTGAATGCGTACACATACACACTCCCCTTCTCTCTCTCTCTCTACACATCTTACCCTCTGCCCCCTCCAACTCCTGTCCAGTTAAACCCAGGGCTGCCCCAGATTTCACCGAGGGTAATGAGGTCTCTCTAAAGGGCTTTTAGTGTCACCGATTCCTGTGCCAGTCGGGTGGGTGGCCCCCACCAGGGATGGGAGGCTAAGGGGAGGGGAGAGTGGAGGAGCTTGAGCTCTCCATCTCCCCGGGGCACAAGGCTGAAGGCTCGGTATGTGCTAGAAGACTCCCTGCCCTGCCTCAGCCCTTCCCCCTGACCGTGTCACCGCCACCTGCCCTGCCCAGAGCCGCTGACGGATACCTTCAACCTGCCGAGTTCAAACTGAAACAGAGCGGTGCTGGTGGGCTGCAGGAAGACGGCGGGGAACACTTTGGTGTGGGGCTCCACCTGCGGGGGAGGATGGCCTGTTTGAGGGCTGACAGGTGGGTGGGGGTCACAAAGGGGTGGACAGGGGAAGGACCCCAAAAGAGGAGACCCACCCGGAGCGACGAGGTGAAAGTCATCAACAGAGACTCAAAGCAAAGCCAAGACTCGGCGTGAGAGACAGAAGAAGCGGAGACACCGGATCTCCTCCCCACCCCCTCCTTCTGATCACCTGCTCCCCCCCCCCCCCGCAAACCTGGTAGCACGTGGTCAATTCCGTGCCATTGGCAGAGAAGGACAGGATGCCACTGGCCAGGTCGAGGACGCAGCCGATCTTCAGGTCCGCGTTGCTCCGGACGGGTCTCTGTGGGGCGGCGAGGGTCTCGCCCCCACACACCATGTAGCAGTTGCTGCGTCTCACACTACGAGCCCAGATGTGGGGGTTCGGAACCACCCAGAACCGGGGAATTGAGTGTGTTCCATCCCACAGTGGATAAGAGCACCCTTTCCTGGAGGGCCCAGGTGCAGGAGGGGGGCGAAACTGAATCAAGGATGAGGGTCGAGATGACCTCGGATGCCGGATCTCCCGACCCGCCCTGACTACTTCACGCACACGGCTCTCCTCCCTCCCTCCATCCCTCCCCGCTGCCGCCTCCCTGGACTGCTGAGCTGGCCCAGCCCTCACCTCTCGTGGACTCTCCCTCGTTCATCCCCCAGCGTCACAGTCACGGAGCAGCTTTGGTGCAGATCAAACTTGTCACTGTAGAAGTGGTAATCAGGGGTGACCCACCCGACCCAGACGCAGGAGGGGTCCTGGCCGGCAAAGATGCGCACTGAGAAGGAGCACTGTGGTAGAGGAAAGAGAGCACTGTGGTGGGGACGGAGCACTGTGATGGAGCACTGAAAAGTGCTCAGTTGTGTTGAGCCAAGCTTCTCCTGGCATAGAGAGCAGGGCAGGGAGAGAGGGGGGATGGCATGAGTATTGGGCTGGACTACCAGCCGCCACGGGGGACTAGTGGCTGGAATCCCCCAGGCCGGCCACGGGTCCGCCAGCGACATGCAGCGGAAGCAGAGTACTTACTGCTGTGGGGTGGGCTGCGGTGTCCAGGGTCTGCTTCCTAGGGAGATGGAGAAGGGTGAGGAGGAGGGTGATGACCTTGAGCCCGTCCGACAAAGGGCAGGAACGGCAACCTCCATCCACCCAGAAGAGGTCCTGGGGCTCAACCCAGAGGCTCAAGAGCACTCACCGCCAGCCAGAGGCGGACGGGTGTCAAACCCTGGGACTGGACAGCCACCCTCTCCCACCCTGCAGGAAAGAGTCCCCCCTGGGAACTGGGTACGGCCAGTCTCAGCTCCAGCCTGGGGAGGCCTATCTTGAGGGAGGGTTGGAGGAACTGTCCAGGGTTGGGGGGGCCCCAGGCTGGGCTTCTTGGCCTTTAGTTGGCCGGGTGAACCACGGACTCCCTCTCTATGTCGGCCTCTGGGGCACCAGGCAGGCAAGTCCCTACAGTAGTCCCAGCCGCTAGAAGGGCCGGACGGGGGTGAGTCACCTCTTCAGGAAGAGGTCTCCATCCACGAGGGCAGGGCGACACTCGACGGGCATGCTCAGACGACAGTACAGCATGCCCGGGCCACTGCTCTGGGTACCAAATGTCTTGTGGGTGACCTTGAGGCAGGGAGGGCTGTCGATTGTGCCGTCCACCCTGGTCACCTGGACACACACATACACAGGCACGTTCCACTGCCAACCACCCTCTGGCCAGCCAGGGGTTGCGGGCCCCCTCTCCTCGCCTGACATCAGGACCCAGCCGGGTGAACCCCTTCGGGCTCTGCCCAGGTGTCCGGCTGAGTTCTGGGATTCACCCTGTTCTGTGTGGGGGGGAAGATCGGCCTCGTCCAGCAAGGCATGGATGCGGTGGTATAAACTGCCACACAAGCTGACCGGCCCTCACTTCTCCAGACCGGGATGCAGTGAGGGTGTGGGAGGGAATGACCAGTAGGAGTGATTTCTTGGATGCCCAAGAGATCAGACAGCAGGCAGGTTGAACTTTTTAAGCAACACCGCTGGGCCTGGGAAGCATGATGGGATCTGGGACGGCAGGGCACGGCGGTAGACGTGAGCCACTCCCCTCCCAGCACAATCACCCCTGCTCGGAGGAGGTGCCCACCCCAAGGCTGAGAGGTAAGTGGGAGGGGAAGGGAAGGAGAATTCAGAGGGTCAACTCCTCTGCATCCAGGAGAAGAGCCACCCATGGGCCCCACGTGCCCGCGGGGGCTTCCCTCCTCACGGGCCTGGCTACCTCCACGTGCGGGTGGTTCCCAGGCACGTTGACAAAGGTCGGCAGCCTCTTGCTGAACCACATGGCCACGTCCCGGTTCATGTTGACGGCAAACGGCTGGAAGCCCTCCTGGAGGCCACACGTGGTGTAGAACTTGAAGGTGCTGGCGTCCATCCCGAGGTTCATGCGACCAATCTGGGCCAGCCCCAGCGAGCAGATGGGCACAAAGCCTACACGAGACGGCACAGCGGGAGAGGGGCAGGGCTCAACCCAACGGGCTCTTCATTACCTGCATGAATTCAAGGGAGTCCCCCAAAGCAGCCTGAAAGCCACCCTGGGGAAACGGCCCCGGGTCACTGCGGCAAGGCCTGGGGAGGTGAGGGGGAGACTGCTGGCCTGCTCAGCGAGGGTGAGGGAGTTGAGGTGAAAACTTCAGCTGCCCTTCCCTTTGCCCCTGGGGAAGCTACTCTTGCCCCAGAGGGCTCAAGCTAGGGAGTTGACAGCTGGATGGCAGAGGCTGGTGGGAGGAGGAGACTCTTGTACCGCAGAATCCAGGGGAGGTGGATAATCTACCCAGATTCCTTCCGAGGGTGATATCAGCCTGCCCTGGGGGTGGCCCCTTGGGGGTAACCCCCAGGGATTGGCACTGGATGGTGAGGTGACTGACAATTTTTCAGAGATGAGGTAGACTAGCCAGTGGGAACAACTTCCTCGTCCTGTCATCAAAGTCATCTTATCCCACCCCCTTCCTCCTCCTCCTGCTTCCCTCCTGCCCCTCCATCCCATCTCTCTGCCCGTCTTCCTCCCTATTCCTGCTCCGTAACCCTACCCTCCTCTTCTTCCTCCTCATGGTCCCCCCTTGCCTCCATGAGTCTTCCTCCCACCAGGATGATTCAGAGTCCATCATGGGGCAGCTCCAATCCCCTGGGTCCTGGGGCTGAGCCAATCCTGAGGCTGAGAGTCAGTCCACCACACTCAGGGGAAAGGCAGGGCTTCCCAGAGAGGAATAGAGATCAGCAGCCCTGCACCCGCCACCCCACACACCGTGGTCGATGTCGTAGTCAGCAAAGGCCAGTTCGGAGCCCAGGGAGGTGATGAGCAGGTCCCCATTGAGCGTGAAGAGCATGGACGCGTCATCCAGGTTGACCAGGCACCCGACCACGTCCCCTGCCTTCCAGCAGCGCCCGAAAGAGCTGCGACCCCGGTGCCACCGCTGACCCTGTGGGAGATGGGGGTCCAGGACCAGGCGGCCTGGATCAGATGAGCTAGCTGGCTGTGGCCAGGCCAGCACCCACCCCGCCCCACGGAACCGTGCCGGGCCAGGGGAAGGCAGCAGCACCTCTCCACGCCCATTCTCCAGGGAAAGAGAGACAGAGACAGAGACTGAGGCCCAGCCCTGCAGGAACTCGCTTGGATTTCCGGGGAACTCCCAGCATATTGTCCCAGGGGAGGAGATGGGGAGGGGGCAGGGCACCAGCTCACCCTGTTGCCTTCAAACACAAAGGCCTGGTCATCCGCCCCCAGCTCGACATCCGGCCGGCAGCCCGGCCTGGCCCAACCGACGCGCATGTCCCCGCCAGTGACCGCCTCGAACTCGAAGTACCAGCGGCCCGTCTTCACCGCGTATGATCGCTCCACACGGAAGAAGCGGATCTTGTCCACGCTGACCTTCTCCACATTCTGGTCGGCTGCCAAGAGACAAAAGAGGGTAGCATGGAAACAAAAACTCATCACGAGGGCTACTGCTCCGAGACTCCACAGTGACCCTGAATGATCACCCCTCTCAACTTCCGACTCTTCCCTAGTGACCCAATATGGACCATCTGACATCTCTGACTTTCTCAGTGAATTAGCACTGATGACCATCCATGGATCTGTCCAAACCTCTTTGGAACTGCCGGGGCTTCCAACTGCACAGCTTCCTGGAACAACAGATTCCCTGTGCTCACCCTGAACTGAAGAATGAAGTGTTCTTGCTGTTCGTTATTCTTTCCCTAGTGCTTAGCACAGTGCTTCATGCTCAGGGGATGGCGCTGGCAGTAAGGAAAATGGCGGGGGGTCACGGGATGATGACGGCGATGAACAATTCCCTGTTTGCCCTGCTCATTGCCTCCCTGGTTCTGCAAACTCCAATCCTATGGTCTCCCCTCTCTGTTTTCAAGACCGCAGAGTTCTAATCTTCCCAACTATTCTTGAAGAAAACCCATCTCCCCAACAGACTTGCAGCCCACCGAGGGCAGGAACTGTCCCTTCTTCTTGCCCAACCCGGGCACCCGGCCCAGCGTGTGTGCGCGTGCGCATATGTGCGTCCGTCTTGCCTCCGCTTCAGACAAGCAGCCCCCCGAGGGCAAGAACTGAGTCTCCACCTGGCCCCCAGCCTCGAACCGACGTGGCGAGGGCTCTTACGCAGTTCCTGGTCGGATGGCTCGATGCTGTACCCGTAACCGACGATGCTGCGGACAGCCTCCCGGAGGCTGTCCCGGCCGGACTTCTTGGTCCGCTCGTCCAGGAGAGCGTAGGGCACCAGGCGTGGGTTCCGTTTGTTCTTCAGGTCCTACAGGAGCCCGTATGGACCCAGGCAGGGGCCTCATTCCAACCCGCACCCCACACACACAGCCCCACCCACTGCCCAGAGTGCAGTCCACTCCCCTGCCCCGACGTGGGGGACATTCTGAACTCAGAGTGACCCCCACGATACCTCCCAGCATGCCGGGTCAAGGGGCAGCAAAACTAGTGGAAGAACCCGGGGCTGGAAGTCAGGGAATCCTGTTTCTAATCCTCAAATCTAGACTGCTGTGTGACCTCTCTGAGCCTCAGTTTCCTCCTCTGTTAAATGGGCACCATCATCCATGCCCCACGGGGATGTCGTAAGGACGGAATGAGACCAGGGACGAGAGAGTGCTGGGGAAGGAAAGTGCCCGACACAGCTCTGTTTTCCCCGGAGGCATAAAGAGTCAGAACCGGAGCCCGGGCTTCCTCAACCGGAAGCGGAGACACATCCGCCCACACTCCATAAGGGAGACAAGACTCTCCCGAGCCACTCCAATCGCCTCCAGAGCTGGACGCCGGGGACACCAGGCCCACGGCTCCCGCAACTCGTACCCAGGGATACCGATCCCATCACTTTCACAGCTGGAACCGAGGGACACCAGCCCCACCGTTGTCACCACTGGACCCAGCTCCATAACCCCAGCTACTGCAATTTTGAATGAAATGTCTCAATAGCAAATTGTGTGTGTGCTGGGGGGAGGGCCTGGGGGTGAACGATTTGAAAACAAATCATCGCCCCTCCAGCTAGCAGGCCCCAGGCCCGGCCTCACCTGCTGGGTGCCGTAGGTCCACCCCTGCTCGATTCGGTCCTTGGCCCAGATGTTGTGTGCATTCTCCGCCAGCTTGTCCACCAGGGCCTCCTGCGTTGGTAGCAGCTTCACCTCAGACAGGTCCAGAGGGGCGGGCTTGTAGCCACCGGACATCACATAGCTGACAACCAACCAAGGCCCAGGCAGGCATAAGGCCCCTTCGTGGGGACCTGGAACCCAAGGCCTCTGAAGGCGCAGCCGTGGCAGGGCCCCCCTCAATTCCCGAGGCAGGGCAGGGATTGGATAACCAAGGGGCAGGGTTTGACACCACCTACTTCTTGGGGAGTTTTAGTTTCTTAAGATCTTCCTCAGCAGCAAGATTAGCATGAACCACGTGGCAGCCCAAGGCCAGGAGCGTTCTGTAATAAAAAACCACACGTTTGAGTGCATACACACACACAGATACACAAACAGGCCAATAGACACAAAGAATAACACACCGTTCCCAGCCATTCCCTCGGTGAATCCAAGACCCCCACAAGACCATGTCCTAAATCTACAGAGGAGACAACTCAGCATCTGAGAGAGGCCCAGAGGTGTACCACAGATGCAGTGACCTCTGACCTCCCCCATCCCCTGGGCCTCCCTCCCTCTAGACTTAGAGCTTGTTGTGGGCAGGGAATGTGTCTGTTTGTTGTTATATTGTGTGACTGTGGGCAAGTCACTTAACTTCTCTGGGCCTCAGTTCCCTCATCTGTAAAATGGGGATTAAGACTGTGAGCCCCACGTGGGACAACCTGCTTCCCCTATGTCTACCCCAGCACTTAGAACAGTGCTCGGCACATAGTAAGCGCTTAACAAATACCAACATTATTATTATTATATTGTACTCTCCCAAGTGCTTAGTACAATGCTTTGCACACACTAAGCGCTCAATAAATACTACTGAATGAATGAATGGGAGCGCCCCCGCCCCACTGATAGCCAGAGAATCGCTCCCCACTCCAGGGCCGACCCGGCCTCAATTCTCGCTTTGGACCCAAACTAACTTCAGGGTCTCTGTTGACATCTGCAAGTTGTAGTTCTTCTCTGTGTCGGGCAACTTGGAGAACTCCACGAGGCAAGGATGCTGCTTCTTGTTGTCATCCCGCACCTGGGGACCGGGGCAGAGGGACGGGGAGGGTGTTGGACCAGGCACTCCTGGGCCCCCGCCCCAAATAACTACCCACCCGGAGGCCCGAAGGGTCCGACCCTGAGAACTGGCAACGGTGCCCCCCCCCCCACAATCAACAGAGACGGGTGTCGTGAGTTGGTCCCCAATTCCCAGGGAGGAGGAATGGTGGGGGCACTGCGGGTGGTGGAGGAAGGGGAAGATGTCGCTGTTTAGGAGATACCGAGGCACCGGAACGGCCAAGAGTCATTATCAACATTAACAATACTGAATCTCATGCCGGAGCAGGGGGAAAGAGAGGAGGGAGAAAGTTGGGGGAGGTTTTGTGGGGAGGCAGGGTGAGAGAGAGAGAGAGGGCCGGGCTCTCCCCCAGACCCACACCCCCTGCTGGGAGCCGGGCTTCCGCGGGACTGACCTTGCCGAAGGTCCAGCCCAGCTCGGTTTTGCTGACGGCCCACAACTCGTGGATGTTCTCAGCCAGCCTGTCACGGACCTTCTCCAGGTGTGGCGGCAGGGAAATCTGCAGGGGGAGTGGGGTGGGGGAACGACTGCTCCCTCACTTTCCATGCAAAGTTGTGCCTCTACCACCATCCCTATCCCATCCCCCAGCAGGACAGCGCGATCCCGGCCTCGGCCCCGACAGGGTGGCCGATAGCCATCCTGTCGGCAGGCAGGCACGTACCCGACTGGTGTCTATGGGCCTGGGGGTGAACGCGGCCTGTGAGAGGAAGTGTGAGGTGCCCAGCAAGTCCCTGACACCCGCACGGTCCCGCTTGTACTCCTTGACGGGTTCCAGCCTCATCCTCTCGCCCGGCAGCAGTGCCTCGGCACAAGGCGCGTAGCCAGATGGGGGTAGGAACTTGAAATCGCCGTGGCGACCGCCCAGCAGAAAACGGATCCTGCAGCCCGGGGGAGACGGTGGGTGGCCAGGGTGTGTACACTGGCGGTCAGGCTCCCCCACAGCTATGCCACTCTGGCCCCCTGCTCCCCCCAAGGATGCAGTGAGTCAGTCGTCCCGGAAGACAGCACTAGCTCCGTCCTCAGTCCCGCCTCAGGCAAGCCAGGCCGGCAAATGGAGCAACCTTCCACACCCCAGCCGCCCACGCCACCCCGACCAGATCCCGCGATGCGGTACGTTGCAGTGCCCGAGCAGGTCACGGAACCCCCGGAGAGGACAGTTGGAGCGGCCGGTGCCCACTTACTTGACACCAGCAGAGAAACTGGCCACCGGGAAGAAGTATCCGGTGGTGCCGAAGCCCTCGAACATGCCCTGCACCGGCTGCCCATTTATGCGGAAGGAGACGCTGGGCGCCGCCAGGTCCAGGCAGCAGCTCACCACATCGTCGGATTTCAGCAGGTGCTGGTTGGCCGAGGCCACGGCCCGGGAGATGCGGCCTGGGGGCGGGACGGGGGATAGGGTTAGAGGGGCTGGGCAGGGAGAGCGGTCTGTTCTGTCTTTCCTCCCCCTGCCATGTTTCCACGACCATATGCCCCTCATTTTCAGACCCTGGGCGGCTCCACCATAACCCAGCTGGAGCCAAGAAGGTTGCAGAATGGCATAGGGGATACGGGACGGGCCTGGGAGTCAGAAGGTCAAGGGTTCTAATCCCGGCTCTGTCATTTGTCTGCTGTGTGACCTTGGGCAAGTCACCTCACTTCTCTGGTCCTCGGTGACCTCATCTCTAAAATGGGGACTGAAACCGTGACCCCCACGTGGGACTGGGCCTATGACGAACCTGATTTACCTGTATCCACTCCAGCACTTAGTACAGGCCCTGGCACATATTAAGTGCTTAACAAATACCATCATCATCATCCTCATTATTATTATTACTTCCAGTGGGGGGTGGGCTTTGCCCAGGGCCAGGAGCTGGCCTGGGGGGGCCAAGCATGTGAGGGAGAGAGAAACAGAGAGTGTTTGTGTGTGTTGTGCATGTGTGTGTGTGTTTGTGTGTACAAGAGCTTAAGTAAGAATATCCATGTGTGGGTGGGGGGGGGTGGTACGGTCTGAGGAGCTCTGTGGTCAGAGTCAGGGCCGAGCAGGGACTCACCTGACCACAGGTGCAGCCCGTCAAAGCCATAGGAGTAGAGGTCATCACCAACTCCGTTGCCGCCCCAGCCCTCACCGCCCCCGGGGTAGGGGGCGTAGCCGGCCGAGGACGCCCAGCCGACGCGCAGGTGCGTAGGCTCGGCCGTGAGGAACGGCTGCACCTGGTCCAGGATCAGCTCGAAGTACCATCTGCGGTACTGTGCCGAGCCCTCCGAAGTGCCCAGGAAGATGTTGGGCCGGATGCTGGAAGGCAAGGAATGGGCCGGGGGTGAAGGGTCGGGGGTGGCCCGCTCTTTTGTGCCCCAATAGAGAACAGCCCAAGGTTGGGGATAGGGCTGCTCCTCGGGGGCAGAACTGGACACCCTGGCACAGGGAGGCAAACTGCACTGGCCACGCCACTCAAGCTGGAGGATCAATTCCTCACCCACCGGGTCCTGACTCCTTTCCCAGCAAGACTCGGGACAGGGGTTCAAGAGAAACAGCAGGGAACTCCAGGGAACTGCAGGAGAGCTGGGCTGACCTTGGGCCCACTGACCAGATGCTGAGGGATGGGAGAATGCATCCCCTGCCTAGAGCCCAGGGTTGAGTGAGGAGGGGTAGGGCCCATCCTTCTCCCACACCGGCCTCCATGGTCCCCAGGACGCACCTGGTGACGTCATTGACGAGCCGGGTCTGCAGGAGCAGGTCCCGCCGCGGTAGCAGGTGGTCACAGATGAGGTTTTGGTTGGCTCGCACGGCCACGCCGTTGCACAGACACAGGGAGCAGAGGACAACCAGGACCTGGAGGGGGTTGCGGGAGTAAGTCCGGGGAGGGGCCGGGAGGGACCGCATGGGGCCTCAGCTTCCCCTCCCTACCCACCTCTCATCCTCCTGCCCAGGATCCCCACTTTCTCCGACGGCCCCTCTGTGTGATCAGCAGCCCCAGGCCTGGGGCTCCGAGGGGACCGGGCGCGGGGCCTGACTCTGCTCTCACCTTGGGGTTGCGCCCGTGCTTGTCCAGAAGAGAAATGATGGACTTGATGTGACTTTCCGTGATGAGGGTCAACGCCTCGGGGCTCTCAGTCAGGATGCAGTGGACAACCTCCAGGATCCCTGTGGCCACCGCGGACCGAGTCACAGACGAGTCACGGGCCACCCCTCACCCGACACTTCCCACGGCTCCGTCCTACGAACCCCTGTCCTTCCCCTCCAGCCATCCTGACCTGAGCTGGACTCCAGTCGGTCCAGTTTGCCGATCAGCCAATCCAGACGGCGGGAGAACTGTGCGCAGTTATTTCTGTTTCCACGGATCAGGGCGGCTGCCGAGGAGGCCAAGTCCCAGGGGGTCACGGGGGAAGGGGAGGTGGGGAGGGCCTCCAGGGCAGGCCGACGGGATCTGTCTTCTACTCCCGAAGTAGAGAAACCCCTCCCACCCTCCCAGCCACCGACTACAAGCTCTCCATGAACATGGGTAAGTTCTGCTAGGCATCCTGCCCAAGACTCTTAATTCGGGAAAATCCATTTCCTGAGAAGCGGCAGGTATTGAAAGTCTTCACTGGGTATAAGAGCTCCTGGGGTCACTATGCCCCCTAGCTCCAGCCTCCATCCCCCACATTCCTCGGCGGGGAGGGGTCTCTGCCTTAGTGACCCTCACCTTCCTGCCCCAGGATTTCCCGTCCCGCCCCCCCCGCCCCGACCTACGGGACACTGCGCACCGAGTAACTCGTAAAATAAGTTGAGAATTTCCTTCCAGGCTGCACTGCTCTCCTCCCTGGCAAAGCCCGCGAAGTGGGTAGCACTGTTGTAGATGTTCAAGCGGTCGATGCAGTTCAAGACCAGAGTCAGCATCCCCTGAGAGAGTCGGGGGAACAACAGGTAAGAGGGTGACGGGGCCATGGCATAGGGAAGATGGGCCGTACCAGGCAACCGGGGCGGCCAGGGGGACAGAACCACCCGGGATGGGAGAGGTGGGAAGGGTCGCAGGGGCTGGGGCGTTCTGTCGGGCCGCTATGCCCCCAACCTCTTCCTTGAACAGGTTCTGCCGGTTGCGGAGGGCACGGAGGCGGCTCTGCTTGTCCTCGTGCTGGACGCCCTCGGCGGGCGGCCGGAAGTAGGCGATGAGGTCACGCAGGGTCTGGAGCACTGCATCCGGGGGCGGCGCGATGGGGGCTGCCGCCCGGTTGTGGCCACTAGAGATACAGGGAAGAGGAGGTGCAGGGGGGCCCGGACTTTGACCACAGGCTCCTCTTTCCCTTCTGTATGACACAGAGGTCCTCCTGCCCCGCCACTGGTGGCTGGCCAACCCACACCCCACCGGGGACAGGGGTCCCTGCCGGTGCCGCACGCATGGCCCTGGCCCATGCCCTCCCCGCTCCCATTCCCGGCCCGTACCTGAGAAACTGACTGAACAGGCTTGTTGTGTTGCGGATGATGCGAGAGGCCTGCGACTCCTCACGCTGACAGCGCTGGAGCGTCAGACCGTCGTCCGTGTGTCCCTCTTGGTGGAGTATCACCTGTGGCCAACGGCGCTGCTCGGGACGGCTCCGTCCACATCCCGGGCCCGCCCGGGGGTCGCCCCGCCTCCTTCCCACCCACCCCCGCTCTCCAGGGCCTCCACCTGCAGCGATGGGGGCCCACAGGGCTGGTTGGCTATGCTCCTTGTTGTTCCCTTCCTGGCTCTCTGGGGGTAAGGCGGAGGGGCCGGGGACTCCCTCCCTAACTGAGCGATGACCCTGGGGCAGGATGTTGGGGCGCAGCCCCAATCCCACTCCACCTTCCCTCCTGCACCCATTGCCCTGGGGGCTCAGTAAGGCCAGCATGGACACCGTGGACGCCCCGTGTGCTCCTGCCCACCTTCCTCCTCAGGGGCCCGAGGCGGGAGGTTTTCATATCCTGTGCTTTGAAGGTGACCCACAGGCCGCTGGCCACGTGCTGGACGAAGCAGACCGAGTCGCCATACTTAATCTCCGCTACCCCCATGCCCTCCGGCTCCGCCTTGTGGCTGCCGTCGGGCTTCCCTTTGGTTTCCTGGGGGAAGAGGGAGAGAAGGAGGGACACAGAGAGGGAGGGAAGGAGAAAGGAAGGGAAAGAGAGAGAAAGAAAGAAAGAGAGGGACAGAGCGAGAAAGTAAAAGCAAAGAAAAATATAGGTGCAGGAGGAGAATGAAGAGTGAGAATGGCTTTTACCTCAGGCACCCACCCCCTGCCCCTTTGGCTTCACCCGAGCGTGGGTTCCACGGTTCCCAAAAAGCATTCCCTTTCGCTATCCTCCCACCGGTGGCCTGCTTGCCGGCCCTCTGTGCCCAACCCCAACCCCGCGGCGTCTCTGCCCTGTTTCATTCATTTCCCTGGGATTTCTCCCTGCTCCGGGGGGGAGGGGGGAGGGGTTGACCTTAGATGGCCGGAAGCAGAAGGCGGTGGATGCGGTGTCTGCCCTGCTGCGGTCCTGCAGCACGAGACCTTGGTCTTCGGCCAGGGCCAGGTACTGGCCGGAAGTGATGTGCCGCAGCCGGAAGGCCTGACCCCACCTGATGCTCCCACCGCTCCAGCTGGACCAACGAGGCCGCCAGAGCACCCGTCAGGGCCCCCCCACCAGGCTTCCTCCCCGGGCAGCCACAGGGGCTAGCCCGCCGAGGTCCAACAGCCCGGGTCGGAGAGGCAGGAGCCCCGCCCCGAGGCGGCCAGCAGGGCGGTGCTCCCCCACCCCCGCCCTCCAGATCTGAAACGGAGCCAGGTCCTCCTGCCTGAGGGTCCTGGGGCCCCGCTCCTGGTCATCACCCTTGGGGTTTGACCCTGGGGTCCCCTGCTTCCCCAGGCCTCCCCTCCGGTCATTACCCTAGTCTCTCCTTCATTCTCCCCAACCCACATCGACTTTTAATTCTCACTTGTTTGGGGTAGTTGAGGACCCAATAAAGGGAGCAGCAGGGACACGGGACAGAGGGGCGACAGGGGGTTGGGGCTGGGGGACAGAGATGGCCAAATGCAGGGATCTAGATGGGGCAGAGGGAGAGCACAAGGCTCCTGGGGAGCTGGGAGGACCCGAGCGCTGACCTAGCACAGCCCCTCTTGGGGCTCACCAAGACCTCAGCCCCTGGGGGATGGAATGACCCCACGAGGACACCCCACCCTTACCCCCGGACAGTCAGCAGCTCCGGTACCTGATCCGTAGAGGCTCCACAGTCCATAAGGACCGGGCCCGGCTCCCGGCACCTCCGGCCTCGTAGAAGACCCTCCTGAGCACAAAGGGGAAGGTATCGGGCCGGCAAGGGATGAGTGGGGAGGAGTCCCGCATCAGGATCCCAGGGGGCCCTCATCCCTCCCTCAGCCCGGCCCCCCACCTGTGCTGGGAGTCACTCTGGTCGGCCAAGGGGACGGTCAGACACTCGTCGTGGCCATGGAAGAGCCTCACCACGTGACCGCCGAGCAGGTACCCTGTGGGAAAATACACACACCCCCGGTCATGGGAGGCCACACCATCAGGCCTGTGTCCGCCAACCCCAAGCAGGGGTGTGGCAAGTGAGGGTGTCCCGCGGCAACCTCTCGTGGCCTTGTTTCTGCCTAGGGCAGCCTATTCGGAGGGTGCCGCCCCGGGACCGGCGCAGCGCCCTGCACACAGCGGGGCCTGGGGCAGGTCGGACAGACCAACGGAGGCAGGGGTCGTTGGGTGGGGGGGTCCAGCACGCGGGACTCACCTTCCACGATGCCGCCTGCTGAGCAGGTGGGGTGTACGTTCCACAGGGTCTGCAGAAAGGCCGCGTCCACGCCAATGGCGCCGTTGGACACGGACAGGTGCTGCAGCAGAGGAGAACCACGGCACCGCTGGCCAGGTCTTCATAGGATGCAACACCGAACCGACGGGAGCAAGACCCGCATCTCCACTCCGCGGAATGGGGGGCTTTGTTTCAGAGGGCAGAGTGGGCGGGTCCTCGCAGCTCAGCCGGCGTGGGTCAGCCTGTCCTTTGGGCCCGAGCAGAGCCACTGAGGCAGTTTCCCAGGGGCCACACCGTTGCCCCCATCCACATGGTGGTGATGGCTGTTGGGGGGGCACGGACCCCCTGACCCTGGGGATTGTCCGCGTTCGCTCCCCCTCACCAGATATCTCTCAGAGGAGACGCTGACGAGGATGAGGTCATCGCCGATCCGGACCTTCTCGCCTTCCGAGCGCTGTTTGGAGGTGGGGTGGATGGTCCACCAGCAGGCTTCACCTGGCCAGAGTCCGCAGGGTTAAAGGTCAGCAACCCAGGCCTCTCTCCAGTGCCCCCACACACCCCACTCTGCCCCAGGGAGGAGGTTGGAACACAGATCCCCAGAGAGTCATGGCTCAGCCATCAAGGCGGGCAGGGAAGAAGGTTACAGGGAATTGGGGAGCTCAGTCCAGAGAAGGGAAGGCCGAGGAGAGACTCTGTGTGTGTTTGTGTGTGTCTCAGGTGGTGGGAGGCCAGGCGGCTGCTTTGTTACCTTCCAGGCTAGGGAGGAAGCTGACTGTCATTTCCTGTGACCCCTGAGAACCGAGTAGGCAAAACTGCGGCAGGAGAGATTGAGGAGTTCCTTTGCTCCATGGCACCTGGAGTTCTGCAGGGGGTCAGCAGCCTGGCCCAGCCCCCCACCATAGTCTTTACTGAGAGCTTACTCTGGACCAAATGCAAGGCTCGATCCAACATAAGCAGATCGGGGATAGTCCCTGAGCCAGTGGGGGCTCCCTTTCTAAGAGGGAGGGAAAGCGGGGATCTTATTTCCACTTTGAAGGGGAAGAGACGGAGGCCCAGAGAGTGAGGTGACTTGCCCAAGCTCACACAGCGGGTGAGGGGCAGCCGGGACTGTGCTCGCATTGGCTACCATTCCTGCGTTGCTTGCGCTACGCCACACTAACAATGGGGCCCCTCTCCTGGCCCTTTGCCTCCATCCCGCTCCCTGCCCTCAAGACCCGATTCCAGGGAAGAGGTCCCCTGAGGGGTGGAGGGGTACAGAGGGACCCAGCCCCCATTCACCCTGTCCCCCTGGTTCATCCGATACATCCTGCAGTCCTCAGTATTCACCCCATCCCCCCATTTCCGAAGCGGGGGAGGGCAGCTCACCCACGGCGTGTTCCCGCAGTCCCACATCAAAGGCCAGCTTGTCTGTCTGGGACCGCGACATCGTCAAGCAGGTCAGATACTGCAACGGTGGCGGGGGCAGTGGGCAGTCGGCGATGGGCCTCCCAGGGGCTCTCCCCGCCCACCTGTTGTGTCTCACCCCGCCCCCAGCCCAGACCGGGCAGGGCACCCACCATCCCGCTGAAAGCGTGGCGCAGCAGGAGCGCATGGCCATACAGCAGCGTCCGGCGGCTGCCCCCTTGCGTGGCCTGCGGGAAGCAGCAAGGAGGAAGAGGTCCAGCTGGGTCCGACTGGCCCCGGGAGCCACCGGCTGCAGCCTCGAGCAGAGGACAACGACCCCCAAGCTGTAGGCTCCAGACCTAGCCCGAGATAGGAGCGCCCCGCGCTCGGCCAGAGGGCCTGAGCCCGGAGCCCCTTACCTGTGTTTGGAACTTCTCAGCAGCGTTGGACGTGGGAGAGAGAAGAGGAGGTGACATCGCCAGACCGGCTCACGGGTGGGCCCAGACTCGCCCCAGAAGGGTGAGCGTACAAGCCCTCCCAAGCCCCGCGGCACCTCGGCCTCTGGCCTCCCTGCTCTCTGCCCCGCTCCCCCGCTCCCACTCCCTAGTGCACACAGCGGACACCACGGGCCCTCAGGGGAGATGGAGATTGGCGGTGTGGCCTGAGGATGGATGGGGTCCCCTCAGGCCCGAGCTGGACGCAGCCTCGAGCCTGAACACCAAGTTCTTCCCACCCCACATCCTTTTTTCAGGGGAGGGGTGGAGAGGGCAACCGGTCAGAAGGGAAGGAGACGATGGACCCCGGCCATGGCTGGCAGCTTCCTCCGTTTCTCCGAGGCCACCTCTCAGACACTCACCCCGTCTCCTGGGTCCTCGCCACTGTTGGCCAGCATTTCCTGCAGTGCCCGCACAGACAAGGACTGCTGCAGCACGAAGTGGCAGATGCAGAGATCTGGGGGCACATACTGCCGCCGGGGCAGCACCGGGAGGAGCGAGACCTGAGGGTCAAGACTCTCCACCTTCCCCGGACCCACATACACACATGCGTATGCACATACGTGTGCACGCACCCCCACACACACAGTGCCGGGTACTGAGGGAGGGAAGGAGAAGGAGGAGTACTTGGCTCTGCCCTCAGGGGACTTCCCCACCAGTCTTGCACGGAGACTGTAAGTTCCAACAGTGAGTGAGAGGGGCCAGCCATGTGGCCTAGTGAAAAAAGCCCAGGCCTGGAAGTCAGAGGACCTGGGTTCTAATCTACGATCCACCACTTGTCTGCTGTGTGACCTTATTCAAGTCACTTCACTCTTCCGTGCGTCAGTCCCCTCATCAGCAAAAGGGGGATTCAATTCCTGTTCTCCATCCTTCTTAAACTGCGAGCCCCATGTGGGACCTGATTATCTTGTATCTACACCGGTGATTAACACAGTGCTTGGCACATAGTAAGTGCTTAACAAATGCCACGATTATTATCATCACTGTAGGGCACAGTTGGTCAACACCTAGCCTAGACAAGCCCTTCTGGAAGGTCTCTTAGGAGCTTGTGGAAGCCAAATCTCCCATGTCCCAGTGACCGGTGGCTTTGAGAGTATGCTCTGGTGCTGACTCCAAGGGTCCAGACCCCGTGGGGCTCCCAGAGGGGGTAGGTGGGTGGCAGGGTCTTACTTTGGCTTCAGAAGTTGGTTCCAGGAAGCACAATCGGTTGCCCAGTCCTTCAGCTGCCAGACAGAACTTCCTCTGCTCCTTGTGGATGTTGGCGACACACTGCAGCACCACCTCGTCCTCCTGCAGATGGAGCACCGTGAGAGGGGTGGGCGGGGGATGGGGGCACTCCAGCGGCCTCATGCCAGAGCCATGAGCCCACCGCAAGACTCCCACCCTTTCCCATCGACTCCTACAGAGCCACCCTCTGGAGGGGTGGGGCCCTCTGGGACCACCTTCCAAAATCATCCAAAACTAGGACTCCTCCTAGTCACGCTTTCCCTGGCGTTTCTGATCTGGCCTCGGTGGCAAACACACCCAGCAACAACCAGCCAGTGCACCGATCCATGCTTCCCCAAGCCTGCCTCACGCGGAATGCCCTTGTCCATCTGGGTCATCGAGCCAGCGTCTGGGGAGAACTGCTGAATCCGGGCGTCCTTGGGGTGAGGGGGCGGAAAGAGGAAAGGCCAGGGGAACCTGGGTGGTGAGAGATTCCTCAGGATGGATATCTAGGAGGCCGTTACAGTAGCATAGCCTACTGGAAAGAGCACGGATGTGGAAGCCAGAAGACCACTTGTCTGCTCTGTGATCTTGGGCAAGTCATTGATCTTCTCTAATGCCTCAGTTCCCTCATTTGTAAAATGAAGGTTCAATGCCTGTTCTTCCTCCCCTTAATAAATTAATCATATTTACTGAGTATTTACTGTGTGCAGAGCACTATACTAAGTACTTGGGAGACTACAATATAACAAGACTCCTTAGACACATTCTCTGCTTACAGCCTAGAGGGTTAAAGGCAGGCAAATGGCTCTACCCTGCTTTTTTTTTTATGGTATCTGTCAAGCGCTTACTATGTCATATTTGTTAAGCACTTACTATGTGTCGGGCACCGTATTAAACACTGGGATAGATACAAGATCATTGAGTTGGACATAGTCCATGTTCCACATAGGGCTCAAAGGCTTAATCCCCATTTTACAGATAGGTCACTGAGACACAGAGAGGTTAAGTCCCTTTTAGTCCGTGAGTCCTGTGTGGGAGGAATGTGTCCAACCTGATTATCTTATCTAGCCCAACACTTAGATCTGCACTTAGCATATAGTAAATGCTTAGTACCCACCCCATAATAATTATAATAATAGTTTTATTATTATTATTGTTATTAAGGTCTCTACACGAACTGTGCAGGGCAGGTGAGGCTCTAACTTGGGGGGCAAAGCTGGTCACCTCACAGATCAATCTCCAAGAGATGAGGGCCCAGCTAGCCAGTTATGATGGTTCAGGTCACCAACCTCTGCATGAACTTGAGACGCCAGGAATTGCCCTAACCAGGGAGGCACTTCAAGAGTTCTCCTTACCAGGCTCGTGGGCTTGTACACCTATACCCTCAAACACACACACCCACACACTAATACACACACGTGTGCATGTGCGTACAGGAGGATCGTGGCCTAGTGGAAGGAGCCCAGGCCTGTCAGAGGACCTGGATTCAAACCCTGACTCTGACAATGGCCTGCTTTGACCTTGGGCAAGCCATCATCAGTGGTATTTATTGAGAACTTACTGTGTGCAAAACATTATACTACGTGCTCGGGGGAGTACGATACAACAGGGTTTATATTCCCTGCCCAGTTATTCAGTGGTATTCACTGAGCACTTATGTGCAGTGTACTGTTCAAAGCGCTTGGGAGTGTACAATACAACAGAGTTGGTAGACATGTTCCCTGCTCACAATGAGCTTACAGTCTAAAGTCACTTAATTTCGCTGTGCCTCAGTTTCTTCATTGTCAAATGGAGATCCGATACCCATCCTCCCTCCTCGGACTGTTAACCCCATGTGGGACGGGGCAGTGTCCAGCGTGATTAACTCTTATCAACCCCCAGGACTTAGAGCAGTTCTTGACACATAGTAAGAGCTCAACAAATACCACAGTAACAGGTACTATTTTTCGCAGGGAGGGGGAAGGGATGAAGAGGTAAAAGGAGGGGTATGAGAGCGGAGTTGTTGGCAGGGAGAGAGGTGCCAAAGAGACTAATAACCAGTTGGGGGCCCGGCCCCACCCTAGCTGCCCTGGGGGCATAAGAGCAGGTGCAGCTACCCGGCCGGGAGCCCACGGGTGGAGATCCACCGCCCCAGCCTGAGCCAACCCCAACCTCCGGGCCCCGTTTCTACCGCCCTGCACAGCCCGAGGGGGAAAGGGAGGGGCGGAAATTTTAGAGGGAAAATAAACGGCCGAAACGGTCCGTAGGTCCCGCCGCTCGCCGGTGGCCACAGACACACCTATCCCCGTGACCCTGTCACTCACGATCGCCGGCGTCAGGTCTGGGGACCAGGGGCAGTCCTGGTTCCCGGTCACAGCGCCTGTCCGCCAGCGGGAGGGCTGTAGTGAGCACCCCACCTTGCCGCAGGCCGGCTCGGACCCCGAGGATCCGGGGCCAGGGCCTCCCTCCCTTCCTCCCCCCTCAAACCTCCAGCCCCGCCTCGGCCTGCTCCCTCCCTCCCCCGGCCCCCTACGTGGTAATGAACACCCCCCTGGGGCGGGGGGCTAGAGGACCAGCACCGCGCCTTCTCTTCTCACCTGTGACTCAATGTACCGAGAAACTCGCCCCCTCCTCCCACGCCGGGGACCTAAAAAGCAGGGTCCCCCGTGTCACCGAACCGAGGCACACCCCCTGGGACCCCCCGCTCCCGCCCCTCCTGCTCAGCCCGCTCTTCCCCTCCGAGGGGCAGGGGACCGACCTTCTCCGCTGACCTCCGACGGGGGGTGGCCCACGGCCCCTCGCTGCACGGAAAATACGTTCGGGGGGCGGGGAGGGGGGCCTAGGCGACCGAGGGCTCCTACGTGCTCTCGTGGGCCAGGGCCTGAGCCACCCCGTGGCACGGGAGGAAAGGGGCGGCAGATTTTGCCCAGGTTCTGATGAGAACAGGGGCCAGCTGGGCGGGGGAGGGAGGCTGCACGTGGTCCCGAAGGCCTGGCCTCCCCCGCCCCCCTGGGGAGGCCCAAAGGGGCTGCCCGGATGGGGGAAGAAGTTGGTGAAGAACCTGGGCTGCGGGCTAGGGAGCGGGAAACGGGGAGGAGGAGATGGTGGAGGAGCTAGATGGGGGGGACCCTGGGGGAGAAGAGAAAAAACAGGGAGAAGCGGGAGATGTATTTATCAATAATAAAAATGGTCTTTGTTAAGAGCTTACTCTGTGCCAGGCACTGTTCTAAACGCCGGGGTGGGGACAAGCAAATCCGATTGGACACAGTCCCCGTCCCACGTGGGGCTCACAGTCTCAATCCCCATTTTACAGGTGAGGTAACAGGCACAGAGAAGTGAAGTGATTTACCCAAGACCACACAGCAGACAAGTGGCAAACCCGGGATTAGAACCCATGACCCTCTGACTCCAAGGTCCGTGCTCTATCCACTGTGCCATGCTGCTTTTCAATCCTGTTGTCTGTCTCCCTCTCTAGACTGTGAGCTCGTCGTGGGCAGGAATGCATCTGTTGTCATAGTGTACTCTCCCAAACGCTTTGCACACAATAAGCGCTCAATAAATACGATTGAGTGAATGAAAGGTGTAGGAAGGGAAGGATGGTGAGGAGAGGAGGAGGCCAGCAATGATTCCCAGCCCAATCCCAAGGCATGCCGCCCCTCCTGGAACTCTCCCCAAGGGGCCTCCAACCTCAAATCTGCCAGATCACAGGTTTCCCTATCTTCAAAGTCTCCTGAAAGCCCACCTCCTATAGCAGGCCTTCCCTCGTTCTACCCCCTCCTCCGGGGCAGGTCATCCTTATCAGCCCCTCAGCACTCACGTGTGTAAATGTTTCCGGATCCGTTCTCGTTTCATGAATCCCCTTGGGCTTCTCACTACCTTAATCCCGTTAACGATTGTCTGCCGGTCGACGTACAGTCGCCTGGCAGGGACTGAATCGATCAAGGACAGGAATCTTGTCTGTCACTTCTTCTGTTTTTCAGGCATTCAGTACAGCGCTGTGGACGCAGCAGACGCCCAGTAAAATGCTCCTCACACAGCTGATATCCAGTACAGCACTTTGCACTCAGGCGCTCAGTACAGGACTTTGTGCCTAAAATACACCACTTGGCACACAGCAGGCACCTAGTTCAGCGCTTAATACAGTGCCTGGCACATAGTAAGCACTTAAATACCATTATTATTATTACAGCACTTTGCACACAGCAGACGCCCAGTACAGCACTTTGCCCACGGTAGGAGCCCAGTACAGTATTCTGCACTCAGTAAGTGCCCAGTTCAGTACTCTGCACAAGATAGGCCCCCGTTTCCCCCGTCCTCCCGTATTTTTACATCCTTGCAGCCTGATTTTTCTGGCTGCCAGCCTGGTTTCTCGGAAGTGGGCAGGGGCAGCCAGCGTGATTGGAGTAATAGCACCCAGCCGGGCCTGCTCCCGGCTGTCTTGCGGCTCGGATGGGCTCGGTGTTCCTCCGCCAGCTGTGCCTCCGAGCTCTCCCCTCCCGCCGGTGGCAGCGAGGACCTCCCGGGGAGCCCGGCCGGATCTCGTTGCCATGGCGCCCGGGCTCTCCGGATCCAGCGGGCCGGGAGCCCGGCTCCCGCAGAACCTCTGACACCGCGTCAGCTCTGTCGTATGGTTCTCTCCCAAGCACGTAGCACACAGAAAGCCCCCGATAAATGCCTCCGATTGATTGATGGCGTCTGTCTTCCCTACACCCCTTCCTCCCTCCGGAGGCTGCTGGGGTTGAGCGGAGGGAGGGCGGGCGAGGATGTCCAGCAAGGAGACCCCAAGAAGGTTCGGGTGGAAGTTCGGCGCACAAAGAGAAGCAGTGCGGCCTAGTGGAAAGAGCACGGGCCTGGAAGTCAGAGGACCGGGGTTCTAATCGCTCCTCTGCCTCTTCCCAAGGTCTCACAGCATACCAGTCATTTAACTTCTGAGCCTCATTAAATCCTACTCCCTCCTACTTAGTCTGTGAGCCCCCCGTGGACAGGGACTGTGTCCAACCTGATTATCTTCTAACTAGCCCAGCAATTAATACAGCGCTTGGCACACATTAAGTACTTAACAAACGCCACCACTGAGGGAAGTGTGGGGCCCTCACGGGACCTAAATCCGCAACCTCTCAGGCATGAGAATGATAGTCCTGGTTTCCAGCTGAGTGAGCGATGGAGACAGTTTTTTTAATGGTATCTGTTAAGTGCTTACTATGTACCAGGCACTGTACTAAGCACTGGGGTGTCCAAGCTTGGACACAGTCCATGTCCCACTTGGGACTAACAGTCTTAATGCCCATTTTACAGAAGAGGGAATTTAGGCACAGAGAAGTTAAGTGACTTGCCCAGGGTCCCAAAGCAGACAAGAGGCAGAGCCAGGATTAGAACCCAGGTCCTTCTGACTCTCAGGCCTGGGCTCCAACCCCTAGCCCACTCTGTTTTTCTGCCAGTGTCCCGAGGAATATTAATGTCTGTCTCCCCCTCTGGACTGTAAACTCATTGTGGACAGGGGATGTGTCTATTATATTGTACTGTATTCTCCCAACCACTAAGTACAGTGCCCTACACATAGTAAACACTCAATAACTACTGTCGATTGATTGATTGATCGATCGAAGGGATGGAGCCCTAGTTCCCAGCTTTGAGCCCCAGCTATTGCTTCCCACACAGCTCTCGGGGCTGGACCACGGCCTCACTCACTCTGTATCCCCAACCAGACCAGAGGCTGGAAATATCCCTCAGATCCGGTGGGCCTGCTCCAGCCACCCGCCCCTCCCAGCCCCACCCCACTGGCTACCTCCCTGGAAGCCCCCTTCCCCACCCTGTCCCCACAGGGACCGTTCAGATCTCTGGCTGCCGTCTTCCTTTCTCCCCTGGCAGGCAGCTGAAGGACGCATCTGTGGCCCTGAGGAATGACTGCAGATGCCTCTCTCTGCCAACGGCGGGTTCGGGGACAGCGAGAATCGGCAAGTTCCGGCTGGTTCCCGCAGGGCATAACCCGCCCAGGGAACGACGAGGGCCTGCGCTGAAAAGGGGCCCCGGGGCCACAGGACACTGACTGGATTAGTCGCAGCACTCCCGGGGGTCACCAATGGAGTCTTTTCCTCTACCGGAAGCTAACATGAAGCCCAGAGAGGCTGAGCCCCTGTGGTCTGAGGTCTCACAGCCCCTTAGCTCCCTCCCCCACCCTTCTTTTTCCCCTGGGTCAGCTGGCGGCCCTAGTGGGAGGACCTGGCCTCTTAGATTTGAGATCTGATTTCCTGCCCATTCTCCAGGCAGGACAGTTGTGCCAAGCAGGCTTCTTCTCAGGCCCGAGGGCGCCGAGCCCTCTCACCGCCTGTTCTTGGGAAGTCCGCTCCCTTCCATCCTCGCCTCAGCCCTGCACCTTTGAAGGAGAGACTAGCCCGGGGTGGGGGAAGGGGACTCAGAGAAGGGCGGTGCCCCCAGGACCCTGGCCTACAGCCCCCCAGCATCCTGGAAAGGGGCAACCTGACCTGGGGGGAGATAGGTTTAGTTTCACTGCTGGACGGACACAAGACCTGAGCCCCAGGCTGGGGGGTTAAATCATCCAAGGACCAGCTGTTCCCCAGCCAGGGGCGGGGCAATGGGAAGAAGACAGGAGAGGAAACTTCCCCCTCAGCCCACCTGAAAGGCTGACCCTATGGCAGAACCAGGTCAGTTGCGGGGAACATGGCGGGGAGGCGGAGATATAATGGGTGGGCGTTGGTGCAAGCGAGTGTGTACGTGTGTGCACCATCATCCATTCATTGCACCATCATCCTCGTCCGCACCATCACCACTGCCATAGCACCACCATCTTTGTCCTCAACATCATCGCACCGTCATTCTCACCTTCACCACCACCGCTACCATCACATCGTCATCGTCGTTCTCACCGTCGCCGCCGACACTGCCATCATCATCACCGTGGCCCTCTCCCAGTCAATCGATCAGTCCCAGTCCTAGCTACCAGCGGCACGTGCCCTGCCTGTGCCAGGCGTCCTATAAATGAGCTGGACAGACCCCTCCCGCCAGGGATTGACCATCTGAAATTTCCCAGATTTCTTCAGGGATCAAACTCCTTCTCCCAGGAGCGGGGGGTCTTAGCAGTTGTCAGGTAGCCAGTCGATCGTGTTTATTGAGTACTTACCGTGGGGAGAGTACTGTACTAAGCGCTTGGAAGAGTACAACACGACAATAAACAGGCACAATCCCAGCAGGTCTCACCGTAGGGGAGGAGTTATCGGGGAGAGGGGAACCCGGGACCTGTCTGCCCACTGCCATGACAAGCCCACTTGTTCTTAGGAGGGGCGAGAATATGGTGGGTAGGGGTGGAGCAGTGGGGAAGTGGACTCCTATTCTAAAGTCTCCCTCGTCTGGGCAGCTTGTAGGATTCAGGTCCAGTTATTAGAGGAGACTGGAGTCTCTGCTCGGAGCTGGAGTGGGGGTTGGGGGGTTGTTACTGGGGTCTCTGCTCGGGGTTGGGAGGGTCGGTTGGGGTCCCTTCTCGGGGTTGGGGGAGTTGTTGCGGTCTTCCCTCAGGGTTAGGGGGGCCATTGAGGTCTTTGCTCGGGGTTGGGGGCGGTTGGGATCTCTGGTCGGGGTTTAGGGGGCAGCCGAAGGTCTCATCTGTAGACGAGAGGGTGGCTGGGGGCGGCAGGGGTCCCTGTACAGGGAGGGGGGCGGACGAGTTGGGGGCTCTGCGTATGAGGAGGGCAGGGTCGAGACCAGCGGACCCCCAGCTCTAGAGGTCAAGATGTTTAGAAATGGGGGGGCAGGGGAGGCTCCCCGCCTCCCGGGCCCCCCTCCTCCCGAGACGGCTCCTTAGTCGACGCCCCCGAGGCGCGAGGCGGATGGGTGCGCTCGCCTCACCCCCCCACCCCGGCCCCAACCCGGCCCGACCGGCACGTACCGTCCGCAGAAACTGAATCTCGTCTTCGGCTCCTTCGGCTCCCTCGGCCATGGCTCGGGGGCGTGAGAGGGGGGCGGCAGGGCCGAGGAGACTGCTGGCCTCGGCTCGGCCCGGTCCGGTCCGGTCCGGCAGCGTTCCTCGGTGCGGTGCGCTGTGCGTTGTGCTCTGTGCGCGCCTCCCGGCTCCGGCTCCGGCTCCGGCTCCCTCCCCGCCCCTGCCCCCGCCCCGCAAAACGCGTTTCTCCGCGCTGTCCTCGCCGGGTCTTCTGGAGAGCCTGGACAGCGCACCGCACTGCAGAGTCCGCCCGGCGCCCGGCCCGGCCCGGCCCGACCCCGGAGCCCCAGCCAGAACCGGACCTAAAACCGGATCTGGAACCGGAGCGGGAGCCTCAGGCGAGCTCCAAACAGAACCTGAGCTGGAACCGGAGTCCCAGCCCGGACCAGACCGGAGCCTGGTCCAAAACCCAAGCCTAAACCCAAGCCCAAACCCCAGCCCACACCCCAGCCCAAACCCCAGCCGCAGCCAGAGTCTGATCTGGAGTCGGGGCCAGAACCGAAGCCCGAGCCGGAGCCGGAACCAGATCTGGAGCCAGACCCGAGGCCGCAGCGGGAATCAGACCCGAGACCGGAACCCGAGCTGGAGCGGAATTAGAACTAGAAATGGAGCCGGAACCCCTGCTGACCTCAACCCATTCCGGAGCCCAGAAACTGAGATGGAACCAGACCAGGGGGCTTAAGCGCCCCCCACCCTCGCACCTACAAGGAGTCCAGGGGACTGCACTCCAGGGGTCAGGAAACAGAGGGATCCGGCCTCCTCCTCCTCCCAGGACCCTGAATCCGGCAGTCTCCTCGCCCCTGCGACCCCTTCAGCCACCCAGACTGTACGGCTGAGGCCCGCTCAGGGGTCGCCCTCCCCGCCCCCCGTCCCCTGCCCCCTTGGTGCCTTTACTCCAGACCTCAGAGAGGTCGGAAGCCCTGCCCATGCTGGACACTGGCCCAGATGAGGCCAGATGCGGCCAGGGGCTAGCACGGAGATGCCCTCCGCATCCTTCTTCATCTGTGCCCCAGAAGCCCAGAACCGAGGCCCCGGAAAGTGGGGCGGGAGAGGGGGCGGAGGTGGTGGGGGGAAGGTTAAGGTCGTCTGCTGCTCTCCACGGCTCTAGTGTGGACACACAGGGCTCAGACAGAGGGGCAGAGTCGGGGGGTACTTGGGGCACTAGGGGGGAGTCCAGGGCAGCAGCTGCCCCCTAGCTCAGACGGACTCTCTGTCCCTGCAGCAGGGCCAGAATAAGCCCAGCCCCCTGATCGCAGTCTAGAGCAAGAATGGGGGAAGTAGGGGCAAGGGGGAGCGTCCAGTGCAGAGTTGTGCTTCCAGGACCCCAAGGAACAGAGCTAGCCTTGGGCCCATACGTCAGGCTGTCCTCCCACTGGAGTCAAGGCCACCCTTTTACCCCCACCGGATCGGGGGCTTCCTGAGGTCAGGGCTGTGTCCGTCCCATCTCCCCCGCCGGACCTGGGCCTCCCTGAATGCCAGCGCTAGGGATCTGTTTCCCATAAGCTCTGCTGCGCTTGGGGAAGTGCCTGGTGTTGCCTGTGGGGAGCCACCTAGGCGCCCCGCAATTCTTTCCCCACGAAAGGGGCAGCTGCAACCGTTTGTTTCCAGCCTCCCGATTGCTCCTGAGGCTGAGATCCGGCCACTGAGGAAGTGGCAGTTGGCCTAAGTCCCGCTCGGCCCAGATCCAACGCCTCTGACTTGGATTTCTTGATTTGGGGGCCTCCCGGTAATTCGGGTACCGGGATTTGTGGGCGCTATTATGGGATCTTTATGGGGGCTACCTTTCCCCAGTCACCAGGCCAGAGCTTGACGGGGGGTTGCGGTTAATTCGGGGGTGGGGAGGGGAGACGGAGTGAGTCTCACTGCCACAGGGTGAAACCTCCTCCCAGCTGGCAGGATCCGACCTGAGCTTCCTGGGGCCGAGCTGTGTCCAGCCTCCTCCTGCCATGGCCGGGGCGAGCGTCTCGACCACACTTGTCTGGGCGAAGGCCTCGGCAAACTTCATTCATTCATTCAGCAGGGTTTATTGAGCATCTTTGATGTGTAGGGAGCTCTACCGTGGGGAGTGCTATTATGGACCCCTGCGGGGTGCGGGGAGCTGCTCGGGTCTTCGGGGATAGCAGCGTGGCTCAGTAGAAAGAGCACAGGCTTGGGAGTCAGAGATGGTGGGTTCTAATTCCGGCTCCGTCACTTGTCTGCTGTGTGACCTTGGGTAAGCCACTTCACTTCCCTGTGCCTCAGTTCCCTCATCTGTAAAATGGGGGTGAAGACTGTTAGCCCCACGTGGGACAACCTGATTACCTTGTACCACCCCCAGCGCTTAGAAAAGTGCTTGGCGCATAGTAAAAGCTTGACAAATAACATCGGCATTATTATCATTATTGTAATTAAAAAAGTTGGTATTTGTTAAGTGCTTACTATATGTATCAGCTGTGTGACTTTGGGCAAGTCACTTAACTTCTCGGTGCCTCAGTGACCTCATCTGTAAAATAGAGATTGACTGTGAGCCCCATGTGGGACAACCTGATTACCTTGTATCCCCCTCAGCGCTTAGAACAGTGCTTGTCACATAGTAAGCACTTACTAAGCGCCATCATTATTATTATTAAAAAAGACAATTCAGGTCTGGGTCCCCGGCCCACAGGGATCTCCCAGACTAGGAATACTTAGAGGGAGGGGAGAGAATGGGTGATAGTAAAAACAACCTAGGAAAACAAGGATCCCAGTAAAAAAGAGTAAGAGCTACAGTTACATGAAGGCAAAAGGAGCATTTGACGGGCTCCAGGCTGCCCCTTCACCCCTTAACCTCCCCTCAGCTAAGCCCCCTTTTCCCCCTTTCCCTCTGCTCCTCCCCCCTCCCTTCCCCTGCCCTCACCACTGCGCTCATTTGCACATATTTTATTACCCTATTTATTTCATTACCCTATTTATTTTGTTAATGAGGTGTACATCCCCTTGATTCTATTTATTGCGATTACGCTGGTTTGTTTTTGTCCGTCTCCCCCGATTAGACTGTAAGCCCGTCGATGGGCAGGGATGGTCTCTATCTGTTGCCGAACTGTACGTTCCAAGCGCTTAGTACAGTGCTCTGCACATAGCAAGCGCTCAAAAATACGAATGAATGAATGCCCCTGCAAGTCAGTGGGACTAACGCAGCCGCAGCCGCAGCCGCCGCAACGGCCTCTGCTTAAAACTTGGACGCGCATCAAAAGTAACAACGGGCTCTGACGTTTCTCCTCCTCCCCTCCTCTGGATGTCGTCACTCCCAAGCCTCGAAAGGCCAGCGTCCCCACACGGGAGAAATGATCCTACTGATGAGAATCTCTCCGGGACATAAAAGAATCGTCCCCGTGTTAGGAAAGGGCGAAGACGGGCAGTGATGGGTTGGTCCCCCCTTTCCGAAGAGGTCTAGAGGCAAGAAATGTTGGGGAAGCAGGCCAATCCATCCATCTGTAGTATTTATTGAGCGTTTACTTTCTAAATGGAATTTAAAAGCTATGTGCCATGCATTGTACTCAGCGCTGGAGTAGATACGAGGTAATGATAATGTTGGTATTTTTAAGCGTTTACTATGTGCAGAGCACTGTTCTAAGCGCTGGGGTAGATACAGGGTAATCAGGTTGTTCCACTTGAGACTCACAGTTTATCCCCACTTTACAGATGAGGTAACAGGCACAGAGAAGTGAAGTGACTTGTCCGCAGTCACAGAGCTGACAAGAGGCGGAGCCGGGATTCGAACCCATGACCTCTGACTCCCAAGCCCGGGCACTTTTCACTGAGCTCAGGTTGGACTCAGTCCGTGTCCCCCGTGGGACTCACATCCTTAATACCCATTTTACAGATGAGGACCTGAAGCAGAGAGAAGTTTAGTGACTAGCCTAAGGTCACACCGCAGACAAATGGAGGAGCCGGGATTAGAACCCAGGTCCTTCTGACTCCCGGTCCTGTGCTCTATCCACTAGGCCATGCTGCTTTTCAAGCACAGTGCTTCTGTGTTTAGAGTGGGTGAGATCTACAGGTAGGCTTTGGCTATCAGCTGTCCACACCTCAGCTTCGGCCTTCAGAGGGCCAGACCGACTGGAGAGAGACACCCCCGAATAGCCATCAACCCTTCTCCGCCTCTGCCCAGGGCCGAACAAAAGACACCCAGCAGGACAGGATCCCAAGAACAGCTCTCCCGGGGCACTTGTCATGTCCGGGGCCAAAGTCCGGAGGCAAAGCCGAACATTTTAAGAGGCGACCCCGCTTTTCTAGGATAGTTTGGGTCTGTCTTTAGCTTGAGGGCAGGGGGATGGGTTAGGCGGTAAATCAATCAATCGTACTTACTGACGGTTTACTGCCTGCAAAGCATTCTACTTAGCGCTTTGGGGGTACAATATATAATAGCCCCGCCCCTCCCCCACCCACCCTCTGCTCTTCTCCCTTCCCCTCCCCTCAACACTGTGCTCATTTGTATATGTTATTTATTACCCCATTTATTTTGTTAATGAGGTGATATCTCCTTGATTCTATTTATCTTGTTGATGTCTTGTTTTTGTTTTGTTCTGTTTTGCTCTGCTGGGCAGGGATTCTCTCTGTTACCGAATTCTACATTCCAAGCGCTTAGTACAGTGCTCTGCACATAGTAAGCGCTCAGTAAATACTATTGAATTGAATGAATGAATTACAGAGTTGGTAGACATGTTCCCTGCCCACTACGAGCTTACAGTCTGGAAGGGGAGACAGACATTAAATAAGTAAATAAATTACGGTTATGTACTCCACCCTCCTCCCATTGCGATCCCCTTACCCCTAGTCCCGCAGTCCCCCTTCTCAGACTTCTGGGCCCCCCACACCCACCTCTCAGCCCACCCACCCCTCCCGGCGCACTG
This sequence comes from Ornithorhynchus anatinus, assembly GCF_004115215.2. Lineage (NCBI taxonomy): Eukaryota > Metazoa > Chordata > Mammalia > Monotremata > Ornithorhynchidae > Ornithorhynchus > Ornithorhynchus anatinus. The sequence continues at coordinate 41,829,844 of NC_041740.1, forward strand.
ACCCTACACGTTTTCAGGGCTTCTCCAACTGAGAGCATTCATTCATTCATTCAGTCGTATTTATCGAGAGCTTACTGTGTGCAGAGCACTGTCATAAGCGCTTGGAAAGTACAATTCAGCAACTAGTAGAGACAATCCCCGCCCAACAACAGGCTCACAGTCTAGAAGGGGGGGGGGAGACAGACATCAAAACAAGAAATAATAATAATAATAATAATGTCAGTATTTGTTAAGCGCTTACTATGTGCAGAACACTGTTCTGAGCGCTGAGCCAGCTGCTTCAATAAATGCCGTAAAGAGGCGTCAATGGCATCCATACGAATGAACAGAATTATAGATATATGCACATCATTAATAAAATACATAAAATCAATTAATATGTAAATACGTACAAATATACACAAGTGCCTTGGGGCGAGGAGGGGGGATAGAGCAGAGGGAGCAAGCAGAGAGCAGGGGTCGTGGCTGAACGACCTGTGAGGTGAGAGAGGTTGGGAGTGAGGTGCCGGCGCGGTCCGTCTCTGCTCTTTTCCTAGGATTGTTCCCCACGAAAGACTGCGGGATCCCCTTTTCCCCCTCCAATTCCCGGGAACTCACCCAGTCGGGAAGAGGTGGTTAGAGCGCCATCTGGTGGGCGAGGCTACTCCGCCCAGTCGGTACGGCCTTTCTCTGAAGAGATGGAAAGAATAATAATAATGTTGGTATTTGTTAGGCGCTTACTATGTGCCGAGCACTGTTCTAAACGCTGGGGTAGATACAGGGTAATCGGCTTGTCCCACATGAGCCTCACAGTCTTCATCCCCATTTTACAGATGAGGTAACTGAGGCACAGAGAAGTTCAGTGACTCTTCCAAAGTCACACAGCTGACAAGTGGCAGAGTCGGGATTCGAATCCACGACCTCTGACTCCCAAGCCCGTGCTCTTTCCACTGAGCCACGCTGCTTCTCCTAACAAACCCGGCCTCGATGACAACAGGCCGTAGTCAAACGCGAACTCTAAAGAAAAATGCATAAAGACGGCCCATGCTTCCTGGCAAGCCTCCAGGAGGCACAGGCAGGATGGGGACGAGGAAGGCGATGGTCATGGCCCTGCCGTCTTTTCCTTGGGATGGAGGGGACGTCTGGGGGGGGGGTCAAGGACAGTGGAGAAGAGGAGGAGGGATGATGAGGAAGAAGAAGTGGAGGAGGGTGTAGGGTGCAGCCTCTCTGGACCCCACACAACATCCCAGACAGCAGACCGGATCAGACGCTAGGGTAGACATCGCCTTGCCCGCTCTCTGCCCAGCTCACTGCAGGGAGGCCGGAAAACTCCCACGTGACTCTAGAAACACCTTCCCCAAAGGGGGATTCTAGACCTCGGGTGATAGGGCGGGGGGGAAGGGGCGTCTATGCAGCAATATCTTGGTCTCTCATGCCCCTAAGGACCGTCTTCATCTCTCATCTGGCCTCGGAGGCCTTGGCCGAGATCAGAAAACTGCGGGAGGAGGGGCAGGACGGGTCCCCTAAGGCAATCTAAAGTGGTTGCTCCCGGACTTCTATCGCCCTGGCAGACAGGACGGAGGTCAGAGCGGACCCTTGCTCCCTCGGCATCCAGCCCCCTGCCTCCCTTCCTTTTATCCCGCCTTCCCCCTACGGAGGCCCCGGAGGCAGCATGCAGAGTGGCCTTCTGCTCAGCTTGGAGCTCGGGAGTACGGGGTGGGGGAAGTTCGGAGACGGGGGATGGGAGATTGAGAGGGATTTCTGTTTCCTAAACCCATGGTTGGCTGGCTAGTTGGTGGGTAGGTGGGTGGGTGTATGAATGGATGGATGGATGAATGGCTGGATGGATGGATGGATGGGTGGCTGGACAGAAGGATTGCTGGGGAGTTGGTTATTGAATATATTCCCAGAGAGCTGGGGAAGGTCCAAAGAAGTAGCTCGGAGCTCGGGCATATCTCTGCCCTACTGGGGACTGCCCAGTTTTAGAGGGTAGGTCAGAAGCAAAGAACGTGACAATTAATGCCCCTGACAGTCAGCTACGGAGTCGACAAATCAAGACCCCGTGTCTGGCAAAAGAAAGCTGAGAGCCTTCCACCAGACAGGAGGCCTTCGTTCTAAAGGACCGCAGGCTCCTCTACACCGCAGGCAGGTATAAAAGCTTGGAGATGCCGGTGCAGGCCCACGAATGTGAGTTTCCAGTGTTCGTAAACAAAAGTCGACCCCATCCCCTTGTGCTGAGGCCCCATTCCCAGTCTCACTAAAGCACGGACTCGGGGTCTGTACCCTGGAGGGGTGGCTGTGTCCTGGGGTGGGGGAGGGATGCTCTCAGAGGAGATGCCTTGAAGTGCTGTGTCTTGGGAGGTTCCTTGGGAGGGATGTCTTGGAGGTTGTGCCCTGGGAGGGTATCCTGGGGTGCTGTATCCTGGGAGGAATTGCCCGGGGGGGGGGGGTGCTCTGGAGGGGTGTCCTGGGAGGCTGTGCCCTAGGAGGCTATGCCCTGAGGTGGGGAGGGTGCCCTGGAGGGAGTGTCCTTAGGAGCACTGATCTTCCTCCAGCTCTCAGAGGACCCCGCAAGAATTCCTCCTGGAAGGGCCCAAGCTGCATCACCAGAGGCTCCATACCTGCGTCTCCACTCGGGAGACACCAACACCTGTGTCTCCAAAGGTTTCCAGGAGACATCAACAACTTTGTCTCCACTGGCTCACTGAAAATCTGACGTCCAGATCTCCACGGGCTCACTATGGGTTCAGCACAGGCTCACCACGGGTTTATCAAGGGCTCACCGGAGACTCCGGCCTGAATCCGGGCCTCTCTCCTCCAGACAGCAACTGGCTCCACTCGCCAGACCTGACCTGACCCCGCTGAGATGAAAAGCTGATTACGCGGTGAGGGCAGATGGAGGGGAGCCTGCCGAAGCTCAGCCTGGCCCTCGTTCAGTGCCCTACATCGCCTAAGGATATAATCTCCTGCCGCCTCCTTAGGGAGCCCCGTCCCGAACCTTCCCGTGCTCCCAGGAAAAGGGATCGAGACTCTGAGCCTGAAATGGCAACGCCTGGGCTTGCCTGGAGGGCTTTGGCATCACCAGGGTGGGGGTGGACTGCCCCTGGCACCTCAGGACCATCATGGCTAGCGTAGATACGCCCCTGATACACCATCAGGATTGCATAGCTTAGGTTTTCCCCCAGACTTCAAATCCCGAATCACTCAAAGAGGATGGCCAGTGTAGACACCACCAGGCTCCAAGACCTCTCAGTTTCTCCCCCAACACCCCACATCAAGAATGACTAGTAGAGAGTCATCCCCAGGCTGAGCGACCACCTCAGTGCCTCCACAACTTCCTAACATCCAAGTGCTTCGATGGCTGCCCAGATTGAGGAGGTCAAATTTCTTGCTCTCCCAAATCGCTGAGACTAGGACCCCCCACACCAAGAGCAGGACCCACTGAGATCAAGATGGTCCTTCCCTGGCCTCCTCCTGAGATCAGTGGGGGTCAGTGTGCTAGTGATTGTGTGGTGGTCTCGGGGTGTATGGTGTATCATTATGTGTGACTATCTATGAATGTGTGTGTGTGTGTGTGACTGTGAGATGGAGTGTGTCAGTGAGTGTGTGTGTGTGTGTGTGTGTGTGTCTAAACCAAACCAGATTTGTCATAACATTCTCAGATTAACCGACACAAATCCGGGATATACTAAAGGTGTCCCTGAAGACCACCCAGCCCCTCTCCCAACGCCCCGCTCTTCACTTTCAGTCTGCAGATGTGGTCTACACCGTCCCTTTTCCAACTCACTTTGCACTTCTTTTCCCCGCGGGCCTGGGCCCTCCTGCCCCTGCCAACTCTTCTCACCCGGGGATCGCGGGGTACTGGGCTGCGGGGGGCCGCGTTAGAACGGCGCTGGGCCGGGGGAGGGGCTGGAGAGATTTCCCCTCCCCCTGCAATCTGGCCTGGGTCACTTAGGTGGGAGGGAAGACTGGGGGCCCCAGGCCTGTACAGAGAGGCGGGGGCTCAGGGGAGAGTGATGCCCCTTGCCCCGATTCTGGCTGTGAGTTTGTCTTCCTGGAGCTTCCTCCTTTTCCTCTTCCTCTTCTCCACCCCCTCACCCCACCTCGGCTACGGCTGGCCCCAGGCCTGTCCGGAGTCGGGGGGAAAGGGAGACCGGTCATCGGAGGGCGAGACCAGTGAGACCCCTGTAACCCCGGGGCAGGCCCTGCCCCCGCTCCTCTGCCCCAGGTCGGTTGGGCCGGCCTGTCCCCGTCCCTGTCCCTGTAGGGTCTGTCCCTCGGTTGGGGACGCCCCCAGAGCCCCTTCTGGAGCATCGGGACCGCTCCTGGCCCCGGCCCCCTGGCCCCCGGTCTCCCGGCTCCCGGCCCCTCGTCGCTCTCCCCGCTCTGCGGCTCGGCTGCGACCGGGGATTGGCCATCGGCCCTGCCCGTCCGCCCTCCCGCTCCTTCCCCTCCCCGCCCCCAGCATCGGGCGGGAGGCGGGGGGAGTCCGGGGCCGGACAGGGGGCCGGACAGGGGGCGGGCCGGGGGCGGGGCCGAGGACCGGACTCAGCATCCGCAGCATCCTGGCCGCCGCCGCCGCCGCCGCCGCGGAGCCTGAGCAGGTAAAGTCCCCTCCCGGGCGCGCTGTCCGTCTCTCTGTCCGTCCGACCGTCCGACTGCCGTCCCGCTCGCCGGCGCCCACATCTGCGCCCCCCAGGCCCCCGACCCACACCGCTAAGGACAGGCCGGGGCAGAAGGATCCTAAGGTCCGGGAGGGGTCCTTGGAGCGTCCGTCTCCCCAGCCGCCCGGCCCGGCCTCTGGGCTGCGATCGGGAGGAGAGAGTTAATCCCGCTATCCGGCTCGGAGTTGTCTCCCGCCAATTAATCTTCCCGCAACCTCCATCCGTCCCCCCCGCCCCCAACCCCCCAGCGTCCGGCTCTCCCCATTTGGCCGAGCCTCCCTTCTCTGCCCCTGAGCAGCTGGGTGCCCCTGAGCAGCCGGGCCATTCACATAATCTCACTGGGCCTCGATTCCCCACTCGGGGCCGTGGGAATAATTTATTATTCCCTTCTTCCCTCCTCCCTCCCCCAACCCAGGGTTGGAGTGAAGAAATCCGGGTTTCTGTTCTTGAGATCTCTGGGCTGTTTGGCGCAAGTATGGAAGGATATTTCGCGGTGAAGGAGAAGGAATGGAAAGTTAAGAAGTATTGGAAACTGATGGGGGAGTTATTTACTATTATTATTTTTTTAAGTATTTACTATGTGTCGATCGCTGTTCTAAGTACTGGGGTAGATACAAGTTAATCAGGTTGGACACGGTCCCTCTACGACATGGGGCTCATAGTTGAATGTGGAAATACGGAGAGAGTGCAGGACTGGGTGGGGGAGCCTCATTTCCGGGGCAGCCCCTTGGTTCACCCAGGCCAGGCCTCTGTCTCTGGTAGGGACAGCAGGACGCTTGGACCAACTGGGTGTCTGTCGTCCTCCTGAACACCGGCTTTCATGCTTAGGGATGGACTAGCCAACACCCCTAAAATTCTCCCTCCAGTGATCCAGCAAAGACCACCCAACACCCCGACTCTCCTCTCTCCATCCCTGAGTCTCCGCCAGTGACCCGGGACGGATCATCCAACATCCGTGACTCCCCTCTCCATCTCTGACTCTCCCCCACTGAACAAGCACGGATCGTCCAACACCCCTGACTCTCCCCTCTCCATCCCTGACTCTCCCCCAGGGGCCCGGCATGGGCGCCAGTCCGTGGATCTGTCCAAACCCCCTGGACCAGGTGGTGTTTCCGGCTGCACGGCTTCCTGGAGAAACGGATTTCCTGTGCTCCCTGTGGTGAAGAAGCGTTCCCTACTGTTGGTCCTGAAATTGCACCCCTCCAGCTCCAGTGGGGACCCCTCGCTGTGGGCGGAGGAGGATTTGGGGAGCAATGATTCCCTCCCACGGCCTCCATGGCTTTGCCTTGGGGTCAGCAAGCGGTTCAGAGCAATGACTCACCCTCCTGGATCTGCCTTTCCCAGTTGCAGGGCGGAGGACCGGGGCGATGATATGCCCCTGGGCAGGGTTGTCATGGTTGCCGAAGGCCTGCTCTGGAGATGCTCAGACCTCCTGGGCCTGAATTCTGCCCAGGATCGCCAACCTCCAGCTAGGCTAGTTTTACAAAGCGAAATTGTATGCACGTGTTTGTGTTTGGATGCTTGTGTGTTTCTTTGGGCGTGTGTGTCGGTGGGTGGGTGGGAGTGCGCCCAAGTGGTTTTCGGCTCATGGAGCGGTGTCTGTGTACGTGTCTGTAAATCTGTGAGTGTGGATGCGGGGGCGGGGAGGTGTGAGAGCGTGGTTGTCGGCCTGCAGGGAGCGGTATGTGTCTGTCCATTGCAGTACACAAGCCATTTCTCCACCTCTCTGCCGTCCAGGGAGTCGCCTCCGCCCAACTAACGGCCCCTGTCCCTCCGACAGCTCCGGCCTCGAGCATGAGGAAAAGGGGCTTCTCCGCCCCTGGAAACGGGAGCTAGCATTCCTGGCCTCGACGCTCTGGGCGCTGGGCTCTGGGCCCTGGGCTCTGGCCTATGGGATCGGGGCTCTGAGCACTGGGTGCTGGGCTTTGCGCGCTGGGCGCTGAGCACTGGGTTTTAGGTGCTGGTCTCTGGACGCTGAGTGCTGGGTACTAGACTCCGGGTGCTGTGCTCTTGGATTTGGGAGCTGGGTTCAGAGAGCGAGACCGGCCTTTGCCCAAAGGGCATCCTCGTTTTCTAAACTCTTTGAGCCCAGAGGCGGGAGGCCAGTCAGACCTTGGCCTCCCTCCCGCCGTGACCCCGCCGCTCCCGCCACTCCTCGCAGATAGAGCGGATTTCCTCCATTAGGGCCACTGGAAAAGGAAAAGAGGTTCAGTCCCACTGTCTAATTTCACCAGGCCCATGGCAGGGTTTTTCCTAACTCCGGGCCTCTTTTCAAGGTTTCTAAAGGAACAGGAGGAAGGGAGGTTGAGGGGCGGGGCGGGAGAAGGAGGGAGGGGTCGGTTCCCCAGGCCGAAGAGGCCCGGAGCTGGGAACGGCGGGCAAGGGGCCTCTCGATTCCTCCTAGACCGGAAGGCCGGAAACCGGCCCCGTGCCAGGCCCCGTGCCAGGCGCTCTCTATTACCCACACTCTGCCCTGCGGAGCCTCCGGCCTCGCTGGCCACCGAAGGCAGAGGGCAGAGACTCCGGTTTCTGCCTCCCGGCTCCCCCCCTGCTTTTCCTTGTCTTCACTGGCCCAAGGGAGTTCGTCGGCGGAAACGATACATTTCAGGCCTCCAGTACGGGGGAGAGACACTGAATCTGGTGCTATCCGATCCTAGGATTCCCCCTCGACCAGGCGCTCCTGGAGGAGGGGTTCTGTCCAGAGTCTTCCTTGGAGAGGTCCTCCGGGCTGGAATTTTAGGGCCAGACCTGGCCCAGCGTCTCCTCCTTGGGACTCGCCCTCAGGTTCAGCCTGATACCTCCCTTCCAGAGCAATGTTGCTTGCTCCTGAGCCTGATGTGGGGAAGGGGGGGGACCCATGGGATCCTCAGGGACAATGGGATAGGGGAAACATTCATCTATCTTCATGCCAACTTGGGGGGCCAAGTGCTCAGAGCGCTCCCCTGGGAGGTCAGGGGGTGTGCAGAGGAGGTGGGGTCAGAGAGACTTCGATGATGGCCCTTAGTCTGCAGGTCGTAGGAGCCGTTGAGGGACAGGGCCATACACTTCCTGTCTGAAAAGGGCCGGGGAAGCTGAACGGATCTCTAGGAACCAACTGCCAACTCTGGACACGGAGCTACGAGGGGTCACTGCAGTCCAGAGGGGTTTGTTTTGACCCATACATGGTCCGTACTGGGTCACTGGGGGAGTCAGGGATGGAGAAGGGAGAGTCAGGGGTGTCGGATGGTCCGTTTTGGGTCACTGGGGGACAGTCAGGGATGGACAGTCAGGGGTGCTGCACGGTCCTTGCTGGGCTGGGCCTGGGTGGATACTGTAAACGTCCCCATGGGAAAATTACATCCCTCCAAAGTGGCTCCAAGCCCGACCCCTTGGTGACAGTCCAGGGAGAATACGTTGCTGGACCTCTCTCCCTGCGGGGCTCTGGAAGGAGGTGGGAAAAGACCAGGACGAGACCGATGAGGGACGACTGAGTAAACCTCGGACTTCCAGGGCTGGACGGCCCTCCAGGGGTCATGTGGTCCAGCTTCCTGCCTCAGAGGGGGATGACAGTCGGCAGGCTGACAGGGCTGCCCTGCCTTAGCCTTGGACAAGCAGCTCTCTCTCTCTCTGTCTCTTTCTCTCCCTCCCGCCAGGTCCTGGGTTCGAGGCCCGACAGAGAGTGAGGACCCGCCATGGAACCCCGCCACGCGGCTCTGCGCCTGCAGCGGCCGGTCACGGAGCTTTGCCGCGTCAGCTTCTACCCGCCGAGGCCCGGGGACCGCCCTCTCCCGGCCCCCGCGGACCCTCCGCTCCGGCCCGCCGGCCCCGAACCTTCCCCGGCCGCGCTCTCCCGGCTCTCGGCGGGGGCCCGGAGCCTGCTGGCCGGCCTGCTCCTGGGAGCGACCCCCGGGCCCGGCCCGGGGCGGCGGGGACAGGCTGTGGCGGGGCCCGACAAGGGTTTGGATGGCGACCGGGGTCCCCGTCGGGGAGGGGCGGCCCAGGAGCCCCCCGCCGCGTCCCCAACCTCCAGGGGACGGCGGGGCTGGAGGCCTTCACTGCCGGAACGGAAGAAGCCGGGGCTGGACACCCTGGAGGCGGCCTCGGGGCCCCCAGGAGCCCGCCCGGCCCCCGCCCGCGTCCCGCCGCGACCCCGGGCCCGGCCCCTCCAGGGGCGAGGGGGCAGCGGGGCCGTCGGGGGCAGCGACTGCCCGAGCGGGGAGGGCCCGGAGGGCCCGCCGGGCCGCAGGGCGAGCCCCGTGGGCCAAGGCCGTACCCCGGCCTCGGACTGGCCCCCCCGGACGTTGCGAAGCGTGGAGAGCCGGGGTCGGGGGGACGGCGGGGCCCGGTCCTCCAGGCCGCGGCGCAAGGAGCCGGAGCCGGAGCCGGCCGGACCGCCCCCGGGGGCCGCCCCCCGCCCCCGGCCGCAGCCCAGGACCCTCCGGCCCCGGCCGCGCCCAGCGCAGCGCGACCCCCGCGCAGCCGTCCCCGCCCCCGCCACCGGACCGCCATCCTGGCCGGCGGAGATCGGGGGGTCGGGGTCGGAGCGGGACCCCCCGGAGCCCCAGAAGCCCCCGGCTGTCCAGGAACAGAAGCCTGAGGCCCGGAGGAGAAGGACGCGGCCGCAGCAGCCCCCAGGTCGGTCCCGGCTCTGGACCCTCCTCTGGGATTTCCAGGCCAGGGCAGGGCGGGGCTGGGGAGGAAGAGGAGGGAGCGGGAGAAAGAAAGAGCAGGGGGAGTTGGCTTCGTCGCCCCTACCTCCGCCCAGCTGCTCTCCCCCTCGGGGGTTGGGCCGCGACGGTGTGCTCCGCTGATGTCCGCGTGACCCGGGGAGAGGCCGTCGGAAAGTCCGCGGGGTGGGAGGTGGGGGACGGGGGCCGGGGGCGGGGGGCTCAGATGCCGATGTCCGCCGGCCAGCTGGGGGCCGGACCCCATCGCCCTCCCGGCTTTCTAGGGGGCTGGGTCCCCCTCCCCCACATTGGCAAACGGCTATACTCCCAGTGACACTTACATCGTGGCTCGGTGGAAGGAGCCCGGGCTTGGGATTCAGAAGTCGTGGGTTCTAATTCCAGCTCCGCCACTTGTCAGCTGTGTGGCTTTGGGCAAGTCACTTAACTTCTCTGTGCCTCGGTTACCTCATCTGCCAAATGGAGATGAAGCCTGTGAGCCCCACGTGGGACGACTTGATTACCTTGTATCTACCCCAGCGCTTAGCACATTGCTTGGCACGTAGTAAGCGCTTAATAAATGCCATCGTTGTTATACAAGACACTCACACGTAAACACAGTGTTACGCAGACACAAAAAAATCACATGCACTTTCACACACACCCAGGGAATTCATTCACAGATACACCCAAGGTGACACAGACACAGTGACACACGATTGCGTAGACAAACCCACAGTGATACCGCGCACACACAGAGTGACACACGATTGCACAGTCACAGATATGCAGACACGAAGAAAATCACATACATCCTCCCACACATTCACATATAGACATCAGGAGACACATGCAAACACGGCTTCACATACCCTCGCGAACAGTGACACACATACAGTGACATACACACAGTGACATGCACACAGACGCACACCAACATGCAGACACGTGCAATACGTTACTCACACACATTCAGACACATAGGAGCATGCAGACACACACACTCAGAGATACTTGAATGAGAATTCCCTCAGGGGGTGCGTAGGTGAGATGGGCGGGATCGGGGAAGGAAACTGAGAATTAACCAGTTTCCCAGCTCCTGCTCCTGGATCCCTCTTGCTTCAGAGTCTCTCGTTACTGTATCTTAGGACGGACAGGGCAGGAGATGGGGTGACTGCTGTCTGTGGAGAAAAGACTGACGGGGTTGTGACTCTCCTGGACCGGAGAAGCTAAGTAATTGCCCAGAACACACAGCGAGGCCTCGCCCAGCTGGGACCAGCCCTAGACTGTAAACTCCTTGGGGGCAGGTAGCGTGTCTACCAGATCTGTGGTATTGTACTCTCCCAAGCGCTTAGTCCAGTACTCTGCACAGAGTTAGCGCTCAGTAAATACGATTGATTGATTGACCATATCCACCCCGAGGCATGAAAATATTGGGCCTCTGTCCCTGGAGCTTGGCCCTCTGGTTGGTTCTCATGTCTCACCTGCCGGTTTTCAGGACCCCATGGTCCCGGGGGAGTTCCTGGCCCAGACATACTTGGCAATCAATCAATCGATCCATCCATCACTTGGCCCACTGTGGGAGCTGGGCAGTTTGTGGGATCTGATTTGGGAATTCCTCCCCAGAAAAGCTTCCAGGTCCTCAGGCTGACGGCCAGGATTTGGGCTCTTCCGAAAGGCTTGGTTGGAAGGCAGGAGTAGGGAGAGTTGTTGCGTGGTGGGGAAAGAAAGCAGAAGGTCCAGATCTTTACACTCTGCATTTTCCCTATCGAGAATTTATTTTAATGTCTGCCTTCCCCACTAGACTGTACGTTTATCGTGGACAGACAACGTGTGTACCGATTATATTGTACTTGGACTCTTCCAAGCGCACACAGTAAGCGCTTAATAAATGCCATCGATTGATGGAGGAGTGGCGGGGGGGGGGGCGGTTTTGGGTGTAGGACGAAGGAGGAGGAGGAGAAGGAGATGTGGGGAGAGGGAGGCGGGATGGAGGATGAGGAGGGGGAGGATGAAGGGTAGGCTAAGGAGATGGAAGCGGAGAAGGAGGAGGAACAGGAAGAGGAAGAACAGGAGGAAGAGCAGACACTCTCGAGGATCATTCTGCCCCCCTGGTCCAACCGGCCTAGCCAGGTCCCTGGGGACCTGAGAGGAAGGGAGGGGGGCTGGAGGCAGTGACATCCCAGGGAGGAGCTGGAGCCGGTGATGACGTTGGCGAACTGGGACGATTTCCAGGCATTCTGGAGGCGGGGGGGCGGGATCGCCCCGGGCAGCCGCCTTCACCTCCGCCTTCTTCCCCCGCAGCCTCCACCGGTGGAGGCTGCGTGCGTGGCTCCCACACCACCTCCTCAGCCCTCCAGCTTGTCCGTGGCCCCGGGCCGTCCGGAGGGTCCTTGCTCGCGGCGTCTACCCCCAGGGCCCGGTGCCCAGGGCTCACGCTCGCATCCCCCCTCCCCAGCCCCGCTCCCAGCCCGGGCGTCTAAACCAACGTCCGAGTGCTGCTGACCGACGCATGGACCAGGCGGAGGAAAGGGGGACAAACGAGGAGGGTGTGTGTGGGGGTGTGGGTGTGGGTGGGTGGGTATGTGTGGGTGTGTGTTTTCATGCATTCATTCTATCGTATTTATTGAGCGCTTACTGTGTACAGAGAAGCAGCCTGGCTTAGTGGAAAGACCACGGGCTTGGGAGTCAGAGGTCTTGGGTTCTAATCCCTGCTCCACCACTTGTCAGCTCTCTGACTTTGGGCAAGTCACTTCGCTTCTCTGTGCCTCAGTTACCTCATCTCTAAAATGGGGATGCAGACTGGGACAACCTAATAATAATAATAATGTTGGTATTTGTTAAGCGCTTACTATGTGCCGAGCACTGTTCTAAGCGCTGGGGTAGACATAGGGGAATCAGGTTGTCCCACGTGGGGCTCACAGTCTTAATCCCCATTTTACAGATGAGGGAACTGAGGCACAGAGAAGTTAAGTGACTTGCCCAGAGTCACACAGCCGACAAGTGGCAGAGCTGGGATTCGAACCTGATGACCTCGTATCTACCCCAGTGCTTAGAACAGTGCTGGCACATAGTAAGCGCTTAACAAGTACCACCTTCATTATTATTATTACAGAGCACTGTACTAAATGCTTGGGAGAGTATAATATAACAATAAACAGACACAATCCCTGCTCACCAGGAGTGTGTGTGTGTGTGTGTGTGTGTGTGTGTGTGTGTGCTGGGGGAGAAGCAGGCGACCCCGGACTTCCCTAGAACAGCTTGCTCGGCTCTGCCCTGTCCTGCCCGGTCTCGCCGCTGCTTCCGCCCGGGGGCGGCGGCCCTGTGCGGGCCCCGGGGGCCGTGAGGTTGGTCCGGGCTGCGGTCGCGGGATGCGTTTATTGGGCTCGCGCCGGGGCGGAGCTCTCAGCCCTCCCTCCTTCCCTCCGGCTCCCCGCAGGCACCCGCCTGGCAGCCGCCCAGCCTCACACCCGCCCCGGCCGCCCTCTGCTCTTCCGACCCCCGACCCTCTCCGGGACCGGGTCTAGGGCAGGGCGCTGCGCGCGGAGGGGGCACCACAGGCGGCTTTGGGCAGGGGTGGACAAGAAAGAAGGAGTCAGGTCTACACTACTAAATTATCCCGAGCACGGGAGCCAGGGACACCCACTGGACCTAGAGGGAGGCTAGCTCAGGACAAAAGGCAGGAAACACGGGCAGGGTCCAGAAGAGTTTGGACAGTACAAGAGCGAGCTTCTAGGCTGGATCACCGGAGGGAAAGACAGGAGGGAGAGACAGGAGTAGAGAAGGGAGAGTCAGGAAGGTTGGATGGTCCGTACTGGGTCACTGGGGGAGTGTCAGAGGAGAGGGGAGAGTCAGGGGTGATGGATGGTTCCTGCATGGTTACTGGGGAAGAGTCAGGAATGGAGGCAGGAGTCAAGGGTCGTGGTTGGTCCGTGCTGGGTCACTGGGCTAGAGTCAGGAGCGGAGACGAGAGAGTCAGGGGTGTTGGATGGTCCAGGCTGGGTCACTAGGGGAGAGTCGGAGATGAAGAGAGGAGAGTTAGGCGCAGTGGATGATCGGAGACGGGGAGAGTTTCGAATAGGGAGAGGGCCCCAGGGAGAAGTAACGGGGAACACTTTTCTGGGGTAGTTAATTAGGAGATGGAGAACTTGGAGATTTTCCTTGGGTGTTTTTGAAAGTGAAAGTTGTTTGTTTTTTTTTGGGGGGGGGGGGGATTTACCCCTGGGAATTAGAGCTCCGGGGAAATCCATGAGGAAAACTTGTGAGAAATAACTCATCTTTCCAGGTAGAATGGCACCTTCCCTTCCCCTCACCCCACCCAATCCGCTCTCCCTCCTCCCGTCCCCCAAGGCCTCCGGTCTATCGAGGTTGGTGTCAAGCCAGAAACGATTTTGTGGACGGAGGAATTCCTCTTCACGCTAATGAAAACCCTTTTCTCTAGGAAGCCCTCCCAGATGGGTTCCCAGCCCCTGCCCACAGTTCTGACTTTAGACTTTTCTGTTATTGGGCTCGAGGGGGAATTTTATGTCAACGTATCCTCCCTTCTGAGGTTCAGAATGCATCTTGGCTAGTGAAGCTGAATCCTTTTCCCCTTGGGGATCCCTATCTGTCTTGTCTCCCCCTCCGTCTGGCAGCCCCCCGAGGGCGAGACCGTGTCTTCTCCTCCCTCTACCCTTCACCCCAGCGCCAGCCCCCTTATACTGCAGTGGCTGGTTAAAATGCTGAGGATAATGTTGAGCTCTTACTATGCGTCAAGCATTGTTCTAAGCGCTGGGGTAGACCTAATCAGATTGGCCACAATCCCTGTCCCACATGGGGCTCACAGTCTTAATCCCCATTTTACAGATGAGGTCACTGAGGCTCAGAGAAGTGAAGTGACTTGCCCAAGGTCACACATCAGATCAATGGTCGAGCCGGGATTACAACCCAGGTCCTTCCAACTCCCTGCTCTATCCACTGGACATACTGCTTCTTCCCTTTTCCCACGATCCTTCTGCTCCCAGCCCGTCCTCCCCTTATGTCTCTCTCCTTTCCCCGCGAGGTTGGCAGTGTCCATGGAGGAACTGGGTAATATCAGGCCTCGGTTTTCCCACCTGGCCGCCTCCGAGAGCTTTTGGGAAGCACCTGGAGACTGAAGTGGTGCGAATGTGTTGGGGGTGGGAGGGGGGTACCAGATGGAAGAATCTGAGCTATTGGATGGCCCATCCGCTCCGGGGACAGATCCAAGCCACCCGCTTCAGAGATCCCAAATCTTTTCCCCGCAAACTCTGCATCCTAACCCCTTCTCCCCAGACCCAACCCCAGCCCCGGCCCCGGCCCGGCCCCGTTCACCCTGACCCCGACCCGTTCTCCCCACTCTAGCCAGGTTGGGCCCGTTCTCCTCCCCCCATCCTTCCCCTCGCCCCCGCACTCAAACGCAGTGTGGCCGCGGGGCGCGAAGTGGGGGAACCTGTTCGCCCCCTCCCTGCCCCTTCCTCACGTGACTCACGGCTGTTCACACGCGGCTCCCCCCGCCCAGCCGCGCCCTCCCCCTGTGCAGCCTCAGCTGGAGCGGCCTCTTTCCCTTTGTGGGGGGCTCCGGACCCCCCTCTCCCCTCCTCCCAACCCACAAACTGCGGACATGTTCGCCGCCGGCTCTCCGCCCTTCGGCGCCCGGGGCCGCTGTTCCCCGCGAGTGGTCGGGACCAGGCTGGACCCCTCCGTCCCCACGGGGAGGCCGGGAAGACCCCGACTGTCAGCGCACCCCGAGGAAGGTAAGGACCCCTGCTCGCTTGGTGGCCGCCTGTTCGGCCCTAAAGGAGACCCGCAAGGGTCCTAGGGGATTCCTGCTCTCCCTCTCCCCCTCCCTGCCTTCTCACCGGTCAGCGAGCAAATCTGGTAAATAACTTGGCGGGGACCACGCTCAGAGACAGCCCATGGACAGGAAGATGAAAGGGGAAAACTGTCCGGGGACTCCTCTTCCTCGCTCCATGGACGCCGTCCCAGAGACAGAGACCTGGAGCTAGAGACACAAAACCAGAGAGAGACAGAGAGGGAGCTAGGAGAGAGAAAGAGAGACAGAGAGGCAGAGACTCAGAGGTGGGGGGAATCCCAGCATTTGAGGAGGATGGCTGCAGGAGGCGTTGGGTGGTTCCCTCGGTTCCCTCTCTGTGGAAACAACCTCAGCTCAGCAGGGAGCTGGGCGGTTTCCTTTGGGTTTCTGGAGCGGATCGGGCCAGGCTAGAGCCTCAGTACTGCCTCTTCCACCCTCTCCCTCTAAACTATTACCCACCCACCCACCCCCGCCCACCCCACGGTCGGGAGGGACTGGTTTCCTCCCGCTGCGGCCGCGAAAGAAACGGAGAGGGTGTCTTGTTCCCTGCTCCCTCCTGGAATTGCTGTGCCTTCCCGGGAACGACACTAACCTTCTCTGGGCTTCCCAAGCCTGCCCGATGGAGTTCTCTGGAAATCCCCCGCCCCCGGCCCCTTGGCACTCCCTTCTCCCCACAACCCCCATGGGAGGATTCCCCTAAGAACAGGCGGAGAAGCTGAAGCCCAGAAAGGGATGATGTCGTCCCCGGGGTCACACAGTAAGTCCACGAGAAGGGAAAAGTCTCCACCAGAGAACCGAAATTGATCTAGCTCTTTGGATTACCATTTTCCCTCCCTCTTTCTGAGGGTTAAATCACGGGCTGGGATGGGTGGGAGGTGGTCCTAGAGACTCTCCCCTCGGGATCCCCAAGCCCCTACCCACAGCTCGGGGGCGTTCGGTCTCTGGTGGGAGCGTCTGCAGGAGGGGCAGGGGTGAAGAGCCCGGGCTTTCAGGGGAAAGGGAGGGAGACCGCTGGGAGGGCCCGGTTAATGTAGTGGGGGAGAATTCCCCCAGGCCTGTCCGTTCGCGCGTTTTTCCCACCCAGATCAGCCGGAAACAGCCCCACGTTCCGCCCCACGAGCAGAGACCTGGTTCTCGGGTTGGCCGGAACCCCGCGTTTCCGGGCGGGAGGCTCTTCCCCTCTGGCGCCTTGCGGTGTCTCGTACTGGGGGGCGGGGAAGACACACGGAGGGTGTGCAGGTAGGGAAGGGGTGGGAGGGGGGAGGAATCAACGCCAGAGGTCTCTCCATACTGCATATGTTTCAGTGTCCTGGGCAGCCCCAGAAACCGTCGGTACCCACCCCGCGCCCAGCCACCTCATCTGTGACCCACCCCTTATCCTTAGCCCACCCCTAATCCTTAGTTGCAACAGCGTCACCCCAACCCCGCCCCAGCTGTGACCGCATCACGTAACCTGTCAGCCCCCCATCCCAGCTGGACATACCATCATATCCCATTCCCAGTTTCGGCTCTTCCCCCTCCCCCCCGCCACACACACGTCTTCTATAACCTTCTCTCTCTCTCACACACACACATACATACACACACACATATGCCAGCTGTATCCCTCCTCATACACGGACTCCAGTTGCACCCCTCGCATCCCCAGCTTTGGTTCTCTACACACACGGACACTGGCACACGTCAGCTGTGACCTTCTGCTTCCAGTTGGGCCCCTCCACAACACACGCACACACACACACCCACACAGATGCCAGCTGTGGAACCCCCTACTCCAGCCGGACTCCCATCCCATCTGAACCCCTTATGCCCAGCTTGCCCACCCCCAACCAGGTGTGACCTTCTCGCTCCAGCTGTGGAGCGTCCTCGTCCCCGTGCCACTGTGGCCTGGAATGCAGGGATCCGAGAGAATCCTTTCCCTAGGTTTTTCAGTCATCCGGTCACCCCTAGGCTTGGAGGCGCTTGGGGCTGCTGGGCCGGAGTTCGCATCTAAGCCTGGTTCCTCCCACCCCCCAACCCCCCGCGACCAACGGTCCTGCCCACAGCTTCCCCCACGATTCCTTGATCTCGATTTCCTGGCGGTCTTCCTCCCCGTGGTCTTGGGGAAGGGGAGCGCAGACTTCTTCACTATCCCGGGACGGAGTGGGGGGAAGGGAGGGGTCTGACCCGGAACAGGGTGGGGGAAGCAGTGCGGCTCTGTGGAAAGGGCACGGGCTTGCGATTCAGAGGTCACGGGTTCTAATCCCAGCTTCGCCACCTGCCAGCTGTGTGACTTTGGGCAAGTCACTTGACTTCTCGGTGCCTCAGTTCCCTCATCTGTAAAATGGGGATTAAGATTGTGAGCCTCATGTGGGACAGCCTGATTATCCTGTATCTTCCCCAGCGCTTAGAACAGTGCTCGGCACATAGTCAGCGCTTAACAAATACCAACATTGTTATTATTATTACTATTACTTGCAGTAGAACAAACGTACTTTTCTGGCTCCGCCCGCTGGAAATGGGACCGAAGAGTGGGGTTCGGGGGCTGGGCTGGGCTGCGGCCGGTGGGGCCGGAGGGCCCAGGGAGGAACCTGTGGTCCGGGCCCAAGCTGTCGGTGCTGCTGCTTGGGTCTCCCCCCGCTCCCTCGCCCCCCCGGGGAGCCCGTCTAGGAGCAGAAGCCGCGGACGCCCCGCGGGGCTGAGAGGGGTAGGATGGCCGGCTGCGGGGAAGGGGCTGGAAGACGCCGAAGAAAGGTTTGTTCTTCGGGTCTTGGGGTCTTGGAAGCAGCGTGGCCTAATGGCAGGAGGACGGGCTTGGGAGTTAGAGGACGTGGATTCTAATCCCGGCTCCGCCACTTGTCTGCCGGTGACTTTGTGCAAATCGCTTCACTTCTCTGTGCCTCAGTTTCCTCATCTGTAAAATGAGGATTAAGACTGTGAGCCCCACGCGGGACAACCTGATTACTCTGTATCTACCCCAGCGCTTAAAACAGTGCTTGGCATATAGTAAGGGCTTAACAAATACCGTTATTATTATTATTCTTTCTGACTAGCCGAGAAAGCAATTTCTCTTGGGAGA
Organism: Ornithorhynchus anatinus; assembly: GCF_004115215.2. Lineage (NCBI taxonomy): Eukaryota > Metazoa > Chordata > Mammalia > Monotremata > Ornithorhynchidae > Ornithorhynchus > Ornithorhynchus anatinus. The sequence continues at coordinate 41,848,000 of NC_041740.1, forward strand.
CCGTCTTGGGAAATCGGGGGGGAAAAGCCGCGGGACCTCAGACCGGGCAACAGGCTCAGACCAGGGCTCTGGACGGTCCGCGGCCCCGACACCACTGCGGTGGCCATTTCGGCCGTGAAAGCAGAATCAGACCGTGAATGCTCTTTTTGGAAAGATGCCAGCTCCCTCCCCCATGTGACCTCGTCCAGGGCTGAAAAGTCGCTGCCCTTCCCAGCGAACTTCTGCGACCGCTTACTGCGCGGGGTCCCTGGAGGCCGCAGATGTTGGGGGTACGTTGAGGCTATTTCACCCCACATTAACTGAGGCTAGGGCGCAGCGTCAAGGGCAAGTGGAGAGAAGCGGGGTGCTTGGGGAGGTGGGCGATCTCCTGAGGGATGGGTTCCATTTCTTGCTCCCTGCCTTCCTGCCCTCTTCCCCTCTTCATTCATTCAATCGTATTTATTTAGCGCTTACTGTGTGCAAAGCACTCTACTAAGCGCTTGGGGGAGTACGATATAACAAGAGACACATTCCCTGCCCACATCGAGCTCGCAGTCTAGAAGGGGAAACAGACATTAATATAAAAAATTACAGATATGTACACATATATATGTATATATATACGCTGTGGGGATGGGAGGGAGGATAAATGAAGGGAGCAAGTCAGGGCGACACAGAAGGGAGTGGGGTGGGGAGGAGGGCTTAGTCAGGAAAGGCTTCTTGAAGGAGATGGGCCTTATTGATGGGCCTTCAATAAGACTTGGAAGTGGGGGAGAGCAATTATCTTAGTCAGGAAGTCTCTCTCTCCCCCCGGCCCCTAGTCTCGGACTTGGCCGCCTGGCTCCAGCAGGAAGCAGTGGGGCGGCGGGGGATCGGACCGAACAGAGGAGCGATTGGCAGAAGCGTGGTCATCCTTCCTTGCCGCATCGTCACGAGGCCCGAAGCCGGGGGCAGATTCGGGCCGGGGCCACCGGGGGGGTGGGGCGCGGGGGCGGTCAGGTGGCAAATCCCGTTAGATTCGGAGAAGGCTTCTGGACGGAGCAGGAGGCTGGGGCAGGGCTGGGAACGGATCCCTTTTTCATCCCGAGAAGGAGATGGAGATTTGAGAAAGGACTGTGTCTTAAACGGGTGAGCTGGGCCAATGCAGAATTGTCGCTTCTCAAAGGGTCTCATGCGAGTGTCTCTGCTGGATGGAAGGGAGAGTCAGGGATTGAGAAGGGAGAGTCAGAGGTGTTATGTGGTCTTTTCCTGGGTCACTGGGGGAGAGTCAAGGATGGAGAGGGGAGAGTCAGGGGGGTTGGATGGTCCGTGTTGGGTCACTGATGTAGAGTCCAGGTCTGCTGGGGCGATTCAGGCTCGTCACTGGGGGAAAGTGAGGGATGCAAAGGGGGAAAGTTGACGTATTAAATGTGCATTTGAGAGAGCAGCTAAGCCCATTGCGTTTTGGGATATGCTTTGGTCTGATAAAGCCAGCTGAGAAGATGGTTAGATAAGTAGGTAGGTGGATAGGTGGGTAGATGGGTAGGTAAATATAGATTCCCTTCCTAAGGCAGGGAGGAGTTGCGACAGGTCAGTCACGGTGCCTCCCTCCTCAAGTTTGCTGAAGAAGTAGAGTCAGGCCTTTGGCCATGAAGCAGTGAGCATGTGAGTTGGAGTGGGCACGCACATGATGGTGACATGTTGGGCTGAAGTGGAGTGTGTACTCGCACGATGCTGACATGTTGGGTTGAGCTGTCGGAGGGGTACTGGGTGGTGAGGAAAACCCGCAGATCCCTGCCCCTAGGGTTCCTCTGGGAAGGTTGGGGGTTCCAGAACCGGTAACGTTTGGGGAACGAGGAGTGGCCAGGATTCAGGGCAGTGCCAGGTCGCGCAGCGCTCATGAGACCGGAAACGACTGGCACTTGGAGGCCCCAGGGAACCGCCTCCTGCCCCTGGCCCCCGGAGGATCGGTGACTGTGGACTCGGTCGGGCCTTGATCCGAGAGAGTCTGTGTGTGTGTGTGTGTGTGTGTGTGTGCGAGAGAGAGAGAGAGAGAGAGAGAGAGAGAGTATGTCTGCCACTAGGGGTGAGGTCCTACCAATCACGGAAAACCTACCAACCAACAGTAAAACAATCTTTCTTAATGAGCGGCTTCTGGGAGTAAAGCGCCGTCCCGGACGCCTGTTTTCTGGAGAGAGCAACACTAAGCGCTTGCTTGTGCCTAATCGACCCTGGGTGGCTATACTGTGCAGGGCGCTGTACTAGCTCTCACTGTGTGGAATGCGCTATGCCGGGTGCTTGGGACCAGACGACAGAAGACCTGGCACTTACCCCATCAATGGACGAAGTCACGTGTCCCCAGTCCCCTAACCCTATTGTTTCTGCTTTGCGAGACCCTCCGTGTGCCCTCGTCAACAGCATCGTTCCCTCCTCGAGGGGGTTGGATCCCTGAGATGGGCACGCGGTCGCCCCCCTCCATTCTGCCTGGCAGCGTCTAGATACCAGGCTGGTCCAGGGGCTGCCAGACAATTAGCCGAGGCCTGCCCAGGACAGGCGGGGGCAGCGGACTGAAGGGGGGTAAGGACGAGTGTGTGTGTGTGAGAGAGAGAGAGTGTGGCGGGGGGAAGGGAATAACGCAGGCAGCGCCGAGGAGAACGATCAGAGTAGGCGGGATGTGGAGGATTTGGGGAGCCCGGAGGAGCTGTGAGGCTTCCCTGTGCCCTGTGCCGGCGGAAGAGCTGTGTTGGGAAAGAGCGGGCCGCTCCAGCAGCGGCTCCTTCTCCCATCCCGCCTTCCACTCACGGGCCAGACACGCAGCCCCACGGGGCTGGTTTTGCAACCGAAGGCCCAGATTGTTCTCAAAGCAGGGTCCCAATTTGCTCCCGTTCCCTGGGCCCCCACAGAGCGGAGTGGTCAGTGTGGCCTGGATCCTTTGCTCCCGAGCGGAATGGTCAGTGTGGCCCATGCCTTTTGCCATCTGTTATGCCCTGTCATGTCACGTCACGACGCGATTCCAGGTTTGGGGTTTGCGGTTTGGGGGAGCTGAAGCCTGAGGAAGTGAATGGAGAGGCCCTGGGAAGCTAGATGGGTATCTGGAGACCAGACAGGAAAGAGGGCCAGGAATCCACGTATGAGTTTCTAGAAGGGCAGTCTACAGGGACGTCCACCTGGCTCTAATCGTGTTCTGGGGAAACCGGTGGGTGGGGAGGGTGGTGGTGGTGGTACTCAGAGAATCTGGTTCCTTGTCCACAGTGACCTCCTACACCCCAAAAGCGGTGGTTATGGGCGGGTGGGGAACACACACTCCCCCATTCCCAGGCCTGAAGCTACCACCACGCCCCAAGTGCCAAGAACTTCAAGCCAAAAAAGGCTTCGTGCTGCTCTCCACTGCCCCATCTCCATTATCCCGCGCCAGACCCCATGGGGATCGAGGTCAGATCAATAGTATGTATTAAGTGCTTACTGTGTGCAGAGCACTGTATTAAGCGCTTGGGAGAATGCGATACAACAATGAAAAGATACATTCCCTGCCCTTAATGAACTTACAGTCTAGATCTCTTCCCCGGGGTAGAGGGGTGGGGGGACAGGGAATAGCGGACTCCAGGTACGGTCCACGAACTCGGCCACGGGGGTCCGGAGGGTCCTAGCTGAGCTCCCCGAGGCCCGAGGCCAGCGGTAGGGTCAGCAGTCTCTGAAATGAGCCTCGGGACTACGAAGTACCAGCCGTTTGGCCGAGGGCCAGGTCCGGGAGGCGACGCGGTCTTCTGCTGCCCTCTGACGGGCGACGAGAGCTCCGAAGGGAGCGGAGCCGGGAACCGCACCGGGCCACGAGGGAGCTCTGATCATCTCCTCCTTTCTGCCGGAATCCCGCAGGCCCCTCCCCGCAGAAGTCCGGTCCGACCCACGCCTCCAGCCAGGACGGGCACGGACAGGTCGCAGGCCCTAGGCCAGGCCCTTCCCAGCCTCCCGGGGGTCAAGAGGAGCCAGAGAAGCTGAACCCCAGTGACTTGCACCTGGACCTCTGGGTGAGTAGCCTTAGGCGGTGGGCACTCAAGGGTCTCGGTGTCCATAGGGGTGGTCAAGGTATTTGCTGAACGCCTACTGGATGCAGGGCATCGTGCTGATCGCTTGAGGAAGTCCAACAGAAGCCCTAGACATATACAATGCCCACGATAAATTTATACTCCAATGGGGAACAGAGACCAAAAATTTTACAAAAAGAGTGATCAAAATAAGCCAATGACTTTACATCTATTCATAAGTCCTGAGAGCGGGTCTCGTTGTTTTTTAAGCTCTGCTGAACAGAAGCTGTGTCTCCCCTTCTCCATTATATTGTCCCAGGTGCTCAGTACAGTGCTCCGCATACACCAGGTTGGAACCTCCTTGAGGGCAGGGATCGTGAATAGTTTGGCCTAGTGGAACAGAGCTCAAGCCAGGGAGTCGGAGGACCTGGTTTCTAACCCTGGCTCTGCCCCTTGCCTGCTGTGTGGCAAGGGTCCGGCAAGTCATTTAATTCTCCCTACCTCGGTTTCCTCAATTGAAAAACCGAGATTATATCCTCCTCCATCCCCCTTAGACTGTGAGCCCTTTGTGGAACAGGGATAATGCCCAACTCGAGTATCTTTTACTTACCCCAGCACTCAGTACATTGCTTGGCACGAAGTATGTGCTTAACAAAATATCACAGTGAGCATTATAATTCAGAGGCAGCAGGCAGAGAAGGGGATGGAGAGAGAAGCTCACAGTTTATCTCTAAGAGTCTCTAGGTTGGCACGGGACAGGCCACTCTGCCACTCCCATTTCTAATATATGGAAACAGGCTCTAGAAGTTGGCTGAGCCACGTGGCCGTGATTGGTGGGGGAAGCCAGATGGGCTGCTGGCTAGAGCACGGGCCCAGGAGTCAGAAGGACCTGCGTTCTAATCCTCTCTCTGCCACTTGTCTGCTGGGTGACCTTTGGAAAGTCGCTTTACTTTTCATGCCTCAGTTACCTTATCTGTAAAATGGGTGTGAATCTGTTAAGAGTGTGAACCCTAAGTGGGACGGGAACCGTGTCCAACTTGAAAATCTTTTATCCACCCCAGCGTTTAGTTCAATACCCGGTACACAGTAAGCACTCAACAAATACAGTAGGGGGGGAAAAAAGAGATACAGAAGGAGGAAGAGGAGGACGTGAAAAGGAGGAGATAAACGGAGACAGAGACATGCAGAAAGACACACAGGGACACGGGTAGGGGGACACACACACACCAGATGCTGTCATATAGAAACCCATATACAGAGACCCAGAGGTACAAACACAAGGATACCTTTCCACCTGTTGTCCTGTTGTGGGGATGGTGGGTTCCTGGGTTCTGTGGGCACGGGTATGGATACTGAAGCCGGTAGGGCAGAGACCGTCTCCCCCTCTTCCCATCTGAAGGTGGGGGCAATGCCCGGAGGTCTCGCCGCGTTCCCCTGTTCCCTTTTCCCGATCCCAAAACGCCCCTCCGCCGGTCCTGGCATCCCGCGCCCTGGCTCCTCCCACTCACCGGCCCCGCCCCAACCACCATCCGCAATTAGTATTCACAATTTCATCCGGGGCCTGAAAGACACCAGGCTACCGGACTCGGAGCCTGCCCCGCCTCTCTGGTTCCTGGCCCCTTCCACGTGGCGCCGGGGGGAAGGAGCCGTGAGCCCCGTTCTGCGCAGCGGAGGCCGGGAGCGGGGCCCAGGCCGTTTGGGCCATCTGAGTGGGGACTTCCCTGTCCCCTCCTGTTGACCAAGGCTCCTCTGACCGCCTCCCACCCCCATCCAGGGGCGTGGGCGGGGAGCGGGTTGGGGGTGGGGCCCTGACTCCAGCCCGCGGGCGGAGGAGGCTGTGACAGGCGTCTCTTGGGCGTCTGTAATTCGGCCGCCGCATCGGAGCCGAGGCCCAGGTGGGGCCGGTGGGAAAATAGAGCGGGTTCCTCGAGGTGGGCTGGGGGCCCAGCTAGGACGAGGCTGCTGACCCATTTCACGGAAACGAGAGCCAAAATTGGAGGGGGGTGTTGAATTCTATTCTCTTCCCCGTGCGAAAGATTTAAAGACTTGAGGCCCGGACACGAGGGGGATTGGCCGAGATTGCAGCCGGAAGGATTTCGGCTAGACTGTGGGAAGACATTTTCAGGGTCGAAGAAGGCCGTGGGCGGTGGGCTGGCCAGAGGCGACTGAGGAGCCGAGCTAGGCCACCTTGGGTCTGGGGAGACAGGTGGTGAAACCTCAAGACGAAATGGGTTACAGCGGCTGGGGGCTTGGGTTGGGGTGGGGGATGGATTAGAGGTGACCCCGGCTGCCGCCGCGGGTGGGAGAGGCTGTCGAGGTCACGGGCCCGTCTCGGGCTGTCTATATGAGCCATCGGAATCTGCGGGCCAACCAGCCAGGCCCGATCAGTCTGCGAACCGAGCTGGGGCCGCAGCCCTCTCGCCGTCCACACGAGAGAATGCCCACCCCTGATGAGTGGGGGAGGCAGGGCAGTGGGAGGGTCTCGGAAAGGTCTAGGGACCTTTCCAGGAAGCAGGGCAGCGGGCCATTTGATCCCAGGATCGGATGCTCTTCTGGAGGGAACACGGCCCCCCGACCTCCCCCCCAAACTCAGGCGCGCACACACACACACTCACACGCCTCTCTCCCGCCATCCTCTGTGGGTGGCAGAGGACGGGAAGGTAGGGTCTGCCGCCCGGCAACCCCTCCTCCCCCCCATATCCCCTCCCCCGCCACACTTTTCCCGCCCCTCGGACACAGCTCGTCAACTGGAAAGTCGGGCGGGGTCCCGGGCTCGGCCCCCTTCCCGCTAGGGTCCGTCCCGGCCCCCCTCTTCTGGGGTAAACGGCCCTGAGCCGTGCAGTCCGGGGCCCCGGGTCTGGTGGCGGCACGCAGGCCCAGCCGGAGCCAGGCGGCCGTAACCCGAAACCGGTCGGGTCTGTTTCCCCTGCCGGGCCCCGGCGGCTGGAACCTGCATTCCACACCAGACCTGCGCGGGCCGGCGGGAGCGGAGGCGGCTTCGGCCTGCAGAGGCCCCCGCGCGCGGCCCGGCCCCCTCGGCCTGCCATCGGCGGTTCTGGGTTCGGGTCCAGCCCGCCGCCGCCGGGGGCGGGGCCGGGCGGGGCCGGGGGGAGGGGGCCGGAGGAGGGCCCGGCCCGGGGACCCGAGCCTCCCTGCGCCGCCCGCGGGTTCCCGGGGTCGCGGCCTGCTCCCAGCCGGCAGGACCGGCGAAACCCCCCCGGGGTCCGCGCAGAGAGCGGGGGTCTCTCCGGGCGGCAGAACCGGGTCGGAGCCGCCGCCGGGAGCTTCGGTCCGGCCCCGGCGGACCCGGAAGTAGCAGGGGACAAACCTCTGGACTGCGCGGAGCCCGGCCTCGCCCCCCGTCTCCTCCGGGCCGGGAACCTTGACGAGGCGTTTCCAGGGGTCGCCGAGAAGGCAGCGGAAGCCAGGACCCCCGACTCTGCTCCCCGCCTCCCCCGCGGGGTACCCCCAGAGGAGATCCAGGGCCCCCCCCCCCCCCGCAGCGCGGACATGGAGGGCGGGGGTCCCGGCGCGGAGGCAGGGGAGGCCCCCGAGCCCGGCCTCCAACTGGCTCAGTCCATCCTCAGTAAGTTCGCCCTGAAGTCTCTGTTGGGCCAAGCCCCCGCCGCCGCCCCCGCGGTGTTGAAGACGTTTCGGACCCTGGAGCCAGCGCCGGACCCGCTCCCCGAGCCCCACGACGAGAGTCTAGCCAGCCCGGGGACCGAGCAGGGCAGCGGAGACGGTCGGGCCGGGAAAGGGGAGCCCGCGACCCCCCAGCCTCCCCGAGCCCCGGCCCCGAGGACAAGCGGGGAGGAGGCTGTTCTGGACGGTGAGATTCTGGTCCACCCCACCGGCGACTCCTCCTCCGAGGACGGTGAGGGCGGCGGCCGGGAAGAGAAGAAGGAGGAGGAGAAAAAGGAAGAGGAAGAGGGAAAAGAAGAGGAGGAGGAGAGGGAGAAGGAAGAGAGGGAGAGGGCAGAGGAGGCGGAGGAAGAGAAGAAGGAAGAGCGGGAGGAGGAGGAGGAGGAGGAGGAGGGACTCCATCCCTCCAGCCCCGCGCCGGACTACGCGGATCGGTGTGCGGTGCGGACCGTGCTTCCGGCGGTTCTGGGAAGAAGGGCAGTCCCCGGTGGGAAAGCCGAGGAGGAGACGAGCCCTGCTGTCCCCTCGACGCCTCCTCCCCTGCAGCCCACCCGTCAGCCTCTCAGCGAGGGGAGTCCACGGCGCCCGGAGTCCCACCGTAACGAAGCCGTCCCGGCTCAGGAAGACCCACAGTCGCCCAAAGGGACCGAAGAAGAGGAGAAGGAGGAAGAAAACAGGAGCAGAGACCACCCGGACGCCGAAGAGCCCCCCGAGCCCCCCGCCGGCGACAAGCCCTTTCAACTGCCAGCCTTCTTCAGCGGCCTGCGGGTGCTCAGAAAGGGGGTCCCGGCCGCCCCTGCCCTGGAGACCGCCCCCCTGGCCTGGGCCCCGCGCTCGCCGCCGGGCCAGAGCCCCAGAGCGCCCCCCGAAGCGACCCTGCCCCGGAAGGCTGGGGAGGCCCCTCTCGACCTCAGGGCTCCCACCTTCTTGGAGCAGCTGAGCCACCTGTTGAGCCTCGACGTGCACAAGGCCGAGGCGAAGCAGGAGCCGCGGGACGGGCCGGAGCAGGAGGCGGCGGCGGCCGGAGCGGCCGAGGGTGAGGATGCGGGCAGCTTCCCGGACCCGGGCGACCGGAGAGTGGCCAGTCCCAAGCCCTCGGAGACGGCGCTGGAGGCCTTCAAGGCCCTGTTCACGCGGCCCCCGCGCAGGGGCGCCACCGCCGACGCGGCCGAGCTGGAGGCCATCAAGCTCAAGATGCGGCACGAGAAGGAATCGCTGCGCGCCGTCTTCGAGAGGACCAGGCCGGGGGACTCCCTGACCGACCCCAAGAGCGTATGTGCCCTGAGGGGCGCGAGTTCAGAGACCCCCCCCTCTCCCCCTCCCCGCCAGCCACCTTGCACTGGCCGGGGGGCGGGCGAAGGTCCTGGGACGGGAAGGAGCGGCTCCGAGGGCTCACGGCCCGGGGAGGGACAGCGGCGAGGACGGGCGGAGGCGGGAGGGGGGATGCAGAGATAATAGTTTGGATCACAGGCAATATCAAGTCCTCCGTTAGGGTGACGGGACCCGGATCTCGAGTTCGGGCCCAACCGTGCTTAATGTCAGGGTCGGTCCTGCCCCTCTCTGGCCTGCTTTCTTCGTTCCGGAAGCAGCCACTAAGGCGGCCGTAGGGTTTGGCGAGCAGGCCGGGACAGCCAGAAATGGACAGTACCCTCCCCCCCCCCCCCCGCGGGGCTGAGGCTCGGCCGGCCCGCGCTGGACCTGTCCCCTCCGCGGGCTTGGCAGCCCCAAGGACCCTCCGGCCCCTCGGCCTGGGTTGGGTCGGAGTGGGTGAGTTCCCGAATGGCTTTGAGGTGAGGCGAGGACAGGGCTAGGTGCTGAGCGGACGGTGCGGCCGAACCGCTCTGTGGGTTCGGGGGTGGGTCCACTTACAGTTCCGCAAAAAGCCACTGACACCCCCCATTTCCCGCCCTCCTGCGCCCCTCTCCCGCGCCCCCTCCGCTGCGATGGGCCGGCCTGGCGGCCAAAGGAGAGAGGGTCTCCCTTCTGCTACCAGACGGGAGCCGGGGGCCGCGGGGCTGCCGCCGGAGTTGTGCGGTTTGGGAATCGTTCCCGCACCCCATCCCGAACCCCCTCGTCCCCCCCCCGGCAGGAGCAGAGCCCCTCCGAGCAGGACGATCGGACCCCCGGCCGGCTGCAGGCCGTTTGGCCGCCCCCGAAGGCGAAAGACGAAGACGAGAAGGTGGGGTTGAAGTACACGGAAGCAGGTAACGCGGCCGTCCCTGCCCACCACCCCCGGAGCCCGGAGCCCGGAGCCCGGCGTCCGAGAGCTCTCCAGGAGGAGATCGCGGCGGTTGTGAAGGGTCTCCCCGGCCGCTCCCCAGAAGGGGAGTCGGAGCTCTCGGGCCTGTGGGCTGGGCGGGGGGTGAGGGGAGGAGCAGCTCCTCCCTGGGCGAGGCGGAGGTCCGGCCGGAGTGGCCCGTGGATAGCTGGGTGTCGATGTCGGCTTGCCCCGTTCTCCTTTCTCTGCTCGGCGATGGGAGCAGATTTAGGGCATCGATTATCCGCAGCGGCCACCCGATCCGCCGACGGCGGCTTTTGGCACCAGAAGGGGTGTGGGTGCGGAGGAAGGGGGTCGGGATTTCAGCCGGTCCGGGCCCCACCCGGAGCCTACCAGGGCCCAGACCACAGGCCCGGAGGCTGCCAGCCTTTCTGAGCCGAGAGCGCGACCCCCACCTTCCCTGAGAGGGATCTGGGAGTTTCCCGGGGCCGGCTCGTAAAGCCGGGGGTCACTCTAGATATTCCAAGTTGGTCTCTTGGGGGCACCGGTCGCTGCCGAGGGTCTACTCCAGCAGCGGCCTATGTTGCCCTTCCCTCTCCTCCCCTTCCTACCCCCAGCCACCTCCCTCCTCTGGCCAGGACTAGGCCTGGGCTGCAGGAAGGCCCCACGCCCAGTGAGCCACCGCTCGTCTCTGTATTTAAGCCCTTACTGTGCGTCAAACACTTTCTAAGCGCTGGGGTAGATACAAGTTATTCAGGTCGGACACAGTTCCTGTTCCACATGAGTCTCACAGTCTAAGTAGCAGGGAAAACAGGTATGGAATCTCCATTCTATAATTGAGAAAAATGAGGCACACGATAGTTAAGTGACTGGTCCAAGGTTACAGAGCAGGAGAGTGGCAGAACTGGAATTAGAACTCAGGTCTTCTGACTCCCAGTCCCCAACCCTTATCTGTTTCGCCCTGCTGCTTCTCTCTAGGCCCCATCCAACAGTACTGGCAGAGACTCTTGAGTTATGCTGGCTCTGCCCACTCCAGGGGACGTTGGGGCCATTAAAGTTGGGAGGATATCCTGGCTGTAGCCTCAGTTCCCCCATGTGTTACGAGGAGATACTCTGAGAAAGGATGAGGACAAATTCTTGGGTCCCTGTTGTCACAATCTCCCCGGAGCTCAACACTCTACTCTCTATGCCCTGCCTCTGGCCGCCTATCGAAAACACTGCCTGACTCCTCCTGTACACTACAGACTCAGACACACAAACATAATAATAATAATAATGATAATGTTGGTATTTGTTAAGTGCTTACTATGTGCAGAGCACTGTCCTAAGCGCTGGGGTAGTTACAGGGTAATCAGGTTGTCCCACGTGGGGCTCACAGTCTTCATCCCCATTTTACAGATGAGGTAACTGAGGCACAAAGAAGTGAAGTGACACCCGCAGTCACACAGCTGACAAGTGGCGGAGTCAGGATTCGAACCCATGACCTCTGGCTCCCAAGCCCGGGCTCCACACACACACACACACACAAACACAAACACAAGTGAATGCACACACACACATACACTATGCTGGGCACTGAGGGAAGGGCAGGGAGATGAGCAGACGATCCTAGGGTATGCCATTGTTGGGAACTGATTTCTCTCTTGCTCCTCAGAATACCAGGCCGCTGTCCTGCACTTGAAGAGAGAGCACAAGGACGAGATTGAAGACCTGCAGGTAGGGATCTCAGGACCCTGGGGGTGTGTGTGTATGTCAGGGGAAGCGGGGAGTCATAGCCCCCACACAGCTCCTTCAGTGGGAGTGGGTCCTGAAGACCCCAGGTGAACGGACATCATGGATTGAAAGCTTGTCCCCAAACTTTCTAGGGACATAATAATAATGTTGGTATTTGTTAAGCGCTTACAGTGTGCAGAGCACTGTTCTAAGCGCTGGGGTAGATACAGGGTAACCAGGTTGTCCCACGTGAGGCTCACAGTTAATCCCTATTTTACAGATGAGGTCACTGAGGCACAGAGAAGTTAAGTGACTTGCTCATAGTCACACAGCTGACGAGTGGCAGAGCCGGGAGTCGAACCCATGACCTCTGACTCCAAAGCCCAGGCTCTTTCCATTGAGCCACGCTGCTTCCCTAGGGGTTGGAACAGGAACCGGGAAAAAACGAGGGGCTGAGACCTGTGCCTGGAGGTCTTCCCTCTGCCCGAGAAGTTTCAGCCTGCCTCTAGCCAGGGCTCGCCCTACCCCCAACCTCAGAGCCAAGTCCAGCTGGACAATCCCCACAAGGAGAGGAGCAGGGCCAGAGTGACCGGTGGGAGTGGGGGCAGGGAGGTTTCTTTCCTCACCAGACAGTTGACCCCAGGGAGGGGGCTATAACATTAAGTCCTACCATCTGACTTTTTCTGGGGTTGTGTCTGCTGCTCACGGGCAGATGAGTGTCAGGATCTGTGGCCTGGCACCTGAGTTTGGACACAGTAAAGGGCCTCTCCATGCTGTCTTGCTGCATCTGCCTTGGCTAGATCTCTCTGCCTTGGGGTCACCTTCTTCCTGATTCCTATCCCAACAGTTATTGTCTTTTTTGAAAACTTAGAGACAGGATGTCCCCTGTAGGCAGACAGGATTGGCTGGTATCGGGTGGGGTCTGAGTGGCTGGAGGAAGGGGTTTCCCACTATGGAAAAATCTTCTCACCATATGGGTGAGAACCCTGCCCCAGCGTGTAGTTTGGACTGTCGTGGGTCAGGCTGTGGAGTGAACCGTGAGGATCCGGGCCCAGTGTGTGATTTGGACCATCACGGGTTGGGCTGTGGAGTGGACAGGGAGGATCCAGTCCCAGTGTGTGGTTCGGACTGTCGTGGGTCAGGCTGCGGGGTGGACGGCGAGGATATTGCTCCAGTGTATGGTTCGAGTCATCGCGGGTCGGGTTACAGGGAGGACCACGAGGACCCAGGCCCAGCGTGTGGTTTGGCCATCACAGGTTGTGTGCAGAGGCTGGCGGGCAGAGCCGGGGTTAGAACAGCAGCTCCTGATACTTGGGCTGAGAAGCCTCAGACTGGTTTCTCCCGCCTGGACTCAGCTGCTTCACCTAGAAAATGGGTCTGCAGGACCGAGCTCGTGGCCGTCGGACCGGGCCCGGCCCTGACCCCGGAAACTGACGGCAGGAGGCGTGTTAACCCAACCTAGCTGATCCACCGAGCCTGAACGATGTCAGGCGGGGCCTCAGTGAAATTAGGAGGAGGGTGAGAACAGGTTATAGCAAGAGGAAGCTGCGGAACCCAGGCACGGAATCCGGACGGCGCTGGGCCGAGGCTGCCGGGCTCTGCGCTTGTGCCTGTGGGAGGAAGGCGGTGGCATTGGAGTCGCTGGATGGGTCAGTGCCAGGGTCAACTCCAGGGGTCTGTGAGAGGGGAAGGGGATGTAAATTGTCTTCCCCGGAGCTCTGGGGGTCCCAGATCCAGCTCCCCCCAGTCTGGTCCAGAGGGTCATCAGACCTGGTTGCTGCACAGAACTGCGATTTCTGGGGAAGAAAACGCTCTGTACCCTTCCGCTCCCTCTCCCCGGGGCAGGGTTGACCCCCTCCCCCGCCAGCCCCCCGCCCCTCCGAGACTAAGGCCTCACAGTGCGCTCGCTCTGTGGCCCCTCCGATTTCGACCACTAGGGGGCAGCACGACCCCTTTCTGCCGAGCCTGCCCGGACCTTCATTCAGTAGTATTTATTGAGCGCTTACTGTGTGCAGAGCACTGTACTAAGCGCTTGGAATGTACAAATCGGTTACAGATAGAGACAGTCTCTGCCCTCTGAGGGGCTTACAGTTTAATCGGGGGAGACAGACAGACAAGAACAGTGTCAATAAATAGAATCAAGTGGCAATAGGACCCATTTACCCTGGGCGAAATCAAGCATATTGGGTGGCCTCAGTCCCGGGCTCCAGGCCTAACGGGAATTTTCCTGGATAAGGGCAGGCGGGAGGGGACTAAAACCAAAAGTATTCCTGGCCTGAGAGACGGGGGTCAGTGGCAAAATCCTTTCAGCCCCCCCCTTACATCTTCACCTCTGTACCCCGCGGCCCAGAGGGGAAGCGTAGGAGCCGGAGAGCTGCCTTTGGGCACAGGGGACTAAGTGGCCCCATTTACCTCCCGGGGTCTCCAGAAAGATGGTGAGATCATGGGCGGGCAGCGCCAGGCATCCTCAAGGGATGATTGCGAGGGAGGCTCTGGGAGAGAGGGCCTCTAGTCAGTCAATCAGTCAGGCTTTGGAGAGGCTGTGACAAGAGCCTAGGGTGGTAGGGGGACAGACGCGGGGCACAGTTGGGGAAGGAAGTGTGAAAAGAGCTGGTTTCTGGTGAGGTTGGGGAAGCCCACGGCGTGGGGCGATTCCACCCAACATGACCGAGGACAGGTCAACAGGGCAGACTGGGGTGGGTAGGAGTGAGGTGCCAGTGGGCAGGTGAGCCGGTGACATTTATATAAGGGAACAAGGAACCTGTAAAAGAAGGGAGAAGTTGGCCAGACCCTACTTTTCCCCCATGCCCTCCAGCTTTCCCATTACCATTATTCATGGTAATCACCCAACTGGGAGACTTGAGTAAGGCCCAGGTTCCGTCCAAGCCAGCCATCTAAGCGGGACCCTCTCCCGTCCTCCTGAACGGTCAGCTAGCATTCAATCCACTCCTTTGTGCTTTTTGAAAGGACCAAAGTGACCCAGCCTGATGCGGATGGAGATTTCTCCTCATGCCAAGTGTATCTGTGAGTGTGTCTGTGCGTGCATGTGTGTACGTGTGAGCAGGTGTCCATGCGTGCATTTCTGTGTACTTGAGAGTGCCGGAGTGTGTGTCTATTCGGATGTGTGTGTCTGTGTTTTTGTCAGGTTATGTGTGTGTGGCATGAGCATGCCTAGTTTCATCATCATCGTTGTTACTGTTGTTAGTAGTTGTTTCCACAAAGAACTGTCAGGAGGCCAAACACTGGGCTGAACAGTGGGAAGAGGACCCAAGACAATGAATCAGACCAATCTGCACATCCCATGTCAGGGACTTCTTCTTAAAAGTGGGGAGAGGGACAGACAGATCGAGAAATGACCAGGCAAATTCAATAAAAAGCTCAACTTTATAGTGATGCTTTGTATTCTAAGAAGACACCATTAACAGTGAAGTTCACCTATGAGTGGAGTGTGGTCGAAGAAGCCAATGTGAGATCCACTATCCCGGCCACATTGTGCACATATAATAATAATAATAATAACAATATTCGCTAAGCACTTAGTACGTGCCGAACACTGTAGATACAAAACCATCAGGTGCAACACAGTCCCTGTCCCACATGAAGTTCACAATCTAAGTAGCTAGGTGAATAGATTCTTAATCCCGATTTTACAGTTGAAGAGACTGAGGCACAATGAAGTTAGGTGCCTTTCTCAAGGTCACACAGCAGGTAAGTAATGGACCCGGGATTAGAACTCAGCTCCTCTGACTCCCAGGTCCAATCTCTTCCTACTAGACCCCGCTGCTTCTGAAAAGGTCTTTGTCGTGTTGTTTTACTTAATGTTTGAAGTGCCTGGTGCTGCTTTTTCTTTTCCTCCTTGTCAACAAGTCAACCACAGCAAGAAGAGAAGCCCCCCCCCCCCCTGCTGGGGACCCTTACTCCCACGGGAAGGGGCTTCTCCCAGGTTTGGCCGCGGAAAGAAGGGAAGGGCTGCCCGGCGGAGCCCGGAGTCCCAGAGGCCAGTGCGCATGGGTGTGCCCTTGAGTGTGCGCATGTGTAAGTGTGTGTGTGTGTGTGTGTGTGTGCATGTGACCGCTCATATGTGTGCTCTGAGGCACGTGTGCATGCTTGCATGTGTATATGTGGGTGGGCACATGTGCCCATGTGCCCTGTAGTTCTTGGCCCTGTGACCAGCTGCCTCCAAACCCTTGCTAACCGGCCCCAGGCCACCTGTCTAGACTCCACAGGACTCCCTGCAGGCTGGCATCTGCTGGGCTCCTCATCCCAACGGGCGGCCGTGAGCAGGGCACCCCTGCTGTGGAGCGCGGGGCGGTTCCGGGATGAGCGATCCATCACTTATTCGATCCGTACAGCGGAGGCACCAGTGGGAACCCAGCATCTTTCCCTGCGGGGTCGCTTCCTCCCCGGGGGCAGGACAGGGCAGGGCTGGGACCAAAGCTGTGGCCCTGGGTGGGGCCAGCGGTCCACACTTTCCCTTGAGGGTGCTTTCTGACTCCAAATCCCCTTTGCCTCCGGGTGGGGCGGAGAGGAGGACCTTGGTCCACCTGGCCACATGACCATTTCCACAACCTCTCTCACCTCCCCCCTCCCTGCTCCTCTGCGGCTCTTCTGACTGCGGTCAGAGGGGTGAAGGCTGGCGTCCAGAACAGGAAGTGACTCACCAGCCCCTCGTGGGGTGTATGTTGGGAGGATTGGGAGGGGACCGGGGGTGCGAGTGAAACACTCCAGCGGATCCGGATGTTAAAACGCCCTTGTCCGTTGAAGCCTCCTTCTAGGAGCTGTGGAAAGTAGGGGAAACCCCTGGGCGACAGATGGAGGCGGAAGGTGGTTCTGGCCCCTTCTAGTAACGAACAATCCCCTCGGTTTTGCCCTTGTCCATACCCCAGCCCTCTCCCCCTCCCCCGCCCCCCAGGGCACGGGCTAGGAGCTCCACTCTCCCTGCTGGTTCCCACGGGGTTTTGACTTGGCTCTGTTTTGAAGGGTCCTCTCGTCAATTCATGGATCGACCTATCTGTGTGTCTGTCCGTCCGCGGGTTGGTTCCCTCTGTGGGTCTGTCCGTCTGCAGGTCGACCCGTCTGTGTGTCCTTCGGTCCACAGGTCGCTCCGTCCGTGTGTCCCGTCTGGTCACGGGTCGGTCCATGCGTGTGTCTTTCCGGCTGGCCGTCCCGAGGGTCTGTGAGCTCCTGCTTTTAGACCTCGGCTCCGGTCCAGCGTCCCCTGTGTCCGTGTCGCCCGCAGGCTCAGTTTGAGCTCCGAGCCTTCCGCCTCCGCGGGGAGCACGCGGTGGCCACCGCCCGGCTGGAGGAGACCATCAAGGCGCTGCGCCAGGCCCTGGTGGCACGGCTGGGCGGCAGCGGGGAGCGCAGCCGGGACGTGTGCGTGTCCACCGACGAGGACCAGCCGCCGAAGACGTTCCGCAGCGTCTTCATCCAGACCGACCGGGAGACGTTCCTCAAAGGCCACGACGGGGACGGGGACGGTGGCGGCGGGGGGACGGGCAAGGCCTCACAGCCCCCGCCCAAGAAGCTGACCATCTCCTCTCTGAACCAGCTCTCTCCGCTGGGGGACGCCACGGACCCGGGCTCTGCCCCCCACACCTCGAGCCCCCTGAGGTCGCCCCCGCCACCCCTGACCCCGTACCCCCCAGCTCCACCTCCCCCTCCGGCGCCTCCACTCCCAGCGCCAATTCCAGCACCCCCAGCCCCGGGGCCCCCCCCCCCTCCGCCACCCCCACCACTGACCCTTCCAGCGCCCGGGCCCCCGCCACCGCCCCCACCCCCACCTCTGACCTCTCCAGCCTCGGGGCCCCCACCCCCTCCGCCACCCCCACTGCCATCCATCCCCGCTCCCCCACCCCCGCCCCCGGGAGCCGGACCCCCGCCCCCGCCCCCTCTGGGGTTCTTGTCAGGGGGAGGGGCAGCCTCCCTCCAGGCCCCTCGCAAGCCGGCCATCGAGCCCGGCTGCCCCATG
Organism: Ornithorhynchus anatinus; assembly: GCF_004115215.2. Taxonomy (NCBI): domain Eukaryota; kingdom Metazoa; phylum Chordata; class Mammalia; order Monotremata; family Ornithorhynchidae; genus Ornithorhynchus; species Ornithorhynchus anatinus. The sequence continues at coordinate 41,865,524 of NC_041740.1, forward strand.
AAGCCTCTGTACTGGACACGGATTCAGCTGGGCGCCGGCAGGTACGGGCGCTGCAGGCTGGTCACAGGCACATCGTGGTGCGGGATCTCGTCGTGGGCATCTGCCGCGGCGGGTGGGGCTGGCGCAAGAGCCAGCTTTGTGGGGACCCCAGACAAGTGTAACCCCCAGCTCCACGGCAACCGCTTCTCCTGCTCCCTTCTCTCCGAGGCTTTCTGAACTATTGCTCTGAACTATGGTGGCTCCCCACGCCCCAACCAGTTCTCCTTCCCCCAACAAACAGCTCTCCTTTCCCCCCGAAACTAGTTCTCTTTTCCCCCCAAACCAGATGTCCTTTCTCCCTAGTCAGCTCTCCTTCTCCTTCTCCTTCTCCCACCCCATCGGGGCCAAATTCAACTCCACAGTAACCTTTAGGAGAGGAAACATGCCCCTTGCAGACAGCGACCAGATTATAGACAGACCTTTAGGCTGTCCTTCGGTCACTGGGGGGAGAGCCGGTGCTGGGTGGTCCACACTGCGTCACTGGGGGAAAGTCAGGGGGTGTTGGACGACCCATGCTGTGTTACCAGAGGAGAGTTAGAGACAAAAGAGGCGAGAGACTGGGGTGTTGGGTGGTCCATGCTGGGTCTCTAAGGAGACAGTCAGGGATGGAGATGGGAGAGTCTGAGGTGTTGGATGAGTAGGTGTTTAGAAGGATAACCACGCGCAGTCTCTCCAAGAGTCCTGATGCCCCTGACAGAGATAAACTCCAGGACAAAGGGGCTTTGGGGTTGCCCCAGTGGGCCTGTGCTCTGGGGCTGAAGCTCTCTCCATCCCAAGTGGCGTGGAGACCCTGAGCCGGGGAAATCATCGGCTGGGAAGCAGTACCTGTCTCACCTCCCTTTCTTGGCTTTGCTCCCCAGCCCTAGGGCGGCCCCCACGCTGTGGGAGACCTTGGAAGAGCCGGATATCCGGGACCCTAGCGAGTTTGAATATCTATTCTCCAAGGACACTGCCCAGCAGAGGAAGAAGCCGCTATCCGAGACCTACGAAAAGAAAAGCAAAGTCAAAAAGGTATTTCCCCATGCACGGGTCATACCCTTGGGAGTTGGGGATTACTGATGGGGGTCCTCCAGATACACGAACCTGTGGTACCTTAACGGCCCGGGAGAAGCCCCCCCCCCCGCCCCCCCGGCACTGGCCCAGGAAGCTTGACCTCCAGGGCCAACTATCGGGACAACTCCTGCCTCCCTTAGCTCCCTCAGGGTCCCTTACACCACCTCAGTGCTGGCCAGGAGCCCCAGGGCCACCGCCTCCTCCTTGACCCTAGTCAAAGCTTCCACAGTTGAGCTCCCAGGTGGCTCAGCGGAAAGATGGTTTGGTCTGGCCTTGGTATCCAAACAGCTGATGACAGAACTGTCCGATCACTGGACACAGCCCCAGCAGGGCCAGGCCGCAATTCAGCCCAGCCCTGGGCATTCCCCTATGATGGGCACTGACTGCCCAGGTTCTGATGCCCACCGGGCTGACCCGTGCTACTGTCTCTGTCCAGATCACCAAGCTGCTGGCAGGCAAGCGCTCTCAGGCCGTAGGCATCCTGATCTCCAGTCTGCACCTCGAGATGAAGGACATTCAGCAGGGTGTGTCCGGGGTGGGCTGGGGTGGGTGGGCTGGGGGAGGGATCCCCGTGAAGCCAATGGGGGAAGCCTGGGGGTGGAGGAGACTCGAGCAAGCAGAGCTGGCCAGATCAAGGGGTGGAGGATAAGCAGTGTCTCATCCTTATCTTCCCGAACCCCACCCCCCGCCCCAACCCCTCGGCAGCTATCTTCCAGGTGGACGACTCAGTGGTGGATCTGGAGACGCTGGAAGCCCTGTATGAGAATGTGAGTGCCCGTCTCTGCTGCACCAGGGTGGGCTGGAGCGGAGCAATTTGGCAGCTGCAATAGGCCGAGGGCCGGAGGCAGGGCCTGCACCCCAGATCTGAGTTGTGCTCTGTTCCCAGGGTTGCTAAAGCATCTATCTCACTGGCAGCCCTCATCTCACTGGGAAAATGAACAGACTGCTTTGCCACCTCAGCATTTCTCCCTGCCCCAGAGCCTCCCCCTGAGCCTTCCTGCCACCCTACCATCTGCCCCTGCCTCCCTCTGCTGTCCCGGCTTCTCCCCAGACGTTGGTCTCTAGCCATGACCACAGCCCCCCTCACCTCTGGCTTTCTGCTGCTGAGCAGCGCGCCCAGCAGGATGAACTGATCCGAATCCAGAAACATTATGAGACGGCGAAGGAGGAGGAGGTGAAGCTGCTGGACAAGCCGGAACAGTAAGGACCCTTGAGGCTCTCCTTGCCTCTAAACATATTAACAATAATAATAATAAATAAGCCTAGAGAGAACCACATGGCCTAGTGGAAAGAGTACGGGCCGGGGAGTGAGAGGACCTGGGTTGTAATTCTGCCTCTGCTAATTGCTTACTGCATCACCTTGGGCAATTCACTTAACTTCTCTGTGCCTCAGTATCCTCAACTGTAAAATGGGCGTTCAATGCCTTTTCTCCCTCCTATTTAGATTGTGAGTCCCTTGGGGGACAGGACTGTGTCCATTCTGATGAATTTGTTTCTACCACAGGACTTGGAAGACTGATTGACAAGTAAATGCTTAACAAGTTCAATAATAATAATGTGTGAAACACTTATTATGGGCCAAGCACTGTACTAAGCACTGGGGTAGATATAAGATAATCGGATCTGATGCGATCACTGACTCTCACTGCGCTCATAGTCTAAGTAGGAGGGAAAACAAATACTGAATCTCTATTTTACAGATAAGTAGAGTGATGCATAGAAAAGTTAAGTGACTTGCTTATGGTCACACAGCAGGCAAATGGCAGACTAACTCAGGGAGGGGTTACCCACTGCCCCAATTCCCTCCCTCTGGCCGCTATGAAGGGGCTGGAGCACTGAGCCTTTGCCAGCCTGAATCCCCAGTGTCTGTCCCAGACTGCTTGCTTCAGCCCTGTTTCACCCCTCTTTTCTGGACTCGGGGTTGGGGAGAACACCTAAAGGAGGAGGTGGCTTCACCCCCTGTGAAGGGGAGAAGGGACATTGGGCAGAGGAGAAGTCATGTCCCCATCAAAAGGCCCTCAGTCCAGGCTGGAAGGGGTTGGAGGCCAGGGTTGGGGGGGCAAGAGGTCCCGGGGCTCCAGGCTCTGGAGTGAATAGAATGCCTGAGGGATGAGGGTCATTCTGGGAAGCCTGATCCTGAAGCAGCGTTTGAAGGAAGGGCATTGCAGAAGGTGGGTCTGAAGGCCTGGGCCTGTGCCCTCTGGACTGTGCCCCCTCCCTCCTGACACTGCTCTGAGCTGCCTATCCTCAGGCATGTCTTATCCCAAAGCACCTGGGAGCACTCGTGACATTTACTGACGCCTGTTACCCTGGGGGAGACTCTGGGAGTCCATATCAGAATGGGGACCACCCCCAGCCTCCAACCCACCCAGTAAATCAGCCTGGAGTGTCATCCTCCCTGCCACAAATGGCTCACCGTGCATAAGACTAGGGTATCTCCTACCAACAACTTTCCACTGAGACAACCTGGAGTTCTCCACTGCTTCCGACCCTCACAATGAATCAGATTGGTGTTCTCCACCACCTACCCCAACAGTAAATCAAACTGGAGTGTCTCCTTTAAAACCTAGGCAGGGCAGTGAGCAGGAAGCTCTAAGGTGGCAGCTGGTGGAAGGTCGGGTCCTGCAATGCGTTCTGGGACCTGTAGTTCCTGTCAGGCTCAGAGCCTGGAGTCAGGATCGATCCGTTTGTCCCCACAGGTTTCTTTACGAGTTGGCCCAGATCCCAAACTTTGCTGAGCGCGCCCAGTGCATCATCTTCCGCTCCGTCTTCTCCGAGGGCATCGGTGCTGTGCATCGTAAAGTGGAGATCGTCACGCGGGCATCTAAGGTGGGTCGGCCGGGCAAAGAGGTGCCCAATCACTTCCCTCAGACGCTGACTCCAGGGAACCATGGCAGCTCTGCCCAGAGGCAGTGGGGTGGACCAGATTACCTCTGGAGGGTCCATCTGGCCTTTAGGAGTCAGGGCTTGATTGAGTGTTTTAATCCGTTCTGGGTCCCTGGGGAAATGGGTCAGAAAGACAGCCCTACCCTTGGGAGGCTGCTAATCCAGCAGGAGAGATGGGACAGATGGAGAGTCCCATCCTCAGGGAGCCCACAGTCTGGCAGGAGAGTTGGGACAAACTGACAGCCCTGTCCTCTGGGAACTTCTGGACTGTGAGGGAGACAAAGTCCCCCGAGTGGCCATCTACCCTCAACTGGCCTCTTCGCCACTGCCACGTACCCCTTTTGCCAGTGTCAAGCCAGGGGAGGTGGGGAATCTAGGCGGTGAGCCAGCTCGGGGAGGGGGGAGAAGTTGACCATGTCTCCTGGATGCCACTGGGCCCCGGTACAGGGCTTGCTGGACATGCAGAGTGTGAGGGACATCCTTGGCCTAATCCTGGCCTTCGGCAACTACATGAATGGGGGAAACCGGACCCGGGGCCAGGCCGACGGCTTCAGTTTGGAGATCCTCCCCAAGCTCAAGGACGTCAAGAGTCGGGTGAGGCCCGTGAGCCCCATCACCTGCATCCCTGGGGATCCCACCCTCTGTCCCTGACCCCCATGTCCCTATGACCCCTCCCCCCATATCTGTGTCCTCACATCCTGGCACCCTGCCCCCAGCAACTCCCAAAACGTTCATCTCAGCAGGCGGTTTCTTATGGGAGCTCAGCGCCAGGTCCCCCTCCCCCTCCTGCTTGGACCCACCTTCCCTCCTGGGGGCTGTGGAAACCCTAGCCAGATTCCACAGGCCCCTCTCAATAGGTTCCTGTGCCCCAACTCAATAGGGGCAGCTCTGACTCACCCCAAAGAGGGTTTTCACATTTATCCCATCCCATAGGATAATGGGATCAATCTGGTGGACTACGTTGTGACCTATTACCTCCGGCACTACGATGAGGTGAGTGGCCCCCAGTGCTGGTGTGATCTAGGCCTTGGGACTCAGGAAGCACAATTTCCCAGACCTTCATGGGGTCCCACCCCCCGGTTCACAGACAGTGGCTGTCTTTCAGGAGGCGGGAACCGACAAGAGCGTTTTTCCGCTCCCTGACCCCCAGGAGCTCTTCCTGGCAGCCCAGGTCAAGTTTGAAGATCTCCTGAAAGACTTGAGGAAGCTGAAGAGGCAGCTGGAAGGTAAGGAAGGTCTCCATTGGCCTCTGGCTGCTAGAAAGCGCAGCAGCCCCACCTGGGAGTGGTCTCCTGCTTCACTCTATAAGGTGGTCAGTCAGGATGTCGGCCCATCCGTTGGTCTGTTGGTCAGTCACTCCGTCAGCATATGCATCTTGGTAAGCCCTCTGCAATCAATCAATTGTATTTATTGAGAACTTACTGTGAGCACAGCATTGTACTAAGCGCTTGGGAGAGTACAATATAAAGTGGTCGTTGAAGCACTAACCCTTTATAAACTGTATCTCTGATCTTGACTTCACTTTCATCCATCCAATTTTGTCTGCTGGCTGCCCCTCAGCCTCAGGGGCAGGGACTGTCTGCTAGACCACATACAACAAAATGCCCAGCTGTTGGTCTCCCCAGCCGAGGCCTTTGGGGTTTCCTGCAGGAATGCCCAATCGTTGTTCTCCTCGGACGAAGTAGGTGAGGTTTTCTGTAGAGACACCCAGTCGATGGTCTCGTGGTGGAGGCAAGTGAGATTTCCTCTAGAAGTGCCAATTCATTGGTTCCTTGGTGGAGCCTGCGAGGTTTCTTGCCCAGATAAGTCTGTTTCAGCCATGCCAGGAAACTCTTTTCGGGTGTATTTCTTCTCCAGTGGTTTGGAGTTCATTCTCTTGGATGTTTTTGGTTTGTGTTGGGTGGATCAGGAGCCAAAGCAGGGAAGATGTCAAGTGATGGTCAGCCTGGCAGTTTCAATATGTTCAATCCTAAGGTTTCCAGTCCTTTGGCGCATCCCTCATTTCTAGTTGTCATCCGGGTGGTAGGTAGTTCATGGAGCAGAGACGATCGAAGTGGCTTATTCTGCGTTCCCAGTCCTTGAGGACAAGTCAGATCCGTTAGTCTTTGTGTGGGTGAAGAACCGGCGGTGGGCCAGACTCCCCGACCACTGCAGCCTTGGGGAGCTGCATAAATATTGGCCTCAACACTGGTGCCAGGTGGCTGGGCGGCATGGAGGGGGCTTGATGAGAGCAGGGAGTGCGTGCAGGGGTAGAGTCTGGCAAGCTGGGCAGCCAGGGAGCGGGTGTGAGGCGGTGAAGGGTTTCAGCTCAGAACATTTTTACTTTAAGGCATAAAATAAACAAGTTCTAAAATGTTTATTGTAAAAGGGGTCGGGGGCTCTCAAATAGCCTGGCTCCGGGACAGGAGTCGGAGGTCAGTTCCCGGGGAGGCGGCAGTGGCGGCCAGGCCGGGAGATTTCTGTGTCGGGTGGAATGCATGTGGGGGTCAGGGCGCCGGGGCCCCAGGAGTTCTCGTGGGGAGAGGGACTCGGATCTTTTGAAAAACAAGAACAGGCCTCTGTGACCGCCACTTGCCAGCTCTGGGAGAGTGAGCCCCCGAGGGTGGGTTGCTGCAGCTGGCCAGATCAGGGCAGGAGACACCACCAGCCACCACTGACCTTGTTCTGGATGCCGGGCTGGAGGGCCCAGGGGTGGTCCCATGGGGGTAGGGTGAGAGCGCTCTGCCTCCCTCCTCTCCCTTCCCTGGTGCCAAAACCCAACCTCATTAAGTCTTAGCCTTTTCTCAGCAGGAAGTGGGGAAAGGGCTAAGGGGAAAGGTCTGTAGGGGCCCTCCTGGGATTTAGCCATCTCCCCTCATCTCCCGCACTGATCATCTCCCGAACAGGGTGGCCTCTTCTGGCAAGGTCAGTGTCCTGTCCGTGATCTCCCCGTAGCTAGCCCCAAAGGCACATGGAGAAAGCCGCTGCCCTCACTCCCTCCACCCCCTCCTGTCCACCAGGCCTGACCATCCCTTCGGAGAAAGGCTCCTTGAGAGAGGGGGCGATTTTCACACATACTGCGAGGTGGGCCAGGGGTAGGGGGGTTTATGACCGTCATTAAAGTGGCGAAGCTGTGGGCCAGACCCCAGCCCGCGGCCAAAACGAGACCAGATGTGACCGGCGAGTGGCTCAAAGTGGCTGGCCAGGACCCCGGGCCGCGGCTGCGGCACTTCAGATGTCCAGAGGTGGAGGAATAGCATCCACTGGGGGCTCCCTGCACTGCCGGACTTGGGTGGGTGGGGCCAGCGGCCACCCAGAGGACGCTACTGCCCCGGGGAGTGGGGGACCTTTGCCCTCGGGCTCTGCCATTTTGATAGGGAGTCAGGACACACTCGTGCACACACACACACGCACACGCACGCACACACACACACACACGTCACTTTAGCATTCAGCTCAAGATCTGATACTGTATAGAATCTGTGCCACTAAGTTGAATTATTTTTAGTGTCTATTATAGAGATCCTGTAGGGAATCTCCAGACCCAGATAAATACGCTGTCTCCCTTATCCCCTTTCTCTTTCTCTCTGTTTCCGCCCCCCCACTTCCTTCAAGCATTTAGAACAGTGTATTGCACCAGTGGGCCCTCAATAGATGCTCTCCCTACCACTTCTCTCTCCTGCCTCATTTTTAAAATGGTATTTGTTAAGCGTTTACTATGTGTCAAGCACTGTGCTAAGCGCTGAGCACTGTGCTAAGCGCAGATCACTTTTCTAAGCTCATTCCTTTGCTCCCTCTCTCGGACCCTCCATCCTTCATCAAGGCTTCTGGTCAGTTAGTCCTGAGGGGATCTCTGCGCCAGTCATCCCACTCTCTAACCAGCCCCACTTCCTCCCTGCAAGCCCCACCCTGCCCCCCGACCTGCTTGGTGGAAATGGATTTGACCCCCAACTCCCTCATCCTCTGGAAGGGCAAAGGGAGACTGAGGGTGGGGGTGGAGTGGAACTGGGGTGAGACCCAATCCGAGGACCTTCCCCCCTCCACGCGTCCCTCTGCCCCAACCCCCCCCTAGCTGGACCCTCTGGGCGAGGCAGCGCAGCGGTGGCAGCCAAGGGGATTAGCGGATTAGCATTGCTCCGGCCATTTCTCCTCGGAAACTCTGACGCTCTGACGGGAGCCATCTGTCTGCTGGCGGCCAGTGGGGGTGTTGAGTGTCTTGGGCACACGAACCAGAGAAAACCGCCCTGGTTCTCTGAGTCCATCCGAAACAAAGCAGGCCGGGGGTGGGGACACGGCCGGGGCTGCGAGAACTTCCCCGAGAGTGAGAGACGCAGAGGCTCAGAGGAAGTTTACATTTCAGTCTGTAGTGACCTCCGAGGTATGGTGGTTTTATTGTCATTGTCGCTAAATTCAGTGGTACTCCCGAGGCCTCAAACAACTCAGCCCAAGGGGCCCAGGATCATGGACTACGGACTACCCAGGCCAGGGGGCCAGGGATTTTTAACCAGCAGCATGACCTACTGGAGAGAGCAACAGACCTGGGTGTCACAGGTCTTGGGTCCCAATCCCACCTCTGCCAGTTTCCAGCTGTATGACCTTGAGCAAGTGATTTAACTTCTCAGTGCCTCAGTTTTGTCATCTGTAAAATGAGAATTTAGTGTCTGTTTTGCCCCCTAAAGCCTGGGCTTCGGAGTCAGGGGTTATGGGTTCGACTCCCGGTTCTGCCACTTGTCAGCTGTGTGACTGTGGGCGAGTCACTTAACTTCTCTGTGCCTCAGTTACCTCATCTGTAAAATGGGGATTAACTGTGAGCCTCACGTGGGACAACCTGATTACCTGTACCTACCCCAGCGCTTAGAACAGTGCTCTGCACATAGTAAGCGCTTAACAAATACCAACATTATTATTATAAAGGACAGGGACTGTGCCAGACCTGATAAACATGTATGTACCCCAGCGCTTAGCACAGTGCTTGACCAATACCATAATAACGATGGTGGTAATAAATCGATCAGTGGTATTTATTGAGCTCCTTCTGTGTGCAGAACAGTGTACTAAGCGTCTGGGAAAGTCCAAAAGAGTTAGTAGACATGTTCCCTGTCTTCCAGGACCTTGTTGTGTAGAAGGAAGTTGGCCGTTTGAGCAGGAAGTGATTGCGGATAGACTCTGCCCTACTCAGTACTGGTGGTTCAGGGGCCTCGGGCAGCCGGGGTTCAGCGTGGAAACGGGCCCTCAAGCCCCCGGGGAAAACTCTTTGGTGTTGGTGTTGGCCGCTTCGCCTCTGTACTAAGCACTTCGGGTAGTACAATATGACAGAGTTGATAGTCACGTTCCCTGCCCACAGTCAGCTTACCGTCTGGAGGGGGAGACAGACATTAATAGAAATTACGGATCTATACATAAAGGTTGTTGGGCTGACGAAGAGGTGCAAAAAGGGAGCAGATGCATGTGCAGGGCATGGCGGGAGACAGGACGGTGGCCTAAGCGCTATTGCGCAGCCACCCAGAGGGAAAGACGCACTGTGAATTTTCTGAATTTGCCCAACTCCCGCGAAGGAGACAAGTCCTGCGTTAACGCTGGAAGCTCAGCGGGAAGATCCCTTCGGCTTCCGGGAGCGTGGGACCGGGGGAGCCGGTCGCTAGCGTTTCGCCAGGTTGGCCGTTTTGTCCCCGGGCCCTCCTTGTCCCCTCCCTTCCTGGGATGATAAGGGCTCTCCGGGGTCGGACCGCCTGCCGAGCCAGAAGCTGAAACCGGATGGGTCGCGGGCGACCCGTGCCGCTCTGAGCGGGTTGTGGTTGTGTATATTTGTGTGTATTCTTTATTACTGTATTTTATTAATGATGTGTATATATCTATGATATATACATATATCATATATGATATATATATATGATATTTATCTTGATGGTGCTGATGCCTGACTACTGGTTTTGTTTTGTTGTCTGTCCCCCCTTTTGGACTGTGAGTCAGTTGTTGGACAGGGAATGTCTCTATCTGTTGCCGAATTGCACATTCCAAGCGCTTAGTACAGTGCTCTGCACACAGTAAGCGCTCAATAAAGACGATTGAATGAATGAATGGTTGGCTTGCACTGCGGAATAAGTTTACCGGCCCCAGGGGGTTTGGGGCCAGCCTAAGGACAGAGATTTTGGACAGTCCCTGCGGGGAGAGTCAGGGGTGTTGGGTGGTCTGTGCTGGGTCACTGGAGGCGAGTCAGGGATGGAGAGGGAAAAGTTGGGGGTGTCAGATGGTCTGTGCAGGGTCACTGAGGGAGAAACAGGGATGGACAGGGGAGATTCAGGGGTGTTGGACAGGCCATGCTGGGTCACTGGGAGAGAGTGAGGGACGGGGAGGGGGAAAGTCAGGGGAAAGAAAGTTCATCCCTAACCATGAAGATGAAGGTCTAGGAATGCAAAAACCCTCAACTTCCGTCACATGTTCGGCTCAGGTCGGCCCCAGGTGTGCTCTCTTGAGGGGAGGACCCTCCCGGCCCCGGGGCCCGCGGGAAAAGAGAAGGACAGGTGGGATGGCCGGGAGGCTGACAGCTCCGTGACGCCGAACTTCTCCCCTCAGACAGCCAGAAGCAGATGGCCGTGGTGTGCAAGGAGTCCCCGGCGGAATATCTGCAGCCCTTCAAAGACAAGTTGGAGGAGTTTTTCCAAAAAGGTAACAGTTTCTCGGACTGTCCGGGGCCGGCCGCCCGGGCCGACGCTCCGGGAGAGAGACGGACCAGGGCCTTGCCTCTACCCTGCCCCCAGAAAGCCGCGCCGGGGTGGGGGTCCGCGGGAGATCGACGACGCCCTGCTGGTCTGGGGTCTCCCGTAGCTCGGACCCACCCGGAGCCCCGGGACCGAAGCAGGGGAGGGACGCGTGAGGGATCTCTGGCGGCCGGGAAGTCGGAGAAAACGCTAAACCACGCTCTGCTCCACCTGAGGGCCTGCAGGTTCTGGCCCGGGGATTCGGGGCGCTCCGGTTGCGCATTCCGCGTGTCGGAATAAGAATAATAATTAAGCGGCGTCCCCACTGCTCTCCGCATTCGCCGCCCCGAAATGAGGCCTGAAGAAAGGGGGAGCGATGGGGCCGTCAGCGGCTAGTGAAAGTCCGGTCGCTCTGTGGTCAGTGCCTCCGCACTCCCACCTGCCACGACCCCTCCGTGTCAGGGATGGCAGGGTTTCGGGAGGCGATCCTGGAGGCCGGAGAGGGGGCGCAGGCACGGACACGGGTGGGTTAGAGTGGGCAAGGCTTGGAGGGAGCGCCGACGTCGGGGTGTGGGTGGGGGGCCGGAGGGGGCGTGGAGAGGCCGCCTCGCTCTGGAAGTCTTGGGCAATCGCCTTCTTGGCGCCTGAGTCACAGGAACGGGAATCAGGTTGATTCCCCGTTCGCAGGGCGGCTGCGGCGATCGCGCCACCCGTCCGTGGGCTTTCATTTTCCCGCGTCAAATCGTATCCTGGGCCGCCCCCCAGCGCGGCGGCGGCGCCTTCAGCTGCGTCTGGGCGACGTTTAACGGCCCCTCGTGGCCTCGTCGAGGCGGGGCCGGGGCCGGGGCCGGGGCCGGGCCGGGGCCGGGGGCGGGCCGGGCCGGGGCCGGGGGCGGGACCCCGCCTCTAAGATCGTTTCCAGACCCCGGCGCAGGTCCCGTGAATGTCCGCGCCGGCCGCCTGCTCGCCTGCCCGCCCAGGGCCCCTCCCCCCCGAGCCCGCCGCCCCTCAGGCTCCGCGACGCTCTGGGTTTCCCACCGTCACATCAAACGGGCTCGTAACAGCGCGGCCCTGGGAAGTGTGATGAGCGCATTAAAGTCCCCATAAAGCTAGCGGGGAGGCTGCCGCCGGCCTGATTGGACCCGCGCTCTGCCCCTTGTAGGTGGTCCGGCCCGGACGGTTAATTGGCCGTCGGGCTTTCCAGCTGGGGGGGTGGGGGGGGGAGGGGGAGGAGGGGGCGAGGACGAGGGCGTCGGACTCTGCCTGCCTTCGGGTTGGAGGTGTGAGCTCTCCCTCGCCGCCCACAAGGCCGGGGCTCGTCGCCGATGGGTCCCGCTGGTTCCGAGGAGCCCCGGGCGACGGCAGGACCCCACTCGTGGCCGCGGAGCGGAGAACTAAGCTCACAACTACAGGACCAGAGCGTGCTTGGACAGAAAATACCCCCAGCCCCTTAAACACCCCCGCGAGCCGCTCGCCCTCATCCTTCTTGGGTGATGTGGACATTACTACTACTAATAGTAATGGTATTTGTTAAGCACTTACCATGTACAAAGCACTGCACTAAAAGCTGGGGTAGACACAAGCAAATCAGGTTGGATCTGTCCCTCGAACCCATGACCTTCTGACTCCCAGACCCGTGCTCTATCCACTACGCCATGCTGTTTCTCAGGCCATACTGCTTCTCATTAGAGCGGCCTGGGCCATGGAGGCATCAGTCCCCAGCGACCCCCACACGGCCCCTGGCTTGTCTAGCTCAGTACTCTGCCTCTAGAAGGAGGCCCCAAAACGTTTGGAGGAACCGAGTGCCGGTTGCCCTCCTGGACCAACCAACACCCCTGGTTCTTTCCCCTCCCTACTTCTTCCCCAGTGACCCAACATGGTCCATCTATCACCCCTGATTCTCCCCTTTCCATCCCTGACTCTTCCTCAGTGACCAGCACGGACCATCCAACCTCCCGACTCTCCCCTCTCCATCCCCGACTCTGCCCCAGTGACCCAGCAAGGACCATCCAATAGTCCCAACTCAACCCTGGTGATCCCTGATTCTTTTCTAGTGATCCAGTGTGGGCTGTTTAATCCACCCCACCCCCTTTCCCAAACCCCTCGGTCTGTGTCTTTCTATCCACCCCCTGCTCCCAACCCAGCTCCAGTACTATCTCAGCGGGATGTCTTCACGGGCACCTTTCTGTTGCTCGGCCCTGCTGCTTGGAGACTGTTGGCAGAGTCTTCTATTGTGTGGGCGAGGTGGACGGGGGAAGGGGGGGCCGGACAGTCTGACCGGTCCCGCGACCACTCTCATTCCTTGACCTGCGCCAGCCCCGAACTGTGCCCACCAGTCCCGAGCTGCCCTCCCCGGCCCCCACCCCCTTGCCCCCTCGCCCAGCTGTGGTGTTCAGTTTTCCCATGACCGAGTCGCCTCCTTTTCCCACAAAGAGAAAAGGGAAAACATTTTTCCTCCCCTCAGTCTGGGCGGCCCGAATCTCCAGAGGCCGTGCCTGGAGCGAGGGGGCCAGGGGGCCAGGGGACGAGGGGGCAAGGGCCCGCAGGAGGACGTGGGCTGAGCTCTCGGCCTCTGAGAGGGGCAAGGCATCCTGAGCGTCAGCAGTCGGTGGTCCTTGCGACCCCGCTGAGGACCCCGGACATCCGCCACCCATTTTCAGGCTGCCCATTTTCCCAAGGCACAGCAGAAGCAAGCTGCGAATTCCCTGCCCTCAAGGGACCTGGCTCGTCTCAGTGAACAAGGGGATCACTTCAGTAATAATAACTGTGGTTCTTGTCGAGCGCTTACTATGTGCGAAGTACAGTGCTAAGAGCTGGGGTAGATTCAAGTTAATCAGGTAGGACACAGTCTCTGCCCCACATGGAGCTCACAGTTTAAGTTGGAGGGAGAAGAGATATTGAATCCTGATTTTATAGGTGAGGAAACTAAGGCAAGGAGAAGTTAGGTGAATTGCCCGAGGTCACACAGCAGGTAAGTAGCGCTAGGGCACTCAGGACGTGATGGTGCTGTTGGTGATGATGATGATGATGGTGGTGGTGTTTGTGGTGATGGGATGACAGTGGGAAGGGGAAGGGAAAGAAGAGCCTGACTAGCAGTTCATCTTTGATGTGTTATCTTCACGATTGGCAAGACCCCTCATCTGCGCAGAGTTTAATGGAGAGACTGCAAGTCTGGGAGTCACAGGACCTGGGTTCTAATCCAGGTTTCTGCCATTTACCTCCTGTATGACCGTGGGCAGGTCACTTAAAGTCTCTGTGTCTCAGTTTCCTTCTCAGTAAAATGGAGATAAAAGAGCTGTTCTCCTTCCTACTTAGGCTGAGCCCCATTTGTGCTGATTATTTTATATCTACTCCTACGCTTAACAGAGTGCTCGACACATAATAAGCGCCTAGCAAATGTTCCAATTATTAGTTGTTATGGAAAGGCTGAGATTCTCCGCAAACTCAGCGGGAACCAGAGCGATTGGCGGCGGCCGAAAAGCCCTCCGGCGTTTCTGCGTTTTCGTCTTTAAACGCCGAGACGTTTCTCAGCTCAACGCCTAGAGACGCTTAATCGCTTTCCTCGATGGGGAAGAAAGTGGTGGAGGTTGTGTGTGTTGGGGGGGACAGAGGGAGAGCTCTGGGTCGCCTTAGAATTGTCCTCAATTCCTGCCCCGCCAACCCGGCCCGGGGCAATCTGCGGCGGCGGCGGCGGGGAACCGGCTACTCGCGCCGGGCGAACGCCCGACCGCCCGCCGCGACAACGAGCCGAATAAATCTGCGGGGAATTAATGTCGACCTCACCATCGCCCTGCTGGGCCTTTACGGCCAGGCGGGCCCCGGCCCGGCCACCGGGACTGGCTTTGCTTTTGCGATCAATCAGCCAATCAATCCATCAATAAGGGAATGAAGGAGCCGCGGGTCTTTTAATTAAGGAGCCGCGAAAAAGCAAAGAGAACTTTAACGGCCCCCTCCCCCCGCCCTTCCCCTGCTCTTCCTCCCTTCACACCCTTTCCTCCAACGCCCACCTCGATTTCCTCTTACCCTGCCCCCTTCCCTCTGCACCCCCCGTTTCCCCCACACTCTCCTCCCCCCTCCCATGTTGGGCTCAGCCCAGGTTCATTCCGCAGGAGCGGTTAACGTGCGGTGAGCCCCGGCTTCTCCCCACCCCGGGAGGGGCCGCGCTACGAGTCTTTTCGCCTAGCTTGCGTTTCGTGCCTCGGGCTCTGAGCGCATCTCTTCGCTGGTATAGTGACCGACCCTCTCTGCCCGGGCACGGGGAGAAGGGAGTGGGGAGAACGCATTGTGGGAGCGCTTCCATCTCCCACCCATGTTCGAGGAGATCGTGTCCTCTTGCTCCTCACCGCCTGTGGGACTGAGGGGGCGGGGCGGGCTCGGGGACCTCACCCTAGTCCCCCAACTGGAAGCCAGGGTTCAATAGGGAATTTATGGAAAAAAAAATCATAGGAGGAAAACTAGGGAACCCCCTTCCACGGAGGAATAGAGGCACGCACACACACACACAGAGAAAGAGGGAACACCCTCTCTCCGGGGATAGGGACTCCTCTCTGCACCTTCCGACCCAGGTCCTCAGGCATCTTTCCTGAGAACCCCCCGCTCCTCCCCGCCAACCCGCACTTTGTCTGCTGCATCTTTGGCAGTCGGAGCCTGGGCCAGTCCAGGGGACAAGGGGACAAGACCGAGGGTTCGGAGCGGGCTCAGGATCCGAGGTGGAGGGGTCAGCGCAGGCTGAGGTCCATGGGCTGGAGGGTGGACTAGAATACGCTCGTCTTCTTCCAAATTGTGGGGGAGGAGAGAATGGACCCTCTGGCGGCACAGTTGTTCCCCGAATCTCTGAGAGACCCAAAAGGCAGTGGGAGGGATTTAGACAAGAGCTGAATTTCCCGGAGGTTTGAATTGGGTTTCCGTGCTGGGCGCTGTGAGACACCATTACCGGAGTGCTACTATCTAAGGGTTCTCGAGGTTGAATTCAGGGTGGGCTGGCCCAGAGGTCGGAGGTTGGATCCTTGCCATATCTTTGACGTGATCCTGGTGTAAGCGGCGCTGTGGCCAGGAAAACCTCAGGCGGCGGTACTGACCACCACTGTCCCCCCTCTTCGCAGCCAAGGAAGAGCTCCGCACCGAAGAGAGCCGCCTGGCGAAGGCTCAAGAGAGGTAGGGGTCTGCGTCCATTCCCGGGGCAGGGACTAATCCTGGGTGCCGACCGCGAGAGGTCCGGACCGGCTCTGGACTGCCCCGCTGGCCAGCTTCTCTATGGCCAGGCAGGGAGGACAGGGTTGAACTCCCCGAGAGCAGCACGCAAATCTCTGAGGGACCTAAAATGCAACGACCCTGCTGACCCCGCTGGGGAGCAGTCCGGCCGGTTCAAGGCCAACCATGAGCTGAGCTCCGGGCAGGGACCTGGTATCGGCCTGGGCCGCGGAAGGAGAACAAGGGAAAAGGGACAAAGGAAAAGTCGCTGCTTTTTGTTCTGCCCAGCGTCCGTTGGGCTGGAGGTCGGGGGCGGTGGGGCTGGGGCTGAGTGACAAGGCTCCGGGGTTAGCGTGAGAGAGCCTCCTCTCTCCCCTCTCTCTCGTTTTCCCTGCTACAGTTTCGGCTTGACCGTGGGGTTCTTCGGGATGAAGCCCAAGGCGGGTGAGAAAGAGCTGGCGCCGAGCCACGTGTTTTCCGTGTGGCACGAGTTCTGCAGCGACGTCAAGGCCACCTGGAAGCGAGAGAACAAGAACATCTCCCAGGAGCGGTAGGGCCAGCTGAGGGCCGGCTGAGGCTCAGCCGAGGTGGAAGGGAGGGTCTTCGGCCTCTGTGCCCAGGGGCAAACGAGGTCCAAGACGCCCCCCGGACAGGGCCAGAGAACAATCGAGGGATGAGGATTGTCCGGGCCGGAGCGAGCAGTGGTAACCCACACGTTCCTAGAGCAGGATCGACCCTGTGGAGGTGGGGAGGGCTCCTTAGAAGGCCGCCGCCGTCAGGAAGCCTTCCAGGGCGTGCGGTAAAGGGGAGGGGTGGGAGCCCTCAGAAGGCACTACCGAAGGGGCCGGCGCTTCCCGCTGCCCCTGCCTAACTTCCCCCGGCCCCTTCCCTTCAGGCTGAAGGAGGCGCAGGCCACCGTCAGGAAGTTAACGGCAGAGAAGAAGGTGGAAACGCGTAGGATGAATCCCGCGGCTAGTCTGGTGAGGAACCCTGCCCCTTCGTGCCGCCGCCTCACACCCGCAGAGAACGGGGAGCGGGTCGGTGTGCGGATAATCAATTCACCGCCTAGTCCGAACTCCGGGCACCTCTCCCGCCCCGGGGCCGGGAACGAGCTGGTTTGACCATTTGCATTGGTCCAATTCCCCCGGGGAATTAAGAAAGAATCCCCGCTTCTCGCTGAGCCCCCGAGGACCACCCCCGTCCTGCCGGTGCCCGAGGCCAAACCGGAAAGCAGGAAACACGGTGAAACAACCCCGGCCCCCGGTCCTGCTCCCGACCCCGCCCCCGGTCCTGCTCCCGCCCCCGCCCCCGGCCCCGCACCATCCCACCCCACCCTACCCCACCATCGGGCTGCGTCCTGTGCAGTGCAAGGTAAGGGGCTGCAGCTTTAGCCTCTCCCAGTCAGGGTCGGCACTGCAGACTTTCAAGCTCTCTCAGCTGAAGCCGGGGGGGCACCGGCCCCATCGCCCCCGCGGTAGGGAACAAGGGGATCCGGATTTAGGAGCGTGCCGGGGGGGCTCGGACCACCGGGAGAGGCCGGTGTGCTCGGCAGAGGATTGACGGCGGTGACCTCTCTTTTCCCCAACTCGCAGAAAGAGCGGCTGCGGCAGAAGGAAGCCAGCGTTATCCCAAACTGAGCGGAGCCCCTGCCCCAGGCCCAGCCGGAGACCCCGGGGGCGCAGGGTGGGGCGGCGCGACCCCGGCCGCTAGGAAAAACCGAAACGAACGAATCCCGGGCCTCGCCTTGCTGAACAACGGGCCGTGTCTGCCTCACTTTCCCATTCTTCCCGGACTGGGGTGGAGCGGGCGGGCCCCGCCACTGGACGCGCGTCCGGACCGAGCGTCGCGGCTTGGGAAGAGCTGTGCCCCGGGGTGGTATCCGTGGGCCACTCTCCGGGCAAGGGGCAGTGCCCATGGGCCACCCTCCGGGCAGGGAGAGGTACCTGTGGGCGCTGGCTCCCCTCTCCACCTCACCTCTGGAGCCCAGGCAGCGAAGCCTTTATGCAGCGTCTCCCTAGGCGACTTCCCTGGACCGAAGCCAGGACAAGTGGGCGGAACGGGCCCGGCAGCCCCCTCCTCGCTCGCTGGCGGGGCCAGCGGCTGCGACCCCTGCATCAGAGTCTGGGGGCGGGCAGAGTAGGTAGGGGCTGCAGGGGGATCTAAGAGGGCCAAGAGGGGGCCCGAGACTCCGCCGCCCCCCGCTTCGGCACGCAGCCCTGGGGCTCTTCGCGAGGGGGCGAGTCCCGATCCCGTGCGTGGGTTGCAAGCTGTGGGAGGAGCCCCGCGCGGGACAGGGTCCCGGGAGTTTGGTCCGAGGAGAGAGCAGAAGGTTCCGGGAAGCCGGGTTCCCAGTCGTGCGCTGCGTCAACCGTGTAGTGGAAACCATGTCAGACTTCCTTCCGGTTAGGCTCAAATCTGTCTCTTAAAGAGCATGAACTTCGAGGCCACAACCGCTGCGCTAGACAGAATAAGGGCGGGATGGGGGGGTTATTTTTCTGAAATTAAAGCTTCATTGGCTTACTCAAAAATATTTTTGAATGGAATAAGTTCACTGATTCAGGTTACGAACCCCCTCTGGGTTTTGAAGAGAATTTTCAGGTATGTGACCCTTGCATCCCTGGAACAAAGCGAAGAAATTTTCCCGGATTGGTTTGGATTGGACTCTCGGAGACTAATGCAGGCAGGTGGAGTACTCATTTCCCAAAGAAGCAGGAGGAGGGGGAGCCCACGGTGTTTAGAAAAAGAAACACACAGATTAGCCTTTGCAAGGCTTGTGTATATAACGCGTCTCTCCCCGCGGCTCCCGATCCCAGCAAGCGCCTGTTTGTATATCTGGTGCGCATCCTGCAGATTATAAATTGTGACTGAAGCACTCACCCTCTTGGTGATTTTTGTGGGAGCGACTGCTGACGGGGTTCCTGGGAGGTACCCCGGGGCCTTGCTCCCCCTCCTCCCATGGCACGAGATTTCAACCCTGAAGGAGTCGGGTAGCGAGGAGAGACAGCGGAGGGTGGTCATTGGAGGCCGAGGGGACCGTAAATCACTGCTTCGACCCGGTGCGTGGAAAGGTCACTCTGGCCGGAAGGTGTTGTCCCCGCTAGCGAGGGGAGAGAAGGTTGGGTCTGAGAGGCTTCTCCACCTTCGGGACCCCCGAGATCTGCGGGTTAGCCTACCCTCCCCGAGACATAGTCTCCCACCCCCTCCCAGCTTGATGCCTGTGAGGGAGGCTGTGGTGTTACTCTATAATAACGGTGGTATTTGTTAAGCCCTTACCATGTTGCAAGCGCTTTAGTAAATGCTAGGGAAGATACACTATAAGCAGACCAGACACAGTCAATGCCTAGGAGGGAAGGCACACAGCTGTTTTTAGGCACAAGGAGGTTAACTGACTTGCCCAAGGTTACACAGTAGGCAAGTGGCAGAGTCAGGACTAGAATCCATGATCTTCTGACTCCCAGGCGCGGGCTCTTGCCATTAGACCACGCTGCTTCTCCTTACACAACTTACACCACCAGCGGGAGGAATGTGGGGGCGTCCGGGGGCCGCTGTGGAGAAAAGGGGGGGATCGGTCAAACCAGGGGAGCTGGGGGAAGGGCCCTGGAAGGTAGGAGGTAGGATGACTCTGAAAAGACTTCTGGTGGTGAGAGGTGGGTGCAGGGGGCGGAGAGAACGGTGCTGCGAACCCTTTGGCCCCTTCCCCAAGAGAACCCCCTCCCCGTTCTCGGAAAGCCGGTGAGAGGCTGAGGGGAAAGCCGCGGCAACGGGGTTTTGTTTTCTGGAGCCTGGAGAAGAGGGCGGAATAGAGAGCGCCGGGCAGAGAGAGAGAGAGTGGGAGACGGGGTCGAGCCAGGGGTCGGGTCTACACCAGTACAGTATTCAGGGACTGGCTCCTAGAATAGTTTACGGCTGAATATTTCGGGGAAACCTGCACTTGGCGACTCAGGAATGACAGCGACGAGAATAATATTCCGTGAGCAGTGAGGCGTGCAATTGCCGATAGAACTGACTGACTGACACCGTTCTTCCACCGCTACCGGTGGAGCATGTCCTGGACACCCTTCTAATGTGAGCACCTGTATAGAGCGGGAAATTCGTCGGGAATGAGGTGAGGCGTGCTTGTAGTTCAAGATATTTTAATGGGATTTTGTTTTGTCGGGTATTTTGGACAGCCCCTCGGCTGCTTTATGTAGAACCCTGATGGCAAGCGTTGTAGGGTGGGGGGAGGCGAGGGAGAGACTATTGCGATTATTAGTATTGTTGTTATTAATATTAAGGGAAGTATACTTTCTCAAGACCAATCCTCGAGCCTCCCCGTTTGCAAGAGTGGTGGAGGAGCACTTTTGGGTCCGTGAGCGGGTCCGGTCGGGGGGGCTCGCTGGACCACCGGACTAAGGTTTTCTCGCCGGACCCGAGAGGTGGGGAAGAGGCGGGAGGAGGTGCCGGGAGTCGGCGTGGAGGAGGGAACGGGTGTGAGCTGGTGGGAAGGGAGGGAGGGTTCGGGGGCGCTGGGTGGCCCGGCTGGTCTCTCCGCTCCAATGGGAACTTCCCCCATCAGACCCCCGGGAGGCGGAGAAGGGGCCGGCCGCACCCTCCGAGGGAAGACCGGGCGCTCCCAGCGACGGCGAGGCCCTCGGGTATTAGCCGGGGGCCTGCGGGGGTCCTCCCCTCGGTGAACGCGCCCGCCCGCACGCGTGTCCCCAGGCAAAGGGTGCGCACTCCCACGTGCAATTCCGCCCGCGAGCGCCCTCCTACCCTCCCACGCGAGTCCGAGCCAGGGAGCCCCCTCTTGGGGGTCGGGGGGACGGGACGGTGAGGCGAGCCGCGGGAGTGGGGATCGGCGGGCGAAGGAACCGGGGCGGGGGGCGTGGGCGGCGCGGGCTTCAGTCTAGGTCGATGGAAATGCAGCGGCACTGCTTCACTCGCGTGAACCGTTTCTTGCGGGTGGGGGGCTGCAAATCCGGGCAGCTGAGCGTGACGGTCACGGTGCTGAAGGCCCTGGGCTTGCAGAAGGAGCAGGAGCGGAAGGCGCCGCCGTCCCGGCGCGCTCGTCGCGGGATGTAGAAGGAGTTGCACTGGCCGTAGCAGAAGTAGTTGAGGACGGTGCGGGTGGCGCAGCCCTCCTCGCGGATCGTCTGCTTCAGCGGCTGCGTCTTGCACCAGTCCCGCTTCAGATAGCGCCGCTCCGTCACGTGCAGCGCCTCCTGGCTCGACTCCAGCACCTCCTCCGCCGCGGGGCCCGGCCCCCGGCCCCGACCCCGGCCCCGGCCCCGGCCCCGGCCGCCCGGCGGCGGCGGAGGGGGCGACGGCGGCGGCGGCGGCTGCAGCGGCGGCTGCAACGTCTGCTCCGAGTCGTTGCGCCGCTCCTTGCCCGGCGGGGGCGGCGCGCCCTGGGTGCCCGTCCTGGGGCCGGCGGCGAGGACCGGCAGGGCTCCCAGCAGCGGGAGCAAGAGCAGGGCGCTCAGGGCGCCGGCCCAGCGGGGCATCCTGCGGGGAGACCGGGACGCTCGGTGAGGGGGGGACGACGGAGGGAGGGCGGGTGAGACAAACTTGAAAAAAAAACGGTAATTGTTAAGCGCCTACTAGGTGCCGGGCACTGGACTACGCGCTGTGCAGGGCTGGGTTGGACACAGCCCCCGTCCCACGTGGGGCTCACAGTCTCAATCCTCATTTACAGAGGAGGAAACTGAGGCCCAGAGAAGTGAAGTGACTTACCCAAGGTCACACAGCGGACAAGTGGAGGAGCCGGGATTAGGACCCGTGACCTTCTGACTCCCAGGCCCGTCTCCGTCCACTACGCCGGGCTGCTTCTCATGCTTCTTAACTAGTGGACATCCGCCCGCTGGTGCCAGTGACATAGATTTCCAGCACCGTGAGTTCCTCGAGGGCAGAGATCGGGTCTTTCACTTGGCCTGCCTGTCCCCGAGCGCCTAGTCGGGGGCCCTGCTCCCAATGGACCTCCGGTCCTGCACCCTGGGTCCCAACACTGGCCTCCAAGACTCTCCCTTCTTCGTCTGGGAGGCCGCCGGGGAGAGAACGGTCAGACCACTCGCTGGGCTTGTTGGAGCGCCGGAGGCGGCGGGCCTCGGGGTCAGACGGTCTGAGCCGCCCCCCTCGGGGACTCAGAGTCTACAGACGGGGCTGGGTACGCGCACAGGTTTTTATTCATTTTCCTTTAGTCGCCCAATTCCCCCGGATCGGGTGGGAAAGGGATGGGGGGTGGCCGTGCCCCTGGGGAGGAGGAGAGGGCGCGGGGAGCTGCAGGACCAGAGAGGGACGCCCCGGACCCTCCTCCATTTCCATCCCTGCAGGCAGGATCCGGGCCAGGGTCCGGGGCCCCCCGCGTGGTGGACCGCTGGCGGGGTCCCGGGAGAAGAGGGGAGTCGGACTAGCCGGGATCTCGGGCCGGGCGATATCTCGTGCGGAGTCGGGAGGGGAGAGGACCAGGCCGGGCAGAGCGGCTCCTCCCTCCCCAGGACCACTCCCTCTCTAGGGCCCTGCCACGGTATTGCGGGGCGGGAGGAGAGACACAGTCCCCTGGGTCATTCATTCAATCGAATTTATTCAGCTTTTACTGTGTGCAGAGCACTGTATTAAGCGCTTGGAAAGTCCAATTCAGCAATAGAGACAATCCCTGGAGGTCGCCGTCTCTGTCCCTCTTTCCGCCCCACCTCTTGGGGTTGCGGGTCCCAGGGTGGCTTGCCCCCTCACTTCCCACCATCGCGGGGGAAAACAAAAAACGGGCATGTCAGGAAAGAGGAGGGTCTTCACCTGCCCCGACTGGGCACGGCTTTCTCCGCCACGCCCCCACCCCCGACACACGGTTTAGCATTGCGCTACTTAATCACACTTTTAACCGTGACCCACCCACAAAGACACCCTCTCACGCAGCCTGAACGTCCCACACGGTCACACGTGGAGTCTCCTCCCAACACATATACACATGCCGCACTCCCACGACCCTCGGGACCTCTCCCTTTCTTCGTCAAAGCCCCCTCGCGAACCTACCGACCCTGCCCGCCTCTGGGGAATCTCTCCTCTCGCCCCCGCGCCTCCATCTCCGGCGGCCCCCCGTCAGACCCACCTGCCGGACTGCGTTCGGTGGCGGAGGGTCCGGGAGTCACCGGTCCGAGAAGGGAAGAGAAGGGAAGGGCTTACGGCGGGGGGAGCGGTCGGAGCTGGCCCCCGGGGCAATGAAGGGGAGGAGAGAGATCTCCTACCCTCCGTCTCCGCTTAAATGTGCCCCCACGCCCCTGTCCGCCCGGCCCCCACCCACCCCTTGCCACGCCCCCACTCTCCATCCCGCCCCTTTCTGCGCTTTACTCGCTTCCTGGACTCTCTCCGCCCACCTCCCGCCGTGACTTTCCCTCGCCGCCCGTTTGTCATAAAGTCATCTGTAGTGACAGCCCTCTCGGTCCCAGTCAGCCACGATGAAACACTACTGGGTCGGGACCTTCCTCCCAGAGAACAGGAAATCGGCCCTGGGGAATAGGTGGGGAGATTGGAAACGGGTGCCCTCTTCCAATACGGGTGCCCTCATTCTATTCCCCACGCCCCTGCCCCTAACCCCTCGGACCCTCCCAAGTCTCTGCCCCGAAACCTGCCCAGTCGGGTTGGGCGACGCTAGGAGAAAGGGCCTCTAAGGAGACAACCGGGGGGCCCGAGAGGAAGACCAAGTGGTCGACAGTACAGATTCAGAAACATACAAGCGCGCGGGGGCGCACGCACAAACACATAAAATACGTTCACACACATTCACTTTCATGGACTTGCACACATTGACTCACGTTCAAATATACAGACACCCGTTATCCGAAACCGCCCCTGGCAGATGACTTCCCTGCACTTCTAAACATCCCCCGGCTCCCTTCCAGACACGTGGGGCCAACGTCTCGTGACATATCCCTACTCTCACAAATCCCTCAGCCCATATTCAAAGCCCTCCTGCATCCCATCTCTTCCCTGCTTGATAGTCAGAAGGATTTGGGTTCTAATCCCGACTCTGCCATATGTCCGCTGTATGACTTTGGGCAAGTCATTTAACCTCTCTGTGCCTCAGTTACCTCATCTGTAAAATGGGGATTAGTGTGTGAGTCCCATGAGTCAGTCGCTTAACAAGTACCGTGATTATTATTATTATTCCAACCCGCTCTCCACAATGAATTACCAGCACCCCAAGCAGAACGAACCCACCCCTAGGACTTAGGTTCTTATTTATGCCCATCCTCCCGATTTAGTTATATATTCAAGGATTTATTTTGAATACTCTGTAATTATTTTTTAGTTCTGTCTCCCCTATCTTTTATGGTATTTGTTATGAACTTTCCTATGTGCCAGGCACTGCTCTAAACACTGGGGTAGATATAAGGTAATCCTGCTGGACGCAGTCCGTGTGTCACATAAGGCCCATAGGGTCTTAATCCCCATTTTACAGATGAGGTAACTGAGGCATAGAGAGGTCAAGTGACTGGCCCAAAGTCACACAGCAGACAAATGGTGGAACCGGGATTTGAGGGTAAAGTCGTCGTGGACGGGAAACGTGTCACTTGTCTGTTTAGTATTTTCCTAAGCACTCAGTACAGTGCATTGTAGTAAGAGGGCGCTCAGTATCGTGACTTCTACCAAGTAGCTTCCGCCCTCCTCTGCTGCCGCTTCACTACAGACAGCAGATGGGATCCGGGCGAGATTCAGATAGGATATTTGTGTCTAGGTCAGAACAGCGACTGGATTGCAGGCTCGGGCCAGGGATTTCAATTTCTCTGGTCGGTGCTGAGCTGCCTACCCCACCGTTCGGTTGCCCAGGTGCTCAGCTGCTGCCTACTCCACCATCCAGGTGTTAAGGCGGGTGATACATTCCAGGGGAAGGAGCCTCCAATCTACTCCAAAGACAAGCCTAGGAGCCAGTGGGTCCGAATCACTTCCACTCGCTGCTGCAGTTCATCCAGCCCGATCTCTAGAGAAGCAGCGTGGTCTAGAGCACGGACCTGGGAGTCAAAAGACCTAGGTTCTAGTCCTGACTTCGCCACTTGTTTGCCTGTGTGACCTTGGACAAGTCGCTTCTCGGTGTCTCAGTTCCCTCATCTGTAAAATGGGCATTAAAACTGTGAGCCCCATGTGGGACATGGACTGTATTTGCTTGTATCTACCCCCAGCCCTTAGTACAGTATCCGACACATAATAATAATAATAATGCTGGTATTTGTTAAGCGCTATGTGCCGAGCACTGTTCTAAGTGCTGGGGTAGATGCAGGGTAATCAGGTTGTCCCACTTGAGGCTCACAGTCTTAGTCCCCATTTTACAGATGAGGTCACTGAGGCACCGAGAAGTCAAATGACTTGCCCAAAGTCACACAGCTGACAGGTGGCAGAGGCGGAATTAGAACCCATGACCTCTGACTCCTAAACCCGTGCTCTTTCCACTGAGCCACGGCACCTAGTAAGCTCATAGCAAAATACCACTTAAAAAAGGGTTTACAAAGAGCCCCTTTTTAGAGCCGAGAGGATTGAAGTGGGAGTTAATACCCAGGGGCCGGATCTGTTACCCCATCAGCAAATCTTGGGGCAGGCGAGATTCTCTGCCCCACTGCACTGCTGGGCCAAGAGAGGATAGGGGGACCTGGGCTACCGCTGCTGTGATTCTCTGAGCCTCGGGGCGGCCGAGGGTGCGGATGGATGGCCGAGGGACTGGACTTCTCAGACGCCTGTATTTGGAAAGAGCGGCAAGTTGGCTCCGCCCGGCGCGATTTCCCGAAGATTAAGGGGCGCCTCGGGAGAAAGTAGAGCCATCTGCGACCCCGCCGCTCGCCGTCAGGGGGCGCCTGCACACTCCTGCCCCCCACCCCACCCCCCCCGAAAACCGTTCGCCGCTCCGCCGAGCAGGTCACGAGTTTCCCCGCCCATCGGAAGTCGCGTTTGCTACATTCCTGCCCTGGTGACATCATAATAATAAGAAGAATGACGATATTTGTTAAGCACTATGTGCCAAGCACTGTTCTAAGCTCTGGGGTAGATACAAGGTGCTCAGGTAGTCCCATGTGGGGCTCACAGTCTTCATCCCCATTTTACAGATGAGGGAACTGAGGCACAGAGAATTTAAGTGACTTGCCCAAAGTCACACAGCCGACAAGGGGTGAAGTTGGGATTAGAACCCATGACCTCTGCCTCTCAAGCCCTTGCTCGTTCCACGAAGCCATGCTGCTTCGACATGCGCAGTCAGTCCCCGAAGGGGATCTGGGTTGGGGTGTCCGCACGGATCTGGGGGTGTCTGTCTGCACAGGCCCAGGTAGAGGGGGAGGCGTTCCCCCGGCCCGGAGAACGCGAGTCCTTCCAGGCCAGCCGGACTTCGACCGCATGACCCCCCCGCATCATGCATGCCCCCCGACCCAAGGTGGAGCTAGCGGGGGGTGGGGTCCTCCGGTTTGTGACCCGCAGGAGGGGGAGACCCCACCAGCCGCCGCAGCGCCACGTCTCCCCCCGCCCAGGTCACGTCCGTCGCCAGGGAGCAGATGGGGAGACCAACCGGAGATCCTCTGGGCAGCGGGTCCATCCTCCCTGCTTACCTTGGCGTTAGCCTTGACTCCTCTCTCTCGTTCATCTCACATATTCAATCCGTCACTAAATCCCGTCGGTTCAACCTTCACAACATCATTTTAATCCGCCCGTTCCTCGCCATCCAAACTACTACCACATTAATCCAAGCACTTATCCTATTCCCGCCTTGATTCCTCTATCAGTCTCCTTGCTGACCTCCCTCCCACCAGGTTCTCCCCACTCCAGTCCATACTTCATTGTGCTGCCCGGGTCCTTTTTCTACAAAAACGTTCAGGCCATGTTTCCCCACTCAATCACCTTGCCCCCTCCAACCTCTTCTCGCTATTCTTCTACTACACACTTCACTCCTCTAATGCCAACCTAACCACTGTACCTCGATCTCGACTATCTCGCCACTGACCTTTCGCCCACGTCCCGCTTCTGGCCTGGCCCAGGCCCTCCCTCTTCATATCCAACAGATGATTACTATTCCTCCCCTTCAAAGCCTTATTGAAGGCATATTTCCTCCAAGAGGCCTTCCCTAAACCCTCCTTTCCTTTCCTTTCCCTCCCTTCTGCGTCACCCTGACTGGCTCCCTTTAATCTACCCCCCTCTCAGCCCCTCAGCACTTAGGTACATATCCATAATCGATTTATTTATATTAATGTCTGTCTACACTATAAGCTCGTCGTGGCCAGGGAATGTGTCTCCGATATTGCAATATCGCACTCTCCCAAGGGCTTAGTACAGTGTCCTGCGCACGGTAAGCGCTCAAGAAATACAACTGATTGAGTTGTTAAAGATGGCGAGAGTGATGGGCGGACCCAGGCCATTGGCGATGGAGAAAAATCGGGTGGGGGGGGTGAGGTTGGCAGGGAGAAAAAGAGGTCAGGAGGAGGGGTGGGAGTTGTGTGTAAGCCCTTCCCACCAGCCTGGATCCCGCAGACCGTGTCAAGCGGAGTGACTCGAGTCCCCCCGAGACAAGGCCCCGTGCCCGGTGCCGAACAGAAAACACAGGCACCGTTGCGTGATCCGTGCGACAGTGTCATAGTCCCAGCGGCCCCGCCCCGCCCCCCGGAGGGGTGGGGAGATGGCAGTCATGCAGCCCCAGTCCCGCCCGACCCCGGTTCCCACCCGGCCGGCCCGGCCCGCTCATTCCGGGGCCTCGTCCTCCTCGGAGAAGCGTGGCACTGACTTCTTTGCCACGACGTTGTCCAGCCGCTGCCCCTGGAGGTACGGGTTCACACTCTGCAAAAGGTCAGTTAAGGTCAGTGAGGACCTGTCCAGGGCAGCTGGGGAGCCGTCCGCAGAGCTCTCTGCTCGGACTGAGGCCCGCGGAGACAATCACTCTTCCCCCCTTCAAAGCCCCACTGAAGGCACACCTCCTCCAAGAGGCCTTCCCAGACTAAGGGCTCTTTTCCTCAGCTCCCCTTCCCTTCCGCGTCACCTCGACTCGCTCTCTTTGCTCTCCCCTCCACACCTTCCCGCCCCACAGCACTTAGTTATATATCGATAAGTCCATTTTTTATATTAATGCCTGTTTACTTCTAGTGATGTCTGTCTCCCCCGCTCTGGACTGTAAGCCCGTTGTGGGCAGGGATTGTAGAATCAACAGTAATAGTAGTAAGTTCGGTATTTGTTAAGCACTTACTATGTGCCAGGCACTGTATTAAGCGCTGAGTTGGGTTCAAACAAATAGGGTTGGACACAGTCCCTGTCCCACGTGAGGCTCACGGTCTCTATCCTCATTTTACAGAGGAGGGAACTGAGGTTCAGAGAAGAGAAGTGAAGTGACTTGCCCACGGTCATACAGCAGACAAGTGGTGGAGTCGGGATTTGAGCCCATGACCTTCTGACTCCCAGGTCTGTGCGCTATTCACTACGCCATGCTTCACCTGTTGGCTGGGCAGAGGGGTCCACCCCCATAGGGAACTTTCTCTGCCACGACCCAACCACTCGGCTGTGAGGGCACAAGCAGGAGCGGTAGGAAGGAGCTGGGAACCCTTGTCATTTTTCCCCTTCCACACACTGGCACCACCTGTGCCTCGACGGCTCCCATGGCCAGACCCTAGAGGTGATTTGGAGGTGGGAGGTCTCCACTGGGGGCTCTTTGACATCAGTGTTCTGGGGCCTCCCTTCCCCGACCCCATCAGGATCTTGCCCTTGGCTCTCCCGGGGCACCGACGCCATCATTCGCCTCCCGCCCTTCTACTCGCTCGTACCCGTCTCCGTCGCCGCCGCTGTCCGGCCCGTCGAGCCTCATAGAGAAGCTTCTTGCTCTGGGGAGACAGAGAAGGGGGCGTTTACGGTGGCTGAAGGGGTACAGATCCAGCCTCCCCGCGCTTGGCCCAGAGCCCCCCATCCCCCACGGGCTGGGATGTAAACAGACCCCCCTTCAACGAGCTCCATCTGCTAAAAGTTGTTCTGTTTTGCAGCTCGGGGGCGGGAGGGGATTTGGGACCTTGGAGCACAGAGTGGGAATCTCAGAGATAGGCAGGCAGAGATAGGGCCACGGATGCAGAGACAGACAGAGACGGAGTCAGAGTATAGAGATAGGGTCAGTGGCCGAGACATGGAGACCGAAGACCCCGGGCTAGTATCCATCCAAAATGGGGAATTCGGGTCGGGAGAGGGAAACTTCCTCTGGGTCCCACTTGCTCAGAGCTGTTAGGGGCCCAGGAAGCAGCAAGCTTATCCTGTAAGTGGCTTAGGAGATCAGATGTCCCCTCCATCCGACCCTCAACCCCCTAGATGGCCAAAGCTGTGGCCAGCTGGGACCGATTCTGTCCTCAGAGGAGAAATAGAAGGCCAGGGGCCAGTTTCCAACGCGATTTGGGGATCCGGCTCCAGGAGGGGCGACCTGCCAGATGTGGGAGGGGGCTGTCCGACCCGGAATCCATCAACGAGAGAACAGGAGCATCATAAACAGGCAGGGCGGTGAGCTGCATGACCTCCTGCGTGACCTTCCCTTCTCCTCCCGCCCATCCGGGGCCCAGGGGGCTCGCTCACCCAAGCGCCCAGCCCGGGGTAGTCGTGCTCGGGGTCGAAGAGATGCTGGTGCATCTGGAACTCGCGGCTGAACTCCGCCGTGTCGGGTGTGTGCTCCAAGCAGCCGTCGGTCGCTGCAAACCGCCAGGGAGAGACTTGGAGCGGCGGCCAGAGGGGTGGGAGGGTCCAGGCCCACCCAGATTCACCCCACCATTTCTCCCCGCCGGGGCCGGTTCAGCCCTGCGCACCCCACCGATCTTACTCCCCCCGTCCCCCCACCTCCAGAGGTACCTGTTTTCCCGATAGGGCAGGGGTTGGGGGGATCGGGGTAGCCCTGGCCCTCGCTGAAGTCCTTGGGGACATTGTCTCCTGCCAGCTCCGCCACGATGTTGGGGATGTTGCTGTAGGGACCCAAGTGCTGCAGCCCCTCGTGAGCGCCACCTATCGGCGGTAAAACACAGACCCATTCATTCATTCATTTATTCATTCATTCATTCAGCGTTTACTCTGTTCAGAGCACTGTGCCAAGCGCTTGGAACGCACAATTCGGCAACAGACAGAGACAAGCCCTGTCCAGTAACGGGCTCACAATCTAAACGGGGGAGACAGCGAAAAAAAAACAGAACAAAACAAGTAGTCTGGTGTAAATATCAAGATAAATAGAATCATAGATATACACACATCATTCACAAAATAAATAGAGTGATAAATAATATGTACAAATGTGCACAGTGCTGGGGGGAGGGGAAGGGGGAAGAGCAGAGGGCGGGAGAAGGGGAAATGGGGACGGGAGGAGCAGCGGGAGGTGGGGAGGGGTAAATGAAGCCGGCGACGCTCTCCCGTACCGGAAAACCAGCAGGCCCGAGTAGGGAGGTCGCCCTGAGCTGCTCACTGTGATAATAATTATTAATAGTATTTGTTACGCGCTTATTACGTGTTGATCACTGAACCAAGGTCAGATCCGGTCCTTCACCCGGAACACCCGGAGAAGCAGCATGGTGGAGTAGATACAGCACTGGCCTGGGAGTTGGAAAATCATGGATTCTAATCCTTACTCTGCTACTTGTCTGCTGTGTGACCTTGGGCAAGTCACTTCATTTCTCTGTGCTTCAGTTGCCTCATTTGGGAATCGAGATTGTGGGCCCCACACGGGACAGGGATGGTGACCAACTCGATTTTCTTGAATCCACCCTAGGGCTTAGTACCGTGTCTGGCACTGTACTTAACAAATGCCATCATTTATTATTATTAACTTCTCGAGCCGGGGCAGAAGGGCCCCCCGAAGGACCCGCTAACCCCGGCTCAGCTCCAGGATTGCTGTGTGACTCCGGACAAGTAGCTAACCCGCTTTTTGTCCGATTTTCTCGCCTTCCAGCCCCCAAGCCTACACTCTTTCCTGGGCAGCCCCAGGGGACGGTCAGCGGGCCTCAACCCAGCCCTTCCAGGCTCTCTCCTCTAGACTGTAAACTCTTTATGGGCAGGGAAAGTGTCTGTTCATTCTGTTGCATTGTACTCTCCTAAGCACTTAGTACAGTGCTCTGCAATAATAAGCGCTCAATAAATACCACTGATTGGTTGATTGATTATGGCCCCGGGGATCCCGATCCAGGGCGCCACCTTCTGGCCGGATAGGGGAGCTGCACGGGCGCCGCGGCCGGCCTCCTTGTAAATTCAGGTTCCCCGGGACGCCGCGCCCAATCCCACCTTCTGCGAAACGCTAAAGCAGGCCTGACCCACGGGGTAGATGGGCGGGAGCATCTGCTGAGGCCTCGAGCTAAGCAGGGCCAGGCGCACCCCTCGAGGGAAAAGAGACCGGGTTCCTGGGGGGCAGGAGGATAATCTAAAAATAATTATAATGTTGGTATTTGTTAAGCGCTTCCTATGTATAAAGCACTGTTCTAAGCGCTGGGGTAGATACAGGGGAATCAGATTGTCCCACGTGAGGCTCCCAGTCTTAATCTCCATTTTACCGATGAGGTAACTGAAGCACAGAGAAGTGAAGTGACTTGCCCACAGTCACACAGCTGGCAAGTGGCAGAGGCGGCATTCGAACTCATGACCTCTGACTCCCAAGCCCGTGCTCTTTCCACTGAGCCACGCTGCTCTCTAAAATAAAAAATATAACGATGGTATTTGTTACTTGCTGACTATGTGTCGGGTACTGCTCTAAGCGCTGGGGTAGATACAAGCTAAACAGACCCGATC
This sequence comes from Ornithorhynchus anatinus, assembly GCF_004115215.2. NCBI lineage: Eukaryota > Metazoa > Chordata > Mammalia > Monotremata > Ornithorhynchidae > Ornithorhynchus > Ornithorhynchus anatinus. Next base: position 41,897,089 of record NC_041740.1, read on the forward strand.
CCTATCCGGCATGGGGCTCACAGTCTTAATCCCTATTTTACAGATGAAGTTACTGAAGCACGGAAAAGTTAAGTGACATGCCCAAAATCACACAGCAGACAAGCGGCGGAGCCAGAATTAGAAACTAGGTCCTTCTGACTCCTGTGGCCCATGCTCAATCCACTAGGCCCTGCTGCTTCTTGAGGTTTCTCCTCCCGCCGCTCACAGAGTACACTCTCCCACAATCCCAAACCTTCGTGTCCATATCCATAATTGACTTTAATGTCTGTCTCCTCCTCTAGACTGTGAGCTCCTTATGGATAGGAAACAAGTCTACCAACTCCATTGTATTGCAAGCTCGTTGTGGGCAGGGAGTGTGTCTACCAACTTTGTTATACTGTAATCTCCCAAGCGCCTAGTACAGTTCTCTACACATGGTGAGCACTCAGTAAATATGATTGATTGTTGTCCTCTCCCAAGCGCTTAGTACAGTGCTCTGCACAGAGTAAGGGCTCAATAACTAACATTGATTGAAGAACATTGTACTAAGCGCTTGGAAGGGTACAATACCATTAGAGTTGGAATACACTTTCCCGGTCCACAAGAAGCTCACAGTCTAGAGACAGACACTAAAATAAATTACTGATATGTACATAAATGTTATGGGCCTGAGGCTGGGGTGAATATCAAGAACTTACAGGGTTCAGATCCAAGTGGATAATAAATGCAGAAAGGAGAGGGAATCGGGGGAAAGATGACTCAACTGGGGAAGGCTTCTTCGAGGAAATGTTATTTTAATAAGGTTTTGAAGGTGGGGTGCGTGGTGATCTGTCGTACAGGAAAGGTGAGGGAGTTCCAGGCCAGAGGGAGGATGCGGTCAAGGGTCATTGGCAACGAAGATGAGATGAAGATGCTATGGGCTTGTAAGATAGGAAGGAAAATTGTACTATCTATAAAATCAAATGGAAACTCCTTACTGTCGGCTTTAAAGCACTCAATCTGCTCCCCCCCCCACAAATTACTTGCTGATTTCCTACTATGACCCACCTTGCACATTTCACTCCTCCAACATCAACCTACTCCCAGTACCTCAATCTCGCCTATCTCACCACCGACCCTTGCCCATGTCCTCCTCCTGGACTGGAACTCCCTTCCCTTTCTTGTACGACAGATCACCACTCACCCCACTTTCAAAGTCTTATTAAAATCACATCTCCTCCAAGATGCCTTACCTGATTAAGCCCTCATTTCCCCTATTCCCTCTCCTCTCTGTGTTGCCTATACATTTGGATCTTTATCCTTTAAGCATTTACTATTCATCCCACCCTCAGCCCTGCAGTAGTCATGTATATATCTGTAATTTATTTAAATGTATGTTTCCCCCTCTAGATCGTAAACTCCTCGCGTGCAGAGGGACATGTTTACCAACTCTGTTGTATTATACTCTCCCAAGCACCTAATAAGTGCTCCGCACACAGTAAGTGCTAAGTAAATGGCATTAATGAATATTGTAATGTAATATTGTAAATATTTTATATCTGTCCCCTCGATACAATGGGAAGTTCCTTGCAGGGAGTGTGCCTGGCGCTTAGAACACCGTGCTGCCTTCAAGGGGAGATTAGTAAAAAAAAATACATATATACACACACATATATATATATATATAAATACAGATATAGAGAGACACCGTCACTGCCACAAGTTTTGCCAGGCCGGGGTTCTCCCTCCGACTCTGCGGCGCGCAGATACCCACCTTCAATGCTCTGCGGCCCCGCCACGTTGGAGGCCTCGTGGGCCGGGTACTCGACGCGCGGCTGGGCGATGCCCAGCTGCTCCATCACGCCGTGAAGAAGCCTCTGGATATCGGCCTCGGACACGCGGTCCGGGGTGCGCGGGACGTGTGCGGACACCAGGATCCCGCCCGACAGCAGCAGCAGCGCTAGACAGGCGCGGGGCAGCCCCGCGGGGCTCGGCGCCGCCGGCTCCATCCTCGCCCTGTGGGGAGGAGATGGGCGGAGGGCGGGCAGGGGCGACCGTGGGCGTGGGTGGAAGTGGCCCCCCGGGACTCCTAGGGAGATCCTCAGCCCCCTCGGACGGCCCGGTGCCAGGACGGGCTGGCCTGAGGCCTGGACCCCCGCCCGACGCCCACTGACGGCCGGAGATGGGGCCCGGTGCCAGGCCCCTCAACCTCGATTGCAAAGTAGAGATGCTAAGACCGGGGCTGATTCGGAAGACGCGGGTGACCACTCTTCCTGTCGCCGGGCACAAATAGTCAACATCCCCCTCCGCCCCCCGAAACGCATGCCCACGCCCCCGCCCCCACAGGGTCTGCCCGGCCTGACGCACCCTTCAACCTCCCAAAAAGGCCGCCCCCGCGACTCCGGTGGAAGGCATAGATCGCGATAGCCCCCCGCAACCCCCCGTACCTGTCGGCTCCTGATCCTCTTCCCCCGCCCCCACCCGGACCCCAATTCCCCCTCCTCACCGCCGGTGCTGCAGAACGCAGGGTGCGGGGAGGCTGCGGGAAAAGCGCTCGGCCGGAGCCAATCAAATAGCCGTGCGTCACCTCCATCCTCCGCCCCCTCCCCCGGCAGCAGAGAGGCCGTCCTATGCAGAGGCCCGGGGGTGGGGGGGTCACCCCAGCTCCATCCTCCATCCCCTCCCTCGGCAACAGGGAGGTCACACTATGCAGAGGCCCGAGGGAGTCACCCTCCCCGCTGTTCCATCACTGCTCATCAGAGTGGTGGGTGGCTACAGTTTCACAGGGGCGGGGAAGGGAGCGTTGGAGTCCCCCTCCAGAATGAAGCTGGTCCAGCCGGCCGTCCCTCGCCACCCCCGGAGCTACCGCTTTGTCACACTCTCCCTCTTTGTTCCCAGATGGCCAGACCGGCAGGGCCAGAAGGCCGTAGGCGTTTATCAGAACGAAAAAAGGGGTAGGCAGGGTCACATGGAATCGCCGCCCCTCAAATCCCCCACCCCACCGGAGGTAAAGGGCAGCAGGTTCAGAACCAATAGCAGAAGACATTTCTTCCCCAAACAGGGAATCTGTTTCCACAGGGATGCGTTCAGCAAGGCCAGAGGGATTTGGACAGATCCATTCACGCTGGGTCATGGCAGGAGTCAGGGATGGAGAGGAGAGAGGCAGGGGCTGCTAGATGGTCTGTGCTGGCTCAAGGGGGAGACTGAGGGTCAGAGAGGGGAGGGTCAGGGATAATAATAATAATAATGTTGGTATTTGTTAAGCGCTTACTATGTGCCGAGCACTGTTCTAAGCACTGGGATAGACAGAGGGGAATCAGCTTGTCCCACGTGGGGCTCACAGTCTTAATCCCCATTTTACAGATGAGGGAACTGAGGCACAGAGAAGTTAAGTGACTTGCCCACAGTCACACAGCTGACAAGTGGCAGAGCTGGGATTCGAACTCATGAGCCCTGACTCCAAAGCCCATGCTCTTTCCACTGAGCCACGCTGCTTCTCTATATTAGATGGTTTGTGCTGGGTCACAGAGGGAGAGTCAGGGACGTAGAAGGGAAGGTCGGGGTGTTGGAGGGCCTGTGCTGGGTCAAGGGAAGAGCCAGGGATAGAGAAGAGTCTGAGTTGTTCAGTGATCCATTCCTAATCCTGAGAGAGGATATCCAGGTGGGCACTCAGCCCACAGTTCCTCCAGGATTGTAGTGCCCCCAGAAGAGTCAGAGGTCTGGCAGGAACACTCTCCTTCCCAGCAAGCAGACATCACCCCCTGCAGTGTGCTCTCCAGGCCAGTGAAGTGGCTCCAGTATGGGCCAAGCCCCAGAGACAGGAGGCTAGTAGGCAGAGACTCAGACTCAGTAGCGTCTTGCAGGCATCACTTTAATTTCTGGGCTAAATAAATAACACGATAGTAGAAAAGACTCCTGTGGCTGAAAGACCTCACCCCGATTGACTCTCAAGCTGCACAACCCTCACAAGCAGAAAACCAAACCAGAGCTGTTTCTGGCTTTCTTTTTTGCCGTGAACCATTTGGGTTCAGGCCCACAGGGCAGGTGACCCATCCGTGCAAGTCCCCCTTGCCCCTCACGGGCCCAGGATGGTCTAGTTCACCTCTCTTGTTGGCCTCAGCCCCGGCTGCTGGCCAGGTTTGGGCTTGGCTACCCCCACCCTTTTGGGAAATGAGGTCAGAAACTCTCCTTTACAATTGAGGAGGAGGAAGCCATTTGGGAATCAACCAGGCCCTCGGCCTCCCTGCTTAGGCAAGCAGCTGCTACAGGCTCAGGCCGGGTAACTAGGTAAGCCCAGCCCAAACCCAAAACGAAGTCCATAATAGAAGTGAGAATTCTACTGGAGAGTCCACCCCAATCCCCCAGCACCAGGCTCCCGAGCCTTGCCATGACCCCAGACCTTGAATCCTGGAGGAATGACAAGTTGGGGGGTTGAGGTCAGGCTGAGCTCCCAGCCAACCAGAGTCCACTGCAGTCTTTACCCCACGCTGCTCCATCACCAGCGAGTGGACGGTCAGCAGACACGTGGAAGCTGCCGCTGCCATCACAGTTGGACTGGTCTGGTGGACGGCAACAGCCTGGTGCTCGGGATGGGATTCTTCGGGGACCCCCTGTATCGGGCCCGGTCTCTCCCGGACATTTTCCGGTGGGGCCCAGGGGAAGCACCGGCTGCCCGGGGAACCCTGTGTGCCCCAGCCGGTACAGGGTCCTGGTTGGTCAGGTCCTCCAGGACTGGTTTGGGCCCACGTGGAGGGACGGGGGGGCCCCTACGGAGCGGCCTTGCCATCGCCACGGCACTTGACCGGCCCGAGCAGGCGGCCAAGCCGCTGTCACAGCTGGCCGACTTCACCAGAGGGGACGCGGGGTGGGTGGCATCTCTGCCCCGGACCGGCGGGCGTTGCCCCGGCTGTCGGGGGAAGTCGCACAGGGAGTTGATGCGGCGCACAGACTGACGCACAGGGGTCCGCTGGAATGACAGTGGTGCCCGGGCTGGGGCGGTGACGCTCGCCTCGCTCAGCGACAACTTGTTGAACCAGTGGATATGGTCCGAGACCCTCCCCCGCAAACCCAAGCCAGGGGGTTCTACCTCGGCCTGCTCCTGTGACCCGAGGGAAGGCTCTGACCCGGGCTGCTCTGACCTGGGCTCTGACCCATCTTCCTCAGGGGTAGGCCGCTGGCAAGCAAGGGCACCAGGCCCCAGAGGTTCTAATGGCACGCAGACGGCTCGGTCCAGGGAGGCCTCGCTGACGTCCACCACGGGACCCGGCGGATCCATCGTGGTGCCGGGATTGCTATTCTTTCCGGGCCGGCCAGCCGGCAGCTCTGCTTGGAGGCTCCCTGGTGGTGGTGCCAGGCCCTGTGGAGAATCACCCCGCAGGGCTACTTTTCTATCTAAATTCTGGGCCCTAGACTCAGACACTGGCTCGTGACTGGGTAGGGAGGGGTCTCTCCCCCAGACACTGGCTCCAACCTCTGGGGCAGGAACATCCACCCTATGCCCCTGCCCATGCCCTCTCTGGGTCCCCTCCACCGTGTCTCCTTCCCTGGTCCGGACTGCAGCCTCATCCTTGGCAGTCGGCGGTTCCCCCAAGCTGAGCCCCTCTACTGGGCTCTCATCTCTCAGGCCACAGAGGGCTCTGACCGTGGGCACCCCTGCGGCCCGCCCGCTGATTAGCCCATTGAGGTCACTTCCAGACTGGGCAAAGGCTTTCTGAATCCTCAGCAACGTCTCACTGGTCAAGGAGCTGCCGGGAGGACTGGCCTCGGGCTCGGGGGCTCCAGCTCCGGCAGCTGGCGGGGGGCTCGTGCCTGGAAGGTGCGGCTTGGAGGAGGCACAGCTCCCGGCCTCGAGGCTGGCCACAGGGGGTCGATAGGCCCGTGGGGCTGGGCAGGCTGAAGGACCGAGGTCGGTCCACGACCCTCGCTGAGGGACCTGCTGCGGGCACCCTCCTGCGGGTGGGGTTCCTTCAGACAGGCTGCTACACGTTGACCCTAGAACCAAGTGGTCTGGCCGTTAGTTCTCGATGCAGTCACCCAGTGCCCTGCACCATCCAGGACTCCTGTACCCAACACCAGATCCGGCACCAGTGAGAGCGGAGGCCATGACTTCCACCCTGCCCACGTTCGAACCACTCCCAGGCCCAGGAGCTCGGGCTGAGAGGACAACCTGATTCCCCTGTGTCTACCCCAGCGCTTAGAACAGTGCTTGGCACATAGTAAGCGCTTAACAAATACCAACATTATTAGCTTCCACCCTCAAGGGCAGGAAGGGAATTCTCTCACGGCCTCCACAGTTCTTGCCCAGGCCCAGGTCCAGACCGGGGACTGTTGGTTTCCCTCTCTCTACCGGGCTCTCTCCCGGGCTTTGGAAACGCAGGTTCCCCACCCTCCGCCAGGCTTTTGCTTGTCCAGGCTGGGGAGCGGTGATTCCTCACCTCTCTGTGGTGGGTTCTGGCAGGTGTCCGGGCTGAAGAGTGTCCCCGTTCTGATGGACCCAATCCTCTGGGCTAAATCCTGCTGGTGAGCGAGTCGGTGACCCACGCTTTCCAATCTCTTTGCCCCGCCACACCCGTTCTGTCCAGAAATCAAAACATAAAGAGCTTCAGTCATGAGACACATCCTCTCGGCCCCCAACCTGGGGGTGAACCATTCCCCCAGGTCTCCCCTAGCGCGCAGGACAAGGCTTCAGGCAAAGCTCGCGCTCAGCAAAGGGCTTTGCTAATGATAGCAGCAACCACTACAGCTACCCACATCACCAAGGCCACCACCTCCACCCTGAGCCACACCGATGAGTTTGTTCTCAGCCAAGACGCTTCCTTGGCATCACCCAAACACAGTTTGGTGGTAGGAAGAGATGTGGCCCCGGGAGCAGTGGCCAAAGTCCGGCCTACGGGTTCAACAATACGTGACTTGTCCATGGCGGTCACTGGTCACTGAAAACCAACTCAGGGTCCGGCCCGGAAAGCCCTCTGGGCCAGTGACCTAGGTGGACCTGGAAACAGACCCAAGCCTCACCGGGTCTCTGCCACTCCTGCCCAGGTTGAGCCTCAGGCGCAGCGAGCGGCGCACCTTCTCCTTCCTGCAGATCTTTGGGGAGAAGCAGCCCGCTTTGCCAGAATCCACCCTGCAGGACAGAGAAAGAGCATTCTGAGCAGGGCACAAGCCCTAGGAGCAGAGGGCACAAACTCCGGGGTGGAACAGAAAGAGTCTGCCCTGAACAGACTCTCCCTGGAGGCAGAGAGCATAGAGCAGGTCCATCAGGAGCTGGGGGAGAGGGCAAAGGGGCACAAGGGATTATGGGGCCCGTATGGCATCCATGATCTCCTCTGTTCACCACCCCACTGCGGAAAGCAGGGTGAAGTGGGACCCACTGGCTTGTTCTATAGATGGGGATGCCGAACGCTGGGGAGGCATGGTGATCAGGTGAGGTCAATCCACCACCTCCTCTCTTGAGACCTCAGCAGAGCCCAGTCCAGCCAGTTACCTGCGCACAGCCATGCCGGCCACCCTCCTGCTGCGTCGGAGCCCGCTCGAGTTGGGCAGCCACTCCTTGCTGACGGTCAGGGGCGAGTGAGAGATCTGGGAAGGCTGGAGGCTCCCCCCTGGGCTTGCTTCCAATTGAACTGAAAAGAGACCCCCCACCCCCATCGAGTTCACTTCAGGGCTAGGGGCAGGCTCCCTCTTCACCAAGGGGCTGGGACACAGCCCCTCGCTGAGACCACACCCACGCTGGGCAGTGCCAGACACGAACATGCCATCCACATTCCCCAGTTTCCTTTTCTCGTGTTGGCGTTCTCGGGGGGCTGTGATGCAGTGGGGCCAGGGCCCGGGTCCCTACCTGACGCGGGCGTGGACATGTCGCTGGCAGAGCCGCTGACTGAGCCGCCGAAGGGGCCGCTCGGACACAAGTCCAGGTTGAGGTTGGGCCGGAGAGATTTCCGCTTCTTGCTGGAGAAGCCGTGAGAAAGCTCCATTGGCAGCTTGCGCTTGGCGCTTGGCGTGAGGGTTCCTGGTGTTCCCGGCGGCAGCACTGGAAATCAAAGGTGGACACTGTCCCTGGGAACATCTGTCCCCGGGCCCCAGCGGTTTGGGAACACAGGCCAGCTTCCCAGTGTTTCCAAGGAACTCCCCAGCCGAGCCCGGCTCAGTTACCAATGAGAACACCGGGAGTCAGGGTGACCACTGCAATCTCCCCTTCCCTGGGGTCAGGGTTACCAGGAGCTATGGCCACACTCCCACTTCACAGAAACTGCCCTCTCTAAAGGTCACTAATGACCTCCTTCTGGCTAAATCAAATGACCTCTATCTCATCCTAATCGTCCTTGACCTCTCAGCTGTCTTTGACACTATAGACCACCCCCTTCTCCTGGAAACACTAGGAAACTTTTGCTTCACTGACACTGTCTTCTGGACACTCCTTTCCAGTGTCTTCCACTGGCTCCTCTGCTTTTCATCCTCTGACCGTGAATGACCTTAAGCTTCAGTTCTGGGCTCCCTTCTATTCTCCCTCTCCACTTACTCCCTTGGAGAACTCACTCGCTTCCACGGCTTCAGCTATCATATCTAACGTAGATGACTCCCAATTCTACCTTTCCAGCTCTGACCTCTCTCCTCTCCAGTTTCGCATTTCTTCCTGCCTTCAGGACATCTTTACCTGGATGTTCCACTATCTCAAACGTGTCTAAAACAGAACTCCTTATCTTCCCAGTACTCACCCAAACTTTCCAATTACCGTAGACACCACCATACTTCCTGTCTCACAGGCCCTTAACCTTGGCATTATCCTCAACTCATCTCTCTCATTCAACCCACATATTTAATGTCACCAAATCCTATCCCACCTTGACTACTGCAGCAGCCTCTTCACTGATCTTCCTTCCTCCCATCTGTCTCCTCTCCATCCCACAGTTCACTCTGCTACTTGGATCATTCTTCTGAAAACACACATTCAGTTCATGCCTCTCTACTCAAGAATCTCCAGTGGTGGCTCATCCACCTCCGCATGAGACAGAAACTCTTTACCATCGGCTTTAAGGCCCTCTTTCGTCTCTCCCACTCCATATCCTACTTCACTGATCTACTACAGCTCAACCCATACATTTCACTCAACTAATACCAACCTTCTCACCGTACCCCAACCTCATCCTTCTTGCTGCCAACGCCTTTGCCCACATCCTCCCTCTGCCTTGGAGCTCCCTCCCCTTCATATCCGACAGACCACATCTCTCCCAAGCTCTAAACCAAAGCCCTACGAAAACCACATCTCCTACAAGATACCTTCCCTGACTAAACCCTCCCTTCGACATCACCTACGCCCTTGGGTCGGTTCCCCTTAAATACTTAAATATTTTCCCCTCCCTCAGCCCCACAGCACTTGTGTTCATCCCCATCTGTCATTTATTTCAATGTCTATCTCTGCCTCTAGTCTAGTCAGGGCAGGGATTGTCTCCACCTACTTTTTTGCATTGTTCTCTTCCAAGCACTTAGTACAGTGTTCTGCATATAGTAAGTGGTCAATAAATACCATTAACTTATTGATTGATTGACTCAGTCTCCCCGGCCATGTGGCCACCCTCCGGGAGGGGCTCTATCATAAACCCCGACCCAGGCACTTACCCCACCGCTCTGACTGGGGAGGAGTAGATGGAGTTCGGTTAGATTTCAGCTTATTCAGGGCTCCGCTGACCATATCTAAAACACAAGATAGATCGAAGCAGTCAGGGTTCATCTGGCTCTTGCCCAGCCTGCCCTTGCCCACGCCTGCCCAGCCGGCCCTCACCCACTCCTGCACACACCCGAGGGCTCCACTCTTAGGACCCTGCAGAGGGGGGATGGTCTTGATGATGAAGAAAGGCCCAACTAATCACCCCTGTTAGACGCCGCTTCCCTGCCCTTGCCGCGCGGGACAACTCCCAATCTGAGACCGGGCAATCGCTGGGGCTGAGCCCTCACCTCCCATGCTCCTTCTCCTCCTCCTCCTCCACTCTGTCGGAGACTCCCACTCGCCCTCCTCGCTGCCCCCCAGACTGGGGCCGTCCGTGCCCGGAGCCGGGGGAATCTTCTCCAGGATGAATGCCGGCACATGCCCTGGGGGAGACAGAGCCACGAGCTTGCAGGGTGTCCTAGGTGCAGTCGTGCTCAGGCAGGGGCTACTGATTGTGGCACTCGGGGTGGGAGCACGATCAGTGCCTGCTGCCACCTAACCAACAACGCCCTCTGAAAACTGTCCCATCATCTTAACTCTTCTGCCTAGACTGTGAGCTTGTTGCTGGTAGGGATTGTCTCTCTTTATTGTTGTATTATACTTTCCCAAGGGCTTAGTACAGTGCTCTGCACACAGTAAGCGCTTAACAAACACGACTGAATTGAATGAATGAATGCCTCCAGCCCCTTCCGGGAAATCCCTCTTCCTTCAAACCTGATGCCCCAACTCTCTTCCTGCCAGCAAAGCCTCCATCCCAACAGCCACCTCTTCCAAGTAGCCTTCCCAGGGTCACCCCTGCCCCGCCAGTCGCATCACCCCACAGGCTGCCTCAGCCCCACAGGAGCTCCCGGTCCCTTTATTCCTTCAGCTTCTTGTGGCTCTGGGCGGCGGATCTCTGTTCTGGCTCTGGTTCCTACTGCATGTTCAAGGAGTATGCCTGCCGGTCTCCCCGGTCACACAGCAAGCCCTGAGGGTGGGGACAAGGGACTTCTGGGGTCTGTTTCCGGGCGCCTGTCCGGGGCGGACCGTCAGTTTACCGATATCGGCTGCGCGCTCGATCAAAGTCTGCACCACGGCGGCCTGCAGGCGCAGCTTCCTCTCGCTGGGGGCCGCCGCCTTGGCCCGGCCGTCGGACAAGTGCAGCAGGGTCGGGGCAAAGACCACGGCCAAGTTGCTGCTGTCCATCTTGTTCTCGCTCGACCTTGGGAAAATGCGAAAGTGGGCAGAGTTGGTCCCTGCCGAGTACTGCCCCTATCTCCCGCCCTACACCAACCCCTCCCCAACTCCAGCCCGCCCGCCCCGGGCCCCACCCCGACCTGAGTGCCACACTCCTGAGAAAGCCGAAGAAGAAACGCAGCATGCCGATGGTGGCGTCGGCCATGAGGCAGGAGAGCAGCACGGTGGCAGTGTCACGCTCCTCCCTGGCCAGCTGCTGGGCTTTCAAAAGGGCTTCGTGGAACGCCGCCGGCACGATGGGCTCCGGCAGCTCCCGGAAAAACTGCTTCAGAAGTCCGGCCACGTCACAGGCAGGGGCGGACGCCAGGCAGGGCTCCCCCTGGTCCAGCTTGCTCTGTAACCCACAGGTCAGTCAGGCGGCCCCCGAGGGCCAACAGGGGAGGAGGAGGAGGGAGAAGTGCCAGAGGAGACTGGGCAGCAGCACCCGGACTATGTCAGGGTGGAACGACTGGGATAAAGGCTGCCCTGGACAACGAGCAGGTTCTCAGACAACGGCTGAGGGCGGCTGTTGGGATGTTGGGAATGAATTGGAAAAGGCTTCCTGGAAGGGGGGCAGGGCAGAGGAGAGAAAAGATGGGGAGGAATTGAAGGGGTACCCCCACCAAAGCCTGTATTCTCCTCCTGGCCAACTCCTCCTGTTTCACCCGGGCACCCCCGCCACCACCCAAAGCTTCCCAGGCTCCCGGCCACAGGGCGAGCCGGCTGCCGGGCTCCCCAGATTTCTGTGCCACAGCTAACTGTTCCAGGGTGCCCATCCCGGCAGGCCAACAGCCCACTTCTCACCCACAAACACGCTCACCTTCAGGGCTTTCAGCCGGACCACGGAGCCGGACTTCCGGAAAAGGCCCTCGGTGTGGACGTGCTCCCGGAGAGATGTGCAGGCTTCCACCAGGAAGCTGAGGGAGGGGAGTGATCAGCACCCTTCCCCCACACTGACCTGGAGCCGGGCAGACCCAGCCAGCCTCTTGACAGCCCCAAGCCTCCCGCCCCTGCCGCCGCCAGGGACGCCTCCCCCCATCCTCGAGCTCTTGAAAATCTCCTCCTCAGCCCTGTCACTGATCCATCTGATCCACCCACTGTGGTCCTCCATCCACCTTGGAGAGGGGTGCTCCCTACAGTAGAGGTGGTGTACTCCTCTACCTGGTCTGGGGTCGGGGAGCATCTGAGGCCAAAACCTCATTTCTGGGCCTGTTGTCTTAAGAGCTGAGGGATACCTGTGCCCCCGTCCATCCTGGCTGCTCACCCCTTGCCCAGAGACCACCCCCCAGCTCTCCTGGGCCCCATTTGCTCACCTGGGAACATGTCCAAACTCGGGCACTGTGACATGGGGCAAGGTGCAAAGCGGAATCCCAAACGTTTTACCCTAAAAATACAACTCAGTGAGCGATGCCCTTACTCAGGGCAGAGGCTTGAATGTCCCCAAGGAAGACGGCGAAGCCAAGCTCCTGTCCCCACTGTACTGGCTCTGCCCATCCCTTCTGTTCCCCCTTAGACTGTGAGCTCCCTGTTGGACAGGGACTGTGTCCAACAACCTGAGTATCTTGTATCTAACCCAGCGCTTAGTACGGTGCTTGGCACATAGTAAGCACTTAGTATTATTATCACGGTCATCATAATGGGTCTGCAGAGAAGGGAAGAAGACAAGGCCAAAGCAGGGTCCCTGGCCCCACTTCTCCAAGCCCCCTTTCCACGGGTGGCACCCAACAGCAGGGACTAGGGGAACACGCATGAAGCCAGGTTCGGTCTGGCTCTGCCCCCGGCCTGCTGTGTGACCTTGGGCAAACTGCTTAGCCTCTCTGGGACTAGGTTCTGTCACTGTACCAGACCCGGGGCCCAGTGAGCTGAGGGAGAATCCAGGGGAGCAACCCAGCCCCCCCACACCGCACCCTACTACCCCCTCCACCCCCAATTTCTTCTCCCTGGCTCAGCCTCAGATGATGCTGCCATTTCCTCACCAACACAACCTGGTCACTGTCCACTGAGACATTCAGACCCTGGCCAAGCGCCCACCCTGGACCCACCTCTCATACTCAAGCCCACCCGTGCTGCCTTCGAGCTCTTGAGCATCAGCTGTCCCCATCCTCCACTACAAAACTTTGATCTTTACAGCCGGGAAACCAGACCTCTTCCAAGGTCCCCAGCTGCCAGCCCCTCACCCCAACACCACGGGGGAGTTTCCTTCTCAAGGACCACAGAGAAAACCTCCTCACCCTCTCCTGCCTCACCCCACCGGGCACGACCCCACGATGAGGGCCAGGGATGCAAAAGCCACAGAAAGCGGCCTGCACTCTCGTGGCAGACAAGGCCAGGGTTTGTGGAAGAGGAGGGGAAAGAGAGCAGGGTTGGTGACGTCAAACCGACAGAGCCACTGTTGACACAGTGACATCCGGGCTGGGTTGAAGGGGCCTTTTACCTTGCTTAGGGCCCCAAACATTGACTATTCCTAGGTAACAGTCCACAGTCAGTGACGACCCAGCCTTCGCCGCAGGCTGCCCTTACCCCTCTCCCCCCTACCCGCCACGACTGGCCATTTAGGACACCTCCCCCTGCCTCCAGTCGCTCTGGCAACAAGGCATGTAGGGGAAGTGAAATAAAGCAACTTAGCCTTTCTCAGTACCCATAGCTCCATGAAGTCTCGACGGCCACGGTTATCGAAAAACAAGGGCTTTGGGTTACCTGCTCATCTCGATTACCCGCACCGCGGTAATCGCCCTTGGAGGCTCGGGTAATGGGGAACCCGCCGCCCCTGCCCTCTGTCCCTTTCTATCACTTGTTTCCTCCACCCAACCGCCCTCAATCTAGCAACGTTTCCCGACCGAGCCGGGCTGCAGGGAGGAAGAGCGGGGATCCTCCGGCCGCTCCTCCCTTTCCTCCCCAGCCTTCACAAGGCCTCGAAAAGTCTATCCGGGACCCTCAGCTTGTTCCTGATCCGGAGCAGGGACCCCCACCTCGCCCGCTCAGTTTTGCAGCGTAGCTCGGTGGAAAGAGCCCGGGCTTGGGAGTCCGAGGTCGTGAGTTCTAATCCCGCCGCCGCCACTTAGCTGTGTGACTTCAGGCCAGTCACTTCACTTCCCCGGGCCTCACCGCCCTCATCTGTAAAATGGGGATGATGACTGTGAGCCCCTCGTGGGACACCCTGATGATCTGGTACCTACCCCAGCGCTTAGACCAGTGCTCGGCACAGAGTTGGCGCTTAATAATAATAATAATGTGGGTATTTGTTAAGCGCTTACTATGTGCCGAGCACTGTTCTAAGCACTGGGGTAGATACAGGGTCATCAGGTTGTCCCACGTGAGGCTCACAGTTAATCCCCATTTTCCAGATGAGGTAACTGAGGCACAGAGAAGTGAAGTGACTTGCCCACAGTCACACAGCTGACAAGTGGCAGAGTCGGGATTCGAACCCCTGACCTCCGCCTCCCAACACGTCCCGCCGTGGTTATTTTGCACTCCGGGAGGTCTGGTCAACCGAGGCCACGGCCGGACTTACCCCCAGCGCCGCCACGACTTGCTTGGCGGGGTCCGGCTGGCCCAGGCCGGGCTTGACCTTGATCCCGTAGGCATTGCGGAGGTAGTGGAGGAGCGCCGGCCGCAGCCCCCGCCGGTCCAGCATGCCGGTCCTCCGCCGTGGCCTCCGGCCCCAGCCCCGGCCCCTGCCTGCTCGGCGCCACCAGTTGCCCCCTCCCCTCCGATCCTGCCTCCGGCCGGCCCCTTCCACCGCTCCTTCCTTGGTCCGCCGCCCCCTGGCCTCGCCCCCGATCTCCCCGTTTCCCTCTCGCCTCCACTGACCCCTGCGCCCCTTCCTCCTCCTGTTGCCCCTGCCCTCCTGTCCCCCCTGTTGCCCCTGATCCCTTGTCCCCTCCTTGCTGCCCCTGCCCCCCGTCCCCTCCCTGTTGTCCCTGCCCCCCTGTCCCCTCCCTGTTGTCCCTGCCCCCCGTCCCCTCCCCGCTGCCCCTGCCCCCTGATCCCCGACCCTAGGTCCCCCCCGTCCTCGCCCCCACTGGCGCCCCCACACTTTGCTCCTTGCCGTCCCTGACTTCCCGTCCTTCCTCCTTCTTGGCCCCCGTCGCTGCCCCTGGGGGGGGGTGGCCTCCGTCCCCTCTGCTTCCGCTCACTTCCTTCCCGTCCCTTCTCTTGCCTGACACTTACACCGGCCCTCTGTCCTTACTCCACGCGGCTACTGACCCCCTTCTCCCTTCCGGTCAAGAAGACTAACGCCCCGGGTCCCCCCCGCTCGGCCCAGCCCCCGTCCCCCCCGCGCCCTGCCCCTGCCCCCCGAAGCCCCGTTTCCAGCCTCGCCCCTTCCACCCCGCCCGCGTCCCCCCCCTCGCGCCGCGGCTCAAACGGCAGGGAGCAGCCCGCCCCGCCCTCTGATTGGTCGGTCCCGCTCCCGGCGGGCCCCGCCCCGCCCTCCGATTGGTCGGTCCCGCTCCCGGCGGGCCCCGCCCCGCCCTCCGATTGGTCAGCTCGCGTTCAAAAATCAGGACCTGCCCCCTCCCCCCCATGCCGCCTGCCAGCACAGCCTGGCCAAAGAAGGTCGAAAGGCGTGGCGCCCGGCCCTTAACGTGGACATTTTTCATCATATAAAAGTGCATTTGGAGGACTCCCCCTCAATGTCGCTTTGGGAGTCGCGGGAGCAATCGCCCCGCTGGAAGTTTCAAGGACGGCCACAAGTCCTTTGCATCAAGCCAAGCTCCTCCGGGGGCCGAGAAGGACCAAACTGCAAGCCCTGCTGCCAGGCGCGCGGCCCCATTCATTCATTCAGTCACTCATTCAGTCAGTCAGTCAGTCACTCATTCATTCATTCAGTCATTCCGTCAGTCATTCACTCATTCTGTCGTATGTATTGAGCGCTTGCCATTTGCCGAGCACTCTACGAAGCGCTTGGGAAAGAACAGCACAGCAGTAAAGAGAGGCGATCCCTACCCACAGAGAGCTCACAGTCTAGAGGGACAAACTCATTCAACAGTATTTATTAAGTGCTTACTATATGCAGAGCACTGGACTAAGCGCTTGGATGTACAATTCGGCAACAGATAGAGACAATCCCTGCCCAATGACGGGCTCACAGTCTAATCGGGGGAGACAGAAGGACAAAAACAAGACAACATAATCACTTGTATCTACCATCCTCCAGTCTAACCTCCATCCCTCCTGCTGCACCCTCAGCCCATTGTCTCCTCTTCCAACATCAGGGGGGCCTAGATTCATTCATTCAATTGTATTTATTGAGGGCTTAGTTTGTGCAGAGCACTGTATTAAGCATTTAGGAGAGTACAGTAACAGACACGTAGGTAACAGCTCTCCCAGTGTTCAAAACACTGGTTTGAACATTTGACCGGTTCATGACTGGTTCATTCCAGTCGGTTAATTCCCAAGACCTCGAGGTGTGTAGATCTCATTAGCCAGCTCTAGTATTTATTTATTTGTACCCATCCCCAGCATTGGTATATAGGGATGATCATCTGAACAGTCAATTATTTACATTGACTGTTTTGTAAATATCTTTATGCCTGTGTCCCCCATTGGAGTGGAAGTTCTTTGTGGACAAAGAACATGTTTTTTCAAAGCGTTGTACTTCCCAAGTGCTTTGCATTGGGTGTTCAATAAATACCATTACTGCAGCTGCCCACCCACTCTAGGTGTGTGGGCAGCTGCAGGGAAGAGGATTCACAAAGAGCCCCAAACGGTGTACCCAGATTAACGCACACACGCTGTTAACACATGATCCCCACAAAACACCTTTCTACCATCTCCCTCCCTCTCTCCCCTAGGTGTTCCCGAAGTCTACCAACTCTGTTGTTCTGCACTCTCCCAAGAGATCAGTACAACCCTCTGCCCAGAGTAAACATGCAAAAAGTTCCATTATTGAGAAGCAGCATGGCATAGTGGATAGAGCGCGGGCCTGGGAGTCAGGAGGTCATGGGTTCTAATCCTGACTCGTCCACTTGTCTGCTGTGTGACCTGGGGCAATTCACTTCACTTCTCTGTGCCTCAGTTCCCTCATCTGTAAAATGGGGGTTTAGACTGTGACCCCTATGTGGGACAGGGACCGACACGGTCCCACGAGAGAAGCAACCCGATTTGCTTCTATCTCCCCCAGCGCTTAATACAGTGCCTGGCACATAGCGCTTAACAAATACCATTATTATTATTACCATTGATAAGGTTTAGCCTCAGTCCCTCTTGCTGCAGTTTTAGCACAGATCTCCCCTGGGAGCTGGGGAGGAGCCTACAACCGGGGTCATTTCTAATCTTCCCATTTCAAAGCCTCACTTTATAGCCCAACTGGTTTCTCGGTGGATTTGTTAAGTGCTTACTACGTGTCAAGCACTGAAGCAGCGTGACTCAGTGGAAAGAGCCCGGGCTTGGGAGTCAGAGGTATGGGTTCTAATCCTGGTTCTGCCACTTGTCAGCTGTGTGACTTTGGGCCAGTCACTTAACTTCTCTGTGCCTCAGTGACCTCATCTGTAAAATAGAGATGAAGTCTGGGAGCCCCATGTGGGGCAACCTGATCACCTTGTATCCCGCCCCCTGTGCTTTTGCACATAGTAAGTGCTTAACAAATGCCATCTTTTTTATTATTATTAGTAGTATTATTCCATCCCCCACTTGTCAGGTCAGCACTTCCATGCCACCTAAGCCCACAGATCCTCAACTCTCACAGCCCACGTCCTACCGCTGTCCTGGATGCCCTCCCTCCTCACATCCGCCAAACTAACTCTCTTCCCCTCTTCAAAGCCCTGATGAGAGCCCACCTCCTCCAGGAGGCCTTCCCAGAACTCCCCCTTTCCCTCTGCTCTTCCCCCTTCCCCTCAGCACTGTGCTCATTTGTATATATTATTACCCTATTTATTTTGTTAATGAGGTGTACATCTCCTTGATTCTTTGATCTTGATGATGTGGTCTTGTTCTGGCCTTGTTCCGTTTCGCTTTGCTGTCCGTCTCCCCCCTTTAGACCGTGAGCCGGTCGCTGGGCAGGGATGGTCCCTATCTGTTGCCGAATTGTCCCTTCCAAGCGCTTGGTACAGTGCTCTGCATATAGTAAGAGCTCAATAAATACTACCTAATGAATGAAGAGTAACCGTTCCACCGAGTGACTGAGGGGTTAAGTGACGGCTGGGGAGGAGGGGCGGGCCGGCCTCGGTCCCTTTAAGGCCGTGGGCCCCGTTTTCCCCGCCCCGGAGGTGGAAACGTTGTGGCCGCTCGGGCGGGGAAGCGGAAGTGGGTGGGGAAGAGGAGGCTCGGCCTGCGCTCCTCTTTTGGGGTTCCCCTCTTCTGCTCCCCCCGACTTAAGGCTGCGGCGTTGATATGGCGACCCAGGCGGGGCTGGTGGCGAGCCGGAGCCGGCGCTTCAAGTGGGCCATCGAGCTGAGCGGGCCCAGCGGGGGCGGCAGGTCAGGGGGCAGCGGACGGGGGACACCGACCAGAGTCGGGGTTGGGGGGAGAAGAGGTCACTGACTGGGGCTGGGGGTCGTCCAGGTTGCCGTCTCCACCCCCCTCCACCGTGCACACACACACACACACACACACACACGGAGTCCCGTCTCCCCTTGTCCCCGGGCCAGGCTCGAGGCTGTCCCCAGCAGGAGGGATGCTGGCCAGGTGGCCCCCTGCGTGGAGGCAGGGGCCTGGACCGGGTGGTCTGGGCGTTGGCGACCCCGGGGGGCGGGGAGTGGAGGGGTGTGGGCGACCTCAGCCCCCTCACCGACCCTCGCGCCCGTCCGTTTCCCCAAGGGGTCGCAGTGACCGAGGCAGCGGCCAGGGAGACTCTCTCTATCCCGTGGGCTACCTGGACAAGCAGGTGCCGGACACCAGCGTGCAGGAGACGGACCGCATCCTGGTGGAGAAGGTACCACACCTGGGGGATGGGAGGAGGAGAGGGACCCCAAGGGGTCCGGCTTCCCCGAAGCCTGTGAACAGTGACCCCCCTCTTCCCCACCTGGAGAAGTGAAGTGGAGCAGGGCCCCAAGGGTCAGCAAGTTGAGAGGTTGGAGTCGTCTCGGGTCCGAGAGATGGCCATCGAGACGGCGGTGACGGAAGGGAGAGGGACGGGGCGGCTCCCCGGTAACTGTGCCGTCTCCTTCTAGCGCTGCTGGGACATCGCCCTGGGACCCCTCAAGCAGATCCCCATGAACCTGTTCATCATGTACATGGCCGGCAACACCATCTCCATCTTCCCCACCATGATGGTGTGCATGATGGCCTGGAGGCCCATCCAGGCTCTCATGGCCATCTCTGCCAGTGCGTATGCCAGGGAGCTCGGGGAGGAGGAGGGAGGGAAGCGGGAGAAGCAGAGCGGAAGAACCGAGGCCGCCCCGACAGTGCCTACCTACCGTGTGGGGCTGGGCCAGGATGGTAGAGAGCCAATCTTGATCACGTTTATGGCTGTTTCAGGCTGGGGGTGGGTGGGTGGGTGTCACAGATTGGAGGGGGCTGCCGCCATGGGATCCTAGGAGTTCTGTGCCTGTCTGGTCTCATGTGAGACCTCCCTTCTCCCTTCCCCCAGCATCCTAGGTGGCCCCCAGTCCTGCCCCTGTGGCAACCCCCCCCCGAATTGACTTGTCACCTGCCGCCTCCTTCCCTCAGCATTCAAGATGTTGGAGAGTTCGAGTCAGAAGCTGCTCCAGGGCTTGGTCTACCTCATCGGCAACCTCCTGGGCCTGGCTCTGGCCGTCTACAAGTGCCAGTCTATGGGCCTGCTGCCCACTCATGCTTCCGACTGGCTGGCCTTCATCGAGCCCCCCGAGGTGAGGCTGCCGTCTGCAGTGAGCGGGGCCGGGAGGGAGGAGATGGGACCTCCTTTGTCCCCCAAGTGGTTTCACCTCCTTCTTCTCTTTCTCTTGCGGCAGAGAATGGAGCTCAGCGGCGGGGGATTGCTCCTGTGAGCTGGGACCAGCAGCCGCCCTCCCCTACCTCGCTATTTCCTGGCCCGGGAAGACCCTCACTGCCCACCCCAGAAACAGCCGCAGCCCCGGGCTAAAAATAATGTAGAAAACTTTATTTATGTTTCCATTAAAGCAACAAACAAGCTTCCGACTGTGTACAGTGGGCGGCCCTGCCCGCTCCCCTCAATAAATTAAACTGCTCAGCCTGGGTCCTGGAAAGGAGGAGAAATATTGGGCTTCGGGGAGGAGGCGGCAGGGCACCAGCACCGTTGAAGGGCCTGCAGGAAGCCAAGACTCCTCTTGGCCTGCACGATGACACTGAACAAACAGGAGCTGTGTGTGGCCTCTGCCGGCCAGCCAGGAGCCTTCCTTGCTGTCTCCTGCTCACAGCCCTTCCCCTAAAGTGCTTCCTCCCTTCAGTTTGCCTATTGCTCTGTTTTGCAGTGATGAGAGTAAATGCAAGACGAGACACTTCACACCCATACACACATACACACGATATACAAGCAGCACGCCCACAGAAGGAATTGGAAGGAGCCCTTCTCTCCCTTCTCTGTTTCCCATTTCACATCTGAGGAGCAGGGAATCTCCCAGGCCCCATGCCTCTGACTCGCCAGGCCCGGGCAAGCCCAGCACCAATCAAACAGGGCTCGGGCTCCTAGCGCGGGGGAAGGAGCAGTGATGGGAGAGGACCGGGAGGAGTTCCAAACATCACTGTGTTGGGTTCCATCCACTCTACAAGTGAGGTGCAGCCCCAGCCTGGTCTGCTCCTCTTCAGCAGGCCTGTGGGGTCAGCTGCACTCCAGTCGATGACATATCAGCTAGCAAAGTCTCTAAGCCAGCCGTAGGCTCCACCCACCCCTTCCTTGCTGCAGGTGAGGAGGCTCAGGCTTGGCCTGGGGGACAGGAGCCCTAGGCTCTCTGCTCCTTGGGTGGAGGGGAGGGGTGCTGACCAGTTCCCAAATAAGAACTCAACTTCCGTCTCTTATTTCCATGGTCAGTGGCCCAGGGAATGACACCTGGTTGATCCACGGGCATGGGGAGTAGCCTGGGGACTTGACCCTGAATAGGGGACTGGGATAGACAACGTGGCCTGACTCGTTGCCTTCCTAGTGAACTGACCCCAGCCTGAGGGACTCCCACAGGCCCCTGGATTTGACCTAGTTTGGATATCGGGAGAGGCTCATATAGGTCTGAGGCCAGTGTGTCCATCTGCCTGCTCAAGACCTTCTTGGCTTGGGGTGAGGCCTAGTCCTCCTCAGGACTTCAGGGTCAAGCCCTTGAATGGGACCTGCCAGGTGGACCGTAGCAATGAGCAGCTAGCCAGGAGGGGGAGGATGGGCCAGGGCTGGTGAGAAACCACCTTCTCTCTCTCACATACACACACACAGACACACATAAAGGGTAACACACGCTAACCTAGTTGCCACTGGCTCCCGGCCGGGGGACAGGGAGGGAAGGAAAGGTGCAGCCGCCTCACTGGTAGGAGGTGGAGGATTGGGAAGGGGCCACCATTAAGGCGCAGCAGGAACTGGTCCCGGCCCAGGGCCCCACTTGAGGTGAGTGGCTCAGCAGTAGGGCACATTTGCTTCCACTGTGGCTCTCAGCCCAGACAAGCCCTTACTGGCTCCTTTCTCTTGGGCTGCGCTGGTGGACTGGCGCCAAAGACACAGCGTGGAAGCAAGGGCTTGTGGGATCTGCCCCTGAGGGCTGCAGGGCCAGAAAGTGGGGGCTTTGCTTTGGTTCTTGACCACTTCCCTCCACGCTGTGCTCCCTCTGCCCCAGTCCCCTCCCAGCCGGGCATCACCCAGGCCTGAGCACCTGCCAAAGGCTCGTTCCTCTCCTGAGGCGGCGGGTCCGGTATAGGAGCAGGGCCATCCCCGGCCTCTCCCTTGCTCCAGCAGAGGCAGCTCGGGCCGAGGGGGCCGTGCTGGACACAGGAGCCCCTGCCGGGAGAGGGGAAGGGGGCCGAGGAGTGTGCCGGTGATGGGAGCTGGCATGGAGGGTGGGTGGGCACAGGGGACGCAGCCGTCTAGGAGTAGATGGTGATCACTTCACTGCCCCCGCCCCTCACCAGTAGGACGCGCTCCAGCCCCTCAGTCAACACCTCCAGGAACTCCATATCTAGTGTGGTGGGGTCAAGGAGCAGGCTGGGGAAGGATGTGCCTTACTCCCATGTCCTATTTGAAGCCAGGCCCAGCTGGGGCTGCAGGACTGGCGCACAAGCGCCAACTCCACCGAGGGTGCTGGCAGGGGCATCTCCCAGCCTTGTCCCCTGCCCCCGCTCCCCCCAGAGCACAGGGATCGGGGCCTCCGGCCTCTGTCGCCCGGCGTGGGCCCTGAGGGGCTCTGACCGGCCAGGGCCGAGGTCCTCGGCAAAGGATACAGTTCTCGTCTCCCTCGGGGTTCCGGGGGGGCCCTGGCATGTTCAGCAGGACCAGCTTGGCATCGTGGGACTTGTTGACGATCACCTCATTGAGCTTAACAGCTGTGTGCATGCGCCGCACATTGGACTGGTCCCTGTCAGGGAGTTGAGCGGGGGAGAGGTCCCATCCCATCCTGACCTCTCTCATTCCCACCCCTCTTCCCACACTGACTGAAACACCCTCCCCCTTCACATCTGCCAGTCCAGTGATAATCTTGTATCTACCCCAGTGCTTGGTGCTTGACACACAGTAAGTGCTTAACAAATACCATAAAATAATAATTATTACCACTGCTCCACCCATTTTCAAAGCCCTCCTGAGCTCTTGTTTCCTCCAGGAGTCCTTCCCTACCTTCTACCTCCCTTCAGGGCTTGGGGACGCCCCAGCACCTACGCCCAGGTCTTTAACCGCTACTGCTTCCTCCTGTCTAGAATGTGTTTTCCCTAAATTGGAGGCTCTTCTTGGGCAGGGATTGGGTCGCCTAACTCTACTGGCCCGACCAGTGCTCAGTCCAATTCTGTGCCCACGGCAGGCATCCGGCTAACATTAGGAGTTGATGAATTGGGGTTCCCAGAGGAGGGGGAGCCCCAGGGGTGTGAGAAGACAGATCCCGGGTGGGTGGATTGGAAGAAACCTGCTCCTAAGCCCTTCCCCCATGGAGAAGGGCTGCACCGGGGTAGTTGGTTGGGTCGGGAGGGGGAAGCTCACGGCCTCATGTTGAGCAGGTCCTGGAAGCCCTCCAGCGTCTTGGGACGGTGGCCGCGGGCCGCCATGTACTTGTCCTTGGTCCAGGTCATGTGCACCTTCTCCTGGTAGGTCTCCGTCTCCTCGTCCTCGTCAGAGCCGATGCTGGTCAGGCGCAGCATGGAGTTCCGGTCCTTCACCAGCTGGGCCTGGGGGGCGGCCAACACCCCACCCCCCGCCTCCGGTTTTTCATCCCGCTGTCATGGCCCCTTCCCACCCGGCCCGGGGGAGACGCCCCCCTTCAGGGTCTGTGCCGGGGCCCCAGGGTCTCACCTCCCGGTCACGCTCCGTTTTGGAGAGCCGCATCTGCCGCAGCATCTGAGACCTCTGCTCCATCATCAGCGTGCGCTCGTACGTGTAAGCCGAGATGTCGCTGTCGTGCTGCCAGGACATGACCCCCTGGTCAGCAGGAGGACCTGGGCCGGGCCACCCCCCCCCCCGCCTCAGCCATGCCCAGCCCGCCCATTCCCCTAGCATAATGACCATCCCGTCGGCGGCTACCCCAGCCCAGGAACCTCCCCTATCCCACCCACCCAGCCCAGTGATTCCTACAGCGTCCAGAGAGCAGGAACCCGCAGCTCCACAAATTAGGCACAGGACAGCTGGAACAACCTCAATCTCAGCCTGGCCTGCTCTGCCCCCGCCCTGCTCCTGGGCCTCACCCCCCGTGCCTGTCACACAACTCTCCTGTGCCCAGCAGTGTGAAAGTGGGCCTCGTCTCGCTGTCAGACCACCACAGAGTGAGTGCAGTTGATGGACCCAAACAGGGCGGCCGCTGCCAATGACAGCTCCGGCCCACTGGGAGAAGCGGCCAAGACCCGAAGGCCAGAGGGGGAATCGGGGAATTGAGCTTACTGTTCCCAGGAGTCAGACAGAAAGGAGATATCGACAGCCTCCCGGCACCCCCCTCCCCTACAGAGCCAGGGCCTCTCACCATCTCCACCACCTCCACTTCCGCTTCAATGCGCAAGTGGTACAGGAAGGTGGCCAGGTCCTTCTTCATCTGAATGCTGTTGTCCTCCAGCTGAGCCACTGTGAAGATGCGGATGCCACACTTCCGCCACACCTGACATCAACACACACCGCCCCCACAATTAGGAAGACCAAAACACCGAAGAATTGCCTTGCCCGGCCCAGGCCATCTGCCAGGACCCAGCTCCCCCCCACCCCTCGGTCCAGAGGGAGGAATTGGCAACAGATGCCCTCGTTGCCCAGATGGGGATACCGAGGCCCAGAGCGGTGAGAGGGCTGTGGTGGAGACTGGGGGAGGCGTCAGGGGCTCAGCCACCGGACGTAGCGGGCAAGGGGGCACCTTGTGCTGTTTGAGCAGGAACGGCAGCAACATGAGCATCCCCCCGTCGTGCACAATCCACCACACATCTATGTTGCCTTCAGCGAAGGGCTCCACGTTGCTGGGGAAGAAGGAGACGTTCTTGGCCACCAGCAGGGCGAGGTGGGCCGCTGTCGTCACACGCACTGTGCCTGTCGGGGGGCGGTGGAGGGAAAGAGAGACACGGGGCTGAGGGCGCGTGCAGGATTGGCCCTGGGCTTCCCTAAGAATAATAATAATAATGTTGGTATTTGTTAAGCGCTTACTATGTGCAGAGCACTGTTCTAAGCGCTGGGGTAGACACAGAGGAATCAGGTTGTCCCACGTGGGGCTCACAGTCTTAATCCCCATTTTACAGATGAGGTAACTGAGGCACAGAGAAGTTGTGACTTGCCCATAGTCACACAGCTGACAAGTGGCAGAGCCGGGATTCGAACCCATGACCGCTGACTCCAAAGCCCGTGCTCTTTCCACTGAGCCACGCTGCTTCCCTGGCTCCTGAACCCACCCCACCCCATCACACCTCAGCGCACTGCAGAGTCCCTGTAGCAGGTGCCAAGTCTTTACTATGGGCCAAGCTCCGTATTAAGCACTGAGGTAGATAGGACATGGTCCCTACCCTCCATGGGATTCTCAGTCTAAGTACGAAGGGGAACAGGTCCTGAATCCCTGGAGATTAAAGATGAGGAAACTGAGGCAGAGAGAGATTAAGTGTTTTGCCCACAGTCACATAGCAGGCAGGTGGCAGAGCCAGGATCAGAAACCAGATCCTTTAACTCCCAGTCCTATGCTCTTTCCATCAGGCCACACTGCTTCTCACCCTGCTTCCAACTCCCTTCCTCGAGAGGGAGGGAAGGAGGTGAAGGAGAGGAGGAGAGGGACAAGGGAGACGGGGAAGGTGGACGGGAAGGAACAGGAGGGGCAGGTGGAAAGGCAGGAATTCAGTCCCTCCCTGTGGCCCTGTTAGGTAACCACCAACCACTTCCTCTTAAGGGAAAACCCGGCTCCCCGCTGCCTCAGCAGCCCTGAGCACCCCAATCCCCAATCCTCAGAGGCTGGATGGCAGAAGGGCATCATGCCCACAGCCTTTCCTGGAACCTGAGGGAGGCCAAGGAAGCTCCGTACCGATGAAGGTCTTCCAGGCGCGGGCATCCTCGCTCTGGCGCCAGCCATTGGGCCAACCCATCACCACGGTGTTGTGCTTCATGCCCCCAAGGCCGCATGACTGGATGAGGTGGGAGATGCCCTCCCGCAGTTTGGCTGCCACCACGAGCTGGCAAAAACCCTTCACCTTCTCGGCCTCCATCAGGTGCTTGATTGTCTGGAAAAACCCCAGGTCACTGGAACGGCCCCACTGCTCAAACCGTCCCCTGCCCACAATCCCTCATCCCTGCCCCCTCCACTGTCCCTCCTCCAACGTACTCAGGTCTTTGAAACCTGAAGTAGGACTCCGGTGCCCCCATTTTCCCTCGAGCCACGGGTCATTCCCTGCTGGGGCAGTGCCCAGCCCCCCAGGCCTCAGAGCCCACGGTTCAGGACTGCTAGCACCGCTCCTCCCTACCCCCCAGCCCCGTCTCCCCTGACCCCCGCTGTCCCTCCCACACCTGCTCAGCGGCCAGGGCCTCGCCGTAGTTCTCCAGGAAATTCCCCACCAGGACGGAGCCCACAATGGTGAGGCCTTTGCCGGCTTTGAGCTGGGACGCGAAGGTGAGCAGGCGGGGGTGCTTGACATGCAAGTCTTCATCCAGTTTCAGCATCACCAGCAGCTGGGGCCTGGACACAGTAGCACAGGTCAGCTCACCTTGAGGAAAGCCCCAGGGCCAGGGTGGCCAGGAAAACTGCAGTGGGGCCTCCTACCCCCAACCCCTCCCACACTCCGAACCACCACCCCTGCCCACCAACAGCTCGGGAATCAGCAGGAGCCCAGGAGGGCGCAGAGTCATCCCGAACCCTCCAGCCCGGCCCATAGTCCGATCAGCGCGGCAAAGAGAATCAGATTAGGGAAGAAGCCAGGTCACAGATCGCCTTGTGGCCCAGGGGAAAGAGTGCAGGGCTGGGAGGCAGGAGACAGGTTCGAGTCCCAGCTCTGTCCCGGCCCGTTGTGTTACTGGAGCCAAATCGCATAAGCTCTCTGGACCTCGGTGTTCTCTGTCTGATGGAAATCAAATCCCCTGGTCTCCCTCCCTCTAGGACCGTGAGTCCTGCCATGGGACGGGGACCGTGCCTGAGGTCATGAGCCCGCATCTATCTCGGTGCTGGGCACAGAGTAAGAGTCTAGTAAATGCCATGTTGACGCTGAAGACAACGATGGTGACAACGCTAACAGTGACGTCGAGGATGCTGGGTGGGAGGCCTGGGAGGAGGGACTGGGGCAGCAACTCCTTGAAGATTCAATTTGGTCACCACACAACCCCCTCTCTTCTCACCTCCAGTTCTTGGTGTGCGGGGGGCCCTCCTCCAGTCGCAGCAGGGCGAAGCGGGCCGCACTCAGGGAGAGCCCTCGGATCCCGTCGCCCCATTCCTTCTCAGCTCTGTCGCGGGGTGGAGGAAGGGACAGTGGGAGGGAGGGAGGGAGGAGAAAGGAAGGGTTCACTTAGCCCCAGTCCCGGAGCACAATCCCTCTCCTTGCCACCGGCCTGGTGCCAACACATAAGCCCCCAGCAGTGCCAGGTATCTGGGGGACAGGAGCAGCACACCCAACCCTTCCAAGCAGCCCACCCGTGTTTCAGACCACAGTGGCGTGTGGCAGGGCTGGAAAACGGTCCCCACAGAGGGGTGGCATCAGGATGTGGGGGGATGGGAGTCACACACAGACACAGGGCAGACTAGTCAAGTCTGGGGCTGGGAGGGAACTCAGGACGGCAGGGATGGGTTGGAGATGGGAAGGGGAGGGGGTCGGGGTCACCCACCAGACCATTGAGACTGCATGGGCCCAGAGGGAGGAGGGGCAGCATTGGCACCCGCAGCTGGGACTACTCACCCTTGGTACTCGATGTACTTGTAGATCATGCCAGCGATCACCATGGCCACGATGGCATAGTACCAGGAGGAGATGAACATCAGGGCAACGCAGATGCTCATGCCCATGAAAGACAGGGCCCTAGGGGAGAAACCAACACCATCATCTTCCCGATTGGCTCTCGGGTGACCCATGCCGGTGCCTATTCCCACCATCTAAAATTATGTGGGTGGGAGGTGACCCGTGGCAAGGCGTGGGGGACGGGCCAACTTGGCACCCTGGCCATCCTCAGGGGGAGCTGGACTACCTCAGAGCCCTGGGCATCACAAGGTGAGGATAGATCAGGTTAAAACTCTGGGCAGAGAAGAGGGGAAGCAGCATGGCCTAGTGGAAAGAGCACGTGGCTGGGAGTCAGGGGACCTGGGTCCTAATCCTGATCTGCCAACTGCTTGCTGTGTGACTTTGGGCAAGTCAGAAAACTTCTCTGTGCCTCAGTTACCTCATTTGTAAAATGGGGATTAAATCCTCCTCCCTCCAACTTTGACGGTTAACTTTCTGCGGGACAGAGACTGTGTCCAACCTGATGAATCTGTAGCTACACCAGGACAATGCTTGACACATAGTAAACACCTAAATACAATTTTCTTTTAAAAAGTGATCTGGCATTAACTCCACACTGCACCTTTCCTCCTTTGGCTCCTCTGAGACTCTCCTAAGCCCAGGGAAGTTAGCTCAGTCACCTCAGAGCCTCTGTGGGGATAACAGACTTGGGCTCCAGGGAAACATTCTGAGGTTCTGGGCAGAGAGCAGTGGGAGGGGATTGTTTGGGGCCCACAAGCCGGCACCTTTTCTGGGGCGGGACCAGGAGGCCCGGTTCAACCTCTAAGGGTCCAGGGGAGGCAGACCCACCAGTGGTAGTAACGGAATCGAGGCCTCCAGTTGGGGGAGCGCAGCAGTGTCTGCAGGGCACACGCCAAGTTCACAAACAGGTAACACATCAGGAAGAACCTGGGGGAAGAGGGAAGCGGGAGGGTGGGCGAGAGGAAGAGGGAGAGCTGTCGCCCAGACCTAGAAGTCTGGCTGGGTCGCAGCAGGCCGGCATTCACGCAGGGGGAGCAGTTCCAAGCAGCTTTGTACACGGGTGCACTTGAGTCTTGGGGGGGCAGATCCCAGCAGCCCCGCTCAGTCCCTGGAACGGTCGGTGGGAGGAGAGGAGGGAAGAGGGCCAGCCGCAGAGTTCCCCCCGGCAGCGCAGCGGCTGGAGCAGAAAACCCCGGGGAGAAGGCAGGGGCTCTCACATGGAGAGGATCGGGGCCACGAGGTCCAGGGAGGCGATGAGGATCCCCAGCTCAGCGATGGCCGCTGTCAGCAGCAAGGCCCATGTGGGCTCTCCATTGGCTTTACTGTGTCCAAACACCTGCAGGAGAAAACAGAACGTTAACCATTCCACCGGTAGCACTGACTGAGCGCCTGCTGGCTGCAGAGCACACACTGTGCTGAGCCCTTGGGAGAGTGTACCAGACACACTCCCTGGCCTCCAGAAGCTTACAGCGTAGCAAGGAAGACAGACACTAAGCTGATGATAACATCATGGAAGGAAGGGGAGAGACGACAACTGGGTGGAGAGGGAGCAGCAGAAAAGAAGGGTCTCCCCAGCCCCCGGCACGGTGGAGGGCAGCGGTCTTCCCCCGAGAATCCCCTCCGCAGTCTGGTGGGGAACACGTCCTCAGCCACCTCACCCACGACCGAGGTTTAAGTCTGTGTCCCCGAGGGCTGGCAGGGCTCTCCCCGACCACAGCTGGCTGGTCAACCCACGGGTAGGGTCGGTGACACTGACCCGCAGGAAGGGGATGATGCCGTCCTTCGCGATGGCCTGCAGCAGTCGGGGGGCCCCAGTGAGGCTCTGCAGCCCCGCCCCACACGTGGAGAAGAAGGAGCCGATGACGATGACCCACGGGGACGGCCACGATAAGGTGCCCACCACCAAGTTTCCCTTCACAGCATCCCCAAACCTGAGGGGAAGCAGAGAGGCCTGTGGTCAGAGGGAAGCCCAGAGAGGGTGTACAGTGGCCACTTACACAGGATGGCTGGGGAATGGGTGAGGGGGACGCCCATGATGCGTGGGGGGCTAGCAGGACAGGGAGAGCTCATGGGGGGGGGGGGGCCAGGGGACGAGCCCCTGGTTGGCAAATGGCAGAATCCTCACTTGTCTCTGAGGACGACTCCTTCAATACAGGCCCCAAAGAGGACAACGTTGCTTAAATCTAGGGCCCCATGAGTTAAGGAGATGTGGCTACTCCGTGTGAGGGGGAAGGGAGAGGGGGAAATTGAGGAAAAAGGGTGGGGGGAGGGGCAGAATATTTACCCAGCCCAACCATCCCTCCCCAGGCACAGGCAAAGCTCTGGTCTGATCCCAGCAATTCCCTAGGTGATTTCCCACTTGGTTTCCCCTTTCTTTGGGAGGGAAATAAAGAGGAAATCCTAAGGGCCCTGACCCCTGCCCTCCTAGGGTGGTGGGCCCTGACTCCCTTCCCACCCCAGAGCTGGGTCCAGTAGGCCCCAAGGCAAGGATACAGACAAAGGAGGTGGTCAGGATGGCCAGGATCGTGCCGATGGGAATGGACTTCTGAGCATCTTTGAGATCCCCAGACCGGTTTGATCCAGCCATGATGCCTGTTAGAGAGGAAGCAGCAAAGGCACTCTTTCAGGGCCCAGAGCTGGGCGGCCCTGAACGCCACTGGCAATTGATGAGAGCCGCCCACCTGCCCCGAGTTGGGCCAGGAGGAGAAATCCGAGGTCCCAACACCACCCAAGCTCCATGAGCAAGTCTGCAGTCAGCCCCCATCCCAGCCCTCCACCCACCCGCAGCAGGGCCATCAGCTTGCCTGTAACCGAGGGGAAGAAGATCCCCACCAGCAGGGTGAAGGAGGTGGTGATGTCAGCGAGCACATACTCGTGGTTCAAATTGCCCAGGACATCAGCTGACTTAACAGAGGGCTTCTCGATGATCTCGCCCTTCAGCAGATAGTTACTCCAAAGATTCTCTGTGGTGGAGGGTGAGCCAGAGGGCAGAGGAGGGAGGAGAAAGTGAGAATGAGGCTTAGCCCCGGAACAGCACGCCGGACGATCACTCTCAGTGCTGCGCGGCCAGGTTCTAGGCTGGTTTGCATTTGCGGGAATAGCATGGGACCCGCTGTTTGCCTGAGAGCGAGCTCTGGCACACCCACTCTGGGGGGCAAGGGACGGGCACGGTTGGGTCACAGCTCACTCCAGAAGTCACGGGACAAGCTTGCTCAGTGCCCAGGGTGGAAGGGAGAATGGGCTAACTTAGCCCCTCCTCAAGAGAGAACAAGACAGGTTGGCTCAGCACCCACTCCAGGGTTAACAGAGGGGATGTTCTGGCTCAGAGTCCGGGGTAGGGAACGGGGGTAGAGGGGATAGGCAGACAGGGCAGAGCAAATCATTTCCCGATGACTCCCTGAGGCTGGGCAGTCCACGGTCACCTCTCAGAGGCACAACCGCTTTCAGGCCATAAGAGCTGCAAGCTGAGACCTGGCTTAGGGATCCCAGTTCTTCTGTCACTGTGGTTGGGAGGACAGATGGGGGGAAGAAGGTGGTCCCAGACTGGCACCCTGCAGTCCTAGGATCTCCAGGGCCATGGCTACAGTCGTTTCAACAGGAAGAGTTGCCCCCCACTGGGGGCTCATCCTGAAACATGCCCTCATTTCCTGGGGTTGCCGGCAGCAGCTCGGCCCAGGCCCAGGGCTTCAGCCATATACCCCACCTAGGAGTGAGCCCAGCCCCAACCCCTTCAGGCCAAGGGTGATGAGGGAGCGATTGCACAGAGGGTCTGCATGGAGAAAGGGGGAGGGGGAGGTGGGAACCCACCAGTCTGATGTCCAAGGAAGCTGCCACCAAACCCGAGACCCGCTCACCGGTAATCACACCACTGGCCAGACCAGGGATGCCTTGGACAGAGGTGACATTGTTGTGGACAAAGTATTCGTCACAGGTGGCGTTGAGAGTTCCGTTGGAGTTGCAGAACAAGAACCACAGCTTGGAGGGGACCGTCTGGTTGCTCACCTCCTTCAGCTTGGAACAGGTGTCGATTTGCCGGCTCGAGAGAGTCCGGTTACCCAGCAAGCAGACCCTGCCGGACAAATGGGTCAACAGGGTCCTGTTACTGGCCTGCAGATCCTGCTGGCTGGGGGGGCCCGAGAGGGTCCGGTCACCCAGAATGCAGACCCTGACAGCCAGAAGGGTCAACAGAGTTCAATTATGGATGCCAACCCGAAGGGCAATATCGGAGGAATGGGGTGGGGGGCAGTGAGGGGGTCTGGCCTGGGGATGGGTATCTGCAGGGACCGTCCAGCAGGTTTCAGGGGGAAGGTAGTGAGGCAGATGGGGAAGGAGAAAGAGAGGGAGGGAGGGGCCAGAGATGGACGTACGGGAAGTTGGGGGGGGCAAAGGCAGACTTGATGGCCCCAGCGTATATGGCCAGGATGGAGACAATGACACAGGCCAGGAAGAGCGAGGCAAACTTGTTCACGTAGCGCACACCAACGAACACCACCAGCACCATGAGCACCAGGAAGGCTGAGCCGTAGACACGCATGTTGTTCAACATGGCCGCTGGATCCTTGAGCACATCGAAGATGGCGGCCTGGGGCACGATGTAAATCTGCCGGGGCCAGGAGAGTAAAGAAGGGCCAAGTTAACTTGCTGTCATCCACCCACTGAATCATCCCAGGCACCGATTGGGAGCAAAGGGTCCCTAGCGGTCCATGTTGAGCCAAGGGACACAGGAGAAAAGACCAGGGGCTGGGACGCAGGGCTGAGTCCTGGGAGATTGGACCCCGGAGCTGGGACCCCAGAGCCGTGAGCTGCTGAAGTCCCTCTCTCCCCATGGGACCCAGACTGGGGGACAGGGTTGGGAAGCACACCCAAGAGTGGTCCGACCTATTGGTCTCCCTGGCCCAAGTGAAGCCAATCCCCCCAGGTATCTTATAGGTACCCTAGCATTTAGTACAGTGACTGGCATATAGTCAACGCTTAACAAATACCATTTGGAAAAAAAAGGGTGGAGTCTGCCACAGTCCCCACCAGGGCCACTCACCAGGAATATTTCGATGGCCCCAAGGATATACATGGCAGCTGCAAAGGTGGTGCCTAGGTAGAAGCAGAGGCCCACAGCCCCACCAAATTCGGGCCCCAGTGCTCGAGAGATCATGAAGTACGAGCCCCCAGCTGGAAAGAATCACAAGGGCAGGGTGGGGAAGAGAATGAGTCAACCGCAAGAGCTGGTCAGCCCGACCCCAAGGGAGCTAATGGAGGAAACCGCCCAACTCTTTGCTCCAACACCCTGGTGGTGCAAGGCAGAGGAGGGGTGTGCGGAAGGGAGAGGGTGGCCGGAGGAGGGAAGCATGGAGGGGGGGAAATCGCAGAGGGGGCTGCAGTTGCAGGGCTCTCACCCTCCCTCAGAGGAAGAGCTGGGGTCCCGGGGGCCTCTCACCTGGCACCACTCCATTAGTGGCAATGGCGCTCATGGAGATGGCAGTCAGCAAGGTCTACAGAGATGAGGAGATGGGAGTTACTCCTAGGACCATGGATGAGGGTGCAACTTCCCCTGGTCCCCTGACATCTGCCGAGTGCTTCTTCCTGTGTCTTTAGTCGGATCCCTGCTCCAGGACCCGGTTGGGCACTGACCCCATGGTGGCCACGGGCCTTTCCACAGGGGCGGGGATTCCCTTGGGCTGCCCAGGAAGGCTGCTCTTCAGCGAGAATCCCCCTACCACTCCCAGCATCGGGCAGATCCTGCTTCTGGCCCTGCAGAACCCTGTCATTGGGGGTCTCTGCCTCGTGACATGGCCATGGGGATTGGCCACCACTTGCATGCTCTAGGCCAGGCAGAAGACAGCCTGAATCTGGCCTTCCCACTCTAGATTGACCTGCTTGGAAATTAGCCCCCAACTCTCAGGAAGAGGCTCACTGGCCTCTCCCTGACAGGCCCAATCCTTGTCTAGGATGGCCCCTCTCATAGTATTCCCTTCATTCGCCGCCCCAGTCCTGACCAGCCCCTCGTCCACAGACCCTTTATCCTCTCAAGTCTCACCACACCCACTGTCAGCCTAGCTGAGGTCCCCAGTTTCCAACTAACTCCCTAAAGCTCCTGCAGTTCCCCAGGGCCAGATGGGCCCCTACCCCGGCCGTTCTGTGCTGGGAGCTGGCTTCCGGGTGGTGGTCCCCCGGCCTCTGGGGTCAGCACAGTGGCTGGGTCAGGGGCGTGGGGCTAGGACTCCCATCCCCAACCCTGAGACCTACACAGCAGCAGCAGATGAGGACGATGGCAAAGGCCTGCAGCACTCCGGCTGTGCCCACCACCCAAGTGAGGCGTAGGAACAGGATCACCCCAAAAATGTTCTGCAGGCACGGGAGGTACACGCCCATGACTGTACCCATCTGGGGGACCTGGCAAGAGACAGACCAAGAGGGACAGAGTTAGCAGTCACGTGACCACCCACGGGCACCCTCCCTACTGCCCACCTCCCCTAGGTTCTGCTAGCAGACATGGCAGGATGTGGGGGGTCCCCAAAAGGCCAGGGTCAAGGCGGAATGCCCATCTGGCAGAAAAAGGTTCAGTGGCCCACTGAGCCGAGAGCACTTGCTCCCGACTGTAGGATCCTGCCACTGCCCACTCCTTTACACTCAGCTGGGTGACTCCGCCACCCAAGGATCTGGGGAGTTGAAGAGATGGGGCTGGTGGGAGGTGGGTGGGGCTTGTCTCTCCCTTCAGTCAGGCCCCAGCTCAGCACGGGGAGGAGGGATCTGAGGCTGAAAGGCGGCGGGAACGGGATCATCTAGAGGAGGACCCACCTCCAGAGTCCTCAACCAAAGAGCAAGGGAGAAATCTAATCGGGAAAAGCCGCATATTGTTGCAGGAGCAGTATTTATTAGGCACTTACTGTATACTTAGTGCCAGGAATGTGTGATTCAGGGTGAGGGCACCACGGAGAGGGGCCTGGACCTTTACACAGCCTCAGCCACCCCGGCCGTCGGGGCCGGCCCCCATCTCTTTCTCAGTGCCAGTGCTCCTGGGATCTCACCTTGGTGGGCTTCTTCTTCCCCTCTGTGATGCTCTCCGCCTCCTCGTGCTCCTTCACGCCCTGGGTCAGGTTGGTGTAGTTGGCCATGCGGTTGAGGAGGGAAGACACCTTTGGCCTGGTATCCATCTCTTCCTTCAGATCCAGAAACACAAGGGTCAGGTGAGGGAGGCCTGTGGGACTTGGCCACTCAAAGCTACCACAATGCAACCTGGCAGAACCACTTGGGAGGGCCCACCCCCGCCACCCGATAGCCACCGCAGGGAGATGCGAGGAGTCTGCCTTGAGGACACAATTACAAATGGCACGGTGACCTTTGCCAAGAAGCAAAATGCGCTTAGTAGGAGCTGAGGTACTTGCCCTGGGCCTTCCAGGGCCAGGCTGCACCACATCTACCTCCATTGGGTCCCTCTCCAAGCCATGGGCTTTTGTAGGTGCTAGATGCATAACAGCCCTGACATCAGGGACAGGGCACCTCCTCAGTGTAGTTGTAAGAAAATGGCTTCTCAGGTTTCCTCACACTCTGCCCTACCAAATCCCCAGGCTCCATGATCGGCTCTGGGCAGAAGGGGAAGCAGAAGCCGACGGGCCCGAACTACTCAGGGTGGGCAGGCAAACGAGCCCAAGGCATCTGACCCCGTGACTCCAGGTGTTCCACTCAGGGCTTAGCTGGGGGTGGTCACTGAAAACCCAGGGCTTAAGCAACTACCCAATTTTCCATCCTAAATTTTTAATTCCTTTGAATATGTGCTCTGGGAAGGTTATCATTTTTGCCAGAGTCACCGTCAGCCCTAATACAAGAGTGGTCTGCTAATACTGCAATATGTGAAGTAGAGATTTTCAACAGCTAAGACACTAGGGAATTTCCAGGGCCCAGAACCTTCGAGGCCAGACATGCGGGGGCCTGGGACAGTTGAGTCCAGAAATGCCAGGGCTATTCCCATTGGCATAAATTAATCCTAGGCAGGACCAGTCAGCCATGCTGCCTCTCTTGGTCAGAAAGGATGGTCTGATCCTCTTAATGACCTAAAGGGGCCTGGGTCTGACATTCTGGGTGGCTGGGAGGAGGCGTGGAGCCTGCTCTTCTCTGGCTGAGCAAAATCAGGAGGGTTTCCCCTGAGCCTGAGCTTTTGGCTCTCCTTTCTTCTCCCTGGCTCTAAACGGGCCATAAATTCACTTCATTCACATTTATTGCTTGTTATGATTCATAATTAATTACTAAGGAAACCTACAAGCCTAATTATCACTAAATGATCTAACTGCACTGTTCATTTCTGAGCCACTTGGCTCCTAAGTCGGGTGGAAAGAGTCGGGAAAAATGGAAAGTTCCTTTCCCCTCTTCTGGGGAGGGCCCCACAACTTGCTGTTCCTCAGAGCCCCCTGCCCTTTACACCCCTGCTCCGCCTTCTCCTAAATGGTACCTCGAAGAGAGCCAGGTTCCGGTCAAAGTATTCATCCCCCTCCTCGTAGCTGGAGTTGTTGAGATAAGCATTGCGGGCTTTCTTGTGTCCCTCATCTAAAAAAAAAAGGGGAAAAAAATGGAGGACAAAACCTTTGGGGGATGTTTTTACTTGGAGGTGGAGAAAGATGGAGGGGGGAGGAGGAAGAGGAGGAAGAGAAGAAGAAGGAGATGGAGAGGAGGAGGAGGAGGAGGGAGATGGAGGAAAGGTGGAGGAAGAAGACAGGGAAGCAGAAAAGGAGAAAGGGAGGAGGTAGAGAAAGAAAGGGAGAAAGAGACAGAAAGGGGGAGGAGGCATCAGAGGTGCCCCTAGAGGAGAAGGCGGCACTGGAGAAGGAAGCAGGGGAGAAAAGAAAGAGGAGTGGCGGAGAAAGCTTCAGGGTGGCCAGGATGGGAACAACTGTCCACTGGCACCAGTGTGACCAGCTATAGCCCAGGGAAAGAGAGCTGAGGCAGGAATGGGTCTTCCACTTGAGTCTCAGCAGGTCCTGAAGAGAACTGAGCACCAGTCATCCATCTTGGGGACAGTTCAGTGGTCCCTCCATGGACCCCAGCTCTTCCCGCCTTCTGCCAGGTAGGTACCCTCACCCTGGAGGTGGCAATGAGACCTCACTCATGGTCACTTACACCACAGTGTCCTGGATGGCTGGCCAAGACTGAGCCACACACTTTATCGCAGCTCACCAAACCATGGGATTTGAGACGACAGGTCAGCCAAGAAAAATAAAGCCCATATCCAGCTTGAAGAGCCCAGGCTGACTTCCAGCTGCAGTTTGGCCCTCTCGACGCCTAGAACCTTCACTCAGAGTGGTGCTGCTGAGTCCCTAGCAACCTCCCTCCCAAACCCTCTCCCCGACCTGACTTTCCCATCACAGGTGACAACACTGCTATCCCCACTGCCTCTCAAGGCTGACGCCTTGGCATTATCCTCGGCCCCTCTTACTCTTTCAACCAGCATAGTCAGCCCAGCTCCAAATCCAGTCGTTTATTACTCCGCAACATCTCCAAAATCATCATCTTCCTCTTCATCCAATCAGCCACCATGCTGGTCCAAGCACTACGTATATCCCTACTGCATTAGCCTCCTTGCTGACCTCACTGCCTCTTGTCTCTCCCCTCTCCAGCTCTGCCTTCACTCCGACGTCTGAATCATTTTTCTAAAATGTCATTCCCCAAACATCTCCCCACTCCTCAAAACCCTCCAGAGGTTGTCCATCCCTCTTCACATCAAGCAGAAACTCCTAACCATTGGCTTTAAAGCTCTCACCCAGCTCTCTCCCATGGTACTTCGCCACTTATCCTGAGGAGGAATCGGTTAAGGATCTTCCTGAACCTTGGAACCCTGAGTCAGAGCCAATCCCAGTTCCTGGCTCCTCGATCTGGCCAGATGTCCCCTGGCCTGGCCCAGTCCAGCTCGGGATCCCAGATCCTACAACAGCAGTTTCCCTCCCCCAGTGACTCGTGCTTCTCCCCAGCTTGGTAAGGAGACTTTTGAAGGAGATCGAGGAGTCAGTGGGAAGGGCATCTGGAACAAAGGTCTGTCCCTTCTTGGCAGGAAGCCACCGTTGGCTGCAGTCTAAAAGAAAGCTCAGTTACAAACACAATTCAGCAGAAGGAGCGGAGTGGTGACGGGATGGGTTTTCTGTGGGCAGTCACAACCTCACCCTCCCCAGTCTGTCTGAGATGGGGCCTCTTCCACCCCAAGGGTGCTGCTCCAGACTTTAGGTTCTGGGCACAGCCTGGTCCAGGCCCCTCATACTTGTTCCCATTTGGGACCCTCAAAAGGCAGCACGGACAATTCCAGGTCCTGCATTCTGAAGCTGTCCATACCCTCTCCCTCATGCCCTGGGACTCTGAACCATCTGGCCCACAGTGAAGCAAGGATCACCCTGCGGGAAGGCCAGCTCAGGTCGGCGAGACCCACCGCCCGAGATGGTCAGTGAAGAAGCAAATGTCACTCTATGTTTATCGGGAGCAAGGGGAGAAAAGGGGATCACGTAAGCCAGCCTTTATATGGCAACAGGGAGACCAATATGCTAACGCCACTTCCGCCCAGGCCAGAGACAAACCACATAGATAAGTTTAGAATCGGGCCAAAGACAGGGCCTAGAGAAAGCCAAAGAAGGGGTCAGTGGTGGCACCAGAGACAGGGTTGGAGGTGGGGCTCAGAGGCAAGCCAGAGATGAAATAGGGATGGGCCAGAGACAGAACAGAGAGGAGTGTCTAGAAACAGGGCTAGGGATGGGCCCAGAGACGAGCCAGAGATGGAAGAGAGAGATGGAGCCAGGGATGAGTCGGAGACAGAATAAGGGCAGGCCAGAGATAAGCCCTGAGAAGAGCCGGAAATGGAACACAGAAGAACGGGCCCAGAGATAAGCCACAGATGGGGCCAGAGACAAGCCATAGACGGAAAACAGACAGGGTAGAGATGGCCCCAAAGACAGAAAAAAGATGGGGCCAGAGATGAGATAGAGACAGGCACACAGATGGAACACAGAGAGGCCCAGAGACAAGCCAGAGACAAGTCAAAGACTGGTCCAGAGATGGGCCAAAGAGAGACTTCCTTCCTGGATAGGGTTGCTCCACGACAACAACCCGGGGCCGAGAGTCTATATCCTGGGTGCGACCAGCAACCCTATAAGCCTTTAGAGTAGAGGAGACAAAGGTGTCTGTGTTCTCTCCACTCAGTAACCAAGAAAGCTGCTGATACCCAGATTTGCTAGGATCCTGCCGACTACAGTCCCACAGGGACATGTAGGCTGGCTCTCAGGGGACACGAGGGCTTGCCCTTCCATGCACAGATATAATACCTAGTTTCTTTGCTGAGGAGGCACAGGCCCAAAGTGTCACCTCACTTCCTCTGTGTCAGGCCAAAGAACTCAAGTGCTCTGGGTGAAAGAGAAGCCTGGCTTTTGGGGAAGAGGAGAGGACTTGACCTGTCAGCCTCCTCCCCTGCAGCCAGCGGCACATGGGCAGCCACTGCCTTCCCAGAGAGAAGTGGCATTTGGCCAGAGACCTGGAGACCATGAAGGAATGAAGAGGGAAAGGAAGAAGAGGGAAGGAATGGAGAAAGTGTATGGGAAGGAATGGGAAGGAAGGAAGGAAAAAGGGAGGGGGGGAAGAAGAGAGGGAAGGAGAGTAGGAATGGGGGAACTAAAGAAGCGGGGGAAGAGGAGGTGGTGGGATGGTGGGATGGGGGAGAAGGAATGAAGGGAGGAAAGAAGCCAGGGAAGAAAAGGAGGAGAAGGAAATTAGATTCACATGGAGCCAGAATGAATTTGGTAGCCAACTGTAAAAGGGCCTCCAGGAATTTCCCTGAGTTGCGGTACAAAAAGTGGGGGAAATGTTATAAGGCAGGAGGATAGAAGAAAAAGATGACACGGTAACAGGTTGGGATATTCACCTATCTCCCTGTTAGTTTAGGCAGAGGGTGCATGAGAGGAGAGGATGGGAGGAGGGCCCAGAAAAAAAGCCCGGGAGGAGAGCCCAGGAACAGAGCCCAGAAAAGATCCCGGGAGGAGAGCCCGGGAAGAGAGCTCTCAGCAATACTGTACCTAGCAGCTGGCTGTGCTCTCCCGTGATGGAGTGCTGACTTGTGTCTGAAAAACAAATAACCAAAAAGAAAAGGAAATACAAATGAGCAAAAGAAAATGAGGAAACAAGCTGGTGCTCAGACAACCCCAAACCGGCCCGCAAATGCGGGACAAGTAGCCCGGCAGACCCTGGTGGTGATCAAAACAAAGAGAAAGGACAATGAGCGGCAACACAAGGAAGCTGGAACCGCGGGAACCTGACCAGATCTGGTAGGACCCGGCAGTTTCATTAGAACTGGTGGGCTGAGGCCCAGCTGGCTCTAAAACCACTGTACTTCAGGGTGGGGACTGAGGTCAATCCATCCGTGCATCAGTTAACTGGACCGCTAGTCAGTAGTGTGCACACAGAGGAATCGGGAGCCTCCAGAGAGCAAATCAAGCTCGGGCTGGGCTTTCTCCCCGGGGGGTGGCCAGTTCAGGCTGGAAAGAGGGGCCCCGGCTCCACGCTGACCAACGTGGCCTCAAGACTGCCTAAGGTTTGGCTCCAGATGAGCCAAAGAGGACTAATAGAGGCAACCCCCTCCCTTTCCCAGAATGTCACACAAAATCAGCTCTTTAACTCCAACTGAGACCGAGGAGTCTAAAGTCCGAGCGGTTAAGCCTGCCTCCACTGCCTCTGCCGTCTCCACTGCCCAAGCCTCTGAGGTGCTAGATTTTAGAAATGGATTTTGAGATTTAAACGAAAAACAACCGGCATCGATCTTTTCATTTTGTCTTGGGAAAATGAATAATTTGAAACTTTCCTCTAAAATCCTCCACCTTTCCAAACGGTACAGGAGCTGTGAAATAAAGCCCTCAGGTTTTCACTCTCCGCCTTGTCCTTCAGGGCCTTCGTTTGCTCTTGGCAAGAGAGATGCACAACCTGGAGCAGTGAGAAAACACCTCTAGGCGTGAGGTCTAGAACAGCCCCTCGGCCACCCTAGCTCTGCCCTGCCCACCACTGACTCCATTCTGGGCTAGGTTTGGACTTCCCACCAAAAGGGCGAACTGAAATCCCCAAGCAGCTCCTCTAGGCTACCCAAGGGTAGGTTTCTTGGGGTGCCACTTGGCTACTTGCTCCTTTTTGGCCCTGGAGCCGTTTCATCTGTGATG
This sequence comes from Ornithorhynchus anatinus, assembly GCF_004115215.2. Taxonomy (NCBI): domain Eukaryota; kingdom Metazoa; phylum Chordata; class Mammalia; order Monotremata; family Ornithorhynchidae; genus Ornithorhynchus; species Ornithorhynchus anatinus. Next base: position 41,937,577 of record NC_041740.1, read on the forward strand.
CAAGAGGGGCAAGGGGGCAAAACCACAACTCCACAAAGAGGCCCAACAGGTAAGAATCCCAATATTGCTTTGCATAGCCACAGACAAAAAGAATCCATTTCAGATTCTCTCTATTTTACGGTATTTGTTAAGCGCTATGTGCCCAGCACCATTCTACGAGCTGGAGTAGTTATGAGTTAATCAGGCTGGATACAGTCCCTTTCCCATATTGGGGCTCACAGTCAAGCAGGAGGGAGAACAGGTAATTAATCCCCCTTTTGCAGTTGAGGAAACTGAGGCATAGGGAAGTGAAGTGACTTCCCCAAGGCCACACAGCAGGGAAGTGGCTGAGCTGGGATTAGAAGCCAGGTCCTCTGGCCCCTAGCCCATTCTGTTTTCCTATGTCATCCTTCTACTAGTATTATTATTTCTATCACTACAACTATCATTTGTTTATGAAATATGATTCACTTGTGCCTCCTTGGGCAGCAGGGGGGCACGAGGGCCCATAAAAGAGTTTATGAGCCGGTAATGTGTGGGGATGTATTTATAAGGCCATTATGCCGTTCACCCCTTTCCAGGGGCAGGTTTATAGCTAATTTTAAGACCCAGTAAGAGCCTCCAGCCTTTTGCCTCTCCCCTGATTTTCATGGCATCGCCACCTGGCCAGAGAAAGAAGGCCCAGTTTGGTCAGGAGGCGGAATGAGCGGAAGTTCTGGTCTGTGGCTGGCTCTAGGCCCGATGAGGCCTTCTTTTTGCTTGGCTGCTGCAAGAGGAAATGAGGTTTGTGACTCTGGACCTGTGGGGAAGAAACTCGCCATTAAGTTCCAAATGGCCCCGTCATTGCGGCAGTGACTGAGCACTTACTGGGTGCCAAACCCTGAGCTAAGCGCCAAGGAAGATAGAAGATAATGGGGCCAGGCCCAGTCCTTGTCCCACATGGAATCACAGGCTAAAAGGGCTAACCGTGGCCACCAAAGGGACAGATGCAAAGCTTTCAGCTCCTCCAGGTTCCCCCCGAGTCCACAGAGCCACCTCCTGCTTTCTTCTGGTCCCAGTTCCAGAACCTGAACCACTCACATCGCTCCCTCAAGGAAACGAGGCGATGAGCAGTGAAGCCCCTCAGCTCCTTGGGCAGACATGGCAGGGATCCGAGAGCTCGGTGCAGACAGGTCGGGGTGGCTGAACCACCCGGAAAGGGCGCCCAGGCGGCTTGGCCAGTGGGCAGTCCAACCCACGGGAACCGTCCCCAGCCTGGATCTCAGGGCTCCATTCTATGTCTATCCCGGCTACCGTTGCCCCAACAAGTGCAGGGATGGCACCATCCTGGCCAGCTGCCAGCCCATTGATTCCCAAAGGCTTGCCTTTTGTTCTTGTTCGGATATGGACCGAATCACCCCGTCTAAGCCTGCCTCCAGGTCCAGGCCCCAGACTCACAGAAGGACAGAGCCTGAAGACCTGTGAAAAAGCCGCAGAAGCCTGGGACAGGAGTGTTCAGGTGGCGGTGGCAACCAGAGCAAAGCGAGCAGGAGCTCTGAGCAGACAGAGAGGCGGCAGGAGCTGCTAGTCTCCAACTCTTTAGGAGATTTGAGCCAAGTTCTGCTCCCGCTAGGTTGTTTGTTTTGACTCTTTCCCTCCAGAATCTGCTAAAATGGGTTTCACTGTAGTGCTCAGAACTGTCCCTGGCAGATAGCCTGGACGACTAGGACGGGCCTTTCCTTCAGAGGCCTCACCAGCTCCTGCAGACACCTCTCCTCACCACCCCATCTGCACTCCGCCACAGGAAAGTATGTACAGAGAACTAAGAAAGGTATCCTTTGGTCCAAAAATGGGGATTTTCACTGGTGAGGGCAATGGAGTGGCTACGTGGTTTCTGATAGGTTGTGACCCACGAGTTCTCAGATCACGGGCCCCGTCCGTAGGAGAGCTTGGTTGGGGAGGCTGGGACGCCCCTGCCAGCCCAGGCCCATGGGAGAGCCGCCTGGAGGGCGGGGGCAGGGTCTCAGCTCTCTAGCCAGCGTCTGTGGGGGAGGTAGGCAGATCTTAGAGCCCCTTTCCTAGGCCCCCTCCTCATACGGGAGGATCGACACTTTCCTAAATGGGCCGCTCAAACTTCAAGGGGGTAACTGGCTTAGCTGTTGCCTCTTCAACCACCGAGTAGTCAATGCCCTGGCTAAAGCCATCAGCCTTGCCCCCAGGTATAGGACCCCGAGTGCACTGCACCTAACTCCAGCCCTAGTCAAGCCCACCTTTCAGCTGCCAGGGCCAGGCCAGGCCTGTCGTCATGCAGGAGGTCCCCCTCCTGCCCAGCTGAGGGCAAGGATGACAACGGAGCCAGACCCAAATCAGTCAGTCTCAACGATGGGCTTTGGTGCCACATCTTATATCTGGTCTTACCTGGTCTGGTCTGGCACTTTCCTGGACTCTGGTATGGTTGATACTGTCCCAGAGCCTCTCTGAGCCTCACTCCGGCTCCAAGGAGTAGAGTTCGCTCCAATGACATCGTCATGCTCTCAGTCACCCCGCAGTGGGCCCCTACCAGCCCTGATCAGCCCGTCTCCCTTCAGCAGCAACTCAAAAGTCCTGCTACCCATGTGCTTTCTGGAGGGCCACTGTGGTGATGGAAGCCAGGGGTCAGGGGGTGGGGGACAGTCAAAACTTGAGCTTCTCTCATCTAAATGGGCAGATTTGTACATTTGTGCACTTGGGAAAATGAAACTGCCAAGTTGTAGGTCACCATGGGGACAGGGGACAGAAAGGTCCCCTCTCCTTCTGAAGTCTGAAGCTGGAGCGGTCACCGGGCTCCACACCCACAACCACTAACGTGCTCGCGGAACCAGGAGGCACGTCCTTGACTCACCACTCCACTTCATGGGAGCCAATTAGCCAACTGCAGCCATAACTCAATCTGGGACTCTGGGCAGAGGGCCCAGAGGGCAGAATTCTGTTCTGCTGGGTCACAGACACTCCGGGGGCCCAGGGAGAGCTCAATTAAGGCCTTTTTGAAAATGGGCCATCAGCCAATAGTTCTGGCCAATTGTCAACACTAATACAGTCACTCTATTCTGCAGGCCAGGGCTGGACTGGGCTTGGCTGGGCAGGGCAGGACAGGGGAAGGGAGGTCAGGGTAACCCAAGGAGGAGATAGCAGAGGAGGGAGAAGTGATCCCTGCCCAGTGACTGAGGAGTCTTCAGTGAAACACCCCAGGAGGCACAGACAAAATGGCTTCTCGATCAGCCGACAAAAGCCACCCGGCCTTTGCCTACATTCCTGGGCCACAAACAGCGCCTGCTTCTCCTCGATGACTCCACCCGCCAGGCAGAACTTCCCAATCCAGCACCCTCCTAGGCTCGCTTTCTCCCCTGAAGGCAATCTTTCTCGTGGGGGGGTGGGGGGAAGCCACAGGACCAAACGTATTCATGAGGACAGATCTCACCTTCACCATCCACTGTCATGCAGGAGAGGCCCGCAAGGGCCACTCATGCCAGAGTCAGGGCAAAAGCAAGCTGAGAGTCTTTTCCGAGCTCTCTCCTGCCCAGGATCGGAAGTACTGAAGAGGGTAGAGTCGAGCTAAGGCCCATTCCGGTCAGAGCGGCAGCCACAAAGCATTCTGCTGACTGGCCGAGGGCCAGATGGGGTTCAAACACCAAGAAAGGCTGGCCGGTGGCTTACTGCTCCACTCCCCAACTATGAGCCCGATTTTCTGGGCTGGCACCTGGCACACACCCGTCCCAGGCAGCTGGTACGCCAGCAGGCAAGGTGGCAGGCAACGTACAATCTGGCCTGCCAATGCTCCTGCCTCAGGTTCACTGCTGACATCCGGGAGATACTCAGAGGACATCTCCCATACTGACATTCCCCTTTGTGCCTCAACAGATCCACACTATTAAGTGTTCTCTGTAGACAGAGCCTGGCAGTGCACGGCACCTGGTGGGTGTTCAGTACGTCCGACCACTACTCCTACTATTGAACTAAGCACTTGGTAGCTATATTTAGCAGACGTAAGAGACAGGATTCCTGCCCTCTGGGAGCTTTTAATTCAAAGGGAGGGGCGGACACTAAATAATTTACTGATGGGAGGCTCTGTTATAATCAGAGACCGGAAAGAAGGCCTCCGGGGCTAAACGGTAGAGAACTTAACACCGATACTATGTCCCAAAGGGCCTAGGGAGGCTCGGGGGCTATGGTGCCAAATGCCGAAAGGAGGGAGTAGGGAGGACGTGACCTGACTTGGGGAAGGAGGGCTTCCAGGAGAAGGAAATGAAATTTGGGGAGGCTTTAAAGCCGGCCAGCTGGGAGAGCTGTGCTCTGGGGGACTGGAAGTCTCCTCTCATTACGGGGGTGATCGAGTTTCCTCCCGAGGCCACATGTGCAAAACCCAACTGAGCACTAAAGGTCCAGGCTGGACTTGCTTCTGCCTTGGGCAGCAAATCAGCCTAGGAGCCCTAGGTGGGACGGGGTCAGAATTTTAACCCGATTATCTTGTGTCTAACCCAGCGCTTAGTAGAATGCCTGGTACATAGTAAGCACTTAAAAAAATAACATTAAAAAAAAAAAAGAATCAGGATCAGCTCAGCTTTAGCTCCAGGACTGGCCTGAGTGATAATGACCTTCCAAGCAGGCAGGGCCAAACACAGCTGGATTTTCTGATGCTCAAGTAACTCCTGAGGCAAGCGGGGGCTGGTTTTAAAAGAAGCCAGAGCCAGGAGCGACTAGCAGAAGCAGCAACAATTAAACACAGAACTCCTCAGGCCTGAATGACACTCCCAGACCAAGCGAGGACAGAAAGTCCACTGCCAGGGGCTTGGTCACGTCTCTGCGCTAGCACAATTTCTGAAGTTTTCTGACGCTCGCTTCTTCACCTCAGAACACACCCCGAGACTCGGCATAGCTCAGCAGGGAGCAGCCTGCACATGAGGCCGGGCCCATGGGCCCTCTCGACTGTTCCGGTCCAATCGCTCTGCAAATCCAACCGGGGCCAGTCCCACTGTAACCCCGATAACACCCAGTGCCCCGACCTTGGCAAACCCAATGGAACTACCCTGACCCGAGCTCAGATTGCAGCTTCAAGGCCCAGACAGAGCCGGGAAGGTGCCAGAAGCCTCTGGCAACGGAAAGGAACCAAGCTCACCTTCCCCAACCAACCAAATGTTAGGCCATGCCAGCAGTGACCCTCTGGGATTAGAAGTCCAAGAAGAGTCACGCTTGGGGACAGAATGGTTCCGCCGGGTTGGCCAAGGCTGGGGCACTGGGCATGGAACCACCCTCCCTAGGCCTCCCAGTTTGGGGTCAAGAAGAACAGGCGCCCGACGACCTGGCCTCCTGAACTGGATGTTCCACATGCCAACCCACCTAGACAGCGTTGGCAGCTCGGTGGGCAAATGTTCTCCTTGCATTTCTAACCCATTACGTTGGCCCCAGGACGGATCCCAACCATGAGAAAGCCGACGGCCATCACCCTGAGTGGCTTGGCCTATTCCCACAGCCGGCCAGAACAGCAAGGCCCCTAGGATCTTTTCTCAGACAATCTCTCGCGGGAGACATTGCGAGCCAGGGGATGTGAGGGTGTCTGGAGGAGCTGCCTACAGGAACTGCGATCGGATGGACCTTCCTTCTCCTGGGGGGCCGACCGACTCGGTGGGAGGGTTGCCTTGGGCGTTTTATTGGGAAGGGAAGTTGTGCAACTTGTTTCTGGATCAAGTACAGGCCTGCAACGCACCAAACCAGCCCCAACCAGCCCTCACCCCACCCGGTGGGGTCTCAGAAGCCCTGCCCATCCCAGGGGGTAGAATCCCAGCAATGGTCAATGCATAGGCTTAATTACCGCAGCAGTGGAACAGGAAAAAATGTCAAAAGGCTCAAGGGTGTTTGGATAAAGTCATGGATGAACAGTCCAGGCCGGGTGTTGGAAGGCACATGGAAAGGGGAAAACATCTCAATGTCCTCTAGACATCCTGTGTTCCTGTGCCAGAGACAGAACAGTGGGCTGCATGGATCACAGTTCTGGACCAAGCTGGTTCGCACCTGGCAATGGGGGAGGAGAAGCCACGCTCCACCCAGCCCCAGGCATGTCCAGAAACCACACGGTCCTCGGCTGCAGATGGATCTAGAAAACTTGGGTGGGTGGGTGTGTGGGCAGGGGGTCTAAAAGCCACAGACCACTTGAGGAGGTGGAGGCGAAGAACAATTTGGGGGCAATTCCTAAGGGAACAATTGACTACTGATTGATTTAAGCAGCAGCAGCAATTAAACACAAAACTCCTCCGGCCTGAATGACACCCCCAGACCAAGCGAGGACAGAAAGTCCACTGCCCGGGGCTTGGTCACATCTCTGAGCTAGCGCAATTTCTGAAGGGTCTGGGGCAATCTGGAGACGGATGAATACTTTTAACGCTTGTAAAATTCATCATCATCACTTCCAAGAGTGCAGTATTCGGAAACAGTGCAGAACTTTGACAGATCAGTCAGGAGCTAAATTGACCTTGAGAGGGACTCCTAGATGGCAGTAACAGGAAAGCATGGCTTACCTAAAACAAAACAAAAGGGAGATTCGGGAAACACACAGTCTGGTTCATATTCTGGCTCTCTCCAAAGGCTTCCCAGTAAAGTCGGCTGGGGAAATTACTCCCCCTTGTACTATAGTCTCAGCAGCCTACAAGGGGCTAGAGGGGCTTGGTCCAAAAAATGCACTCGTATTGTCTCCTGTCATCCGTCAGAGTGACTCACAGCAGGTCCTGAGCCCCCAAACCTCTGGAAATGCCGGACCTGATGCTTCTGTGCTTGGTGGGCCCCAAAGCTAGGAGCAGGGAGAGCCCCAGGGCCCAGCTTTAAATAGGAAAAGGGAGGGAGGCTGGCTGAAAGAAGTCAAGGCCAACAGTTGAAGGCCACCTGGGCCGCCACCTTCTTGGCCCAATGGATACAGCAGCCCCGGAAAACAGCCGCCTCCGCAGCAGGGTCCAAGGAGGACCCCGGGGCAGAGGAGGGCCGGGGGTGGGGGCAGATGGCCTCTGGCGGCCCACCTTAGGTGTGCCCCGGCGGGCCACCAGCTCAAGTAAGCGGTCGGGCCTGTCTGGGCCTGGAAGGGGAGGCAGCACAGCCCCACCATCAGCCCCTCCCCAAACAAGGATCCCATGCTGAGGCACCAATTCTAGGTACCTGAGTCCACACCCAGGAAAGAAAAAGCCCAAGGGGTGTGGGGTTTTCCAAACACAGAAGAACAGAGAAAACAGTCAGCCACAGAGCAATGGGAAACACCACTCCAGAGAGTTAAAAATCCAAGGGCGGGCTAGCAAGTGGCTGAGCCGGTTTGCGCTCCTAGACACACAAGCACAGACAGACAGGCAAAAGAACGGACGGTCGGGTGGAGGAAATCTCCCTTAAGAAACGAGGCTGCCGGTTTGCTCTGAGATGAAATACCAGAGAATCAGGTTCCAGGCCAAGCCAGTTATGGCTCCCCAGGAACTCTGGCCACTTGGGATTCGGGGTCTTCAACTGGTGGAGGGGCAGTCAATAGGAGGGGAAGGGGGGTACCCGACCGATGCTCCTACCTCACTCTCTTCTCCAACCGTGGCCCGAGGAGCAGATATGCTCCCCCTGGGAACCCGGGGACGGGGTCCTGCCTCCTTGCCCCAATTTGGCTGAGAAGGGTCTCGCAGTGCCCGCCTATAGGGGAGGCACAGAAAGCAGGGAACTCCATGCTTCAGAAAGCAAGCCCAAGGGCAGAACGCTCCCACCAGCCCACTAGGCCCAACCCAGAAGAGCTGGGGCCTGGGGAAAGCCACAGAGACGAAATGTCTTCTCTCCCAGGAGAAACGTTCGGGGATGGGCGTGAGCTACAGGGTCAGAGACGTCCTCGGGGAGAGGTTGTTACTGTCCGAGCTATAACGTCAGAGACAACCTTGGGGAGTGCTGCTGCCTGAGCTACAGGGTCTGGGGCAGTCTGGAGACGGATGGATACTTTTAACGCTTGTAAAATTCATCATCATCATCACTTCCAAGAGTGCAGTATTCGGAAACAGAGCAGAACTTTGACAAATCAGTCAGGAACTAAATTGGGGCAGCATTCAGCTGAGGCTGCTTGGCCCGGGGTGGGGGGACGTGGTGGGTGGTTGGGGGGGTGGGAGGAAATACCTTGGGCAAGGGCCAGAGAGGGCGAGTACTACCACGCAAACCACCAGCAATTACGATCAATCCTCCACCCGGGTTTTCGGCCCTCAAGCCTCAGGGGCAAGGATCACGGGGGATTCCCGGCGGGAGACTCCATCCCGGGTGGGTTGTTTCTCCGGCGGAGGGCGGAAGTCAGGCGGCGGCGGGCGATCGACTCTAACAGCCGTCCCGCTAAGTAAAGATCCCAAGTGATGCTCTCCCCCAACGGTACCGATCCACCTCCCGCAACCGCACGCGGGCCTCCGCCCGCCTCCGCAACTAGTCTGTCGCTTCATCAACGGCCTTGAAAAGCCCTTTCCCCAGAGACGTTTCCTCTCTTCCTTCTCCCTGGAAAAGGCAGCGCCCGGCCGGGAGTGGGTAGCGGGGTAAAGTCCAGGGGCCCCGGCTGCTCCTGCTGCTGCTGCGGCTCCGTCCCTCCTCTGGCACCGGTCCCTAGACCCTCCCTCAAATCCGCTCCGGGGGCCGAGACGGTCGGCCGGGCCCCTCGGCCCCCGGCGGGGGCTCACCTGGTCCCCAAGGTCCCGGACTCCTTGCTCCGGCTCCCGCCCGGCCGGGCCCCTGGTCGGCGTCCCGTGGCGTCGGGGGCTGCGGGGGCGGCTCCTTCTCCTCCTCCTCCGGGCTCCCGGGGGCGGCTCGCGGCCCCTCCGCGTCCTCCACCCGGGTCACGGTGAAGTGGGGCATCCCGTGCCCATGCCCGCCTGGCTGCGGGAAGGTTGTGTCCCGGGGCGGATGGGGCGCGGCTTGGGGCCGCCCCCGGGCCACGTGACCCGGCCTCAGCCGCGGGTGATCGGTCCGGTCCGGTCCCGCCCCGTCCTGCCCGACCGCGCCCACAGGTGCTCGCGGCCTCGCCACCGTCCGGGCGCGGGCCACAGCCGGGATCCTGCAGCCTCCGCCCCCCGCACCCTTTGGCCCCTGCTCACTTGGCAGGGGGCGGGCTCGGGCCTGCGGGGAGCACCGCCTTTCCCTGCCCGGGCACCGGGGCACCGAGCCGACGGGAGCCCGGGTCAGGGAAAGGCCTGGCAGGAGGCAGCCCCGCTTGCCCTGGGGCCTGGGAATGACTCCCCTGACCGGGACCCTCGGCCCGGTCAAGCCGGACTCCTGGCCGGTTTCACCGGCTATTCCGTTTCCGGAGAAGTCGGGGTACTGGCCGTGCCCTCAGATCTGTGACCTGCTTTTTGCCGGGGGCTGGGTCTTAGTAAGGGTGCCCCATTTCTCTGGAGGGTACAAGGAAGATGCTTTGTGGGGCAGGGTCTACCCCCAAGCTGGACTGGCTTCCAGAGGGCACAGGAAGGCCCTGCCACCCAGATGGAACAAAGGAGGGGCAGGATCCGGGCGGGTCAGGCCTGGGACCCCTTTTTGGGAAGTTCTTTGCCCCACGGGACTGATTGGGAAGAAGGGGTGAGGGAAGGGCACACGCAAACATACCCACCCTCAGCACTCTTACATACACGTTCATTCAATCCTCTCTACTTTAAACTCTTGGGGAGGGAACGGGTCTACCAATTCGGTTGTATTGTACTCTCCCAAGTGCTTAATACAGTCCTCTGCACACAAGAAACGCTCAATACAACTGTCAACTGTATATTTTTAGTTCACCGTAACTACTCTAGTTGTAAATATTTTTGTCTGTCACCTTGTTATCCTGTACTTCCCAAAGGCCTAGTACATCACCCTACTACTAGTCTCTGAAGCCCTCAGCACGAGTCCTGCATACCCAGTAAATGCCCGACTGACTGAAAACACTCCAGCCTCCCCAGTGCCTATTAGAGCGAAGAACAAAGCAGCGAGTGGGATAAGCTGGATTTATTTTGGATCATGAGACCGTTGGGATAAAGTTCCCAGGCCAAAAAGCTCCCCGCTCCACAGAGAGAGATCTTCTATCCGGAGGGAACGCTCAGGCAGGAGCCTCCCCGGAACTCCCAGGGTCGGCAATACACAATCCATCTCCATGTGTCCAGGTAGCAATGAAGCTGCCGCAGATTATAGGGAACGGCAGTAGGTGGGCTCAGCACCACCAGTATCCTTCCGCGCCGAGCAGACTTGCCTCCAAAAAAACATTCGCTTGCCCCGGCTCTCGTACTTTCTCAAGGCCTTGACCCACACTCCCCCAGAGATGTTCCTTTTCTTTTTGAAAAGCAAACATCAGTTCAGAAGTGGCTAGCTCTTTCATCACTTGTCGCTCCACCCTGTGGTCGGTAGGGCTACGGGATGGGGAGAGGAACACAGGTATGTACGTGCGTGCGTGTGTTTGCGTGCACAGGGTACGGCGTGCCCTCCCCAACCACTAAAGAAGGAGGCTGAACAGCTTGGACTCCCCTGGGAAGAGGGGCCCTGGCGGCCGCTAACACCACCAGCTTCCTCACTAGCCATTACGAAAAGCATCGGATCCATGATGGGATGTGATCCGGGGGTGTGTGGGTATGTGTGTGTCTCTGAGTGCACACGCCCGACACCGGAGGATCGCATGTATGGGATCATCCTGAGATTTTAGCACCACCCTAGAGGTGAACATATATTATTATTAAACTCTTTGACTTCACAAACTTGATCCAGATTTAAAATTTGGATTTTTTTTTTTTTTATTCAGGGTAGCTATCGCAACGGCAAGGTCAAGGAGCAGCCGAAAGGCTCCCCGGCTCAAACAAGGCCAACCCGGCTGTCTGGCCGCACCCATCCCTTCCTTCCCCTTGCGCTCTATCCCCAATGTGGGGCTTTGAGCTGTGGAGGAGGAGGAGGAGGAGGAGAAAGGGCTGCCGGCCCCAGTACTATCCTGCCAGTTCTCTGGGGTACGGGAGGGCGGGAAGGGGACGCTACATCTTCCCAGGAAGCCAATGATGGCTAGTCACGTGCAAGAAATGCCAAGTGAGAAAAGACTTGTTTCCTGATGAAATGGTAAAGGAGAAAGCCTCAGAGTCATCATCCCAGAAGAGAGCACAAATGGCTGAGGAATAAGTTGGAATAAGCCACAATGACAAGGAGTGAGATTTTAATGACGCGACACTTACTGCTTGGGAGTACTTCCTGCAGATGATACTTGCTTAACTTAAACCCCTTAGGAAAGCTGGATCCCTGAGAACTTAGAAAGCGAACGGGGCTCAGATCAGTAAATGGGCCTGCAGTTCTGAGGGGCGGTAAGGCCGGGGCAGCTGCTAGGCCGGAGCAGCTGCTGGGGCCACCCAATCTGGGGGCTGGGCCTGGGGAGGATCCCGGGTGGACAAGACCCTTGCTGAGGAGGCCGGCAGGGAAATTTGGTCAGTGCTAATAATAACGATAACTGCGGCGTTTGTTAAGCGCTTACTATGTGCCAAGCACTGTACTGAGTGTTGGGTAGAGAGAAGATAATCAGATCAGACACAGTCCCTGTCTCACACTGGGCTCACAGTCTAAGAAGGAGAGACTACAGGCACACTGAATCCCCATTTTACAGATGAGGAAACTGGGGCACAGAGAGTGAGGTGATTTGCCCAAGGTTACACAGCAGGCAAGTGGTGGAGCAGACTTAGAACCCAGGTCCTCTGACGCTAAGGCCCACACTCTTTCCACTAGGCCACACTCCCTCTCCTCTCTCCAGGGGACCGATGGCAGGAGACAGCGGTGCTGTCACCACTAGGCCCTTGCCCCAACTCTCCCCTGAGCTGGAGGAAGGCTGAGTCTTGGCCTGGGACTAGGGCATCACAGGCTGTTCATGTCAGCAATTCAAACCTGGGCACTGAACACATCCCTGTCCGTTGGGCCTCAAGCAGTTCAAACAAAGCCAAGGGTGTGTGTCCAGCCCAATGGGGGAGTCCGGAGGGAGAGTGGGACCGGGGACGGTGGGGAAGTGCAGCCCCTGTCTCGAGACCCGCTTGGCCCACCTCTGAACCACGACGGGCGATGCGGAATGGACGAGGCAGCTCGGGCATCCCTGCTGATGTTGGAAGCGGCAGGGCACGGGAGGCTGGAGGAGCTGATCTCGGTATTCGGCAAGAGAGTGGGCACAGCCTTACCTGGAGGCCCAGGAGCACCTCCACCCAAACCCCAGAGCTAGACGAGCATGTTGGTGTTGGGGTAAACTCAAGGATGAGAAGTCACTGCATCTACCCCAGTGGTACGTACAGTGCCTGGCACATAATAAATGCTTAACAAGTATAACAATAATGATGATGATGATGATGATGATAATGCTAAGTCCAGAATGGACTCCTAAAAGGCAAAGCTGGAGTCATTGGAAGACTCTGGAAGGGCTGGAGGGACTCTGAAGGGAAAATAGGTGCCCGTACCATAAGAACAACCTGCTCCTGCTCCCTCCAAACCTCCTCTGGAGACCTGTCTCCCCGTCTCCTGCCTTTGGAGACAGGATCCTGGGCCGGACCACCGGGCTGGCCCACTGGAGCATCTCAGCTATGTTCTTGGACAGTGCACCGAAGCCCCGTTTTCAACAACATGAGGAGCATCCCCCAAACTGCCCCACTGCTCGCTGGTGGTCCCACAGCTGCAAAGCCTGGGGCGCAGCTTAGCAGAGCCTCCAGCTGCTAGTCAACGCAGCTGGGGAAAGGGAAAAGGAAAGGGACAAATTAACCCCTCTTGCCCACCCCCCCACCCCATTCCCCTTTCCCTCTTCCCCACCCCGCCCATTTCCTCCGCCTGGTTTCCCCATTACAAAATATTTGCTGCACAAAACAGAAGGGAAATGAACACAGAAACAGGTCAGTTTGTGGCAAATAAAGTGTCAAAGATTAGGAAACACACTCAAAATCAAGGACACGCTGTATTTCTTCAAAGGAGAGGGAGAGTGGGAGGGGAAACACAAAAGACGCAATCCAGAACGGCTGGTAAATTTCTCTCTCCAGAACGCCAGTTTTCAGAGAGCTTCCTTCGGTTTGACGCGCAGCTACTCGGCCCGCCCAGTACAATGCATGATAATTTCCCAGGATGACTGATTGTGACAGCTAAGGTCATGAGGCAGCTGCACTCTAGGCTAGTGAGAGCCGGAACTGTGGTCAGCAGGCTAGGCAATGGACACGGCACCCGTGACCGCACACCACCCAAGCCTGATGTCCACCTCTCAGTTTTCAGCTACCACAGTGACCAGGACTGGCCTGCAGATTGGAACTGGTGTCTCCCAGGAACAATGGCTAGGGATCCAGCCTGCAGAGCAGACCAACCATAGCGAGATTCGAGACTGGTTGACATTTACACAATCTCCAACTCGACAAAGCCTTCTAAGGACGTGGGACCTGAATTCCACGACACCCCAGGCCCACCTGGAGTATTCGACAAGACTCCCGGCAGCCTGGAAGGGAAGGACGTTAAGATTCAGGCCCTTGGGTCTTCATGGGCCAATGGGGTGGAGTTGTACACAAGAAAGGGGTGGGGAAGGTTCATCTAGTTTTGCAGTATCCCTACTCCCCACAACCCCTACGACTGACCTTCCAAATTCAGGAGAATCAAGAAAACAGTCCTTTTCCTGTTGTAATCAAATTTTTGTGGTTTGTTCCTACATAATGCATAGTCACCTTGATTTCACTTTTGTATTCCAATAGCAAGGCCAAGAAGCACCTTAAACAAATCTGCAATTGTGCATACCAGGGTTGGACAGAGGAGTTAGGGGTGTTGGAGGTAGGGGTGTTGGAGGTAAGGGTGTTGAATGGTCAGTGCCGGGTCCCTGGGGGAGAGTCAGGGGGTGTTGGTTGGTCCCTCCCTAACCATGAGGGTGGTGTCCAGGAGGACCACCAGCACATGGCTCTACCAAGTGACCTGAGGTCAGAGCCAGAATCCTGGATAGACCACTAGCCCAATTCAGGAATGGTACTTTCATGTTAGGAATTTCCTGACCTGATCATTTTGAAAATCCTCATTAGTGGAAAAAGGCAGAGCAGATGATTTGGAAGGAGGGAGCCAAACGGGAGCCAGAGTGCCAGGGAGTTCCACGGTTGGCCAATCAATTCCCAGAAAGGGGGAACAACCAAGATGGGCCTGGGGGATGGAGTGAGAAACCAGCTGGACTAAACCAAAATGCACATTGCCTTGTTGGGCCCCCTGAACTGTGACCTCCTTATCCAATCACGCAAACATATCCAACAAGATGGTCTTTGCACGTGGAAAACCCTGCTAGGATTTCTAGCTGTGGTTTTCCCAAAGGGAAAGGTGAAAATCAGGGCCGAGTTGCCCCAGCCTTTCTGATGGGAAAAATAAATATTGCAGGTAAGGCATTCTTCCCCTTCCTAGCCCCTGGGAGTTAGTCTTTTAATATAGAGAGATCTCCCTAAATCCAAAGGGCAATTGTTGACACAGAACTGCTCCATGCCAAGGCCAGAAGGCAAACAGGGTGATTCAACTTCAAAGAGATGTTACCTCCTGTTCTTGAGGCTGCTCAAGGTGTCCCTAAAAATACCACTCCAAAAACTTCCCTTCTGAAATCCCAAAACGCTTTCGGAATTTCAGGCTCACATTATCTTCCCTTGGTCTCATTATGCGGCCCTTCCCCTTCCGATCTAGTGTGGAAGCGAAGAGTGAGCCAGGACCCCACCGCAGCCCTGATGGTGCGGCGGGCCCGGCCCAGATCCCGGTTTGGGGCAAGGGTGGAGGGAGTGAGGGAGACAATCAGAATGCTTTCTACGTCAAGCCTCGGGATCCTAAGGCGGGCTTCCGCCCAATCACAGGCTAGTCAGCTGCTCTAAGTGAGAAAGCCGCCCATAAAGCAACCTAAGAATCTCTCTGGCGGGTGATGGGGATTGTTGGGTCGGGGGTGGGGGGGAAACAAGCCTGCGGTAGGCCGCTCAGGCCTTCACCCAGCCCCAGCCTGAGGGGCACGAAGCAGTGTTTAATGGAAGTCCTAGGTCTCAAATGTGGCCCCGTGAGGGGAGGGATCTGAGCCAGAGGCGGAGTGAATTTGAGATGGGGAGGAGCTCCGGGGAGGGAAGGGGAACCACGACAAAGACCCACTCTGCTTCCACTGTGAGCACCTTTGACTTGGCCCTTTGAATTTTCAAACTAACCACCAGTTGGGGTTCTGAGGCATCCTCATGGGGCTGAGGAGGATTTAACCCCTTCTCCCAACCCAGCTCCCCCCTCCCGATACTCCCCGGCACTTGGAGGTCCTTCCCAAATTTCTCCTCCCAGAACAGTCCACTGGACTCTTCCGAAATCTGAAGGCCGGATAAGATGCCACGTTCGAATGATTAAAAATAAATTAGTGTTGTTTTATCTTAGTTGGGGTGCATATAAAAGCACTTACTCTGTGCTAAACTCTGGGGTCAAAACAAGGTAACCAGGCCAAGATACTCCTTGATCATGCCTTCCATCCTCCTGCATATCGGCAAGATCCCCACTCTCCCCTTCTAAAAGACCTACACATCTCCTCCAGGAAGCCTTCCCTGACTAACCTTTCATCTCTCTACCCAAGTCTCTCTTCTGCATCGCCGATACACTTGCATTCACACTATCCGGCATTTTAATATTCACCCCAGATCCATCCCCAGAGAACTTAAGTACATATACTCTGTTGTTTCCCCTTCCTGTCACTTATTCTATTGTTCATCTCCTCCATTAGGTTGTAAACTTTTTGAGGGCAGGGATTATCTACCACTGTATTTACTCTCCCAAGTGCTTAGTATAGTGGTCTACTTACAGTAAGTGCTCAAACTCCACTGATTTATTGAGGCCAGGCTTGGTCCTTCTCTGAGAGGGAGGGAGAGCAGGCATCCCTTTCCCATTTTACCAATGAGAAAACTGGGGCCCAGAGAGCTTGACTTGCCCGAGGTCCCACAGCAGGCCAGGGGCAGAAATGGGACTCTGAGCCCCGGGCTCCTTCTCCTAGGCCATACTGCCTCCCTAGTAGACAGCCTGTCTTTATTATGCAGCTGAAGTGTGGATATCGGTGTAACTCCATGCCCAGTAGCACGGTACAGCCCACGACTGCCTTCTACTGTTACCAAGACCTGGCCTGAATATTGAACACCGATACTGGGCTATTCTTGGCCCAAGCCCAGGAGGTTACACGAGACAGACAAAAGACACATTAGAAAATGAGAAGCTGCACGGCCTACTGGATAGCGCATGGACCTGAGAGGCAGAAGGACCTGGATTCTAATCCCAGATCCACCGCTTGCCTGCTGTGTGACCTTGGGCAAGTCACTTAACTTCTCTGTGCCAGAGTTACCTTATCTGTAAAATGGGGATTATGACCGTGAGTCCCATGTGGGGCGTGGATTGTAACCAAACTGATTAGTTTGTATCTCCCCCGGTACTTAGTACAGTGCCTGGCACATAGTAAGTGCTTAACAAGTACCATAAACTAAAAATTAAAAAAAAACCAAAAACACACACACACCCACCCAACCCACCCACCCAGGAAAGTTGCAGCGGGAAGAGACAGGTGTCCATGGAGAATAAGAGATGGTTTACTGGTTCCCAGCTGTAACCAGTTTCCAACACGGTAAGAGGTCACTAGTGTCCAAGTTTTCACCCAGCAGTTCCAAAGCATTCACACCCACAGGCCAGCTGCACCTCCCCACTGAAGTCAGGTTGAGCAGACAAGGAGAAGGGAACCCCGGTACGGAGCCATCCCACCTTAGCGTTGTGCAGACCAATAACAAAAATTAGGGAACTAAAAGCATTCTGGTTTTCCGCACCCTCAGTTCGGGGTACCGGCATTTCCTGACACCGGAAAGTGGTAAGATCCGGCTCCCAAGAACAGAAGTTTGTGCCTCCTACTTGGGTGGCAGCAGGGATCAAGGATTAAACAACAACGGGACACGGCTGAGCAATCAAGATTTACTATCTTTAGGAAACCTAGAGAAAACACCCATCACCAGGAAGTTAAAACTTACTGCACCAGGAAAACACTACACAGGGCAGGCAGCACCTAGTAAGTACTCGATAAATATTACTGAATGAATGAAAGGACTACCTTCCTCAGGCTCTGGCTAGTGTGAGGGGTTCTCTTTTTTACGTCTGTCTCCTCCACTGGAGTGCAATCTCCTCCTGGGCAGGGAACGTTTTCTTTTTCCTAAGCCCCTAGTACAGTGAATGCATGACACCAAATGGATGCTCAATAAATGATGCTGCTGTTACGATGACTCTTGGCAAGTGTCTCCTAGATGTCTCTCCGCTTCTGGAACAGGAGTTCGCCTTCTCGCTCCTGCCTATATTACAGGGGCTCTGAGGTGAGGGATGATTAAAAGAGGGCAACTCTTTGGAGGAGAGGTCCAGACAAGTCCAAGATATCAGAATCGGTCCATCTCCCAACGGGCTTTCAACTTGGCTGGCTGTGGATCCAAGCTTCGAAGCAGAAGTTTTCACCCCAGAGTCTTTCCTCTTTGGGCAAAATACGAATTTAGTTAAGAGCTGGTTACCTTGTCACAACCCCCCGGGGAAGGCAGACGGGTAATTTTAGTTTCTCAGGGAGGGAGAGACAGAGAGGGGAAAGGAGGGTGGGGTGAGGAACAGGACGGGGGTCTGTTTTACCCCAGAGTGGCTGGGTGGAAAGCGCCCGGGCTTGGGAGTCGGAGGTCATGGGTTCGAATCCCGGCTCCGCCCCCTGTCCGCTGTGGGACTGTGGGCAAGTCGCTTCCCTTCTCGGTGCCTCGGTCACCTCGTTTGGCAAATGGGGATGAAGCCCACGGGGGGCAACCCGATGACCCCGTATGTCCCCCCGCGCTTAGATCGGGGCTCCGCACAGAGTGAGCGCAAATACCAACATGACGATTATATCCTCCAGAGCGCTTAGGGCAGGGTTGTGCTTAGGCACGCTGTAGACAGCACCGGTCGGCCGTGGAAGGGGGTGGAAGGGGACCCCGGCCGTGGCTCCTGGAGGGGGAGAGGTCCCCCGAGCCCCCCCTCCGGGCTCCGGCCGGCCCCCCGCACTTACCCTCGTTGGCGTCCCTGGGGTTGGAGGTCCGGTCGCTGGCCGCGTCCATGGCTATGGTGGCCAGCGAGGTGGTGGCCCCGGACAGGTCGCTGGCGGGCTCGCTCCGGGTGGTCTCGGGGACGCTCTCCCGGGAGCTGAAGCGGACCCGGGAGCTGGAGCGGGAGCTGAGGTCCGGGCTGGTGTCCGACAGCCCCGGGATGTCGTCGATCTTCGTCGGGGTCACCATGAAGCGCACCGAAGCCATCTTGGCGGTGCTTTCCGGAGGATGCATGGGGGGCGGGGGGGGCAGGGAAGGCGGCCGCCCCGCCCCGAGCGCTTCGGCCCGCAGCGCTGCCCGGGGGCGCTTAGCGCCGCGCCCCGCTTCCAGGGCGGCGGGGCTCGGCCATGGCGGGCCGCCCGGGGAAGCCCGCGGCCCCGCTCCCCCGCACGGCTCAAGGCCGCGGGGGGCGGAGGGGCGGAGGGCCGGCCGCCGACCCCCGCAGGATGCGCCGCCGCTCCCGTGGGCTCCGACCGGGGAGGGCTGCGGGCATCCCGCCTGCAAGCCGGAGGGACGAGGGGGAGCCTCCGGGCCCGCGCGCGCCGCCCCTCACACCCACGGCGCCCGGTCCTGGCCGGTCCTGGCCGGTGCGGTCCGGTCCCGGCCGGTCCTGTGCGGGGGGACCGAGATGCTCCGCGCCGGGGGGGGGGGGGGGGAAGGGGGGGGGGCGCAGCTGCCAAAGCTGCGCGCGCAGCGGCTGTTTTGTTGAGCGGCCGGACGCCGGGGCGGGGGGAGGGGCGGGGCGTGAGGTGAGGGGGCGGGGGCCCGGCACGCGCCGACGCTCCACCCCGCCCCTCCGCCGGGCGGGAAAGGCGAACGGCCGCGGCCACAAGAGACCGTTCCCCTCCGTCCCTCCGTCCCTTCCTTCCTCCCTCCCTCCGGCGCCCTAACGGTCGGAGGCAGGCAGCCCCGCCCTCTCCTCGAGCATGCGCACCGCGGCCCCCGAGCGCCAGACGGCCGCCGCGCGAGTCCGCCCCTAGCGGCGGGACGGGGGAAGGGCGAGCACGGGCCGCGCATGCGCCAACCCCCGCCGCCGGCCGGGCCGCTGAACGTGGGGGCCGAGCCGGGGGCGGGGGGGGGGGGGGGGGCATTAAATCATAAAAAAAATCAAATAAACAAATAATATTACTATTCATTCGATAGTATTGATTGAGCAATTACTATGTGCAGAGCACTGTACTAAGCGCTTGGAATGGACAAATCGGTAACAGATGGAGACGGTCCCTGCCCATTGACGGGTTTACCGTCTAATCGGGGGAGACGGACGGACAAAAACAATAGCAATAAATAGAATCAAGGGGATGAACGTTTCATTAAAATAATAATAACAATGTTGGTATTTGTTAAGCCCTTACTCTGTGCCGGGCACTGTTCTAAGCGCTGGGGGAGATACAGGGTCATCACTTTGTCCCATGTGAGGCTCACAGGCTTCATCCCCATTTTGCAGATGAGGGAACCGAGGCACAGAGAAGTGAAGTGACTTGCCCACGGTCCCACAGCTGACAAGCGGCGGAGCCGGGATTTAGAACCATAATAATACTAACGATGGTATTTGTTAAGCGCTTACGATGTGCCGAGCACTGTTCTAAGCACGAGTAGATACAGAAGAAGCAGCGTGGCTCAGTGGAAAGAGCCCGGGCTTGGGAGTCAGAAGTCATGGGTTCTAATTCCGGCTCTGCCGCTTGTCAGCTGTGTGACCCTGGGCCAGTCACTTCACTTCTCCGGGCCTCAGTTCCCTCATCTGTCAAATGGGGATGAAGACTGTGAGCCCTGTGTGGGACAACCCGATCACCTGGTATATCTACCCCAGCGCTTACCACATAGTGCTTGGCACATAGTAAGCGCTTAACAAATCCCAACATTATTATTATTATTATTATTAGGAGGTAACTGAGGCACCAAGAAGTTATGACCTTTGACTCCTAAGCCCATGCTCTTTCCACTGAGCCAATTAAACTCTTCCTCCCAGCGACTCAAAGCAGGGGTCTCCCCTAACTGGCGTGTCCGAGAACCAGCCCTTCCCCCTGGATGCTGTGGGGCCCCCTCTGTTGCTCTTCCACGCACCTCTGCTTATGGACAGGAGAAATGAAGGAAAGAAAATGACCCCAAAAGGCCGCTCCTGCATGAGAAATCTCCCCTCGAAAACCTCCCGCGATTGGATCTGCCAATCTCACGATAATCCCTCTCAGACAACAGTGGGCCAAAAGCACTCAGTACAGTTCTCTGCACTTAGTAAGCACTCAATAAATAGGATTGACTAATTTACAACATGATACAGTAAAGAGGACTGGTTGTCAGGGGACAAGCGCCTTCATCTGGATTCCACCTTTTGTGTGCTGTGTGACCTCAGCCATAGCACTTAATTTCTCTGTGCCTCAATATACTCATCTGTAAAACGAGGATTGAAGGTCCGGATGTCTCCCCTGTAGACTGTGAGCCCCATCTGGGCAGAGAGAGTGTCTGATCTGATTGTGTTTTAGCTACCTCAGCACTTTGGCACCCACTACGCATTTAATAAACACGATTATTAATTTATTATAATGATGATGATGAGACCATCTTGACCCTCCCCAATATGTGGCCTGGGGCGAGGGGACCCTGAGATAGGTCACTCAAGCCAGTGCAACTTGGGGGTTGTTGGCAGGTTCATTGGCTTTGTTCGGGGACAGGAACCTGACCCATCTCCTCCTCGTTCTGGGGCTGCTGGCTGGCAGCGGGCTCCCCTGAGGTCTGGATTCATGCTGGGGCTCAGCCCCGGTTTGTTCACTCTCGCTATGTTGCAGGACAGGACTGGGGAGGATAGCCCAGGGCCCCAGGAGTCCCTTCACCAATACAGGTCCAAGGAGGCCCTGGCATAACCAGGAATTCTCTCGATTTCTTCTCCAAACTCGGCGGCTACCTGTGCATGCCACACTACCCCAGAGCATCCCTGCTGGTACTCCAAACTCAACACTGCCCTTCCCCCCATTCATCTGAGCAAAGCAGCCCCCAACCTTTTCATTCATTCATTCATTCAATAGTATTTATTGAGCGCTTACTATGTGCAGAGCACTGTACTAAGCGCTTGGAATGAACAAGTCGGCAACAGATAGAGACAGTCCCTGCCGTTCGACGGGCTTACGGTCTAATCGGGGGAGACGGACAGACGAGAACGATGGCAATAAATAGAGTCAAGGGGAAGAACATCTCGTAAAAACAATGGCAACTAAATAGAATCAAGGTGATGTACAATTCATTAACAAAATAAATAGGGTAATGGAAATAAATACAGTTGAGCGGACGAGTACGGTGCTGTGGGGATGGGAAGGGAGAGGTGGAGGAGCAGAGGGAAAGGGGGAAAAGAGGGTTTAGCTGCGGAGAGGTGAAGGGAGGGTGGTAGAGGGAGTAGAGGGAGAAGAGGAGCTCAGTCTGGGAAGGCCTCTTGGAGGAGGTGAGTTTTAAGTAGGGTTTTGAAGAGGGGAAGAGAATCAGTTTGGCAGAGGTGAGGAGGGAGGGCGTTCCAGGACCGCGGGAGGACGTGGCCCAGGGGTCGACAGCGGGATAGGCGAGACCGAGGGACGGTGAGGTGAGCGGCAGAGGAGCGGAGCGTGCGGGGTGGGCGGTAGAAAGAGAGAAGAAGACGCTCGTTTTTTCAGGTCAGCAACTCCCCACTTCAACATTCATTCATTCATTCAATAGTATTTATTGAGCGCTTACTATCCCACCCCGGGATTAGGCTGTCTAGCACCCAGATCCGATATTTACCACCCTCGGGGTAGGGGTTGGGAAAAAGGGAACCCTCACCCTTCCTGGACACTGAACATGGTAGGCATCCAGGACAGGCTTACCTGCTAGATCACTTTTTAAATCACGATGTGAGTAGAATGGAAGAGGTTACTAGAATACAACTAACATGATGCAGCTCTGCCGGGGAGCCGTTTCAAGCAAAATGACAGAATCGTGTAGCCATCACTGTGAGTAGATCATAAGCATTTCACAAAGAGAACCAAGTGTGACTAAAATTCACCGTTTATTAGAAAGTCATTGCTAAGCAATTGTAAATAGGTTCCTGAGAGGTGCTAATATCTACCGATGAGTTCCAAAGAGGTGCTAACAACTACTTGAAACAGCCTTATAAAGCTTCTTCGACTTCCATAAACTTAAAATTCCATTCAGAGTGACGAAGCCGGATACTATTTCGATTATTTTCGAAACATTTTCCCCTTATTGCCCACTGAAACAAATGGTTGTCGTAACTTTTTTTTTAAAACAACACAGTGATTGCAGGAACTCTGATCTGGGAGGAAAGTTGTCTGTATGGGGTCTTCCTGTGGGGAGCACTCGATAAATACTAAGGCGACAACAATCCTTTCCTGGTTAGGGTTGGAGGAGGGTTAAGGTTCAGGGAACTCCAGTTTGCGCAGCAGACAAACAACTTTAAAGTTTTCCATCACCTTGCCCCCTCTTACCTCACCTCCCGTGGCTCAATGGAAAGAGCCCGGCCTTGGGAGTCAGAGGTCATGGGTTCGAATCCCACCTCTCCCACCTGTCAGCTGTGTGACTGTGGGCAAGTCACTTCACTTCTCTGTGCCTCAGTTACCTCATCTGTAAAATGGGGATGAAGACTGTGAGCCTCATGTGGGACAACCTGATTACCCTGTATCTATCCCAGCACTTAGAACAGTGCTCTGCACATAGAATGCACTTAACAAATACCAACATTATTATTACCTCCCTTCTCTTCTACAACCCAGCCCATACACTTCACTCCTCTGGTGCTAACCTTCTCATTGTGCCTCGTTCTCACCCGTCTCGCTGCTGACCTCTGGCCCGCGTCCCACCTCTGGCCTGGAACGCCCTCCCTCCTCAAATCCACCAATTTCTCTCCTCCCTTTCAAAACCTTACTGAAAGCACATCTCCTCCTGTAGGCCTTCCCCGACTAAGCCACCTTTTCCTCATCTCCCACTCCCTTCCGCATTCATTCACTCAATCGTATTTACTGAGCACTTACTGTGTGCAGAGCACCGTACTAAGCGCTTAGAAAATACAATTCTGCAATAGAGAGAGACTATCTCTGCCCACACCGGTCTTGCATCACCCTGACTCGCTCCCTCTGCTCTTCACCCCTCTCCCCGCCCCACAGCACTTATGTATATACTTGCAATTTTATTTATTCATACTGATGTCTGTCTCCCCCCACTCTTGACTGTGAGTTCGTTGTGGGCAGATTGTCTCTCTTTATGCTGTACTTTCCCAAGCGCTCAGTACAGTGCTCGGCACCGGTAAACGCTCAATAAATATGTTGGATGAAGGAAGGAACCAGGCCCAGGCAGCATGGGCCCGGAGCTAAATTGAGGCTTAAGAAGTCTCCTAGTCTACTTCTACCCAGCGAGTCCGTGGAAAAGGCACACAGACAGTCCACAGAGAGTACAGACATTTGAAAGTTGGGTTTTTAATAGTACGGAGGCGTGTCCGATAGTCAACGTGGTCCCGGCCTAGAAGTGGGGGCGATCCAGCGGGGGTGGTCTGGCTTGGGCTGTGCGGTGCTGAGCTGTGCTGGGGGGCACAGGGTGCGGGCTCAGAGGACGGTGCGCGGCTGCTGGGTCATGAGCACCCCGAAGCGCTTCTTCACGGTGATACGGTGGCGGGAGTACTTGTCGTCCGGGGAGAAGCGGGCAGGGTGCGCCGAGCAGGTCTGCTGGCCCGCGGGGTCCAGTTTCTTGGAGTTAGAATAATAACAACAATAATGATGTTGGTATGTGCTAAGCGCTTACTCTGTGCCAAGCGCTGTTCTAAGAGCTGGGATAGATACAAGGTAATCAAGTTGACCCACGTAGGGCTCACAGTCTTCACCCCCATTTTACAGGAGAGGTAACTGAGGCCCAGAAAAGCGAAGTGACTTGCCCAACATCACACAGCTGAGCTTGGGAGAAACAGCGTGGCTCAGTGGAAAGAGCCCGGGCTTGGGAGTCAGAGATCATGGGTTCGAATCCCACTCTCTGCCACTTGTCAGCTGTGTGACAGTGGGCAAGTCACTTGGCTTCTCTGTGCCTCAGTCACCTCACCTGCAAAATGGGGATGAAGACTGTGAGCCTTACTTGGGACAACCTGATTACCCTGTATCTACCCCAGCGCTTAAAACAGCGCTCTGCAACAAATACCAACATTATTATTATTATTATTACAAGCGGCGGAGCCGGGATTAGAACCCTGTGAGTCCGTTATTGGGCAGGGATTGTCTCTCTGTTGCCGAATTGTGCATTCCAAGCGCCTAGTACAGTGCTCTGCACATAGTAAGCGCTTAATAAATACTAATTGAATGAACCCACGACCTCGGACTCCCAAGCGGGGACTCTTTCCACTGAGCCAGGCTGCTTCTCGATATGCATGAGGGGCGGGGAAGTGGGGGGTAAATGTGAGAGCAGGAGCCCCCGGCCACCTGCCCGGAGCGCTCTGCTCTCTTACTGCGTGGCTCAGTGGAAAGAGCACGGGCTTTGGACTCAGAGGTCATGGGTTCGAATCCCGACTCTGCCACTTAATAATAATAATAATAACGTTGGTATTTGTTAAGCGCTTACTATGTGCAGAGCACTGTTCCATGCGCCGGGGTAGACACAAGGGAATGAGGTTGTCCCACTTGTCAGCTGTGTGACTGTGGGCAAGTCACTTCACTTCTCGGTGCCTCAGTGACCTCATCTGTAAAATGGGGATTAACTGTGAGCCTCAAGGGGGACAACCTGATGACCTTGTATCTCCCCCAGCGCTTAGTACAGTGCTCTGCACATAGTACGCGCTTAACAAATACCAACATTATTATTACAGCAGCGTGGCTCAGTGGAAAGGAGCCTGGGCTTCGGAGTCAGAGGTCATGAGTTCGACTCCCGGCTCTGCCACTTGTCAGCTGTGTGACTGTGGGCAAGTCACTTCACTTCTCGGTGCCTCAGTGACCTCATCTGGAAAATGGGGATTAACTGTGAGCCTCACGTGGGACAACCTGATTCCCCTGTATCTCCCCCAGCGCTTAGAACAGTGCTCTGCACATAGTAAGCGCTTAACAAATAGCAACATCATTACTGCAGCCGTGCCCGCCGGCCTCGTTGCCTCGGCCTCCTCCTGCCAACCGTGGAGCTGCTCCCCCGGCTCCCTCCCCGGCCCTTTCCCCCCCTCTCCTCACCTTCAGGGTGTAGACCCGATCCCCCTTCTCGTTAAGGTAATATTGCAGAAACATGGCTCCGGGTCCGGGTTCAGATTCGGCTCCGAAAGCAGCAACGGGGCTCGAACCCCCCCCACGTGGCCGTTGGTCCCGCCCAGGCACTTCCGGTAGACCGCCCCGCACTTCCGGTAGACCGCCCCGCGGAATCCTGGGAATTGTAGTCCTCGTCCCCTTCTCCCGCTGCTCGCCGGGAGGGGGCGCGCTGGCTGGGGAGGTGACGGTGGAGGGCAGCCGCTTCATTCATTCATTCATTCAGTTAGTCAGTCATTCATTCATCCATCCCAGCGTATTTATTGAGCGCTTACTGCGGGCCCAGCACCGGACTAAACGCTGGGAGTGGACAATTCGGCAACAGACAGAGACAATCCCTCCCCAGTAATAATGTTGGTATTTGTTAAGCGCTTACTATGTGCAGAGCACTGTTCTAAGCGCTGGGGGAGGTACGCATAGTCTAAAAGGGGGAGACGGACCGCAAAACAAGGAGAGTCGGGCATCAGTGCCATCAAGTAGAATCATAGATATATAAACATCACTCAGAAAATGAATAGAATAATAAATAATATATAGAAATATGCATAAGCGCTGTGGGGAGGGGAAGGGGAAGAGCAGGGCAGAGTAGGGGAAAAGCAGAGTAGGGGGAATGGGGAGGAGAGGAGGGGAGGAGGGAAAGGGAAGACTCAGTCTGGGAAGGCCCCCTGGAGGAGGGGAGCTTTCAGGAGGGCTTTGAAGAGGGGAAGAGAGTTAGTTTGGTGGATGTGAAGAGGGAGGGCATTCCTGGTCAAAAAAAAATTTGTTCAGCGCTTATTATGTGTCAAGCACTATTCTAAGCACGGGGGTAATCAGGTTGTCCGACGTGGGGCTCACAGTCTTCATCCCCATTTTACAGATGAGGTAATTGAAGCACAGGGACGTGAAGTGATTTGCCCAAAGTCACACAGCTGACAGGTGGCAGAGCCAGAATTAGAACCCATGACTTCTGACTCCCAAGCCCGGGCTCTTTCCACTGAGCCACGCTGCTTCTTCATCTGCCGGGAGCCGAGATCCAGGCGGTGGCCCGGGCGCCTCGCTTTGTCGCCGAGTCCCACGCCTACATGGGAGCCCCCCCGGCCCATTGCCGGGAAGGGAGGAGCGGGAAGAGGCTATTGTAGAAGTGGGGCGCTGGAAGAGGGCAGGACGGGGGAAAAGAGCATCTGGGAACTGGAAGGGAACGAGCCACCAGTTAAGACAAATTAATTTTTGTGTTCTGCGCTCCCGGCCCTTGGTGGACTCCCCACTTTCCATCAGGCTGGGCACTCCACTCTGGCCTGGCCCCCTCTCTGCCCCTCACTCCCTCTGGCCCCCATGAACTGCCTGTCCCTCCCTCCTGACTTCCATGAATTGTCACCCTCCTTGTCCCCACCCTCCGCCTGGCCCCCATGGACTATTCCCCTCTCCACCCTCCTCTAAGCCTCCATGAACTGTCACCCTGTCCTCCTCCCCCCCGTCTGGTCCCCATGGATTGTTCCTCTCTCTGTCCCCCACGTCCCTCCCCCGTCCCCCACCCCCATGACAGTTCCCCTCTCCGTCCCCTCCCCCCTCAAGGTCCCCATGGATTGTTCTCCATGTCTCCCCCCCCCTTTCTGACCCCTCTGGCCCCCCATGGATTGTTCCTTTCTCCTCCCCCCCATCCCCATGGAATGCTCCCCCCTTTGCCCCCCCCACCCCGCCGATTGATTCTGTTTTGATTCAATCTCCCTCTTCCCCCCACTGTTGCCCCGGACCCCTGTGTGGTTGCTGCCAGGGCCAAGGGCCCTCTCCCTGTGCCAAACTGGAGCCCAGCAGCCCCCCGACATTGGCGGCCAAGGCCGAGGAGACAGAAGGGGATGGAGGTGAAGGTCGGGAGACCTGGGAGGGGTGGAAAAATTTTCAGATATTCCGCTCCCATCCTCCCCCGCTCCGGAGAGAGGTGGGGGCGGACTAGGCTGGGACAGGAGCAGAGGGCGTCCCGCAGCAACTGCCTGCTGTGAGCATCTGTGAACTGAGGCAAGGATCTGCTCCGCAGAGAATAATAATAATAATAATAATGGCGTTTGTTAAATGCTTACTGTGTGCCGGACACTGTTTTAAGTGCCGGCTTAGATACAAGGTAGATCTCACTCTAAAATACTCAGGGTCCTTCTGGAGACAGGCCGCAGACTGTAGATCGTCCTCTAGACTGTAAACTCGTTGTGGACAGGGAACGTGTCTACCAATTCTGGTATACTGTACTCTCCCAGGTGTTTAGTACCATGCTCTGCACACAGTGAGCGCTCAATAAATACTATCCATCGATTGATTGAGGGTAGGGCACCAAAACCCCAGACCATCCATTCCTACTTTCTCTTCCACTCCAGGAATAGCTAGAAGCTAGGGGAGGGAGCAGCCAAGCTGAAAAATCTTCCCTCTCCTCTCCTCTTCCCCGACTTCCAGGGTCACCTCCCTCTCAGCTTTTGGTCTGAGGGTGGCCAGAGCCATACAGGCTGGTTGGACGAGGCCACTGACCTCTGCCAGGAACCTGATGTTCAAGTCCCCCCGCCCCGACCCTTCTACCCACTTTCTCTGCAGGCTTGGTTGGGCAGGAGACAGCCACGAAGCTCAGCTGCATCCCCTGTCCTGCCATCCCCGACACCCTGATCCCACCGGCTCAGCCCTCCTGGAAGCCCCTCACTATGTTCCCGCTGGCCAGCCCGCTGCTTCAGCCTGTTTTCCCTGGCATGATGCTGCTGCCAGGGCACAGGGCAGCAGCCGGAGTTTCTGCCCCTGGGAGAGTCGTCATCAAGGTCCAGGCGGACGGGCATCCAGAGGAAGCCCCCCACCCTCGGACCTTCGTCCTCACCCAGACCACCCTGAACTGCGTCACGCCAGGCCCCCACACTCTCCCAAGCCCGGAGGGGATCCCTCCCCACTTCCTGGCTCCTCCCAATGTCAAGACCACCATGCTGCTGGCAAAGGCTCCCCCGGCCCGCTTCCCCTCTTCCGTTCCCCAGAACCAAGCCTGGGCAGAAGAGAGGGCTCCCAGGGGGTGGGACCTCCCCTCGGGGCCCCCCGACCCCAGGACTGAACTGGGCAACCTGTCCTGCGCCTCCAAGGGTGTCTATGAGAACTTCCGCCGCTGGCAGCACTACAAGGCCCTGGCGCGGATGTACCTGCCCTGCAGCCCTGACACCGAAGCTCTCGCCTGCTTCCTTATGTGAGTTGAGCCAGGAGAGGGGAGTGGGGTTGGGCGGGCCTGGACCTCTGGGAGGGAGAATGGTGGGCAAGGGGAGCGGTTCTCGGAGCCTGTCACGTGCCGAGCCCTGTACTGGCCATCTACCTTGTGCAGAGTACTCTGTTGGCTGCCGACTGTGTGCAGGGCATTCTATGGGGTGCTCTGGAGTATTCAGCTGAAGTAGAAGATGCAGTCCCCAGCCTCGATTTGCTCTCACGCTGTAACTGTGTGCAGCCCAGTGCTGCGTTCGCTGGCCCGGCTGAAGCCAACTATGACCGTTGAGGAGGCTCTGGCCCGGGCTGTGCAGGAGTGGGAGCGAAACAGCAATTTTGACCGCATGATCTTCTACGAGATGGGCGAGAAGTGAGTGCCCCCACCCACCACTCTGCCACTGGTGGAGAAGTGAGTCTGTCCGCCACTTCCCCCTTTCCTCCCTCCCTTCCACTTCCTTCCCACTCCCCATCGTGTCCCTGCTGCCCCGTGGGGTCCAGGCTCCCTCTTGGCTGGGGGGCAGGAAGCCAGGAATGGCACTGTCTCCTCCTGCCCCGGGCTGCTCCGGGTCAGGGGTCAGGGGTCAGTGGAGACGTACCCCCACACCTCTCCCCCTAGGTTCATGGAGTTTGAGGCCGAGGAGGAGATGCAGAGAATGCAGCTGTTGGGTGGCTCTCTGTATCCAGTCCTCCAAGCTTGCCCAAAATTTGATCCCTCGGGACTTCCGGATCCTGACGCCTGCCAACAACAAGGTGCCAGCCACTAGTGGGCTTGTGGCCACAGGAAAATGGGGAGCTGGAACAATCCCTCCGGGGAAGGAAGGGACCTGCTGACACCTCCCTCTCCTGGCAAACCCGGCTCCTCTGCGCTGGGGATGCTGATATCAAGAATGAGGAGGAGGGGAGGAGGAGGAAGAGGAGAAGAAGAAGGGAGAGGAGGAGGAGGAGGAATGCGACTGGGACTGCAGCCCCCTGGCCCTTGTGAACTTTGGGCCCCACAATGGCACCCACAGTGGCAATGATCCTTCATCCCCCACCCCATGTCCTTGGACCGCTGTGACCTGGGCTACCTGGAGCTCAGCTAAGCCTCAACCATCGGCCTGAGCACTGCCCACGGCCTACCCAGCCCAGGACTATGTCACCACCAGGGGTACAGGGACCCTTGGAGGAACTGTGTGCTGCTCACCCTACTGTACACCCACCCTCGTGGTCAGGGGTAGACCATCCAACACCCCTGACTCTCCCTTCTCCATCTCTGACTCTCCCTCCAGTGACCCAGCACGGACCACCTAGCAACCCTGACTTTCCCCGCTCCATCCCCGACTCTCTACCAAATGACCCCCACTTGAGTTTGTCCCCCCTGAGCAGTTAGCGACTCATCCCACCTCCACCCTCTCACCCACATCTGTCTAGACAGCAGAGTCCTGATGCTTACGGTCTTTCACTGTCCAGAGAGACTGCTCCATATCCCAGATCACCTTGGCTGCCCTGCTCTGTGCTGGTTGGGAAGCTCCTCCACCTCCTGCTTCCAAAGGGGGTCGGCGATGAGGGATTGGGCTGTGGGAATCCAGCTTGGCTAGACACTCCTGGCCCTCACTTTGCCTTTCCTTCCTCTCCTTCCCAGTTTGCACCTCCCCGAAGGTGGCTTTCCAGATCCACCACCAGCACCAAGACCACCAGGGGCCCCCGCCCCTGCCTTTGCCCCACGAGAGCCCGCAGGAGGCCGTGACGCAGTGCGCCGACGGCATGGCAGGCCAGCCTGGAGCTCGGCCGGCCACGGCCCTGGGTCAGTGGCAGGAAGAGCCAGAGGAGGCGGAGGAGGCAGAGGAGGAGGTGGAGGAGGTGAAGGAGGTGGTGGAGATAGAGGAGGTGGAGGAGGCAGAGCAGGCCGAGGAGGTGGAGGAGTCAGCTGAGGCGGAGGAGGCGGAAGAAGTGGAGGAAGTGGAAGAGATGGTGGAGGAGTCAGAGGAGTCGGAGGAGGGGGAGGAGGAGGCCAAGGAAGAGGCCTATCTGGACCCTGGGCTGCTGCGGTACGTGGAGGAGCTCTGCACCCAGGATGCCTTTGTCTCCAAGGTGAGCCAGACACTGAGGCATCTCCGTCTGCCAGAGGCTCAACTCCAGGTTGGGATTTAGGACAAAAATGAAAACAACAGGGGGACCCCGTGAGCCCCCGTTCTTGGTCAGTCCTCTGACTTCCCCATTACGATGATGCGATTTCCAGGCACGCTGCCAAGATGACGCTGCCTCCCCTGTTGGCAGCCTGATGAGGCAGCCCCAATTCTCACTGGCTTCAGGCTGAATGCCAGGGTCCCGTGGGGTCAGAGGGTGAGTTGAGGATTCTGGAGCCGGGGACCCAGACAACCGGCAGGAGTGGGGTGAGGAGACTCTTGACCCCGAGTTCTAATCTCTCCCCCCGACCCCGACCTTGACCCAGGTGGAGGCTGTGATCCACCCCCGTTTCCTGGCAGAGGTGCTGTCCCCCGAACTCCAGCGAGACCCTCTGGCCTTGAGCGAGGAGCTGGAGCAGGAGGAGGAGCTGACCCCCGCCCAGGTGCCCTCAGTGGGGGAAGGGGGAGCCCGGGGGGGTGGAGGGCGGCCCGTCGAGAGGGAACAATCCCAGCCCTCCTCGCCCGGAGTGGAGAGGAGGGATGGGCGAGTGGGGTGCCGGGAGGTTAGTGGGGAGCTTGGGGACATGAGGGAAAGGAGAAGAGAGGAGAATCTGCAAACACGGAGGGGAAGGGGGGTAAGGGCTGGGGACAGGCTAGCAGGGGAAGGTTTGGGGAAGCCCGAGGAAGAGATAAAGGGACTGGGGTGTCAAGACTGGTGAAAAGGAGGTAAAGGGCCTGATACTCCCATTCCTTCCTCTTCCCTCTCCCACAGCTGATACAGAAGCGGTTCCTGGCCCTGTGGGAGGAAGGGGTGGAGCAGGAGCCCTCCAGCTTCAGGGAGATGTCCAATTCCAGCCCCTCCTCTGAGGAGGAGGGGGTGGAGGAGGAAGAGGAGGAGGAAGAAGAGGAAGAGAAGGTGTGGGGGCCATCCTGGAGGGGCAAGTCAGCTTCTCTGGGCAAGCGGGGGAGGGGGCTGGAGTGGATGGGGTCCAGCCAGAGATTCGAGCAGACAGTGGCAGGAGTCCCTAGGGGGTTCAGGTGGGGTGGGACTCCCCGGCTAAACCTCAGTCCCTGGGACCCCCAACAGGTGTCCCCGGCCCCAAGGGTGGGGAGTAGAGGACCCAATCCCCACCCTGAGATGGCCAGATCACCCGCCAGGAAGGGGCCCTCCCTATTCCCTCCCTCTTGGATGGAGACCAGGATCCTGAATCCTCTTTCCTGGGGGCAGGGACCACCCCTATCTGGTGCCCTCCAAGAAGGCTCTGAGGCTTGGGAACTTCAGTGCAGAGACCATCGGGGCCCCAAGGCGGAGAGGGCGACCCCCAGCCTGAGGAGGGAAGGAGAATGGGAATGGCCCACCCAGGCCGCACCATCCGAGAAAGGGCCCAGCCCTCCTGGGGACCAAGTGGGAAGACAGTTATTCCAGGCCCCTCTTCCGGAGGCCAGACATCAGAGTCCCAGCTTCGAGGCACAGGGTCACTCTGACCTCGTCAAAGGCAAAGATGGCGACTTCCCCCAAGAGTCCAGCAGTGCCCTCTCCCCAGCCTGGGGCCCCTCCAATCTCCAGGGCGGGCCTCCGGTGGGGTCGAGGGGAGTGGAAGGCGACAAAGACTCAGACATGACGGTCTTCTCCTTCCTGCTAGCAGCCAAGCTCAGCCTCTCTCCCCGGGGCCCCGCTTCTGGGCCCAGCACGGGGAAACCCTCTTTGAGGGGACCCCCACAATCCCTAGACACGTGGTCCCATCCCACGGGAACCCCAGGCCTAAGTGCACGCAAGAGATGCCGAGACAGCAATGGCCCCGGGCGGCGGAAGAAACGGCGGAGAAGCCTGTAGCGAGAGGGAGGGGGGACCGGTCCCCTCCTCCCCGCTCTCCCAGTGTGGCCCCATTTCGTCTTCCGCTCCCCCCAAGTCAATCGCTGCTCCCCACTGGCTCGCTGAAGGGTTGGGAGAGGCCCCTCACTGGCCGGAATGTGGGATGAGCCATGCAGGAGGTGGTGCCTCGGCTGTTGATGAAATAAAGATATTTCCCACTAGAGTAGGTCTCGTCAGTCTCCAACAGAGGAAGATAGTGTCGGGGCGGGGGGAGGGGTCCCGGGAGTGGTGGTCCAGGAAGGAGCCGGGATGGCCTCGTGTTCCCCACCGGCAGTCAGAGCCAGACCCAAGCGTCCTGCAGCCTCCCCGTGCAGTGTCCCCGGCCCCAGCATAGGGAGCAGGCCGGCTCTGATATCCACCTCCACTTCCTTGCCCATCCTCTCAGATCAAGCCGTCCTTCCCTCTGCCTCTGCACTCGAGATCTGCCTTCCATAAACCAGCTCAGCCACCTGCAAGTGCCTCGCTTCCGACCTCCATCCTTCCTGCTGTAGGGCAGTGAGTCTTCCCGGACAGTCTCACAGCAGAGGGCTAGTTAGGGCAAGTACAGAGAGAGCTTTGGGAAATAGGGCCACAGAATGAGTGATGGGTGAAGGTGTTTCCATTGTAGAAGGGAAAGTCGACGGCTGTCCAGGGACACATTTCTCACGCCATTCGCCAGAGCACTCCCTACCCATCGTCTGTGGGGTCCGAGCAGAGGCAGTTTGTCCATCTGGAAGCAGGGGGATGGATGGGATGAACCTTTGAGAGCCCAGTCCCCTCCGACCCCAGCCAGGTTCTTGCATGGATGTGCTCCCCACTGTAGAGTTTCCAGTTTTTAATAGATAGAGATATAGATTTATATTTATATACAAAATACTTTTTTACAAAAAACAAACGAAATCAACTTAAAAAACAAACGGAAGGTAAGGGCCATGACCCTGAGTCTGGGGCTTGAGCGAGCTGGGCGCAGGAGATGTGGAGGGTAGGCGTCGCCTCTCAGTCACTCTTTGGCTTTGATGGGGTCACAGTCCCTTGAGCCAGGGGCCCGTGGCCGCAGGCGGGGGCCGGGACGGTAGGTGCAGCCTGGGCTGGGCGGGGCGGATGCAGGTAGGTGCTGAAGAGCCTCCCATAGAGTGGGTCGCGAAGGGCGAAATTTTGAAATTGGTCTGGGGATGAGATCGAGGGAGGCAGGATCAGAAGAGGAGAAGGGAGGGCCAGAGGGAGAAGTAGAAAGTGGGAGGAGAGAGAGAAGGAAGGAGGGAGGAAAAAGAGGCGTTGATAAGGGGAACCTCTTCCTCCTCTTTCTCCAGATCAGGGGAGAATCCAGGCTGCCATTTCCCAGCCTCCTCCTTTCCCTGGACCCAGGCATCCTGCCCCTCAGCCTCCCCCCTCACCCCCTGCAGATTACCTGGGCTTTCCCTGGAGTCGGGGAGACTCACCCAGAGAGAGGCCAGGTGCAGGTGTGGTTGCAGGTGTCGACGCCGGTGCAGACGCCGGTGTCAAAGGCGGGGCAGGGGTGGGGGCGAGCCGGCAGAGCTCGGCGTGGAGGGCCGCGGCCGCGGACGGTGGGGAGCCCAGCAGCAGATGCAGGATCGCCCCAAACCCACGAGCGTACAGGCGGCGACCAAGCCCCCCAGGGTGCTCTTCGGCAAAGAGCTGGGGGGCAGGAGGGGCCTTCAGGTCCGGGAACCTGGTCCAGCTGCCCCAACCTAGCACTGCCCGGCCCCACCCTGCTCCCTCCAGCTGTTCCTGCCTGGTCACGGGAGCCTGCTCCTCTGTAGATTACATGCGTCAAGGCCCCTCCTTCTGCGTGACTTCAAAGCACCTTACAAGTCTGGTCCCTTCACTCTCAACTCCTCTCCAGGGGCGGGGAGGGGAAACTGAGTCCCAAGAATAGGTGAGGGGAGGGGAGCTGGCTCCCCAGCCCCTAGGCCCGGATGGGTGTGAGGGTGGAGTGGGGGGCCGGGCCGCGGCCTGCGGTACCTCGAAGGCCAGGCGGGTGAGCTCCTCCAGGCGCCGCCCCGCACCGTCCAGAGCGGCGAGGGCCAGGGCCACATCGCGGAAATCCACACAGCCATCAGCGTCCTGCAGGGCCCAGAGAGAGAAGGGGTAGGTGATCCTCAGGGGAGGGAGAGCAGGGGGAACGCTGATGACCCATCCTACGGTGGCCTTGGGGCCTGGTTCTCCTGGCTTGCTAAATCTTCTAGTACTGTCCTTGTCCAGCTCGGTTTAGCCACCCGACCTCCCTACGGGGGGTTGGGTAGGGAGCTACCCTCTGGGGTAGCTGCCCAGATGGGGCCCCTGGTCACCCTGGCATGGCCGGGGAAAGGGAGCGAGACCCAGGCCTCCCCGGCGCCCTCGTTCCCCCGGTCCCCTACCTGCTGAAAGAAGCTGAAGGCCCCAGAGACCGTGCACGGGTCCGAGAGCTGCAGCTGCTGAGCAAACTCCTCACGACTGACCATGCGGCTGCGGCCTGGCTCTGCCCCAGCATCTACCCGGCCAGGGGACAACCTGCAGCAGGGGCAGGGGGTCCAGAGTCATGGGGTCAGAGGTCAGTTCCCTTGATCCTTGAGGCCTATCAGTATCCCCGGCTGGACCCCCTGCCCCATCCCCTCTGTGTTCCTCCCTCTGCCCAGTTTTTCTTCTAGTCTCCCTTTCCGTCTTGAACTGAGTCACCCAGACTTGGGCTCTCCCTCTGCCCCTGTACTCCCCTCCCAGGCCCCCAGCCCTGACTCCCATGCACGAGCCCTGGGCCCCTCTCCCCATAGCCCCCACAGTCCCCACGGCCCCTCACTGACCCGGCTCTCCTGAGCACCTTTTCCAGCTCCCAGAGCCGTGGCTCCAGCGCCACCTTCAACTGCCCCACCACAGTCACCGGAAGATTCCCTACAAACTCACATTCCGTGGCTGGGATGCCCAGGGCCCTGGCGGGGGGAGGGATGGGGTTGCTCAGTGAGTAGCCCGTGACACCCCCAAACTCTCCGGGACCCCAGGTCCTCACTCACCGATCTCCAGACCCGCCTCCCCCACCCGCAGCCCTCCGGTCCCTCCGCCTCCTCCCTCCGGCGTAGGTGCGGTCAGTCGCACGGGCTCGGCACACTCACTGGGCCATGACCCGCTGGACATTGCTGGCATACAGGGTGGGGTTCGCGCTCTCCTCGGGGCTGGGCTGGTACACGGGGAGGAACTGGAACAGGGTTACCCGTCCACTATCAGAGCCTCGATCCCATCTCCAACCGAGTCAGAGTCCTGATCCCGTCCCTCTCACCACCCAGTCAGACCTCTGATCCCTTCACTCCCATCCTCCAGGCAGACCTCTCATCCCATTCTCCCACCCCTCAGTCAGAGCCCTGATCCCAGCCCTCCAACCCCCCAGTCAGCGCTCAGACCCCAGCCCCAAGTCAGAGTCTTGATCTGGGGCCTCCCTCACCACCAGCCTTCCCCTCTCCCAGCCGGCTAGGGTCTCACCTCAACTTCCACGATGCTGCAAGGCTGTGAGGCCGTGAGCCAGAGCACCTTGAGCCTGGGGGAGAAGCAGGGGAATCAGGTCAGTCCAGAGTCAGGGCATCCCTTTCCCGCTTGGGGTGTCTCAAATTGAAATGGGGAAGATCCCAGGGAGAGATAGTGTTTCCTTCGCCCACTGGTCACACTCAGCCCTAGCCAGGCCCTAGCCTGGGCCTCTGCTGGCCCTGCCCCTAGGATCCGGCAGAGGATCGGAGAGGCACGGACAAGGGGCTGGAGACGAGTCCCCTGAACGAGGAGGGGACTTTGGGAGACAGACACCGGTTGGAAAGGTCCAAGGGAAAGGGTGCTTTAGCCTAGAGAAGAGATGGCTGAGGGTCAAGGTCTGAAAAGAAATCGTCACTTAAGTCAGGACTTGAGTTTCAGCAGGAGACTGAGGGCAGACAGCAGGAAGGACTTCCAGACAGGGAAGGAGGAAGGAGTGTGAGACGGGGTGGAGGGGGGGGTTCGAGATCACCTTCCTGAGCTGAGGAGGAGGGGAAGGGAATAGATCAGCTTGTCCAGGGGCAGGCGGGTGGACACATTGACCTCCACCTGCGACCCCGCCCCACCCGCCCTGAGAGTGTCTGTAGGACTCACACTCCGGGGCCTCTCCATGCCCAGCTGGTGGTGTCCTGGAGAGAAGCAGAAATGGGGGAGGCTCACTCTCTCCCTAGAGACCCACCCAACAGCTCTTCCCTCTCCCGCCCCCCCACCTCACCCAACCGGAACTCACCACGCTGTTGGGGTAGCGGATCAGAACTGGCTGCACCGGGACCCCTGCGATGAAGGCTCCTGCGTGCCCCCGTCCCACCCCCCCACCCCCCGGGGACAGGTTAGCTGAGGAGGACAGACAGGGAGCTGGGGACTGGCTTCCTCCCCACCCCTACTCCCCCACCTCTTTCCCAACCCACTCTCCCCCGGGGACGAGGGGTGTCTCTACCCCCATTTGGTTGCTCTCAGCAAGAGCCCTCCGGGCCACACTCCTACCTGGTTTGAATTTGAGGAGAGCCTTTTTGTTAGAGCAGGTGCCCTCGGGGAAGAACAGCACCTGGAAGGCCAAACGGTGGGGCCATGAGGGGGACCCCTTGACGGGCCTGGGAACCAACAGTCTGGACAGAGTGGGACGGGCCTACGGGTGCAGGGGAAATCCCGTGGGGTCGACCTTCACCTGAGGCCACCTGCCTCCTGAGGTCGCCCGGCGCCGCACCTCCTCCACCACGTTGCGGCGAGAGGCGGGGTCGTGGCGGTTCACCAGAATGGCCTGGTTGAAGCGGAGAAGCGCTGGAGGGGAGGGAGGGGGACGGCGGGAGGGTCGATCAGCTCGGGGCCTGAGGCCTCCCCTTCTCATCCCCCTCCTATCCGCCCCCCATTTTCTCCCCTTCCTCCCCGCCCCAGCGCCCCCCATCCGGCCCCTCCCGGCCCGATCCCTGTCCCCTCCCCCTCCGCCCA
Organism: Ornithorhynchus anatinus; assembly: GCF_004115215.2. NCBI lineage: Eukaryota > Metazoa > Chordata > Mammalia > Monotremata > Ornithorhynchidae > Ornithorhynchus > Ornithorhynchus anatinus. Next base: position 41,974,931 of record NC_041740.1, read on the forward strand.
GCCGGACCTCCGATGACCGGCACGGAGAGGTTCTCTGCCCGGGACACGACCTTGGGCAGGTCGCAGGGCAGCAGCACGATGGGGTCGAAAAAGGTGGAGTGGGGGGCGGCCACGAGGACGGGCGCCTGGAGGCGGGAGGCGCGCCGGCCCCGCACCCGGATCCGCAGGAAGCCCAGAAGGAAGAAGAGCAGCCGGCTCAGGCCCAGGACCCCGCCGTGGCACAGCGTCCTGTTGGGATGGGCGCGGGGTCAACGACGGTCAGCGGGGTCAACCGGGCCCACACCCGCCCGCACCCACACATCCTCTCCGTCGGGAGGTGCGGGGCGGGGGTGTGGGGAGGGGTCGGGGGGTGGGGGGGGGGTCCCCTCACCTCCGCCAGCCGGTGACGGGCTCCCGTTGCAGCTGTTCCTCGGAGAGCCCGGCTACCTGCAGGCGGGCGAAAGGCCACAGCAGGAACAGGACCAGGAAAGCCAGGAGCACGCGGACCGGGGCCAGCAGCGCCCCCAGCAAGCAGAACTGGGCAAGGAGAGGCAGCGGTCAGGGCCTCAAGGTCTAGCCAAGAAGGGGCGGGGGCAAAGGCGGGACGATGGACCTGGCAGCGGGGGAATTGAGCTTTCCCCGTCTCTTTCGCTGCTGATCTGCAACAAGCGCCCCCGCCCCCCGACCCCCCGACCCACACACAGTCACACAGTCACACATGCACGTGCACGGACAGCCACACACACACACACACACACACGACCCTGGAGTGTTCTCCAGTAACCAGGGTGAGGAGCGGAAGAGGGAAAACAGGACAGGGTGGGGCGGGACTGCCAGAAGCCCGGACACTGGGTCGCGTCCGGCCCCAAGGAGACCGCAGATAAACAGGGGGGCACAGAGAAGGGGGAGGAGGCGATCCCATGCCCCCTCGGCCCCTCCTCTTCCCGCCCCCTTCCCTCCCTTCTCCCCCCACCCCCCACCCCTTTCCGCGTCCGGGCCCTGCGGATGCTGCAATGCAGGACGAGGTGGTGCGGGGCGGGGGGGGGGGGGGGGGAGGGGGGGAGTGGAGGGGCAGAGCCCGGCAGGCGGGGATGAAGCCTTCAGCCCCCGCAGCCCCCGCAAGCCCCCGCAACCCCCTCCACCGCCCCCAGCCCCCTCCACGCTCCTCGAGTTCGGTCTGTCGCCCCCAGCCGCCACTCCCCACCCCGGCCTTTCAGCCTCATCCTCCACACCTCTCCCGTCTCTCCTCATCCGGTCTGCCAGACCACCTCCTCAAATCCCAGGGACGCCCCAGGGCCCCGGAGCCCCCTGCCCGGCCCCCGGGCCTCACCTTGATCCTCTGCAGGCGGGAGAGACGGAGCTCGTGCACGAAAGGGTTGGGGGCCGGGAGGGGGCTGGGGGTGAGATCGGAGGGGGCCCGGGGGCCCGGGTTACCCTGGTTCATGGCGGCGGCTGCCGGCGGCCCCGGGCCCGGCTCTGCGGAGCGGCTGCGGCGGGCTCTGGCCCCGGGCCCGGCCTGATGCTGAGGAGGAGGAGGAGGAGGAGGAGAGGAGGAGGAGGAGGAGGAGGAGAAGGGGACCTAGGGCGGGGCTTCCTACCTTCCGGACCCGAGACCCCGCCCCCCGCCCCCCGCCCCTCCAGCCCGGACTCCCCGGATGCTCCCCCTCCCTGACCCCCCTCCCTCCTATCTCGCATCCTCCTTCTCCGCTTCCCACCTCCGGATGGCAGGAAAGAAGCCACCCGATCCCTCCCGGACCCCAGACGTCCCGGCCCCAGTCCTCAGCCCCCAGCCCCCAGCTGGAAGTCACCCCCCGTGTCTTTGACCCCAAGGCGTGGGGAGGAACGGAGGTCATGGACGGGGGCGGGGGGAAGCGCTAGAGAGACTTGGAGGTCCCAGAAATAGGGACTCTCGGGAGGGGAAGCCCTTCCCTGCACGTTCCTCCCTCATCGAAGGCTGGGCAGAGTGACCCTTTCCCAAGAGGCCTCAGACCCAGATTGCCCGATGTCTCAGCCCCAATCCCAGTTCTCCCTTTTACCCCGGCCCAGTGACCGGGGAACAAAACGGAATATAGGGGTCACCTTGGAGGGAGTTGGCAGAATTAGCTCCCTCCAGGAGGAGCGGCTGGGGACCTCTGCGTTGGGAGAAGAGAGGAATTTTCCCTACCCAATTTTACCCAACCTCCACCACCCCCCTGCACAAACACCCCGCCCCGCGTTGGGTCCCTTCCCAACTCAGAAACTCCCGCCTCCTAGATACTGTTTGGGAGAGCCCCCCACGCCACCCCCGACCTGAGCTCTAACACCTAAAGCCGTCCTGTCGGTCTGGCAGCAAATCATTTGTTTGTCACCAAGAGCCCCCCACTGGGGCTCTCATATTTGGGATCTTCCCACACCGGGAACCCTAGGGAGCCTCAGCCTATCTCTCTCTCAAACCCCCACCCACACAGAGAGGACCAGGACATCACGGATGGGATGAAACGTCCAATACCCCGGACTTCCGTTTCTCTCCATCCCTGACTGTCCTTCCGAAAGAAAAGCTTCCGTTATTGCTCTGGGAGGAGGCTCGTTGCCATCGCCCCGAGCCTGGCCCAGACGCTACTCAGAAGGCTGACACACACACGCACAGATTTAGAGGAGTTAAATCCAAATATGCCCAGAATAAATCATCGCAGAAGCGTTTGTCGCAGCGCCCTCAGGTGAAGCATTGGTTTAAGTGCTTCTGTGGTTCGCTGCTGGTCCCCTCTCTGCCTGATATTGCGAGTGTGACTGTGTCTGGTTTCTGTGCGTCTCTGTGTAGGCCGGACCCCGTGTCCCTCTGAACAGCCCGCTAGATGACTCGGTTCTCTTAGTTCCTGGAGCTTCTCTCAGTGGCTTCCCGGCTCAGGCTGAGTTCCTGCTTTGAGGGAAATTCCAGGTCAGGGAGAGACTCGGGTTGGACAGTGCCTTTCCCTCAGTGCGGGCAGTCGGGGATGAGGATAGAGAGCAAGAACCCGGAGAGTGGAAAGAGCGGAGAAAAGGTTTGGGAAAAGGGAAGAGTGAGGGAAAGTCTAGAGGGAGATGGATGGGGGCGATTCCAGAGCAGGGATGCAGCAGAGCTGGGGATGCAGAGGAAACGCTGGAGGGGAAGGGGCTGGGGAGAAGGAAGGACCACTGTAGATGAGAGTGAAACTGTGAAGGAAGGAAGAGAGTCGGGGAGGATGAAGCTGACGGTGAGGGAATTCTGCCGGGTCAAGGGTGGTCGGGAGGATACAGGAGTGAGCAGGACGAGGGGGAGGCTGGAAGGCTCACAGATCAGAATCAATCAATCAATCGTATTTATTGAGCTTCTGCTCTAGGCAGAGCACTGTACTAAGCGCTTGGAAGAGGTAATAGAATTAATAGACAAGGTCACTTATTTACTTATAACCATCCTCGGCACTTTAGTATATACATTTACTCAATCACACATTCACTTATTCGTTTTGATTATCCAATTTGTAGAGAACTTTGATGTTTGTCTCAGTCAGTAGTTAGAAATAGGAAAAATGTGATATTTACTTGTTTTGAACTTCCAAGGCCTTATTACAGCATTGCACTTGAGGGCGGTGGGGCGGGGGCGGTTGCTCAGAAACTGATGCTGTCAGTCCTACTGCTCTACTATCAGTCAGTGGTATTTTTATTAAGTACTTACTGTGCACAGCACTGTACTAAGCACTTGGGAAACTCCGGTATGGCAGAGTTGGTTGACAAGTCCCCTGACCACAACAAGCATAGAATCTACTGGGGTAAACAGCAAGAGGACAGAGATTTGGGTGCTGGTATTTGCTAGTCCCAATAAAGCAGGCTAGGAGTAAAGGTGACTGGGGGTGGAGAAGGGAAGACGGGCAGAGAGGCACACAGGGAAACGAATAGAACCACAGGCAACTTAGTGGCAACGTGTATTGGTGGCTGGAGGGAAAGGGAGTTAGAGATGAGGCAGGCAGAAAACTGACCGAACAGTAAAGAAACAGTAGGGGCAGCCTCTGGAAAGAAGGACATCATATTCTCAACCCACCAGGACACAGCTCTCCCTGATCAGGGTGCAGCTGCTGGAAAAAAGGAGCTGGAATGGACATCTCCTGGGCTTCAGTAGTCCGCTTTAGACTGATGGAGTTTGGAAAAGGCCTAGTGTCTCCTCAATAGCGGTAAATCACACCGGAGGAGTAATTGAATTGACTTGATATGGCACAATTCAAGTAGCGGTATATACCACGGTAAGATTATTATGAAACGCTCAGGGCCTTAAACTGTTTATCATCAACCAGTTCTGGCAGATTTTGCTGGTCTCCCCACGTGAACGCTCAGTCTCATCATTGCCAACTTCATGTCCTTGTTTCTGAAGGTGTAAATGATGGGATTCAGGAAAGGAGTGATGACTGCATCGAAGACGGCCAGGGTCTTATCCACGGGCAACTTGGGGAATGGCCAGATATAGACAAAGATGCAAGGACCGAAGAACAGAACCACCACCGAGATGTGAGCCGACAGGGTGGAGAAAGCCTTAGACAGCCCAACGGAGGAGCGTTTCCGGACACTGACCAGGATGAAGACGTAGGAAAAGATCAGGAGGAGGAAAGTCCCCATGGAGATGAACCCACTATTTGCTGTGACCATTAACTCCAACCAGTAGGTGTCCGTGCAGGCCAGCTGGATGATGCGAGGGAAGTCACAGAAGAAACTGTCCACTTCGTTCGGGCCGCAGAAGGGCAGGTTCACGACAAATGCTGCCTGGCTCATAGCATGGATAAGCCCTATGATCCAGGCTGCGACCACGATCCAAATACACATTCGAAGGGTGACAATGGCCACGTAGTGGAGGGGACGACAGATGGCGACGTAGCGGTCATAGGCCATGGCCACCAGCAGCACCATCTCAGAACCCCCAACAATGTGAATGAAGATCATCTGAGCGAAGCAGCCCCCAAAGGAGATGATTTTGCTGTCCCTTAAGGTGTCATAAATCATCTTGGGGGTCACAGTGGAGGAAACACAGATGTCAAAGAAGGAGAGGTTGGCCAGCAGGAAATACATGGGGGAGTGCAGGCGGGGGTCGGCGACGACCGTGAGCACAATGAGCGAGTTCCCCAGCACAATCGCCATGTAGAAAACGGAGAAGAGCACGAATAGGAGATGCTGCATCGCCCAGTAGTCTGAGAGTCCGAAAAGCTGAAACTCGGTCACAAACGAGTGATTTTCCCTGCCAATTGGTTCCATGCACGGGGCCGGCATCTCGTTCCCCTGCAGCAGGAGGAGGGGGTGGGGACCGCGATTACTGGGGTTTCAGTGCTGCTGGATCAGAGAGGGACTCCGGGGAAGGATTAGAGCCGGCAGGACTGGGGGCCGAGGGGAGAGTGGGCAGGAGCAGACAGGCAAGCAAGCAGGGACACGCTGCCCTTTCTGGAAACAGAGCTTTACAAAGGACTGGAGTGGGGGTTTCCCCGGGCTGTGCTGTGTTCCTCCTGCCCCCGACATCCCAGCCACAGACTCATCCAGCAGCACTGCATCTTGGCTCTTGGTCTGAATGGAGAACCTTCCAGGTCCCACTCCCACTCATCTGAGTTCACATACGTGAGTCAAGGTGGTCAGTCTCTATGTCCTCCCCCGTCTCCATCCACCCCTTGATCTTCAGGCCACCCCATGATGTCCATTTGTATTCTGTTCCTGCCACCCTGTCCATCCTACCTCGACAACGTCACCCAGTCCACTTCACCCCCATTCTTGTTCCTGGGGTACAATGCTGCCCTGCAATTTTTTCCCACTCCGGTTTCCCCGGGCCACTGTGGGTTCTGGGTCTTTTCTCAGAGGTCCTGGCCACCTGCTCACATTCTCCTCCCATCCAATATGCTGCTCCCTGGCTCATCCCCGACTCACCTTGATCCAGCGATTTTAGATCTGCTTTCCAAGCACTGTGAGTATTTGGTGCTCTGGCACAGTGCTCCGTTTGCAGTCAGTGCTCAATAGATATCATTCATTGGACTAAGAAATCCGAGGAATCAGAGGGAAACAAGTCACTAAGCATAAATTGGTCCTGGGCTTTGCTGATCAAGCTCTCATTACTTCAGTAAGAAATCCAGGTTCCTGGTTCCAACTCTGGGACTTCAGGGGTCCAGCAGAGGGGGATTCTGGTCAGCAGTGCTGGGATCAAGTATGGTCACTGCTCAGCAGCACTGGGGTCCAGCTGTGACCTCTGGTCAGTGGTCTTGGGACACAGTTGGGGTCACCTACTTCAATACTCAAATTTCACAGCACAGAGTCGTTGGTCTCTCTGAACCCCTTCCCTCCCCAACATTGAACAGGGGCCACTTAATGCCCCAGATAGGTGCCCGTCTTCCATTCTTAAATAAGAGGTTCCACCTCTCAGGGCCCTGGGCAAGAAGCGGAGAAGAGGAAAGAAAACTGTCACTGGTGTGGGCAAAGATGCAGACATCAATGGGGCAAGTAATTGGACCAGAGTCTCTGCTTCGGTCCAGCTGCAGCAGATCGAGGCAGAGTTGGCCAGGACCCTGCAGAGGGACAAGCCCCAGCCGCTGGAGTGGCCCCAGGTGACAGGTGGCATGGTATGGGGGCCAGAAGGATGGAGAAATGTTTGGGGAACGGCAGGGAGGGTCTGGTCTTGTCCGGGGGATGGGGGAGCAGACTGGCTGGTGCTGGGCTTTCTCAGCTGATGCTCCTGGAATTTGCCCTCCCAGGTCCAAGGTGCCAGTGGGAACTGGGGGCTTTCTTCATTGGCCATTCGGGGTCAAGGGCCCCTCCCTACCCGATACATCTTTTGCCGAGGCAGCAGGGACGGTGGTCCTGAGCAGCTCACCTCGGCCCCTTCCCGGCACACAGCTATATCTCGGTTGCGGAAAGGAGCCAATTAGTAGGCCCGGATCTTGGTGGCCAAGGGCGGTGCCCGCAGGGCCCTGGGACTGCAGGCTGAGCCCAAGGTCCCTGGGAAGACGTCTTCGAGTCCCACTACGGGTCCCAAAGGGGATGTGCTGGCAACGTTGCCTGGTGATAACGGGGAGGGGTTGGGCAGAGGACAGAGAGAGTAGCAGGGGGTGGTTGGAGAGTTGGGAGCTCCCAGTGGGAAGCCAGTCCTTCCAGTGAGAATCCAGGCTTTGATCCCTCGGGAGAGTCTGAAGGAACTGGGGGGAGAAATTCCACAGCAGTCCCTTGGGAAGAACCTATGTATCTGTAAGCCTTCCCTGAGACCTGAGACCTCTCTTCTTCTGGGTCATCAATCAATCGGTCAATCACGTGAATGTCTTGAAGGTCTCCTGGCAACTAGGCACTGTACTACGTGCTTGAAAAACACAGGATTAGCCACACCCTCCTTCCCTTTCCTCAAGGAGTTCCAGTTTAAAGGGAGAGACAGACAAAAATTATTTCCAGATTGTCAAAGCGGTAGAAGAACAAGGATAAATAAAGCGAGGCAAGTAACAAACACAACAGACACAAACAATGGAACAAACAACTGCATGTACATTTAGAAGGAAGAATGAAATACGTGAAAATAGGTACATGTGTATAGGGCTTAACTTCTCTCCATCTAGGGAGAGGCATATCACTCGCAGGGAAAGAGATATGTCTCCCACTGGGCCAATGACTTGGGATCACGGGTGCTAGTCCTTGCCCAGAGAGTGCAGTCCCCACCCTTGCTGTGAAATTGCCCCATCACAGACTTTTGTACCTCTCCCTCTTCCCTTCCTTCAATCAATCAGTGATATTTACTGACTGCTTACTATGTGCAGAGCACTGTACTCAATGCCTGAAAGAGTACAATATAACAGACATACTCTCTGTGTACAATGATTTTAGCGATACTGTGATGGTTGAACTGATAGATTTTGGTGACAGATTGGACATGTGGGTTGAATGGGAGCAATAAGTCGAGGATAATGCCAAGAATACTGGCTTCTGAGACCGGGAGGAGCGTGATCTAGTGGAGACAGCCCAGGTCTGGGAGTCAGAAGGACGTGAGTTCTAATTTTGGCTGTACCACTTGTCTGTTGTGTGACCTTGGGCAAGTCACTTAACTTCTCTTTGCCTCAGTGACCTCATCTGACAAATGTGGATTAAGGTTGTGAGCACCATGACAGACAGGCACTGTGTCCAACCTGATTAGCTTGTGTCTACCCCTATGCTTAGTATAGTGCCTGGCAAATAGTAAGTGCCTAACAAATACCATTTAAAAAAGGAGGGTGGGCGTGCTGCCTACTGTAATGGGAAAGATAGAGGGGAGGACATGGTTTAAGTGTGAAGGAGTTCTGTTTTGGAAATGAGGTTTTTGAGGTGTTGGTGGAACATCCAAGGAAAGATATCCTGAAGGAAGGAGGAAATATGGGATTGAAGAGAAGGGAAAAGATCTGAGATGAAGATGTAGATTTGAGAATCATCCTTCAGTGATGGTAGTCGAAGCCATGGGAGAGCATGAGTTCTCCAAGGGAGCGGATGTAGATGAAGGGTGGAAGGTGGGGATTGGGGGGTAGATGTTTTCTTCACGAAGGAAGGAAACAGGAGGAGAAGCAGATGCCGTGATTTCCTGTTTCAGATCTGCTCTGGTGTACAGCTCCAGGAGTTCTGGTAATCTCTGCTCCTTCTGGAGGGCAGAGATCCTGGAGCTGTGCAGGTAAGAAGGGAGGATTGGAGAGCTGACTCGACCCGAAGGGATTGGAGACCCCCAATGAGACCCAGATTGGAGCTCGCTCCCGCCATTCAGCCAATTCAGCACACCCTGGCTGTGGAGCTGAAGCCCAGAGTATCTCAGACATCCCGAATCGGGTCCCACACTTGCCTACAGATCCAAGCCATCTGGCCAGGAGCTGAGGTCTTCCACCATGCCAGGCCTGCAGCAAATTACCCCAGATTCTGCCCTGCTCAGTGGAGCCCTCTGACCAGCTCTTTCTATGGAGGCTCCTGGGGTGCAGGTGATCCCAAGAGGACAATGCAATTGCTTGATACAAACTCCTCTTGCTCTCCCTCCCATCTGGAGTGAGGGAATTAGTTCTGGAGTGAAGGTAACAGTTCTGGAATGAGATCTGGATCAAATGAACTGAATCCGGGAATGAGGGAGTCAGATCTCGAATGTGGGAAGTGGCTCTGGAGTAAGGATGTCATCCCTGGAGTGAAGGTCTCATTTCTGGAGTGAAGGTGTCAGTTCTGCAGTGATGTCATCAGTTCTGGAGTGAGGTAGCTCATTCTGGAGTGTGGGAGTTGGTCCTCGAGTGAGGGAGTTGGTTCTGGAGTGTGGAAGTCTATTCTTGGGCGAGGGAATGTGTTCTGGAGGGAGGATGCCAGAACTGGAGTGAGGGAGCTAACTCTGGAGTATCCCAGGACTGCTCTCTCTTCCTCACGTTTCCAAGTTCCAAATGAAAGCAACCCAGGAGAGCTGCCCTGGCCCTGGCCCGGCTGGGCCACTGCTTCCCACACCTTTCCCGCTGGCCACCACGGCTGAGACAGATCTGTTCAGTTTTCTTTTCTCCTCTCGCCTTCTTCCTGGAGTCCACGACCAGCAATCGTGGCCTATCCCTAAGGGTCCAGCAAAGCTGTCATTCTCCTCTCTCCTTTCTCCGCCCCAACCATTCCCTCTGGGGTCACTCTCTGACCAGGCCCCGGGAGACTGCGTTCTACAACAGGGCCGCCCAGCACCGTGCCTTCTGACAACCTGGCTGGCCCCCTGCCCGCCTTCGCCAGGCAACATCACCAGAGGGTCCCTTGCTGAAACCCCGGGGGACACAAAGCCGGGAACCCGGGGAACGCCAGGACCAGACGGTGGCCCCTGCAGCAGGGCTCTCAAGAAGCTGCCCCTGGCCCGGGGGCCGACATCTAGCGCTCGGCTCGGGGTGGACACTGCGCCGGCGGAGTGACCAGAGGACATTCCTCACGCTGCTGCCCAGAGTCTGGGATGGAAGAAGAAGTAGCGAGGGGTGAGGTAATTACACCCGCCTCCGTCCTCCTCATCCTCCTCACGCTCCTCTTTCCCGTTTCCCTCTCCGTCCTTCCTGCCATCCCTCACGACGGCCCCGCGTCAAGCGGGAGCTAAAAAACAGAGAACACGAAGTCGAAAACTATTGTCGTTCCAATGCTCCCCTCCCTCTGCCTTCCGCCCCGGCCCTGTTCTCCCCAGCTCCCCTCCCCCCGCCGCCCTCGCCCCGCTGGGGCTGGGAGGGGTTGGGGCTGTCCGGCAGAACGCCGCGAACTTTCAGTTTACAGGACACATTTGGTCCCACTGAGGGAAAAACTGGAATAAAAAACAACAACGCGGTGCCCTAATAATCAGCCAGAGGCCGTCGCCCTTCCAGGTCTAAGCGTGAACACGTTGTCAGACGAGAAAGGAAAAAGACATTCCTGACTTTCCTAAGGAGACATGACCAGAACCGTGAGGGGAGATCCACCGGGACGGCCGCTCAGGAGCCCAGCGGGGGCCTCAGGCGTGAGAGCAAACCGCTCCGTTCTTCGAAGTTAATCAGTCAAAGGTATATCGTGATCGCTATGTGCAGAGCACTGTACTGAGTGCTTGGGAGCGTGCAATACGCTCCTGAAAGGCGTGGCTGTCGGGAGCTGCGGGCGCGGAGCCCCGAGCGCTGGGCGTGGAGCTGACCCTGGAGGGCGGCCCGTCTGTCCCGCGGGCGCGGCGCAGGGCCGGGCGGCCGGGCGGCTGGGTTGGGGCCAGCCCGCCGCCGCGGACACCGTCGCTGTCTGCTGTCCGCGGTTCCGGAGGCCATCGGGGGATTCCTCTCTCCCCTCGCCCGGAAAGGAGAGCGGGGCTCCGCTGGCGACTGCGGGCCCCTCGGCAATCCCATCATCGCCGAAAATTCCTCTGCGGTCCGTGATTTTCCTTCTGCGCCGCTCGGTCCTGACGCCCCTCGCCACTCCCGAAGCCCCGCATTTCTCTCCTGTGAATCGGAACCTCCGTCCCGGCAGGACCAAAGGGACGTTTGCGCGGACTCCGGCGATCCCCGCCTGCTCCCCTCCCGCTCTGCACGGGGGACCTGGTCCCGGCCCTGCTCACCGAGCCGATGGGCGGGGACAATCGCTCGGTGGTGACCGAATTCGTGCTGCTCGGACTTTCAGACTACTGGGCCATGCAGCGTCTCCTGTTCGTGCTCTTCTCCGTTTTCTACGTGGCGATCGTGTTAGGGAACACGCTCATTGTGCTCACGGTCATCTCCGACCCCCGCCTGCACTCCCCCATGTATTTCCTGCTGGCCAACCTCTCCTTCTTTGACATCTGCGTTTCCTCCACTGTGACCCCCAAGATGATTGATGACACCTTAAGGGAAAGCAAAATCATCTCCTTTGGGGGCTGCTTCGCTCAGATGATCTTCATTCACATTGTTGGGGGTTCTGAGATGGTGCTGCTGGTGGCCGTGGCCTATGACCGCTACGTCACCATCTGTCGTCTCCTCCACTACGTGGCCGTTGTCACCTTTCCGTGGTGGTGGCCTGGGTCGTCGGACTCATCCACGCCTTGAGCCAGGCAGCGTTTGTCGTGAACCTGCCGTTCTGCATCCCCAACGAAGAGGACAGTTTCTTCTCTGACTCTCCTCGCGTCATCCAGCTGGCCTGCACGGACACGTACCGGCTGGAGTTCGTAGTCACGGCCAACGGCGGGCTCATCTCAGTGGGGACTTTCCTCCTCCTGATCTTCTACATCTTCATCCTGTTCAGTGTCTGGCATCGCTCTTCCTTCGGGCTGTCCAAGGCGTTCTCCACCCTGTCTGCTCACATCTCGGTGGTGGTTTTGTTCTTCGGTCCTTGCATCTCTGTGTACGTGTGTCCATTCCCCACTTTGACCTTCGATAAATTTCTTCCCCGTTTGATGCGGTTGTCACCCCTGTTCTGAATCCCCTCATCTATACCTTCAGGAACAAGGACATGAAGATGGCGATGAAGAGACTGGGGAGTCACTTGGCGGGTTCAGGGAAAACCCTAAAGAAGACTTTGTTGATAAGGAGCATGAGAACTTGTGAGCTTCTGTGTCTTTGGTCACAAACAGCATCATTGATTTGGCAACCAGGACGCCTTACATATCCTGCGGTGGCTGCATTTCTTACATGGTCTTTATTTGCATCATTCATTAGGCATAAATTGAGCATGCACTGAGCACTGGTCATTAGGTATTTATTGGGCAGCAGACATGCATTGGACATTAGGCATGCAGTAGGCAAAAGACATCAGGTTTACACTGGACACAGGACATACTTTGGTCTTGCATTAGGGATTCTCCACCTTGCCCACTCACATTTCAGGGGGGTTTTGTTCTTCAGTCCTTGAATCTTCATCTATATCTGGCTATTCCCCAAGTTGGCCATGGATAAGTACTTGGCCATCTTCGACAGAGTCGTCTCCCTTTTCCTGAATCCCATCATCTACGGCTTCAGGAACAAGGACATGGAGGTGGTGATAGTGAGACTGCACATTCATCTGGGGAGACCAGCAAACTCTGCTAGAACTGGTTGAGGGAAAACATTTAAGGGCTGAGAGTTTCATAGTAATCTATCCAGTGCTTAATATAGTGCCTGAAACATAGTAAGTGTTTAACAAATGCCATAAAAAGTGCCTAGATTTTGCCTATTACTGAACTAGTGCCTTCTTGGTTTTGGTTTCCTTCTCCCTCACCCATCACTGCATCATTGGTCAGTGGGCTAGCTAAGAAAGAGAATTTTGCAGCTGTGTTGAGCTCTGGGTTGCCAAAAACCATTTTGGGTTGCATGCATGGTTTTTCTGGTCCAGGCTGATACATCACCTCAGTTTTCTTTAGCCACACTGTCAGCCCGTAATGCCAAGCTGATTCTGACACTGAAATGGTTTACAATTATTTGCATGCCTTCTTGGATGACTGTTTCTTGGGCTTGGGAAGATCCTTGAAGTCTGTTGAGTTGAAAGAGTTTCCCAGAGCTGCAAAAGTGTATTCTAACATTTTTATCCAATCAATTAATCAGTGGCATTAATTCATTCAATCATATTTCATTCAATTGTATTTATTGAGAGTTTACTGTGTGCAGAGCACTGAACTAAGCTCTTAGGAGAGAACAATATAACAGAGTTGGTGGACATATTCCTTTCCCACGAGTTTACAGTCTAGAGAGGGACACCGGCATTAATATAAATAAATAAATTACGGATATGTACTAGCATGCTGTAGGGCTGGGGGAGGGGTGAATAGAGGGAGCAAATCCCAGCGTAGGGGCAGTACAGAAGGCAATGGGAGAAGATTATACGAGGGGTTAGTCAGGGAAGGCCTCTTGGAGGAGATGTGCCTTCACTAAGGCTTTGAGCTTGGGCAGATGGGGGTCACATAACTATAGCTGTACAAATACCAAATACCGTTATAGCTGTTATCAAATGCTTCTGTAATTATCCTTCAAAGGCATTTCTTTAATTGCCATAATCTTTAGCTACAGGCCCCAGGAGAGTGTGTATATGTGCAAGCATGGGTGTGTGCGTGCGTCTGTGTGTGTGTGTGTGTGTGTGTGTGTGTGTGTACACATGTGCGTGTGAGTAACTAGAGAGCAGACCCTCTGGCTTCTTGTGTTCATATAGATAGAACACAGAGCCCAGCGGAGCAAAGTCTCATCCAGTCAGGGAATGTTTTGCCAGTCAGTAACTAGGGTTTGTTAAGGTTAATGAGAAATGGTGCATGGGGACCCCAAGGAGCCAATTAACACCCCACCTTCTTGTCCCAGGGGTCGCAGCAACCATCACCCATGCACTCTCCTTAACAGCCAAGGAATGTCACCTGGGGCAAAGGCCAATTACCGGCTCTTCCTGTTCTTCACTTGGTCTTAACTGGTAGCTTTACCTCTTGGGCTTCCACAGTCCCCTGGGCTCCCACCTGGCTGACCGCGGGGTGGAGCAGAAAGGGAGGGAAGGAGGAGGAGGAGAGATAGGGAGAGAGGACGAGTGGGGAAACCTGGAACCAGTGTCAGGGTGCCCAGGAGTCTGCCCTGGGAGCTCGGAAATGGAGGTGCAGCATGAACGCAGAAGAGCTGGGTTGGAAGGGACGCTGCGGGGTGGGTTACACATTAGGGTGGGCGTCTTTGTGGTGGGCTCTCCAGTCCAACCCTTTCGGCTACCAGTTCCAAAGCCTCTGCTTGTGCCAGCTCCCAGGAGGTGAAGCGGGGGTAGGGGGTGGAGGTCGGGGGGGAGAGGTGTCTCTTTGTGACTAATCCTTTGCTATTCCTGCCCAGATGCCAGCGGCCATGTGCAAATCAACCAATCCAATCAACAGATCAGCGGCATTTGCTAGAGCCTCTTGGGTATAGAGTGCTCTTCTGAATACTTGGTATGTACAACAGAGTTAAAAGACACTCTCCCTGTCTTCCAGGAACTTACAATCTAAGAGGGGAGACTGCCAGGCAGACATAAATTACTTACAAATTGTGGGAGCAGGAGAAGGAACAAGGACAGGACATGTAGCCTTAGTATACCAGGAGGAAATAGCTCTTCTACGTTCATGCCTGAGTCTGTGCTTTCTTGCCACGGAGAGAAAAGCACTCAGGGCACGGGGAAGCTTCTCAGACATTGTCTCCAGCATCATCTCAGGCTCTGTCTCTGCCGAGGAGACAGAGGCTTCTGCTCAACCTCTGCCACTTGGAAGGAGGGGAAGGGAAACGGCCAGACTTTTTTGCCTGGGGCTGGACCCAGCCAGCTGAGGCAGGATGAGGTAATTGAGGCACAGAGAAGTTAAGTGACTTGCCAAGGTCATACAGCAGACAAGTGGGGAAGCCAAAATTAGAACGCTTGACCTTCTGACACCTAGGCCCTTGCTCTATCCACTAAGATATGCTGTTTCCCTGACTTTTTCTCTGTCCTCCTGCCTGCTCTAGAGAAAGACCTGGGCAGTGAGGTCAGGGCTACAAGATGTTCTCTCATCATCCTGTGACCTGCTGGACCTTGCCACGGAGTTTTGGAGCATCCTCTCTTCCCCATCTCTATGGGAGCTGTTGGAGTGCCAATCAGAGCAGTGATGGGTGGGAGCTCTGAGACTCCATCCGTGGAGGCAAGGATCACAGCAATCAGTTGGTTTTCCCAGGGGTGGGAATGGGTGAAACCCTGAGTGGCCATTGGCAGAAATAGTTTACAGGCAGGTCCCAGGTTCCAGACACCCCAAGGGAAACACTGCTACTAACTGATGATTCCTTAACCCAAAATAAACCACTCCATGGTTCAACAACTCTAGGGATGCATAGATATTTTTGGATGCCTTAATCCAAATTAAACCTCTCTACAATACAACCAACCCCCAGGGATATATCACTATTATCAGATGACTTATCCCAAACTAAACCACCCCTTGATATCACCACCCCAGGGATACATCACTTATTGCCTTACTTTCTGCTAAAGCCCAGAAGCCCTGACGTTTCAGCTGAATGATATAGGCAAACAAGTACTTTACCGCTTTTTCCCCAGAAATGACTGCATCTTGGAGGTAGCTCTATCTACAGTTTGAATCAGATCATTAAAATGTAGGGCAGACTCTTGAAGAGCTTGGAATGGATGATGCAGAAGTCGGTGAGTTACCCTTAAGCATACTAAATTATTATTATTGTTATTATTATTATTATTATCTGCATCTCATTCAGAGGAATAATTGATCAACGAGGACCTCATCCAACTTCAACCATCCCCTGCAAAAGATGCTAAAACAGATGAAGAAAATATAAACCACCAGCTAAAATTTGGGGACTCAAGAAGACTTGGTATTAATTTTCCAAAAAAAGATGAGATATAAAAAAAGTTTGACAAAGACCCCTAGGAAGAAGGGTGTTCACAGATGTGTAGAGGGGTTCAGAATGAGTTGGCTTACTACAAGATACTTTACAGAGATGAAGAGAAAATGGTGCTGACCACAAGTCAGCAGGACAAGCTACCACTTCTAGGCTGAAAACTCCTTTTGAGCAGGAATCATGTCTATCAACTCTATTGTCTTGTACTTTCCTAAGTACAGCATGACAGTGTAAAAAGCATGAGCCTGGGACCCAGAGGACCTGGGTTCTAACTCCAACTCCCCCACTTTTCTGCTGTGTGACCTTACAAAAGTCACTTAACTTCTGCGGCATACATTGGCCTTCATGGTGATCCTGCCCTACTTTGGTCTCAACAAGGTGGATACTGTTTGGGGTTTTTTGGTTGTTTTTTAATGGTATTTGTAAAGCACATACTATATGCCAAGCACTGTACTAGGCACTGGATAATTAATAATTATGGTCCTTATTAAGTGCTTACTGTGTGCCAATCATCTTGCTCACCTCCTACACTGTCAACCTGCTCACCTTCCAGTGCTGATCAGGAACCAAGTCGGGCAAGGCACCATCCAACAGCTCGGCCCACCTTAGGGTGGTCACTCTCTTTTCCATGCTGTGTGTTTTTGTCTGTGTGTGGTCATTCAGCTGCTTTTCCACAGACAAAGTCTTCTCGGTATTTTACACTATCTAACCCTTCCCGAACCCCTTCATCTATAAGTTGAGGAACCAGGAGGTACAGGGGCTATATGGAGGCTGAGAAAAGAATGTGAAAGCTTCTAATGAACATGGTCCCACAGGCAGGGTTCCATGGGACTCAGACAAATGCTTCTCAGCCCCATAATGCTCCAGGGAGACGATCACCACATCTGACACATGCCACTCGGCCTTGTTCCTTCTCCTCAAACCTGGAAGGGGCTGTCACTGTCACGGTAAAGGGTGAGGGGGTGGAGACCCTGCAAGAGAAAAGATGTGAGAAAGAAAACACAGAACAGTTTAAAAATGGTGGAGTAAACCTCCAGCAGTGGGAGATGGGCCCTTTTCTTGGAAACTGTTGGAGTCATGGTGGAGCATCGACTAATCTGTGAGTATAGGTGGGAGAAGAGTGGGCAAGGAAGGGAGGAATCACTTCCTGATGATGCAAACACTGGTCCCAGAATTGCTAGTGTCATCTCTTTTCCTTGCTGTAACGACTGCCTCTTTTCTAGGATGGAATGCTGGTCTGAGCCCTGTAAACTGCAGACCCAAGATGGCTCAAATTTTGGGGCCCAGCCCAGTCCAACACGGCCCTCTCTATGCCAGCCCAGTCCAGCCCAACCCGGCCCAAACCACCCTAGCCCATCCCAGTCCTGCCCACCCCCAACTAAAGCCCCAAGCAGACCAACCCCCAGGTGTTGCCGTGGTGACATACAGTTGCCATGCTTTCCTGGGCCCTTGGTTTAACTCAAGCTGGATCTCCTGCTGCTTTGTGATTAAGGCTCAGGGAAACAAGTATCCAATTCAGCAATGGGTTTGGGGAGATGGATAGTCTGATTCAAAGGGCTCTTTTTTACAAGGGTCATTTTATGTGAATAATGGGACAGTGTGGATGATGGTGAGAACCAGCATGGCCTAGAGGAAACAGCATGGGCCTGGAAGTTTGAGGAGCTGGGTCCTAATCCCAATTCTGCCACTTTGTGACTTTAGGCAAGTTATTTTTACTTCTTGGTGTCTCAGTTTCCTCATCTGCAAAATGGGGATTTGATATACTCTCTCTCCATACACTGTGAGCCCAATGGGGGACAGAGTTTGTGCCTAATCTGATTTATCTTGTATGTACCCCAGTGCTAGGTACGTAATAAGCATAATAACAAGTGCCACTATTATTATTATTATTTATTATGGCATGTGCTGAAACCCACTAGCACAGCTACAGAGAA
The DNA here is from genome assembly GCF_004115215.2 of Ornithorhynchus anatinus. Taxonomy (NCBI): domain Eukaryota; kingdom Metazoa; phylum Chordata; class Mammalia; order Monotremata; family Ornithorhynchidae; genus Ornithorhynchus; species Ornithorhynchus anatinus. Next base: position 41,992,581 of record NC_041740.1, read on the forward strand.
AAAGAGTTCCAAGAATAAAATTGGTCATTTTCTGGGCACCTGTGGCAAAATATTGAGTCTCACCTATCTTGTCAGCTGCTCCTGCTAATGAATTGAGAGGAAAATCAAATTGGAATCAAAGTCAGGAACCATGTTCCCAGGCTCCAAGAACTCAAAATGCAGCCAGATTGGCGCAGAGGGCAGTGACAAGTTCAGAGTGACCAGTTATCTTCATCTTAATAATAATGGCATTTGTTAAGTGTTTACTATGTGTTAAGCACTGTAGTAAATACAGGGACTGTACCGACCTGTTTACCTTGTTCAACTAAGGGGTTACACTCTGATAAGAAGGAGAATAGGTTTTGAATCTCCATTGTACAGATGAAGAAACTGAGGCACAGTGAAGTTAATTATGTGACTTGCCTAAGATTGTGAAGCAGATAAGTATCATAGCAAGATTAGAACCCAAGTCCTCAGACTCCCCAGACTGTGCTCTTTCCACTAGGCCATGCTGCTTCTATCCCAAGTGTCCTTGCTTCAAAGAGAAGCCATCCAGGACAAGGTGGTTTGTTAGGTCAGTTACAAGCAATGTAAGCTAACTGAATGGGAGACAGACTTGTGTCCAGCACTGAGTGTGGGAAGAATCCATCACTCTCATTCCCCTGGGGGAAAATAGCTTTATTTACTGCTTCTTTCAAGGTTAGGGGGACTGAAGCCATCTGGCCTGAACAGTCTAGTTCCTGGGGGTTTAGCTTAAATACCTAAGGACTGTGAACAAGAGGGAGAGCTGGAGAAGGGATGGACTGGGGAAGAGGGGTGGGGGGGTGGACTGGCCCCCAGGATGCAGAGAGGTATGGTCCACGGGAGATCGTGGTGCACCCAGGTCCTAACAGGTCTTCTCCCATCTATCCAACCCACCTGAAGAGAATGAGGGGAGAAACGGAGGCAAAAACCAAATTTTTAGCAATCACTCAAGACAGCTAGGGGCAGGTTTAGTCAGTGTCTTGGAGAAGTGGAGTGGAGAGGGAAGGTTGATGACCTTGTCCTCACCATGGTTCTTTATTCCTTCAGGCTGATTAAGAGGTTCAGCAACTGGACTCCCATGAGCCTGCAAGCAAACCAGTCCAGTGCCATTCAGGAGTCCCAACAGGCTGTCTGGTGAGAAGGAGCCCCCATGGGGTGTGGAGCCAGGAAAGTGGGGAGTTGTGTCTCCCAGTCTGGGGACCAGGGCAGATTTTATGACCAGACCCTGGGTCCCCTTTCTTTTTCTCTCCAGAAGAATATAGGACATTCAGGAGAGCAGAGCGTTTTATTTCATCCCAGAACTGCTACAGTAGCCAACTCCACACCATCAATGTCAAATAAAGGGACTATTTCCCCTCATGTTCTTCTAAAACCACCATCACTCAGCACTTCCTGAAACCACTGTGAGCAAGATTTCGGGGCCTGTGGTTAGGCCAGAAATCTGGTCGCAGACACTATTAGAAAGTCAATTAGCTGTGTCAGGGAAGGAAAGGAAGGAAGGACAGAAAGAAGAAACAGAGAGAGGATGCAAGAATCCTTGCAAATATGAGCTCATCTTCCCTCCCAAATCCTCTCCTCCATTTAACTTTCTCAAAGTTATCATCGCCACCATTTCTGAAGCCTTGGCATGAACCTCAACTCCTCCTTCTCTTTCAATCGCTCTATTGGTTCTGTTGCTAAATCCTGTCTGCTTTTCCTCCACAGCTCTTTCAGAATCCACTCCTTCCTCTCCATCCTAACAGCCACCACCCTGGTCCAGAAGCTTATCACATCCCATCTTGATGACTGCATCAGCCTCTTCATTCATCTCCCTGCCTCCAGTCTCTTCCCTTTCCAGTCAGTCCACATTTAATTCCGCTATCCCAAATAATTCCATAAAATATTGTTCAGTACACATTTTCCCATGTCTTAGAAACCTCCGATGGTTGCCCATTCCTCTCCACATCAAGCAGAAACTTCTGAGCATTGACTTTAAAGCACTCAATTGATTTTAAAGCTCTCTCTTCTCCCACTTCACCCCAGCTTGCACACTTCATTCTCCTTAGGTTAACCTATTCATTGTACCTTGCTCATATCTCTCTTACCATTGACCCTTTGCTCTTGACCTTCTCAGTGCCTGGAATTCCCTCTCCCTTCAAACCTTCCAGTTCATAGCTCTCCTCATCTTTAAAGCCCTTTTAAAATGATATCTTCTTTAGAAGGTCTTCCCCAGTTAATTGCTAGTCACCCTAGGTAACCCTTCAGCACCACCTATCCTACCCCTAACAATTGTGAACATACCTTAATGAACTACTAAGTAGCCCCTTTGTCTTCTTCATTTTGTATTTTTAGTGTCTGTCTTCCTCCACTAGATTGTAACCTTCTTGAAGACAGGGATTGTGCCCATTTCTATTGTACACTCTTGAGAGCATATAACGGTGAGTCCCATGTGGGACAGGAACTGTATCCAACCTGATTAATGTGTTTCTACCCCAGTACTTAGAACAATGCTTGACACATAATAAGAGCTTAATATGATAACAAAAATAATAACATAACTAGTGTACTCTCCTGATAGCATACTAAAATGCAGTAAGTGCTCAATAAATACTAGCAATTTATTGATGAATACTCTGAGTTTTAACCATCAACACCCATACTGTTCACTGCCTAAGGAATTTTTTCATTCTTCCTAACAAAAATACAGACGTTTCTCTGGGAAGAGTCAGGTTGGTAGAAGTCACAGAAACCTACTCTGATCTCTCACTGTAATACACGCAGAGGCAGGGCTCAGAAATCTCTCTCTCAGCTTGGTCAAGGCCACCTTCAACTCCCCATTCCAAGGTGTAGGTAATAGGCCTTGGGAATACAGTGGGTGAAGACAGTGTACAGCATGTCCAGAGCCTTGTCTATGTGTGGCTACTGAATGGCCTCAGGTAGACGGCCCCACACAGATGACCATGACTAGGCGATGTGGGCAGATAAAGTGAACCACACCTTTGTCATGCTACCTGGAGAGCCATTCTGCAAGATGATCAAGGTGACTGCATATGACAGACCAAGAGAAGAACGGAACTCAGGGAGAGATACCTGCTGTCTGTGACCATAGACAAATTGACCATTGAGATGTCCTCACAGGCCAGCTTAGTCAACATATAGTCACAGAAAGAATGGCCCACCTTACTGAGGTTCCAGAAGGGCTGGTTGGTGGTGAAGGTCCTGCTGGCTGGCAATGTGGATAAGCCCCAAGCTCTAGGAGATGATCTCCAGCAGGAACCAGGCCCAGTGGCTCATTAAACCCCACTGGCTGTACTGAGCCCAGGGTCCAGCCAAAATGGGCAGCCAATGGCCTAGTGGCATAATGATATGGTCTTGTCCTCATGTCTGGGTAGTCAGAAACACAGCAGGCACTATGGAGGTAGCTTTGGGAGACACATAGCTGCATCAAAATCCACAGGGAATGCTGGAGTTTTCCACTCTGGACAGCTGCAGAGCAGGCAAGAGGCCAAGGGGTGGGACTAGATGTTTCTCTTAGCTGGAAAGGCCATGAAGTCTCCAAAAATGGGCACAAGCAGCAGGTGAGTGAAAAGGAATTTTAACCAGGAAACTCAAAAGGTGGGCGAAGGGCAAAGACAAAGGAAAAAACAAGCTCTTGTGGGCAGTTATCCTCCTCCAGACTGCCCCACACCACATCCCACACCACACTCCTGTCTGTCTCCTCCTCATCCCCATTTCAGTCCTGCCCCTGTGGAAGGGGAGGCAGCAGTTTGGGCAGCCAATGGTGTCTGAAAGGCCCAATTCAGGAGCCCATGTTAATAATAATAATAATAATAATGTTGGTATTTGTTAACTGCTTACTATGTGCCCAGCACTGTTCTAAGCACTGGGGTAGGTAGAAGGTAATCAGGCTGTCCCACGTAGGGCTCACAGTCTTCATTCCCAATTTACAGATGAGGTAACTGAGGCACAGAGAAGTGAAGTGACTTGCCCAACTTCACACAGCTGACTAGCTGCGGAGTCAGGATAAGAACCCATGACCTCTGACTTCGAAGCCCAGGCTCTTTCCACTGAGCCATGCTGCTTGGCAGCCAAGGTATGGGGCTGGGTTGGGAGCTCCAGCCTGGGTGTATGCACACTGAAAAGTGCACAAGAAATTCTCTGAAAAACACACTCATGAATACGCTTTTGCTTTTGACTGCCTCATCTTGGAATCGCAGAACATTCTTCAACACTGCCACCCCCGACAAGGCAGAAGCAACACCAGCAAGAGGTCTCTCTCTCCCCTAAGGCAGGGCCCCTCCCCACTAGACCCAAACTGTCCTTCCGGTGGCTCCCCAAGTGACCCGTTTATCGTTGTACTATACTCTCTCAAGTGATTAGTACAGTGCTCTGCACGGAGTTAGCGCTCCATAAATACGATTGAGTGAATGAATGAATAAATAGAGTCTTGGCCGAGGAAGCCCCTTTGGCATAAGAGGGTCAGCAGACTGGGAATTGGCAGCCATTGCTGATGGGTCAGAGAGAGTGCGGGCTACTTCACTTCCTTCCTCAGAGTCATGAAACGCTTTGCAGTCACAGCCTGAAAACCCTCCCCTCCCAACACTCTGAGTGGGTGGGCAGTGAGCCTAAACCCTACAAAGGAAAGGTCTTCCTCCCCAGAGACCCCTGGGAACCCTTTGAGCTGAGATGGTGAGAACTCAGCTTCTTCAGAGCCGCCTTCATGTCCTTGTTCCTTAGCGTGTAGATGATGGGATTCAGGATGGGGGTGGCCACGGTGTAGAACACGGCCAGCACCTTGTCCACAGGGTAGGTGGTGAAGGGCCATAGGTAGATGAAGACACACGGGCCGAAGAACAGGATCACCACGGTGATGTGAGCAGAGAGGGTAGCACGGGCCTTGGCCATGCTGGTGGAAGACTGCCGCCGCCAGACGGTGGCCAGGATGACCGTATAGGAGGCCAGCAGGAGGACAAAGCAACTGGTGGAAATTAGGCCGGCGTCAGCAATGATGAAGAGCCCCAGCACATAGGTGTCCACGCAGGCCAGCTGGGTCACCCGGGGGAGATCGCAGAAGAAGCTGTCCACCACGTTGGGTCCGCAGAAAGGCAAGTTGACGGTGAAGGCCAGCTGGCTGGAGGAATGTATGAAGCCGATGACCCACGAGGTCACCGACAGCCCGACGCACTTCCGCCAACTCATGATGGCCATGTAGTGGAGGGGCTGACAGATGGCCACATAGCGGTCATAAGCCATGGCCACGAGGAAGACCTGCTCGCTGCCAGTGAAGAGGTGGACGAAGAAGATCTGGGTGATGCACCCATTGTACGAGATGGTCTTGGGCTCTGAGAGGAAGTCGACGATCATCTTGGGGGTGGCGAAGGAGGCTTGGCACACGTCGATGAAGGAGAGGTTGGCCAGCAGGAAGTACATGGGCGAGTGCAGGTGTGGGTCGGAGGCCACGGCAAGGATGACAAGGAGGTTGCCCAGCACGATGGCCAAGTAGAACGCAGAGAAGATCACAAAGAAGGTCAGCTGCAGCTCATGGGAACTGGTGAGTCCCAGCAGCACAAACTCGGTCACCAAAGATGTGTTCGTTCCGTCCATCACTGGCGTTGCCATTTGTCCTGAGATTGCCCCAAAGAGAAGAGAGGGTCAGACAGGGGCCCTGGGGGTAGTTTCCCGGTGAACTCACAATGGCAAGTGAGTTCAAAGCCTTATATTGAAGGCACGTCTCCTCCAAGAGGCCTTCCCTGACTAAGCCCTCCTTTCCTCTTCTCCCACTCCCTTCTGTGCTGCCCTTGCACTGGGATTTGTTCCCTCTATTCATCCTTTCCTCAGCTCCACAACATTTATTTATTCATTCATTCACTCGTATTTACTGAGCGCATACTGTGTGCAAAGCACTGTACTAAGAGCCTGGAAGAGAACAATACAACAACAGGCAGAGATATTTCCGGCCCAAAATGAGCTCAAGTACATATCCGTAATTTATTTTTTTATACCAATGTCTTTCTTCCCCTCTAGACTGTACACTCCTTGCAGGCAGGGAACGTCTCTACCAACTCTGTTATATTGTACTCTCCCAAGTGCTTAGTACAATAATCTGCACAGAGTAAGACCTCAATAAATATGATCGATTGATTGATGAGTCTTCCTGTCCACAGATTCGAATTTCCTGAGCTCAGTCACCAGCCCCCGCCCTTTTTTCTCCTCCTAACTCTCCAAGAAGTGCCATCTACCCACCTATCCCTACTTAACTCCTGCCTCTCTTACCTCTGCCATCTCCCTGGGGGTCAGCCCAAGAAATGACCCTCTTCCCTAATACCCCAGAGCAACTTAACCAGGACCTCCTGATTACCCTCCCCTTCCCCTTGAAACCTCCTGGACCATGAGACCAGAACCAGGCCAATCTACGGCTACCTTGATCTGATCTGGAGAGAGCCAATGACTTGCGTGTACCGCCCGGTGAACTGATGTAATCTCTGCCATCCTGGCTGGCTTCTCCATAGCCCTCCCCTCCTCCAGTGCCCTCTCCTCACCCAAAGCCTCAGCTATGGGGAAATTAATGTTCTTTCCCAAATCCTAGGAAAGCACCTGCTGGGGCCAACAGTTTGCCATTCTATCCTGATACACGGTTATAATCAGTCCTTGATTTGACCTTTTTTAACCAGTCGAATTCCTGTTACTCCTTGCTACAGCCGCCTTCTTCTTCTTATTTCTTCAATTTGTATCTCATTTCTGCCTGTGACCCTACTCTGTTTACAATCCCTCCCACCTACCCCACCCGCCCTGCTGCCCCTCCTTCTCGGCCACGGTTGTCCTCTTTACCTCGGTCTCCCCGCCGCCCCGTACCCAGCCCTGACCAGACCCTGGCGCACGGCATAAGAGCCGCTCCTACGGTTTCCCTGTCCATTCCGACGCTGCTGCCCTTAGCCCCAGAACTTGCTCCCGGCCCGCCGGAACTCGGACAGTGGGCAGGTAAGAAAAGGGCAGCAGGGGAAACCCTGCTTCAAGAGTCTTTCCCTCCCCCGCTGTTTCTTAGACCCGCCGTGTCCGGACCCGGGGTCTGACCCAGGAGATGTCGCCGGAATGTTACCCCACCAACCCCCCGCATTCATTCATTCCTTCATTCAATCGTATTTATTGAGCGTTTACTGTGTTCAGAGCATTGTACTAAGCGCTTGGAAAGCACAATACAGCAATAAAGAGACAATGCCTGCCCATAACGGGTTTACAGTCTGGGGGGGGGGACCCCAAATCAGTTTCAGCGCCGCGCGCGCATACACACACACACACACACACACACAATCTTTAGTGACCCAAAAAGCGCTTTCTCCTCCCGGACAATGGAGATACTCTTCCATGCTGGACAGACCAGGTCTGCCCTCTCGCTAAACAGCACCCGGAACGGGGCGGAAGAGGTTACCCTTCGGATGGCCTGAGTTCCCCCCATCTCCAACAGGGCCTGAAGCCAGAGTCACTGTATCCGCCTCCCTCCTTCCCCAGCCTTCCAGCCCCTTTCCTCCCTCCCGTAGTGCTAACCAGCCCCCTCTCCCATCTCCTGCCCCATCCCGGGCGCCTTCCAGCCCTGCGGTGCTAGCCCCCCACCGCCTTCCCGCTCCCAGTGAGACCCTGAGCTCCAGGCATCGCGGACGGGCAAAGACCGTCCGCTGAAACAGGCAATTAATTACTGTCCAGGCCTGTGGCCGGAGTCCCTGCAGTCCGGCCCCGCCCTCGGTCCGTGCTCGGTCCGATCTCCCACCCTAATTCCTCCAGGAGCTGAAGCCGGCTGAGCGCTGGGGAGACGAGCTGGCAGTAACCCCGCTGTGGCCACTAGAAACAACACGGAGCCGGTGAGCCACCTGGATTTTTCGTCTACACCATCTTTTCCAAGATGTGTTTTCTGGACAGAAGCTGTTGGGTGGTGATCAGAAAAAATAAGACCGAGAGGAACGACAAAACGTTTTGCTAGACTTCAATAATAAAATTCAATAATTGCCTCTTCAAAATTGTTTGGTTTATTAGACCAGAAAGGGCCAGTTCATGGGTGACTGCCAGCCCCTACCTCCGGACGCACTCGCACCTGTAGTTTGGCAGTCAGGGCTGTCCTCTTCCAGGGTCGAAGCCACACACATTCACCCTCAAGTACACGTATCTTTTTCATCTGAAAAATCCATGTCTTCCTTATCCCTCCTCTGTTGGTTTTTCTCTGATTTCAGGTCTCTGAATAATCTTCTTCCTCCAGAACTTCCCCCCTACGCTCAGCCATCGGCCACTGGCTCCATCCTCCTCCTTCCTGGGCACCAACACTAATAGCTGCTGTTAAAAATTAGAATAGTGTTCGTGCCCACATTTTCACGAGTTAATTGATAAAACTCTGCCCCTCCATGAGCTCTGCCCACTCTTGTCTCTCGGCTGGTGCCTCTCTTCCCCCACCTTTCCCAGGGCTTACTACAACTTCTCTGTACTCGGACTCTCGTGCCCCCCAAAATTCGCCTTTTGGAGTCCCCAGCTCCGCTGGTTTCTTGCCTTCTCCTTCACTCTCTAGGTCTCCGTCCCCACCCCTCCTTTACCGGATCCCCTTTCTCCCCCACCTACTTCCGAAGCCCAATGAGGAGGGAGGAGTCGTCAGGCTCGTCCGGCCAAGTCAGGACCCCCGGGACTCCCCATCAGCTTCAGGGCAGGACGGGCCTTAGACGAGTTATATCAACTTCTTCCCACAGCCCCTGATTCCACTGGGCCTTAGTGAGCGAGCCACATCCTGGATCCCACAGGGGTCGACCTGGAGTCTCCGTGCCAGAGGAGTAATTACAGGAGTTCTGTTTCTCTGCCACCGGGGAGAGAGTTCACGTCTCCTGGGTGACTCGGGGAACGGTGAGAAGGCCCAAGGCCACGATCCCTTGCTGATGGCAATGACCCACCTTCTTGGCTCTGAGCCAAGCCTCTGCCGCGAGAGGCCAGAAGATGGCACGTCTGTAGAATCTTCATCTGAGACACCTTTGCTCTTGGGGACCACTGGGCCAGGAACCCAAACCCTACCAGGACTGGGGCTCACTGGAAGAGCTAATTGGCTCTGGGTGGACCTGTGGTCCTACTCATCTGAAGCGGGCAGGGCCATTCCCAAAGGGAATGGCAAGCAGCTCCGTATCCACATGTGCCAGCTCACAGATGCACAGTCGGGTGGAACCTCTTTAGTCTGTGCCAGGGATATCAAGCAGCAGGAACCTGTTCTCATTACCTGTCCCGTGGAAGTGTGGGTGTAAGGGGTGGGGGGACAAGAATAGTCTACAAAGTCAGACAGGGAGGGAGAAGAGGGGGACGGAGAATAGTGGAAACAGCAACAATCTTTCAGATGAGGAGGATGACGACAACAGTGTTGACCACAATCTTCGCATTCGTCACTTAGCACGGCACTCGACCTTCTGCTTTTGTCTTCTTTCCCTTCTTTCAGGCTGGCCCCTTGTCCATGGAGTGATTGAAGCACGAATTTCTTAGCCTCTGTCTTTCCTCAGCACCTCCCACTCGACCCAGCCAAGGGTAGGGTTGTATATGCACTGTGAGCATGTCACACCTCTCAGACACCCGCAACACCCCTTTATGCAACATCACACCGTCAGTCCTGTCACTTTTGAAGACGAAGCGTTGATTCTCTATATTGAAGAACCCAAGACCACCATCACCATTGTACTCAGTCAGATCTCTAGTCCTCCCAGCTCAGGGTTCTGGGTACTGATGGCTCTGGGCCCGGGAAGGTGAGGGTCTCCGTGCTGATGGGGCCATACATTTTGACGTTCCATCAATAACTCCAATTCATAACATAACAAATTAACATAACTTGTTCCCATTGTCTTGAACCCAGAGAGTGAGCACAAACTCCAGGTCCAACAAACAGTTGGATTTGGGGTGGGCAGGCTTCCAGGGGTCCTAATTGATCTGCAGCCTCTTGCCCACATCGCAGTCTGCCCTGCATTTGACCAGACATGTGTTTTTCTTTGGGCTACATTTCAACCAGTTATCATGGTCAGGAGGGGTCAAACTCAATGAAATCACTGAAGGCCTTCCCTGAGATTCATCTCCCCACTTTAGTACTCCAACTGCCACTTCAGCACTTCCTTGTCACCTGACACTTTAGTATTCATCCTCATCCCACTACCCCAAATCACTTCTGTGCAAATCTTTACACTCTTATTACTTCTTAGCTGCAGTTTATTTCTGCACTTATCTCTTGCTCTAGACAGTAAGCCCCTTAAAGGCAGGGTTTGCGTCTACAATCGTGATCTCCCGAGTGTATAAAACAATGCTCTGCACATAGAAGGCTTTCAGGAAATATTATTAATCGACTGATCCCTCAGCATTGACAGATTTTGGAGAATTAGATTAGGGCCACACTACTGAACACAATCATTTCCATCCAGTACACTTTGGGCAAAATTATCCAGATACTTCAAGTGCACCCTGGCTTTCATCTGGAAGCATGTGGCTTATGGAGAACCAAGTCTGCTGGGGCTGACAGGCCCAGGAAATGGGCAAGCCCAGAAAGCTGACTGTGTCTGACCTGATGATCCTGTGCCTAACCAGGCTCTTAGTAAAGTGCTTGACACAAAATAAGTGCTTAACAAACATCACCATTATTATTATTATACCAGATCCAGCCTACGTTACTGGCAGCTTCCCCCTGTCTCCTGCTCCTGAACCATATGGCAACAGCAAATAGAAATGTTTCCAGCCGAAGACGTTGCAAGGTTCTTGGCGGGAGGTGGTGATAGGGGAGGAGGGGGAAATTTGACCCTCATTAAGAGACGCTCCTCATGACCTGTGAGGTCTCAGCTACTATCCTACTCCATTGGCATCGGGTCCTCAGGTGTCTCAGAGCTGCCTTCATGTCCTTGTTCCTTAGCGTGTAGATGATGGGATTCAGGATGGGGTTGGCCACAGTGTAGAACACAGCCAGCACCTTGTCCACAGGGTAGGTAGTGAAGGGCCACATGTAGATGAAGACACATGGCCCGAAGAACAGGATCACCACAGTGATGTGGGCGGTCAGAGTCGAGAGGGCCTTGGCCATTGCAGCCGACGACTTGAGCCAGAGAGTGGACAGGATGACCGCATATGAGGTGAGCAAGAAGAGGAAGCTGGTCAGAGAGAGAAGCCCGCTATTGGCCATGATCAAGAGTTCCGTGACATAGGTATCCACTCAGGCCAACTGGGTCACCCGAGGGAGGTCACAGAAAAAGCTGTCCACCACATTGGGGCCACAGAAGGGCAGATGGACGGTGAAGGACAATTGGCTCAGGGTGTGCACGAAACCAGCCGCCCAAGAAGTCAGCACCAGGATGGTGCAGAATCGTCGGCTCATGATGGTCACATAGCGCAGGGGCCGGCAGATGGCCACGTAGCGGTCATAGGCCATGGCCACCAGCAGCACCATCTCCCCACCAGTGAAAAGGTGGATGAAGAAGATCTGAGTGATGCACCCATTATATGAGATGGTCTTGTGCTCCGAGAGGAAGTCGGCGATCATCTTGGGAGTGGCGAAGGAGGCCTGGCACAGGTCGAAGACCGAGAGATTGGCAAGCAGAAAGTACATAGGTGAATGCAGGCGGAGGTCGGTGGTCACGGCCAGGATGACAAGGAGGTTGCCCAGCACGATGGCCACATAGAGCGTGAAGAAGACCATGAAGAAGCCCAGCTGCAGTTCATGGGAGTCGGCAAGTCCCAGCAGGACGAACTCGGACACAGCGGAACGGTTGTCCCCCACCATTGGCTTAGTCTTCAGCCTCCTCGGACCTGCCCTGAAAGGGTGACAAAGCAGAAGGAATGGGGAATCGGCCGTTAAGAAGGGAGCAGTGTCGGAGAACCTGACTCCAATAATACAGGCTGATTAGCCCACAGTGAGTCAGTCAATTAGTCAGGAAAACCCAAGGCTTTTAGCCCTCCTTTGAAGGGGGGCCAGAAACTTAATCATCTTGAACTGCTTGCTCCTAGTGCCCAAATGTGCTGGGCCCCTCCTACAATACCTCACCCTGCCCCCAGATGTGAGCAGCCCATTACCCAGAGTCAGGGTCTTAAATCCCTACATGGTGGGGGGGAAAAAACAATTCCTGGGACCCAGTGGGAGTGAAGAAACACCCTCCCTGCTCCCAATCTAAGCAGGTCTCTTTATAGCAATCCCAGTCAAGAGGCGGATTGGCAACGTGGAAAGCACTGACTCCATCAAAACTTCTAGGCCAATTGGGCCCAGGTTACTGATTTTTTAAATAGGATTTATTATACACTTACTATATGCCAGGCACTGCCCTGGGGTAGATGCAAGCTAATCAGGTTGGACACAAACCATGCCCCACTTGGAGCTCCCAGTCTTAATCCCCACTTTACAGATGAGATAACTGAGGCACAAAGAAGTAAGTGACTTACCCAAAGTCACACAGCAGACAAATGGAGGAGCCAAGATTAGAACCCAGGTGCTTCTGACTCCCAGGCTCACACTCCATCCAATAGACCACGCTGTTTCTCAGTGTGGATTGACTTTCACCCAATCCCACAATAAACCAGGTTGCTAAAACCCTTTCAAGTTTGGCTGAAAATGAATCCTGATGCAAGGCAGAAAGCCGTCTCCCGGAATTCCAAGCAGCTGGGGGCAAAATGCATTCTCTCCTTCTCGAACGTGATGAAACAGCCTGTAAGCACACAAATTCCAAAGGTCCTGATTAATTTCCCAGCACTCTGAGTCAGATCATCTCTTCAGCCAACTCCAGCACTTATGAACTTATTTATATCCCCCTCAGTGCTCATGTATGTATACACATGCACTCTATTATAGTTACTTTGACCACACTGGTGGTAAATATGCTTATGTTTGTCTCTCCTGTTAGAGTGTAAATTCCTTGTGGGGAGGGAATGTGTCATTTTGGTATTCTGTAGGGGGCTTCACAAAAAGCGCTCAAAAATACCATTGATTGATTGTTCATTCCTAAGTATCTAAGGACCTAATCACATCAAGGGGATGCTCAATAAATGCTGTTGTTTCTACTACTGCCCAAGGCAAGCACAGATCAATACTAAAATTTCACCGTTAACCAGAGAAGACCCCAAGGGCAAGAAGACTTTGCAAACTGAAGAGACTAAATCAGCTGGATGACTCAGGAGTACTTACTGAGTATCAAACACTGTGCTAGGCACTTGGGAGAGTATAACAGCCATCTCTAAACCTCACATTTACTTTTACCCTCCTAAGCACTAGTGTATCTATGTGTAATCAATTACATAACCAATATTTGTGGTTATTCTATTAGAAAATACTTATGTCTGTCTCAACTTGCATTTCTGCTATATTTTCCCAAAGTTGAGTGCAGTGAATTGCACCCAGCACGTTCTCAATAAATGTCATTTACTTCTAATACTCCAGCAGAAGCAAGAACACAGTTCCCTTCCAAAGACTCCCGGGAGTGCTACCCTTTTCCTTTCTCTCACCATGACTCAAAGCCCCACCTCAGAGAAGGTGTTGGTCAGTGGTCTGTTGTCTATTGGTCTAGGAAGGAGTTCTGACCGGTCACACACACATCACCTACTCCCACTTTTGTGGCCAATGGATGGCCTGATGTCTTTAATAACGACAATAGTAATTTGGTGCTTACTATGAGCCAAAACATGATGCCAAAAGCTGGGGTTGATACATGACAATCAGACTGGACGTATCCCCTGCCCCATTCGGGGCTCATAGCTCAAGGGGTAGGAAGAATGGATATACCATTTTTGCAGATGAGAAGATGGAGGTCCAGAGACATTGACTTGCCCGAGGTTACCCACTCTTCTCAATTTACAGCCCCTCTCTTGGGGTGCTCATCCACCCCCACGGCTCATAGTTTCTAATCTCTATGCAGTTGATTCCCAAGTCCCAGCCAGGGGAACTAACTGGGAAAACTTGGGCGCAGTCTGGAACTGGGAGTCAAGAGACCTGGAAGTCAGGTTTTAGTCTCCGTTCTGCCACTTGCCTATTGTGTGACCTCGGACAAGTCACGTCTCTGTGCCTCAGTTTTCTTGTCCACAAATGGGGATAAAATACCTGCCCTTCTTCTCTCTAAGACAGTGAACCCAATAGGGGGCAAGGAATGTGAACAATCTGATTATAACTCCCCCAACGTTTTTAGCACAGGGCAAGTGTTTAATAATATCACCATCATCAAAACAGAGGATGAGACTGTTCTCGAACCACCCGCCGGAGGATCAGTTCAGCCCAGCCCAAACCCGGCCTTTTTTCAATTATCCCGAGTGGAAGGAAGCATATCGACCGGTGCTGCCAGGCAAGGAGGGAGGGATGGATGGTCAGACAGACCGGGCACTCACCCCTACTCCCACCCCCGCCCCGAGGACCGAGAGGAGAAGGGAGGAAGAAATGTTGGAGCTGATGGATCCAGACCCTGTCAAGGGGCTTGAAGCAGCCGCGAACCCCTCGGAGGAGCCAAGTCCTCTTGACAGTTTCTCCTGACAGTTTCCTCCCTGGGTGGGTGCGGCTGGGAGGGAGGGACTCCTAGTCCCCCGACCCCCGAGGCCGGGCAGCCCAGGCGGCAGGCGGGGAGGAAGATACAGTCGAGGATGAGGAGCAGGGGGACAGGGAAGGCAGGGAAGGGTGGGCAGCTGGGAAACCCAACCTGGACGGCGGTGTGTCCTGGAGAAGATCTGGCCCATCGCCTCCGTCTCTGCCTCAGGTCGTCAGAACTGGCGGCTCAGATGTGCGGGACCGAAGCACCGGCGCGCTGCTGGCAGCTCGGGCTTTTTCCTACCTTGTCAGGGGAGTGTGAGGCCTCCAGAGGGAGGTTCAGCCCGCCCCGCCCCGCGGGTCAGGAGGGTCCCTCTTGGACACCCCCACCCCCCACCCCGGGCTTGGCCCTCCCTGCCAACGAACCTCAGTTTGGGCCTAGCAGCGTATGGGCGGCCGTGGCCCAAGCCTGCTGGCCGCCGGCATTAAGACTGGGAGAAGGGGAGCTAGAAGAAGTTCTCCCTTCAGGGGTTACCTGGAAAGCAGCCCCCAGACTCATTCCAGAGCCCCTAGAACAAGCTTTGTGCCAGGCACTGTACTAAATGCTCAGGCACTATACTAAGAGCTGGGGTGGACTCAAGCAAATCGAGTTAGTTACAGTCTCTGCCACCTGGGGCTCACAGTCTTAATCCCCATTTTACTAATGAGGTAACTGATCTGATGGCTGAAAAGGGGTCAGCATTACCACCAGCACCCTGGAACTCTCCTTTCAGGAGTTATTTACCACAGCAAACTGGACGTGCAATGGCCACTGTGCCGGGGGAGACGGCGGGGGTGGAAGGAGGAGGAGGTAAAGGAGGAGGAGGACAGACTTCTGGCGCCTGGTGGTTGGGAATGGTGAGACCCCACCTGGGGCGAGGAGGTTGTAGTGGCCTGTAGAAGCAGGTGGAGGGCACGGACTGGGGCCGGGAGTGAAGGGAACTGGCTTCTCTTCCGGCTCCTGCACCGACTGATTGATCGTTTTGGGGAGGGGAGAGGAGGGAGGGTAAACTGTCGACAGAGCTGACGGGCTCCAGGCTTACCGAAGGCGACACCGTTAGCTCCAGATCCGTGCGGTTTCACCGCTGGTTCAGATCCCGAGATGCTCATAGCCCCTGGGGCCTCTTCCCTTTTTTCTGACTTTCCCTTCCCGTCTCATGTCTCGCCGCTTCTCCTTTCCTTTCCCATCGGGTGTCCTTCCTGGACTTCCCTTCTGAACTCCCTGACTCAGTCTGGCCCACACACGAGCTCATAGACACTCACAGGCTCGGCCACACTTGTGGCCTCTCCCAAACACACAACCCCCGGACCTGCCCATGCTCAACCCACCCTCTGGCTCTGCTCCACTGACTATGCTGGATCAGGTCTTCCCCCACCCCTGGGCCATTTCCGGAACCTAAGCGAGGTGCAGGAAACAGTTTGGTGGCACAGATGCAGGCCAGGATTATTAATCAATCACTGGAATTTATTGAGTACTTACTGTGGGCAATGCATTGTACTAAACGCTTGGGAGAATCAGCTTTGAAACTGTCCGTTTTTTTTTTTTTCCCAAGGCCTTCTGGCAACAGTGGACCAGGACTGGGGGTTAGAAGACCTGGTTCTAATCCTACCTTTGCCAATTTCCTGATGTGTGAGATGAAGCTAGTCACTGAATTTATCTGTGCTTCAGCTTCCTCATTTATAAAACGGGGTTTTGATGCCTGTTCTCCCTTCTACTTAGATTGTGAGCCCCCAGTGGGACAGGGGACTGTGTCCAGCTTAATTTGTACCTACTCCAGCGCTTAGACCAGTGCTTGACAAGCATCTAAACACTTGATAAATACAATAATCATGGTAATAATAGCCTCACAATAATAATAATTGTGGTATTTATTAAGTGCTTACTATGTGCCAGGCACTGTTCAAAGCGCTGGAGAAAATACAAGGTAATCAGGTTGCCCCATGTGGGGCTCAGTCTTAATCCCCATTTTACAGATGAGGTAACTGAGGCACAGATAAGTAAGTGGCTTGCCCAAGGTCACACAGCAGACAGGTGGAGGAGCTGGGATTAGAACGCTCGTCCTCTGACTCCCAAACCTGTGACCACCATCTTCTCCCTACTTAACAAGTTAGGAAATAGAGGCCCAGAGAGACTAAGTGATTTGCCTGAGGTCACAGAGCAGGCCAGGGGCACAGTTGGATCTCAAACCTCAAGGCTCGATCAGATATGGAGCATCTTCCCTGTCAGATTTCTGCGCCACAGTGGCCCAGGGTGGAAGAGACCCACTTTTGTGTCCCAGGAAGTCCCATCACTTCCTGGAATCTTGGTCCTTTGATCCACGAGAAGCGCTTTCTGAGCCCCATGTGGGACAGGGACTGTGTCCAACCTAATTAGTTAATATACCCCAGAGCCTAGAACAGTGCTTGACATATAGTAAGCGCTTAACAAATACCACCACCGTCATCATCATCAAACCCCTGACCCTCACCCCGGGTCTCTCCCAGGAAGCACCAGGAGTACCAGCCCTCCGCTGCAGACACGGTGGGGAGGAGCCCTGATGGGAATGATAATAATTATCTCTTCTCATTGACCACGTCCCTATCCCTGCGCTTCTCCCAAGGGTCTGGAGAGCTTCTGAAGCCAGCTCCACTGGACAAGACCGGTCAGCTGGGGTCCCGCAGAGGAATAGGGTCATTTAGGATGCCAGAAAGGGCTGGCTGCCGGCAGGAGGACCTAAGTTCTGTGCGGCAGGAAGGGGTGGCAGAATCGCTCTGAGCGAACTCCCTCCTGGTTGTATCGCATTGCAGCCTGGCCGGCCGCGGCCTGCCGGAAATACCCCCAGGAACCCCAGTGGGATGGGAGTGGGGGACACTCCTTATGGGGGAGGGAGAGACAGGGAGGGAAGCTGGGAGAGCCCCTAGTGAGGCTGGGACTGTCCTAGAGAGATAAGAGGGAGGGGCTGACAGGGACAGGTTCGGGGATGTGTTTATGGCGCTTCTGCTTCCACCACCCCGAACTCGGCCACCGGTGTGGGCAGCCAGGACCCTCCTGGGCCCTCCCGGACACCCTCCGATCCGCAGAGCCCCAAGTTCCGCGGCCTTGCTTGGGATAACCGGAGGGCGTGTGACTTCTCTGAGACCGGCAGCCTGAGGCCCGCGGGACTCGGGGGGAGCGGATAGCTCAGCTGGGGATGGAGAGCTCGGGTGGAAACGGAGAGCTCGCGTGGGAATGAAGAGCTCAGCGGGAGGGCTCACCGCCTCCAGAAGGCCTTCCCAGACTGAGCCCCCCTTTCCCTCTGCTCCCCCACCCTCTGCTCTTCCCCTTTCCCTTCCCCTCAGCACTGTGCTCATTTGTATACATTATTTATTACCCTATTTATTTTGTTAATGAGGTGTGTACCTCCTTGACTCTATTTGTCTTGATGATGTTGTCTTGTTTGTTCATTCAATAGTATTTATTGAGCGCTTACTAGGTGCAGAGCACTGTACTAAGCGCTTGGAATGAACAAGTCGGCAACAGATAGAGACAGTCCCTGCCGTTTGACGGGCTTACGGTCTAATCGGGGGAGACGGACAGACAAGAACGATGGCAATAAATAGAGTCGAGGGGAAGAACATCTCGTAAAAAACAATGGCAACTAAATAGAATCAAGGCGATGTACATTTCATTAACAAAATAAATAGGGTAATGAAAATATTGTTTGGTTCTGCTTTGCTTTGCTTTGCTGTCTCCTTCGTTTAGACTGTGAGCCCGTGACTGGGCAGGGATTGTCTCTATCTGTTGCCGAATTGTCCATTCCAAGCGCTTAGTACAGTGCTCTGCACAGTGTAAGCGCTCAATAAATACTATGGAATGAATGAGGGGAGAACTCGGGGGGAGCGTGCTGCGCCTCCTGCCGGAGCTCGGAGAAAGGAGGCCCAGGCCGCCTCCAGTCAGAAGAGCCCCTCTCCTCTCCCCCGGCCCGAGCGGGGAAGTTGGTCAGTCCCCCCGGCAGCCCGGGACAGGGCGTGGAGGGGCCCGAGGGCGGTCCTTTGGGGTGCTTCAGGAGGACTGATCCCTTCCAGGCGAGCGTCAGTGGAGACGACGCCAATGCTTCGCGCTCGGCAGCCGGGTTTGGGGTGTGGGAAGGGGGAGGGACTCTTCCCATCTCTCTTTAACGAGGTTTCCAACCTAATGACGGACTGGGCGGGGACCCCTCCCGCCCTTCGACCCCACCCTCCGCCCCAGAAAGCTTCGATCCCGTCCCCAGCCGCAGCAGCGACCCCCGGGACGGCGGGGAGGGGACGGGGGACGACCCAGCCGGGGCTCCGTCTGCGGATCGAGTCCCGGGCGGGTCACTCTCCCGGCCGCCGGCGGCGGCAGGAGGCAGCGAGCGTCCGCCCCAGCCTTTGGGTGGCCGCCTTCACCTCGGCGTTCCGCAGCGTGTAGACGAGCGGGTTCAGGCCCGGGGTGACTACGGTATAGAAGACGGAGATCACCTTGTCGACCGGGAAGCTGCGGAAGGGCCGCAGGTAGATGAAAACGCACGGCCCGAAGATCAGGCTGACCACGGTCAGGTGCGAGGCGCAGGTGGCCAGGCCCCGTCCGTGGCGCAGGCGCGACCTCAGCGTGGCCAGGATCACGGTGTAGGAGGCGAGCAGGACGACGAAGCAGGCGAGGGACAGCAGGCCGCTGTTGGCCACCATGAGCGCCTCCACGACGGCGGTGTCGGCGCAGGCCAGCTTGGTGAGCTGGGGGACGTCGCAGTAGAAGTTGTCCAGCCGGTTGGGGCCGCAGAACGGGAGCCGCAGGACGAGGGCGGCCTGCGTGGCCGAGTGCACGAAGCCCCCGGCCCAGCAGGCGGTCACCAGGCGGCGGCGCAGGCGCCCGTCCATGACGGCCAGGTAGCGCAGTGGCCGGCAAATGGCCACGTAGCGGTCGAAGGCCATGGCCGTGAGCAGGAGCATCTCGCTGGCCCCCAGCAGGTGCAGGGCGCACACCTGGGCCAGGCAGGCCGGGAAGGAGATGGTGTTCCGGCCCCGCAGGAGGTCTTCCAGGACCTTGGGCACGGTGACGCAGCCTAGGCCCAGGTCCAGGAAGGCCAGGTGGGCCAGAAACAAGTACATGGGCGCTTGCAGGAGGCGCCGGTCAGCGCGCACGGACACCACAATCAGGAGGTTCCCCAGCACGATGGCCGCGAAGGCCGCCGAGAAGAGGCAGGAGAGAAGCAGCCGCGGCGCCCGGGAAGAGGGCAGTCCCAGGAGGACAAACTCCGTCACGGCAGAGTTGTTCGCGCTCTTCTCGGCCCTGAGGGACCTGCACACGGGAGGGTCCGGCTCAGGCAGGGGGTACTGAGGGCAGACCCCCGACCCCGCCGGCGGAAGTTTAACCGGGAGGGAAGGAGTCGCCGATGCGGGCGGGGACCCGAGCGTCAGGCCCCTTGTTTCTCTGCCTGGGAAAGGGCAGAGCCGGCAGAGGGACAGAAGGCGAGAGGCCGGCTCGGGGAGAGCAGGAGAGGGTCGGGCTTGATTCCAGGGATCCTGTTTCCCGAGGATCAGGGTGTCGGGTCCCTGGGATTGGGAAGGGGAATGAGTCGGGCGGCGGGGGCTGGGGGGGGAGCCCACCAAGGCCAGCAGGGCCACCGTGAGCAGGACAGGTCAGCCCCGAGGAGTCCGTTCAGACAGAACCCCAGCCATGGCCTTCCGGGTACTCTCTGGGGTGGGTAGGACGGGGTTTGGTGGAGTTGGGGTGAGGGCTACCTGTCTGACGGCCCGTGACAGGCGCTGGGTGTCATCGGGGCCACGTTGGCTTCAGGCAGCTCAGCCGGCCCAGGTGCTCTGTCCAGAGGCAGGACAGACTGTCAGACACCGCCCCCCTCTTGCTTCCCCCCACCCCCGGTCCGTTCCGCTCCACTGCTCACCCCTCTGCACAATGGACAGTCCCACTGCTCCACCTGCCCCTCCCCCAACTTACCCCTCCGCACCCTGGACCCCGCACTGCTTCCCCTGCCTCCCCGGACCCCGGACCGTCCCATCCCACCGCTCACCTGGACAGTTCCCCTGCACCCCTTTCTCCTCTAGACCTCCCCACTGGAGGGAGTACCAGGGACCGGGGAAGAGTTTGAACGAAGTTTCCGAGGCGAGAGAATCAGAGCGAGGTCCGGTCAGACGAGGATCTGGGGAGGAACAAAGCGCATGAGCAATCGGAGCAGTGGATGATGAGAGCGGAAAAGTAAGAAGCGGAGAGCGGCAGGGGAGCCTGAGAGATGACGACTGGGCGAGGAGTGAGGAGGGCAGCTGTCAATCAGGTGAGCTCTTGGACCAATCAGAACGTAGCCCAAGGAGCTACTCCTAGAACAATAGCCACTGTGTCTACGGCTTCGGCCTAGCGCTCTTCTGGGCGGAACAGCGGACAGAAGAATGAATAAAAGGACCTGTCTTTGGAAGATCTGTGGTTAGTGTGTTTTGCCTTCTCGAACTAATGATTGGTTTGGCCCGACTCCCTGTGCATGAGGCCTCCTGTGTCTGGGTGTAAGGAAAGATTTAGGGGATAGGATAGAGAAGCATCATGGCTAGTGGATAGAGCACGGGCCTGGGTGTCAGAAGGTCATGGGTTCTAATCCCGGCTCCCCCACTGGTCTGCTGTGTGACCCGGGGCAAGTCACTTCACTTCTCCGAGCCTCGGTTACCTCATCTGTAAAATGGGGATTGAGTCTGTGAACCCCGCGTGGGACAGGGACTGTGTCCAACACGATTTGCTTGTATGCACCCCAGAGCTTAGTGCAGGGCCTGGCACAAAGTGAGGGCTTAAATGCCATGGGAGAGAATTAGAGAAGGGTAGGGCCACTGGGATGGTCAAAGAACGAGAAAGCATGGACCTGGGTGTTCAAAATGCCCAAGAGAAGGTTGAGGAAGCAGTCTCCTAACTCTGTTCCAGACCAGAGAAGTCGTGATCACGTTTCTCGAGCTAGGAGCCTGCGCGGAAATGGGCTTACTCTGCTTCAGGAAATACTTCAGGTAGACCTTTCGTGCAAAGTGCAATAATTCTTGCTGCTCGGGGTGACAACGAAATTTCCATGTTCAGAGTCCTGCAAAGATGTCAGTATGTGAGTCCTGATTGCTTAGCAGCCATCCTACCTGCTGACAGGGGGATCATCATCAGTGGGGTTGATTAGGAGCTTACTTTGTGCAGAGCACTGAAGTAAACCGGGATCGTCCAAATGATACATTAGTGTCCGACCCAGCTCCAAGGTCCCGGGACCTTGCCATGGGCTAGAACAGGAGTCTCGGTCCGGCCCTAAATCCCCTCGTCAGGATCTAAATCTGAAGAATTTGACCCCAACCCCAACCCCACCCCGGTATCTAATCTGTCCTTCAGCGCCTTCCGTCCCGGTCAACTATGGCAACTCGATCTGAGGCAGAAGATTTCCCCGCTATTCCGATCCGTGGGGCAGAAACAGAACAGGAAGCAGAAATTTGTCACCATGCAGAGCCACCCAACGCCACACTAGAATGCTGGGGGCGGGGGCGGGGGAACACACGGCCCTGGAAAGATCAACAGCTCCCCACGAGTACGGAGCCAGAGGAACTAGAGAAATTGCGAGCAGCGGGAGTGGGGTTAGACCCGCAGGGTGGAAGGGCCGTTCTGGTCTGTCTCCCCGCTCAGGGCCCGATTCGACTGAGGGCAGGAGCTAGGTTAGTGAGAGGGGGAGGGAGAAGGTGGCCTAGGCCCCCGTGGCTCCCCCGGCTCCCCCGCCCCTTACACAGAGAGAGAGAGAGAGAGGCAGGGCAGCCTGAGGACCGCGGTTCCCGTCGTAGTGGAAGGAGCGGGAGGCTGAGGAGGCGGAAGAGGGCGATGGTCGAGGAGCGGAGGCCACAGCGCAGGGGTCAAGGGCGGGGGGCGGCTGTGCTGGGGCCTTTACCAGTCTGAGCTCCTGGAGCCGCTCAGGGGCCAGCACTGCCCCAGCCTGCGCTCCGCTGGCCTCATCCCTTTATAACGCTGCGTGGCGCAGGGAGGGGAGGAAGACAAATGGCGGGAGGGGTCTTCCGTCTTGGAAATACTCTTCCCCCTTCCCCATCCCCCCTCTCCCCTCCTCCCTCCTCCCTCCTCCCTCTCCACCGCCCTCCCAAGACCTTGCCGACTCACTCACCCAGATTAACAAGCTGTGTGAATTCCATCGCTGCTCAGGGGAGACTTCTGAGGGAGCCCGGAGACGATGCCCCAAGGTGATGGCGCCCTGAGGAGATGCCCCGGGGTGATGCCCTGGAGCGATGCCCGGAGGCGATGCCCCGAGGGGATGCTCCGAGCGATTGGAGGAATCTAGATGGGGGAAGGGCTAAACTTCCGTTGGCGTTTCATCTCGCTCCTCTTTCCACCTTCCTGCCCGCTTCACGACCGTTTGGGGCTAATGATGGAGCCGCAGCCCCTCCAAACCCTCCACCCTACCGTCCCCACCCGGATCCCGCCTCCAGAGAACGTGGGTTCTGAAGCAGCCTGTCTTAGTGGAAAGAACCCGGGCTTGGGAGTCAGAGGTCGTGGGTTCTAATCTTGCTCCTCCACCTGTCAGCTGTGTGCCTTTGGACAAGTCGCTTAACTTTTCTGACCCTCAGTGATCTCCTCTGTAAAATGGGGATTAAGACTATGAGCCCCACGTGAGACAACCTGATTACCTCGTATCTACCCCAGCGCTTAGAACAGTGCTTGGCAAATCATGTGTTTAACAAATACCATTATTATTATTCTTATTATGTCAGATTCTATTCGGGCTTTCGGTGTCCGGGGAGAGCTGTTGCCCGCAGGAAGACCAAAAGGAGAGAAGGGAAGGACAGGGCAGGACGGGACAGGGGAGGAGAGGACAGAGGAACATAAACCGGAGGCTGCGGGAGGGTCGAAGTGGAAGGAAGCTCAGGAAGGAGAGCCGACATCTGCCTGCCACCATTGACCTCCAACTGGGATCCGGGCTGACATGAGCAGATCCAAGCTCTCCAGCTCCTTCACACCTGCTCCCTCCAACCTGCTGCCTCCCACGCCCACTCCCGACCTTTGCAAAGGTCATTCCCGTAGAGGGGAGGGGTCTGCGTCGTCCGGCAAGGAATAGCAAATAGCAGTAGTGGTAGGTAAATTTCCTGCCCACAACGAGTTTACAGTCTAGAGAGGGAGACAGAAAATATAAATAAATAAATTACGGATATGTACATAAGTGCTTTGGGGCTGGTGGGGGGGACGTTAATGAAGGGAAAAAATTAGGGAGAAGGGAATGAGAGAAGAGGATGTGAAGGCTTAGTTAGGGAAGACCTCTTGGAGGAAATGTGCCTTCGATAAGTGCTTTGTCTTGTCTTGGCTGTCGAGTCGTCTTCGACCCAAAGCGACTCCATGGACACATTTCTCCCAGAACGCTCCATCTCCATCTACAATCGTTCTAGTAGTGTATCCATAGAGTTTTCTTGGTAAAAATACGCAAGTGGTTTACCATTGCCTTCTTCAGCGCAGTCAACTTGAGTGTCAGCCCTCGACTCTCTCCCATGCCGCTGCTGCTCAGCCGAGGTGAGTTTTGACTTGCAGCAGATTGCCTTCCATTCGCTAGCCACTGCCTAAGCCAGGAATGGAATGGGTATGCTTCTGCTTGACTCTCCCTCCCTTAGTCGAGATTGGTAGAGTACTGGAAGCTCTCCAAGTGCGATCCTGAGAGGGGTCAATAAGTGTGTACCAGTGTTTATTAAAGTTCTCACTTTGCAAGTAGCCCTATACTAAACTCTAGGTTAAGAGAACACGGGTGAAAATTAGACAGGGGTCCCTGGCCTTTAAGGGGTTCACAATCTAAGAATTAAGGGGGGAGAAACTGGCGACAAGCACATACGGAAAAAATAAACCTAAGAACACAAAAACAACTTAAAAAGCAAGGAGAGGAATAGATCCAAAAAGACACTAAAATAAAAGCCGTAGGGGACTGTGAGTAGGAGACCGGAGTTTCAGGCTTCTCGCGGCCTCAGTCTAACAGTAAAGTCACCATGAGGCTTAACTAAAATCCGCCCTTTCCTATCCAACCAAACTGCAACCAAGTTAATCCAAGCACTTATCCTATTCCGCCCTGATTACTGTATCAGCCTCCTTGCTGACCTCCCTGCCCCCTGTCTCTCCCCACTCCAGTCCAGACTTCACTCTGCCGCCCGGTTCATTTTTCTACCAAAACCTTTCAGTCCATGTTTCCTCACTCCCCAAGAACCTCCAGTGGTTGCCCAACCACCTCCGCATCAAACAAAAACTCCTATCGGCTTTAAAGCACTCAATCACTTTGCCCCCTCCTACCTCACCTTGCTACTCTCCTACTACAACTCAGCCTGCACACTTTGCTCCTCTAATGCTAGTCTTCTCACCGTATCTCCAGCTCGTCTCGCCGCCCACATCCTGCCTGTGGCCTGGAACGCCCTCCCTCCTCAAATTAGACAGACAATTACTCTACCCAACTTCAAAGCCTTATTGAAGGCACAACTCCTCCAAGAGGCCTTCCCTGACTAAACCTTCCTTTCTCTTCTTCTCCTACTCCCTTCTGCGTCGCCCTGACTTGCTCCCTTTATTCATCTCCCCTTCCAGCCCCACAGTACTTATGTAAGCCCCACAGGACTTATGTACCTATCTGTAATTTTTTAATTTATATTAATATCTGTCTCCCCCTCTAGACTGTAAGACCGTTGTGGGCAGGGAATATGTCTGTGTATTATTATATCGTACTCTCCCAAGCGCTTAGTACAGTACTCTGCACACCGTAAGATCTCAATAATTACGAATTAATGAATTAATTAATGAATGAATACCCAAATTGATTCTCCCTGCTACTTAGGCTGTGATCCCCATGTAGAACAGGGACTTTGTCCAAGCTGATTAACTTGTATCTACCCCAGCATTAAGAACAATGGTTGACACATTGTAAGCGCTTAACTAATATTATACAATAATAATAATAGAACTTCCCGACTATCGGGGAAGCGAAGCATCAGAATGAGCGACTGAAGTGTGGCGCCTCCAAGCCTGGAATCTTTAAGGAAAAAAGAGCCGGTTTTCTTGGAGCGGTTAATCACTCACCTCCCAGGAGGCAGGAGACAGTACACGACGACCCCAGAAGCCCCTCCCGGCCCCTGAGGTCTACGAGTGTAGGAAGAGAGTCCCAGCTCGGCCCCAACTTCCCATCTCAGCGGTTCTCTCCCCTCACCCGTCCGCCCTTAGCCTCCCTCCGTCGCCGCCCACCCGGTCGTGACTTCCTTCTCCTTCCCGCATCCGGGGGCTGTGTGGGATTGGGGGGCTGCGAGGAGGAATGGGGAGACTGGAGCCCCTTCCCCCGCAAATGAAAGTAACTTCTGCAGGAGGAACTGAGCCCGAGGCCCCGGGCGGGATGAGGGAACAACGGGGGAGCTGGTGGACGCGGGACCTTCGGAGCCCGGTCCGGGGGCTCCTGGACACTTCACGAAGCTCAGAGTTGGCATCGTTCAAGGGCCGCGGTAGCACCCGGCCAGTGGACTGCAGGGCTGGACCTCCCCTTCCTCCACTCCCTCTCCCCTGGCCACTGAGCGGCCGCCGGGGCCAGCGCGCCGAGGAGTAACGGGTGAGTTGGGGGTGGCCTGGGGTCGGGGCTGGGGGCTGTGCCAGAGAGGGAAACGGAGGGAGGGAGGGACAGAATTTCGATTACCCTCTTCCCCTCCTCCCTAGCCGCCCCCCTCTCCGGGGATCCCCGATTCTTCCCGGGGCCAGAGCATCGCTGGGAGTCCAGGCCCCCAAGGGAATTCCCCGTACCCTGAACCCAGCCCACCTCCTGGGGTTTTGTCCGAGCGTCGTCCTGTCCCCTGTTCGGGGAGGTCCCGCCTGTCCGGATCCTCTTTCCGGGTTGGTCCCGCCGGCTCCTTGCCAGAGTGAGGAAAAGAGTGAAGACCCAGGGGTCCCAGCCCAGGAGAACCCAGTCCCCACCCCATTCTCACCCTCCCTTTTTTGACCGTAGTTGCCTCTCTCCCCTTGCCCCACCCCACACGCTCATCAGCCCCGAAGCATCACGTAGGCATCCATAATTTATTTTCCTAACCGTCGTCTCCCTCTTTAGACCGTAAGCTCCTTGTGGGCAGGGGATGTGTCTCCCAACTCTGATGTACTGTACTCTCCCGAGCGCTCAGTACAGCGCTCTGCCCAGGGTGAGCTCTCAATAAATACCAACGATTAATTGACGGATCGACCGATTCCTCCCCCCCCCCCGCCCCCGCCCCTCGCAAACGGCCTTCCTCCCCGGGAGCTCCTCTCCCCGGGTCGGCCGGGGTCCCCGCGAGGGGACCGAAAGCGGGGTCGGTCCTGACCTGTCCGGTTTCCCAGGAGCGGAGTCGCCAGAGATGGGAGGACCCCTACCCTCACCACGGCTGCTGTTTGCGCTGCTGCTCCTGCCGCCGCCCCCGCCGGCGACCCCGCCAGCGGCCCGGGCCTGGACGGTCCCGGGCTGCACCGTGCTGGACAGCGGCCTGCTGCCCCACGCCCGCGCCCTCGCCCCGCGCTGTCCTGGCCCGTCCGGCCCGTCCGGCCCGACCGGGCCCGGGCTCCTCGTGGCCTGTGCGAACGTGACCCGCCTGGCGACGGTCCTCGAGCGCGTGCCCGCCCGCGCCACCGCGCTGTGCCTGGAGGGCACCGTCCCCCTATTGCCCGGCGGCGTCTTTGCGCGCTTCTCGGAGCTGCGGCAGTTGAGGCTGCAGCTGGGTCCCACCCGCGTCCAACAAGGGGCGTTCCGGGGCCTGGGCGCGCTGCGCCAGCTCCACCTGGTGCACCTGGCGCCCCGCTGCGCCGCCCTGCGCCTGCCCCCGGGCGCGCTGGACCCCGTGGCCGCGCTGAGGGTCCTGTCCTTCCAGGGCTACTGCCTGCGGCCGAGCCGGGCCGTGCGGCTACCCCGCCTGCTGCGCCACCTCGCCCTGGGCCCCAGCTGCCTGACCCAGCTGCAGGAGCTGCGGCGGCTGTTTCCCGGGCTCGGGCGCGGGGACCTGAAGACCCTCGACGTGTCCGCCAACCCACGGCTCCGCGGGACGGGGCCGGCCGGAGCCCTGCGCGGCCTGCGGCTCCTCTCCCTGAAGCTGGACGGCACCCGAGTGCGCGCCGCCGAGCTGATGCGGTCGGGGCTGCGCGGCGTGGACGCGCTCTCGCTGGCGGCCACGGGGGCGGCCCAGGTGCCGGGACCCGCATCGGCGCGCTTCCAGCTGCTCCGCCTGGAGCTGGCGGGGAACCGCGTGGAGAGGCTGCGGCTGGAGTCCCTGCGGGGCCTGCGCCGGCTGGAGGCTCTCGGGTTGCGGGCCAACGCCCTGCGGGAGCTGCCTCCGGGCTTCCTGGCCGCCCTGCCGCGGCTGCGGAGCCTCGACCTGTCCCGGACGGGGCTGGGCCCCGCCGCCCTGTGCCGGGGTCCGGGAGGCTTCGGGAGCGGGCCGGGGCCGGCCGAGGGCGGCCCGGGCCTGCGCGCCCTCGACCTGTCGCACAACAACCTGAGCGCCCTGGAGCCCGGCGCCTTCGCCTGCCTGGGGCAGCTCCGGAGGCTGCGCCTGGAGGGGAACGGGCTGGACCACCTGCAGGGCGGGGAGCTGGGCCCGCTGCGGCGGCTGCGGGAGCTGGAGTTGAGCGGGAACCCGCTGGGCAGGCTGACGCCCGGCTGGCTGGCGCCGCTGCCCGCGCTGACGGCCCTGGGGCTCCTGGACACGAACCTCCACGTCGTGCCCGGGAGCCATCTGCGGGGCCCCGCGGGGCTGCGGCGGCTGCGCCTGGGCACGGCCGGGGACCTGGAGCTCTACCCGCCGTGGCCGCCCGCGCTGCGCCATCTGGAGCTGCGGGCCGAGGGCAGCTACGTCCAGTTCACGGTGCACAAGGCCGAGGCCTTCCCGGCGCTGGAGACGCTGGTGGTGCGCGCCCACTACCTGCTGACCGACCCCTGGAACGCCACGGCGCCCTTCCCGGCCCTGCGCCGCCTCGACCTGCGCGGCTGCAGCCCCGAGCCCTTCGCGGCCGCCGGCTCCCGCCACTTCTTCCCCGCCCTCCCGCGCCTGGAGCGGCTGCGCTTCCGCGCCGACGGCGAGGGCAGGGGAGGCCTGCGGCTGTTGGGGCTCCCGCGCCTGCGGGTGCTGGAGCTGCGGGACCTGGGCCTGGGCCCGGCCCCGCCCGGCCACCGGAGCGAACGGCTGGCCGACCTGCTGGGGCCTCTGCCGGCGCTGCGGGTGCTGCTGCTGCACCGCGTGGGGCTGAGCGCCCTGTCGGCCGAAGCGCTGGAGCCGGCGGGCCCGGGCCGGGCCCGGCTGCGCCTGGTGCGGCTGAGCTCCGAGGAGGCGCTGGAGCCGGGGCCGGAGCTGGAGGAGCGGCTCCCGCGGCTGCCGGCCTTCGTCTACTTTCGCCACGTGTCCTTCGCCTGCGGCTGCGACGGCGCCTGGCTGGGCCCGTGGGCGGCGCGGGCCCCCGCCTCCTACGTGTCGGGCCTGGAGGGGGCCGAGTGCGAGGCCCGGGCGGCGGCCCCGGGCGCCGGCCCCGGCCCCGGCCCCGGCCCCGGCCCCGGCCCCGGCCCCGGCCCCGGCCGCGCCCCGCTGCTCCCCTTCCTGCACGCCCACTGCCCGCCGCAGGGCCCCGGCCTGCTCCTCTTCCTGGCCAGCTCCGCGCTGCTGCTGCCGCTGCTGCTGCTCCCGCTCCTGCCGGCCGCCGCCCTGCGCGGCCGGGCCTCGGGCTCCGGCCGGCGGGGCCGCTGCCTCCTGCTGCGGCGGCTGCTGCCGGCCCGGCGGCCGCGGGGCCCCTACCGCTACGACGCCTTCGTGGCGCACTGCGCCCGCGACCGGGGCTGGGTGGTGCGGGAGCTGCTGCCCGCCCTGGAGGAGGCGGCCGGGCCGGGCCGGGCTCTGCGGCTCTGCCTGCCCGAGCGGGACTTCGTGCCGGGCCGGGCCCGGGCGGACGGGGTGGCGGCGGGGCTGGCGGCCAGCCGCGCCGCCCTGTGCGTCCTCAGCCCCCGGGCGCTGCGCAGCCCCTGGCTCGCCCTGGCCCTGCGCCTGGCCACGCAACACCTGCTGGACGCGCCCGGCCCGCCCCGCCTGCTGCTGCTCGTCCGGGACCCCGCGGGCCGCGGCCGGCCGCCCGGCTGCCCCGGCCTGGCCCGGCTCCTCGGCCCCGGGGCCGTCCTGCGCTGGCCGGGGGCGGGGCCGGGGGCCGGGGCCGAGGCCGAACGGACCGAGTTCTGGGAGACGTTGAGGGAGCGGCTGGAGGCGGCCGGGCGGGAGGACTAGGGGCCCTCGCGGCCGGGCCCGGCCAGAGCTCGGAGGGGCGAGCCCGGGCTTGGGACTCGGAGGGCGTGGGTCCTAACCCCCGTCCCGCCACTTCTCGGCTGTGTGCCCTCGGGCGAGCCACTTCAGAATAACGATGGCATTTGTTAAGCGCTCACTCTGCGCCAAGCACTGTTCTAAACTTCTCTGGGCCTCGGTGACCTCATCTGTCAAATGGGGATTAAGAGTGGGAGTCCCGTGCGGGCCCGCGACTGTGTGCAACCTGATTTCCTTGTGTCCACCCCAGCGCCGAGTACAGTGCCTGGCACGTGGTAAGCGCTTAAAGAACACCACCATTATCGTTCTATCTTTAGGCACCTTAGCCGGTTACTGTTTCCGGCGTCCACCTCTCGGTCACTTTGGGTCCGCCTGCTCCCGCTTCCACTCCGAGTGCCTCTAGATCAGGAACCTCGACTTCTATTCCTTCTATCCTCTAGGCGCCCCCCACAGCGCTCTGCGCCCAGGGGGGGTTCAGAACAACGCTGCTGGGGGGGATGATGATGAGGATGATCGATTAATCAATCGATCCATCAGTGGCATTTGCCGAACGCTTACCGTGTCCAGAGCACTGTACTAAGCGCTTGGGAGAATACGATTTAACAGAGTGGGTAGACATGATGGAGTGGAGGAAGAGGAGGAGAAGGAGGAAGGGCGGCCGTGGCCAGGAACGGGAGGGACACTGTTGTCCATCGGGTGGAACCGGGGGCGGCTTTGAGCCCGGGAGGCGGTGTAGACAGCCTCCGCTGGGCTGGAAGCTACCGGACTCTCGTTGGAGGACTGGCCGGGGAAGCGAGCCGGTTTCTCTCTTTGTGAATTTCTCCACTCCCAGCCTGGCTTGGCCTCCTGTCCGTCCCCCTTCTCCTCCCAGGCCCCCGGCCCCACTCTCTCCTTCCAGATCCGAGCGGTCCCCTCTCCCGACGGGGCCTGTGGCCAGACCCGGCGTTCGTCGGAACGCGAGCCGGGATGCGGCTCAGAGGACGGGACTTGGCAGCCTTTAAACCGGCTCCTTCTCCCCGGGGATCGGGCCCGGCAAGGGTCAAACAGTCGATCGGTCGTTCGTATTTATTGAGCTCTTACGTCTGCAGAGCAAGGTACTAAACGCTTGGGACGGAGGGGTTTCGGGGACCTGCCTCCCTCGTCCCTGCCGAGATCCCAGGGCGGACCTCGGCCTCTCCCCCGGGGCTGCGTCTCTCCGCTCCGGTCTCGAGGAGACCCCAGGGGCAGCCGCCGGCTGGGAGGAGAGGCAGCGCTGACAACTGGCAAGACGCCTCCCGCTGCCCCGGGGACCGGGGCCGGGGCCGCCCGCTCCTACCCTTTCCGCCAGGATAAATTCCAAGCCGCCCAGAAAGCCAGACCGCATTTCGGCGCTGTCGTGGCACCGGACTCAATCTCCGTCCACGGGTCCCGCTGACCGGGATTGCAGCTCGATTCGGAGAAGCGGCTAACGGCTTGAGGTAAAAGGGTGCCTCGGTTTCCCCACTGACACCTGAGGATTCCGGCAGTGAGGAGGAAGCAGAGCCACTCTTGTGGGACAGAATGGCCCGGCCCGGGTCTCAGGGAGCAATTGGGCCGGTGCTACCCGTCGCAGGCTCGGGGAGGGGATGTCTCAGCACTGACCAGCAGAGAGTAG
Source organism: Ornithorhynchus anatinus (assembly GCF_004115215.2). Classification (NCBI taxonomy): domain Eukaryota; kingdom Metazoa; phylum Chordata; class Mammalia; order Monotremata; family Ornithorhynchidae; genus Ornithorhynchus; species Ornithorhynchus anatinus. The sequence goes on from NC_041740.1 coordinate 42,023,966, forward strand.
GTCGGGGGCGATTGGGGGCTTCGGGGGTGGGGACAGCCTGGAGAGTGGGCACAGGATCAAATCCTCCCGGTCCTGGGTCTCATCGGCCAATTTACATCCCTGCAGACCTGTAAGTTCAGCCAGTCCACCCCTCTCCATCCAGCCTCCAGCCCCTATATCCAGAGAGGGACCAGCAAAGCACACGTTCCCACAGGGAGCCACGTAGTCAGAAGCATCAGCGGGTCCTGGGCGGGGGAGAGGACAGGTCCACGGACCAGTGTCCACTAAGTGTCACTGGGGGAGAGTCAGGGATGGAGAGGGGAGAGCCAGGGGTGTTGGACAGTCCATGCTGGGTCACTGGGGGAAGAATCAGGGGTGTTGGATGGTCCATGCTAGGTCGCTGGGGGAGAGTCAGGGGTTGAGAAGAAAGAATCATGGCTTTTGGATGGTCTGTTCTGGGTCATTGTGGGGAGAGTCAAAGCTTCCAAAGTCGATGTGAAGTGAAGCCAGTATGTGCCCAGCTCCCTCACTCAAAGTCTGGGGACTCACGGTTGGAAAGCCCCTGACTCATTCCTCCTCACCCGCCAAAACCCAGGCCACTAAGTGCTCTTTTGATTGGTAATTGACAGATTCATTTATATGTGCCTGTGACTGATAGTGGTAACAATAATATTATTCACTGATGCCCGTTGGATGCAAAGCACTGTACTAAGCTCTTAGAAAATAAAACAGAGAAATTATACAATCCCTTCCCAAAAGAGGTTAGCCTTCTAACAGGGGACAACAATATAAAACTACTTAAGGAGTGATAAAAAAAAGTGGGTAGATAGTTGAACAAGCAAACAAACCTAAGTGCTAAGGATGGATGTAAATAACCTATAAGAAGCAGCGTGGCCTATTTGAAAAAGCACAGGCTTGGAACTCAGAGGACCTGCGTTCTAATCCTAGCTCTGCCACTTGCTTGGGCAAGTCAATTAACTTCTCTGTGCCTCAGTTTCCTCAACTGTAAAATGGGGATTCAATACCTGTTCTCCTTTCTACTTAGAATGTGCACCCCACTTGAGCGGGAACTGACCTGAGTAACTGGATTCACTTTCCCCTCTAGACTGTTAATAACAATAATAATAATAACAATAATAATGACACTTGTTAAGTTATCGGCGAGGAGTCGAGGATGACCCCTAGGTTGTGGACTTCTGGTAACAATTAAAATTGTGGTAATAATAATAATAATGGTATTTGTTAAGTGCTTATTTTGTGCCAAGCACAGTTTTAAGTGCTGGGGTAGATATAATCAGGTCGGTCACAATCCCTGTCCTACGTGGGGTTAAGAGAGGAGAAGAACAGGTATTTACAAGGAGAATGATAGTGTCAATGGCAGAGATGGGAGACTTGTGAAGAGGAGCGGGTTTAGGAAGGAAGATGTTTCATTTTAGCCATTCTGAGTTTGTTTGAGGAACCGATGGGACATAGAGATGGAGAGGTCCTGGAGGCCAAAGGAGAAGCAAGATTGCTGCTTAGATGAGAAGTCAGGGCTTGAGAGTTAGATGTGGGAAGCGTCCTCACAGAGGTGGAAGTGAACCTGTGGGAACTGATGAGCTCCCCGCGACCGTGGTTATAGAGTCAGAAGAGCAGGGGACCTAGAGCAGCCCTGCACAAAACCCAAAATTGAGAGCTGAGAGGCAGAAGAGGAACTGGTGAAGGAAACTGAGAAGGAGCGGCCAGAGAGGTGGGAAGGGAACAAGATTAGAAGCAGGTCAGCAAACCCGGGACCTCATAGTGGTTCCAGAAGGGGGGAGTGGTCCACAGGGTCAAAGGTCCAGGAGAACTAGGACAGATACCTAGTCTCTGGTTCCTAACTAGGAGAAATTCACCCACCTGTGGTTATTTGTTAAGTGCTTATTTTGTGCCAAGCACTGTTTTAAGTGCTAAGGTAGATATAACATAATCAGGTCGGACACAATCCCTCGAGTTCTTCTTTCTACCCCTTTTCTTATCGTACTTGTTAAGTGCTTACTCTGTGTCAAACACTTGTAGGAGCTTGGGAAGGGACAAGTTATTTAGGTTGGTCACAGTCCCTATCCCACCTGGGTTTCACACTCTAAGTGCCCGTCCCCTAATGCCCAGTAGAACGCTCTGCCCACAGTAGGCATCCAGTAAAGCATGGATCCCCACCCAGGCCTCGCCCTAATTGGTTCCTGTTGATGGCGTGACTCCATTTCTTCTCCAGGACAAATGGAAACCCTGGGAAAAAATAACGACTCTGAATCCGTGAGCGGGTTCGTCCTCCTGGGCTTCCCATGCCGCCGGGAGATCCGGCCCCTCCTCTTCTCCTTCTTCTCCGCATCTTACGCGCTGACCCTGCTGGGGAACGGGGCCATCGTCTGTGCCGTGCGCCGGGACCGCCGCCTCCACACCCCCATGTACCTCCTCCTGGGGAGTTTCTCCTTCCTGGAGATCTGCTACGTCACCTCCACGGTCCCCAACATGCTGGCCAACATCCTCTCCGAGACCAAGGCCATCTCCCTCGCGGGCTGTTTCCTCCAGTTCTACTGCTTCTTCTCGCTGGGCACCACGGAGACCTTCCACCTGTCGGTCATGGCGTTTGACCGGTTCCTGGCCATCTGCCGGCCCCTGCGCTATCCCTCGATCATGACCCCGCAGCTCTGCACGCTCCTGGTGGTCACCTGCTGGGTGGGAGGCTTCCTCTGCTTCGTCCTTCCTGTTTACCTGGTGGCCCGGCTGCCCTTCTGCAGCCCCAGAGTCATCGACCACTTCCTGTGTGACCCGGGGCCCTTGCTGGCCCTGTCCTGCACGCCCGCACCTGGCGTGGAGCTCACCTGTGCGGGGCTCAGCTCCCTTCTCCTCTTGTCCACCTTGGTCTTCATCCTGGGTTCCTACGCGCTGGTGCTCCGGGCGGTGCTGCGGGTGCCCTCGGCCGCCGGCCGGCGCAAGGCCTTCTCCACCTGCGGCTCCCACCTGGCCGTCGTAGCATTGTTCTACGGCTCCGTCATGGGCACCTACGTGAGCCCCGGGGCCGGGAGCCCTGGAGGAGGCCAGAAAGTCGTGACCCTGTTCTACTCGGTGCTGACGCCGCTCTGCAACCCGCTCATCTACAGCCTCCGGAACCAGGAGATGAAGGCCGCTCTCTGGAAAGGGCTGGGGGCGCGGGGAGCGGGTCCGAGGCGGGGGAGGGGCTGCAGGGACCCGACCAGCTCCTGGGAGCCACAGAAATGAACCTCGGTGGGCAAATGCTACGGAGTCCACTCGCTCCCCAACTGCTCACCCTGAAAATCTCTCCAACCATGGTTCAGAGAGAGGCTGGGGTTGGGGCTGGGATTGGGGGGCGAGCGGGCAGGAATACCATCTCTATGGTATGGTACTCTCCTAAGACCTTAGTACATGCAGTGTCCTGTGCAGAATAAGCGTTCAATGAAAACCACTGATTCAAATAAGGAACTCGAAAGAGTGGCTAGGGCTTCGCTTCTGCTCTAAAGTCTTGTTTGGTGGTCGAAATTGTGTTGGCTTGTCTCCTCTTTTAGACTTTAAGCTCAATGGGTGCGGGGATCACTCTTTGTACCTCTGAACCATCACAACAAAATGTACTGAGCTTCTTCTGGGAACCTACTGTATGCCTAGTACTGTACTGGCCATGGTGAAGCAGTGTGCTATAATGGATGGCGCACAGGCCTACGAGTCAGAAGGACCTGGATTCTAGTCCAGGCTCCACCACTTGTCTGCTGAGTCACCTTGGGCAAGTCACTTCACTTCTCCATGCCTCAATTACCTCGTCTCTAAAATGGGGATTAAAACTGGGCACCCCACGTGGGTGGGACAGGGACTGGGCCCAACCTGATTAACTCGTATCTACACCGGTGCGTAGTACAGTGCCTGGCACATAGTGAACACTTAACAAATACTTTTTTTAAAAAAAGCACACCGTATTGAGAACCTCCTGTGTGCACAGCACTGTACTGGACATCTACTATGCGCAGCATGCCATACTGAGAACCGCCTATGTGCAGAACACTGTACCGGACATCTACTGTGTGCAGCATACCATACTGAGAGCTTTCCGGGTGCAAAAAATTGCACTGGGCATTGGTGCGCAAAGCACTGTCACGGGTGGCTTCTGTGTACAGAGCACGGGACTGGACACCCGCAGTATGCGGAAGCCGTGCTGGACGCTTAGTACTTGAAAGAGTGGATGGACGGTGAGAGCTCCAGGAGGTCGAGATCGGTCTGAGAACCTGGGACTCCCCCTGGGCCTTCCCCGGTGCTTTCCCCGGAGAGCCACTGTAAACCCAGACCCAGCCTATCCCCGTTTAGTCACCCCGGGAGGAGGCGCCTGAACCTCTCCGACCCGCGGGACTCGGTCGGTCCCAGGGCTCCCGGCACCCGGCAGGGCTCACCCCCGTCCTGAGCCTGATGCCCCTGCCCTGCGGGCTCCGACCCCGGGGCGCCCGGGAGGGAAGGGCCGGGGAGGAGGAGGAGGCAGCGCCGCGGGGGAGAACACGTGCCACTGTCAGCCGCAGGGAGAAGCCCCCGCAGAGCCGCGCGGGGCCAGGACCCCTGGGTCCCATCGGGCCTGAAGGCGGCTGAGCGCGGCGCCACGAATGAATTTCAAGCCGCGGGCGGAGCGTGAAGAGACCTTGGACCCCGTTCCCGCCGCCACTCGCCACCAGCCCACCGGCCCGCTCCCACCGGCTTCCACCTAGGCCCCGCAGGTGCGTGCCCGCGTTCGTCCAGCGCCCTCGGCCCTGAGACCCTGAGCTCCGACCCCAAAGTCTCCCTTCCACCCATACTCCACCCTGGATCATCTTCCTGGAACATCGCTCGGCGCATCTCTCCCCTTTCCAGACCCCTCCAGGGGCAGGTTACCCTTCTCCCTCCCCCTCGCGCAAGAATTCCTGACCCTTGGCTTCAAGGCGTTCCCCATCTCATGCCTCTGCAATCTTTACCTGCTACTCCCCTGCTCCCTCTCTTCGCTGCTTTCATGCCCACCTTCTCCCGGGGCCTGCCTCTCCACTCGGCCACCTCTGAGGACCCTTCACTCATGCTGTTCGTCCAACCGGCACCTACTCCCTGCCAAAAATCTGCCAGATCACGGCTTTCCTCTTGAAAATCTCCTGAAATCCCACCACCCCAACAACCCTTCCTACCGCCCCAAATAGCATCAACCCAGAAGTCTCCCAAAGCCTTTGTCTTTTATTTCTATCCTCAGAACTATATGGACACTCTGCAAAATCATTCGATCAATCGCGTATTCAGTTACTTCATCTCAGTAGAGTCGTTTTACTACCTAACAATTAACCGGTGGTGTTTATTGAGTGCTTACTATGTGCAGAGCACTGTACTAAGTCCTAGGGAGAGTACAGTTCAACTGAATTAGCAGGCACGTTCCCTGCCCATAACACACAGTCTAGGGGACTGTTATATCCTTGCTCTTCCTTCCAACAATAATAGTAATGATAATAATAATGATATCTGTTTAGCACTTTTATGATGCACCAAACACTGTTCTCAGTTCTGGGGTAGCTACAATACAATCAGATCAGATTAAAGTCCTGTCCCACACAGGGCTCACAGTCCAACAGTGGGGAGAATATATATTTAATCCTCATTTTTCTAGATGAGGAAAATGAGGGACAGAGAAGTAAAGTAACTTGCCCAAAGTCACAATGCTCTCACGATTTATAAATATTTTTTGTCTACCTCTCCCATTAGAGTGTAACCTCCTTACGGACAGGGAACATGAGACCTGCTTCTGTTGAATTTCACCAAGTGTTTGTAGCCTCTCGGCTTCTTGTGGGAAGGGATCACATCAACCAAGTCTGTTGTAATGTACTTTCCCAAGTGCTTTAAACAGTGCTCTTCACACGGTAAGCACTCAATAAATACCATTGATCTGTTTCTATTTTTTAATGGTGCTTAAGCACTTATTATGTGCCCAATACTGTGCTAAGGACTGGGGAAGAAACAAGGTAATCAGGTGGGCACAGTCCCCGCCTACATGAGGCTTACAGTCCAGTTTAATCCCAATTTAAAAGATGAGGTAAACGAGGCACAGAAAAGTTAAGTGACTTGCCCAAGGTCGTACAGTAGACAATTAGCAGAGACAGGATTAGAAGCCAGGTCCTCTGACTCCCAGACCTGTGATCTTTCCAAGCTGCTTCCCACTGACTGATTAGTTCGAAGTTTAGTACTCAACAGGTCGTCAATAAATAACATTATTTGCAGAGCACTGTGCTGAATAACTGCCTTATTCAGAGCATTGTTGGCCAAACTCTACCCTGGTGCCAACTCTGTCCAGAAATTGTATAGGGCACCCCCTGTGTTCGGCATTACGGTCCCAAATGCCATTTTGGTGAAAAACAATAAAAGAAAAAATGTGGTCCTTTCCCTGAAGGAGCTCAGCGTCGAATGAGTGAGGCAAGCGGGTATATCTTGTAAGTGTACAGTAGGTATGGGTGAGAAAACAGAAGTAAATCGGCAGGTGCACAGATTGCTATACGCACAAAAGCTGAGGGAGTCGTGAGGGCGTAAAGACTGGGGCTCATAGGAAAGATTCCTGGAGGTAGAATTTCAGGAGGTTTTGACAAAGGGAGGGCTGAAGTCGGTGAGGAAGGGTGAAAGAAGTTCCCTGTAGAAGGAAAGGCCTAAGAAAGAGTCGGAAGCAGGAGAGTTGAGAAGGAAAAGGTAAAGAGGTTAGATGGGGAGGAGCAAAGAGGGAGAGTGCAGGGCAGGAGGTTTGTAGGGGAAAGCAGCATTTAGGAACTTGAAGTCAGTGGTAGCTGCATCGTTCACTCTGGTCACCACTTGCCCTGCCGCCCCACTCCCTCCCACCCATTAGGCAGAAATCACTTCCCTTGCCAACCTGTTACCCACCTCACCCCCGCCCCGCCATGCCGACGGCCTCCTATCCCGGTGTTCCCCAACCCCGACACCCAAGCCGCCGTTTCTCCCACTTCAGCCCCTTCCAGGCTGCGGAACGATGACCCTCCCGGGCAGCGGTAACTTCAGCGGCTCCAGCAATGGGTTCATCCTCCTGGGCTTCCCGAGCCGGCGGGAGATCAGGCCCCTCCTCTTCTCGCTCTTCTCCGCGTCCTACGCGCTGACCCTGCTGGGGAACGGGGCCATCGTCTGTGCCGTGCGCCGGGACCACCGCCTCCACACCCCCATGTATCTCCTCCTGGGGGGTTTCGCCTTCTTGGAGATCTGCTACGTCAACTCGGACGTCCCTAACATGTTGGCCAACATCTTCTCCGAGACCAAGGCCATCTCCCTCGCGGGCTGCTTCCTCCAATTCTACTGCTTCTTCTCGCTGGGCACCACCGAGTGCCTCTTCCTGTCGGTCATGGCGTTTGACCGGTTCCTGGCCATCTGCCGGCCCTTGCGCTACCCCTCGGTCATGACCAAGAGGTCCTGTGCCCACCTGGTCATCTCCTGCTGGGCGGGCGGCTTCCTCTGGTTCCTCCTTCCTGTGTACCTGGTGGCCCGGCTGCCCTTCTGCGGCCCCAACGTCATCGACCACTTCTTGTGTGACCTGGGCCCACTGCTGGCCCTGGCGGCCGCCTGTAGCCCCATCCCGGGCACCGTGCTCATCTGCGGGCTCATGAGCTCCCTCCTCATCTTCGCCACCTTGCTCTTCATCCTGGGCTCCTACGCGCTGGTGCTCCGGGCGGTGCTGCGGGTGCCCTCGGCCGCCGGCCGGCGCAAGGCCTTCTCCACCTGCGGCTCCCACCTGGCCGTGGTGGCGTTGTTCTACGGCTCCGTCATGGTCACCTACGTGAGCCCCGGGGCCGGACAGACGGAGGGCATGGAGAAGTTCACCACCCTGTTCTACTCGGTGCTGACGCCGCTCTGCAACCCGCTCATCTACAGCCTCCGGAACCAGGAGATGAAGAACGCCCTCCGGGCCGGGCTGGGGCGGGGCTGGGTCTTATCCGGGTGGACCCTAGGGTGGGGCACGGGGAGGGCTGGGAGCCAGAAGTGATGGGGGCCACCGGACCAAATGCCACCGACTCTGCTGGGTCCCGGGCCTTGGTGCTGCCCTTTGAGGAGCCTGCCCCCCAAGAAGGCTGTCGTACACGTACCGCTCCCTCCCCTCCTCACTGACCTCCAGGTCGGATCCTCAACATTCTTCCCCTTTGCAGCCTCACCCAGGCTCCTGTGGACCCTAGTCAGATTAGCCACGAACTCCCGGTCCAGCCCCGCTCACCCACCCCCTGCCTCCGCTTGAAGGTTATGTTCATGAAGACGCTTGCGGAGGGGATCGCAGTGGCGAAGGAGAGGGAGGGGGCTGCTGGTGGTGATTTTGATGATAAGGACTGTGGCGAAGATGATTAGATTTTCAAATCCACCCAGAGATACAAGGGAGCGTCGCGTGTGGCCGTGCCGCCCCTGAATCTTCGCGCTGGGTTTTCAGAACACCCCAACCCCTCCAAAGCTACTCTGAGGGTCTTCTCGCTGTACCTCAATCTCATCTATTTCGCAGTCGACCTCTCCCCCACGTCCTGCCTCGGGCCTGAAACGCCCTACCTCCTCATATCTCACTGACAATTACTCTCTCCCACTTCAAAGCCTTATTAAAGGCACATCTCCTCCAAGAGACTTTCCTAAATCCTCCTTTTCTTTTCTTCAACTCCCTTCTGCAACACTCTGACTTGCTCCCTTTATTCATGACCCCCGCCCAGACCCAAGGCACTTTTGTTCATACCTGTAATTTATTTCCTTGGGTTAGTGGAAAAGAGCACGGGCTTGCGAGTCAGAGGTCGTGGGTTCTAATTCCGGCTCCGCCACTTGTCATCTGTGTGACTTTAGCCAAGTGCCTCAATTACCTCATCTGGAAAATGGGGATTAAGACTTTAAGCCCCCGTGGGACAACCTGATAACCTTGTACCTACCCCAGCGCTTAGGACAGTGCTTGCCACAGAGTAAGCGCTTAACAGATTCCATTATTATTACTAACGTCTGTCTCCCCCTCTAGACAATAAACTTGTGTGGGTGGGGAATGTGTCTGTTATACTGCATTCTCATAAGCGCTTTGCAGAGTACTCACCTACCACTCCCTAGCTCACACTCTTCTCTCCCCTTTACTATTTCTTCTTCCCTCTGACCTAGAACATATTGTCACCCAGGCCTGGAGCCCCTTCCCTACAGCTCCGCCAAACCACAGCTCTCCCCATCTTCGAAATTCTTCTAAAATCCCTCCCCTGCCAAGCCTTGTCCACTAATTCCTTAAATGCCAAATTGTAGCATGTAAACCACCTACAGTTAGGTATTCCCGTCCTCGTGTACATATGCATATTCAATTATACACTTATTTATTCTCATTCCACTACTGAATCTGTAAATATTTTTCATTGCCCAACTGCTTAGCTCAGTGCTCTGCAGAGAGAAGGTACTCAAGCAATATTATTGCTTATTAGTATTATTAAAAATAATAATAATTCTGGCACTTGTTAAACACTTATGTGCAGACACTGTTCTAAGCACTGGGGTAAATCCAAGTTAATCAAGTTGGGCACAGTCCCTGTCCCATATGGGGCTCATTATCTCAATCCCCATTTCCCAGTTGAGGTAGCTGAGGCCCAGAGAAGTAAAGTGACTAGTCCAAGGTCACAAAGCAGACAAGTGACAGAGCTGGGATTAGAACCCTTCTGACGACCAGGCCCGTGCTTTATCCACTATGCCACTCTGCTCTGATTGCTGGCCTTCTCCAAGTGCTCAGTAAACTCTGCAAAAACTGCAGGGACCCCCTAGATCAGGGAAAGGGTTAGTGTGAGGGTAGGTTGGGGGAGGTGGGGGGTGCTCTGATGGCTCCCCCTGGCCACCTTGGCCCTTCCTGGGACCCAGGACGGTACCCATCATGCCTCCCATGAGCCTCCCCGTTCCTACCAGACGCCTTACCAACCCTAGAACCCAAAAGTTTCTCTCGGGCTCAGCACTGGCAGAGCTAGAAGTGACCACCCCCAGCCCAGCCCAGCCCAGCCTTAGCATCGGCTCAGCCCAGCTCTCTTGGTTTCTGAGTTGAGGAGAGACCAGCCTGGTCTCCTGACTCCCCCACGTCACATAGGGGGCAAATACCCGGGCCCCGGGACAGGAAGAGTGGGAAGCCAGAGATTAGGTGTCAGTAAGGTCAAGATGGCCCTCCCTCCCCAGCACATTTGGTGGGGCTGGAAAGGTGAGAAGCAGAGAGGCACAGGGGCTGCTCAATGAGACCCCCGGGATCCTCCTTCCAGAGCCCAGCCCGCTGAGACAAAATCAATGGAAATAAGACAAACTCAGAGCATCCATCGCCCCCAACTCTGTCTCCCAAGCTGGCCACCCTGGAGAGCCAATTAGCCAGGAAGGGAAGTTGCCAATTAGAAACTAGGGCTGCTGCTTAGAGTGTGGGGATCCCAATTAAAGTGTTGTGTGGTCGTGAGCATGTCAGCCTTTCTCTTAGGCCAAGTTCTACCCTAGTTTCCTGGGTACAATGGGGGAAAATGCAAGGGGGGACTCAGGGCAGTTCTGCTCACCCCATGAGCAGGAGATGGGCAGTGCAGGCAGCCTGAGCAGGGGTCTGGACATGAGGCATGGGGATGGGGAAGAGGGAGAGCCTATCTAGCCACAGCATTGGACCCGTTCTGTCCATTTTTCTCCACTCCTCAAGAACTTCCAGTTGTTTTCCATCCACCTCTGCCAACAAAAACTCCTTACCATTGGCTTTAATGCACTCAGTCACATTGCCCCCTTCTACCTCATCTTGCTATTTTCCTCATCCAACCCAGCCCACATACCTGGCTCCTCTAATGCCAGCCTACTCACTATACCTCGGTCTCATCTACCTTGCCAATGACCTCTCGCTGACGTCCTTCCTCCGGCCTTCATATCCGATAAACAATCACCCTCCCCACTTACAAAGTCTTTCTGAAGGCACATCTCCTACAGGAGGCCTTTCCTGACTAAACCCTCCTTTTCCTCATCTCCCACTCCCTTCTGTGTTGCCTTTGCATTTGGATTTGAATCTTTTATTCACCACTCCCTCAGCCCCACAGCACTTATGTACATATCTGTAATCAATTTATATTCATGTCTGCCACCCCTTCTAGACTGAAAGCTTGTTGTTGGCAGGGAATGTATATACCAACTCTATTATATCGTACTCTCCCAGTGCTTACTACAGTGCTCTGCACACAGTAAGCACTCAGTAAATAAAATGAATCGATTGATTTACCTGGCCACGTACGTGGGGCTCCCTGAAACCTTGCTATATTGGCCACATGACAATTCCCCGGGGTCAACCTCTAGGGCCAACTGGGTCGGCTGCCGTCCACACCATCGGCTCCCCTCTCGCCGGTGAGCCGCTGTCAGTGCCTCCAACTCCCCTCCCACCGGTCAATACCTCAGGCTCCCCTCCCACCAGTTAGCTGACATCAATACCTCAAGGTCCCTTCCCACCAGTCAGCCGCCATCAGCGCCTCGGGCCACCCTCTTACCAGTCAGCCACCGTCAGTGGCTTGGGCTCTCCTACCACAATCCTGGCCCAGACCCACCCTATTAGATGAAGCCCAAGGGCACATCCCCTGGGGCAGGGTGGGAGTCATCATGGGGTGGGAGGGAAGGGGGCAGTGGGGTGGGGGAGGCCCTAGGTCCCAGCTGAAAGCCCCACAGGCTTAGGGTACCTGTGGGACCTGGGGGCTGGGGGACCAGCACCAAGAAGACGTTAGCTCATGAGCAACCCGGAGCAGGGGGCGTAGTGAGTGAGCGGGGCTGGAGCAGGTGCCTGCAGGCTAGACGCTTCCCCCAGGAGCGGCGAGGCCGGTTCAACACAAACAGGCGGGTCTGTCCAAAAACAACTGTAAAAGTCCAGCCGTAAGTGGTCTGGCAATAAATACGAAATCTACACATCGGCAGGCCCGGCCACCTGGGCCCCCTGCCCTCCCGCCCCCAGTGCCCCGTTAGGTGAGCCCGGGGCTACTCGCTCTGCGGCCGGTAGGCCACGGTGGCTGCGGCCTGGCTGCTGCAGCCCTGCAGTTTCCCATTCACCACCAGGAGGAGGGGCGTCTCCACACGCAGGCTGGGGAAGGAGAAGGCCTGGAGAGAAAGGAAGCTGCTCAGCACAGGCCCTTTGGCCCAGGAACGCAGACACACAAATACACACACACATGCACACTCTCTCTCTCTCTCATGCCTGTACATACACACGTACCTTGCCCTTGTACTGGATGTGATGCAACCGGAGGTGGGGCTCTGGGATGGCCACAGAGTCACCGATGAGGACCCCCCAGCTCTGTGCCATATTGTACACAGTCACTGCATAGCAAGGCCCCTCGGAGTCCGCGAGCCCGAATGTGCTGTTGCCACGGGAAAGGTGGGACGAAGAGGAGGAAAATGGGTTACTGGGTTACCCCCTCTCCGGCATCCAATTCCCAACTCTTCTTGGGCTTCTCCAAGGCCTAAGTTGGGTATAGGCACCTCACCCCTGCCCCTCTGGAAAATTTCTACGCCCAAAATGATCCAATTTATTCAATTTGAGCCAGAGAGGATTGTCTGAGCTGTGAGGGGTGGTGGTCTGTGCTGGCTGGAGTCTCTAGACTGTTAGCTTGTTGAGGCAGAGAATGTGCCTGTTATATTGCTATATTGCATTTATTCATTCATTCAATCGTATTTATTGAGCGCTTACTGTGTGCAAAAGTACTGTATTACGTGCTTGGGAGAGAATAACAATAATAAACAGACACGTTCTCTGCCCATGACAAGCTACAGTCTAGAGCGGGGGAAGACAGACAGCAACACAAATAAATTACAGCTATGTATGTGCTGTGGGGCTGGGAGGGTGAAAGAACAAAGGGAGCAAGTCAGGACAATGCAGAAGGGAGTGGGAAAAAAGAAAAGGGAGGGCTTAGTCAGGGAAAACCTACTCTCCCAAGTACTTAGTACAGTGCGCTGCACACAGTAAGTGCTTGATAAGTAGGATCGACTGACTGAGTCAGGCTTGGGAGATGGAAGGAGAGAGCGGGGAGGGAGTCTGTGCTGAGGCCAGGTTGGGGGGTGTCCAGGCTTGAAGTCTGTATCGGAGCTGGGGTCTGCACTTACAAGGGCACTTTCTCCTCGGTTGTGAGGCTGAACAGCACCTTCCCGAGCGCCACGGCACCGCTGTTGGCTCCAGGCCTCAGGGCACTCAGAGCCTTCCGCTCCAGCGTCATCTTCTGCCCAGAGGCCGCCTGGTAGCGCCCATCCCCACAGGGGCCCAGATGGGCCGGCCGCAGGCTTCCCAGCATATTCTGCAGCTTCTTGGTCTTTACCTTGCCCTGCAGCATAGGAAGTGGAGGTCAGGGAAGGGAGGTGAGGAAATGCAGAACGGGGCAAGGTGCTGGGCACCAACCCCCCACTACTCACCCCTTCCACTCTGCCCCGGGCCCGTTCCCTGAGGCACTGGGCCCCGATACCTTGCTGTCCAGCAGGCTGGTCAGCCTCTCCAGAAAGTCCAGCAGCTGCTGCTCCCGCCGCTGCGGCTCGGGCCAGGCCGGGTCCAGCACTGCCGCCTGAGAGAAACCTTGCAGGGCCTCGGCGTAATTCTCCTCGTACTTGTACAGCTGTGGGGAAGGGGAAGAGGGGGAGGCGGAGGGGGAAGCAGGGGACGAGGCTGGCCCCAGCTCGGCACAATATCTTCTCTCCATGCACGACCACATTCCACTCTCCTGCTCTGCATTCCATACTCACCCTACCAACTCCTGGGCCAGGAGCTACTAGGAGCCTCTTCGATATGCCGTCCAAAGTGGACAGGAACACCCCCAACCTGCCCACCTCCCTCGCCCCACGCCCAGCCTCACCGTGGCCCTGTTCAGGTGGAGATCGGGGTTGCAGGAGGCTGTCCTGTCCACCTTCTCCTAAAGGGGCAGCAGGAACACGGCCACTCAGAGGGGCCAGGCCAATGACCTGGGGCGCTGGGAGGGAGGGCTAGTTTGGGGGAAGGGGGAGGGAGCCAGAGGCCGGTTCTTGCCTCTGGGGCTTTGAAAACATAGACTCAGGGTGCAGTGGGCCAGAGGGAAGGCAAAGGGACCCAAGGGACCCATGGGAAGGCAAGAGCCATCAGCTAGGGGTCCTCGGGGGTAGTGGTCCCAGGGAGAGGGGCTGGTGGGGGAAGAGGGAGCGTCTTAGGGGGAGCGGCCCCAGAAGAAGGGCCCAGAGAACAGGGTGGTTCCTGTCACCTCCCTCCTCTCCTCCCCCCAGCATCCCCTTAGGGATAGCCAGTACCCACCGCATGTGCATAGGCATTTAGGGCCTGCTGGGAGACCTTGGGGTTCTGGCCTGAGTTGAAGAAGAGGGAGAGATAGGCGTTGCCCAGGATATCTAAGAGAGACACGGGGACACATGGAAATCAGAAAGTCCAATCTTTCCCACCGACACTCACCAGGTCTAGGGCTCGACACATCCCTCGAGTCTAGAAAAGAAAGCCGGTATCCCCACTGCCCCCAGTGCTGTCCAGTGGCTCCCATCCACTTTGCAGGAGGGGCAGGAGTGGTCAGAAGAAACAAAGGAGGTGGGAGAGTCCTGGGTGGGGCCAGCGTGTGCGGCCAGAGAAGCTCCACGAGCTACTCAACTGGCAGCAGGATCCCACTGGGACCCCGGCTGCCACCGCCGCCGCCAAATCGCAAATCCCACATCCAGGGTTCGCTGCCTGGGGGCTTGGCTGGTGCTGGGCCCCGAGCCCCTGGTTCCACTGAGTCTCTGGGCTCACTGCTGGTCCTCAGCACCTGCCCACCTGCAGCCACCCCCGCCCCACCCAGGACATTCTACCTCTCAGCTCTGTTTCTGATGATCTGCTCCCTCCTCCCCTAAGGGTCTGGTGGGACAGAGAGGGTGGGTTCGCCCCTTCGGCAGTCAGAACTTCTATTCTCCAACTACACCCACTCCCTTGGAGATCCTCTTGCCTTCAAGACATCTCTACTGGGATGTACTCACGTCACCTCCATCTTAACATGTCCAAAACAGAACTCCTTATCTTCCCACCCAAACCCTGTCCTCTCCCTGACTTTCCCATCACTGTAGATCACCTTGCTGACCTCCAGGCCTCCTGTCTCACCTCACTGCAGTCCAGACTTCACTCCGCTGCCTGGGTCGTATGTCTACAAAAATGTTCAGTCTATGTTTCCCCACTCCTAAAGAACCTCCAGTGGATGCCCAATCAAATCACCTCTGCAAACAGAAACTCCTTTACTATCAGTTTTAAAGCATTCCCTCCTACCTTACCCTGCTACTCTCCTACTACAAGCCAGCTCGCACACTTTGCTACTCGAATGCTAACCTTCTCACTGTACCTCCATCTCGTCTATCTCACCGCTGACCCCTCGCTCCCATCCTGCCTCTGGCCTGGAACACCCTCCATCCTGAAATCCTACAGTTAATCTACCCAACTTCAAAGCCTTATTAAAGGTACAACTCCTCCAAAAGACCTTTCCAGACTAAGCCTTCCTTTCCTCTTCTCCCACTCCTTTCTGTGTCGCCCTGACTTGCTCCCTTCCCAGTCCCATAGCACGTATGTTCAATACCTGTAATTGATTTATATTAATGTCTATCTCCCCCATTCTAGACTGTGGGCAGGGAATATGTCTATTGTTGCATTGTACTCTCTCTAGCGCTTAGTACACTGCTCTGCACATAGTAAGTGCTCAAATATGATTGAATGAATGAACTTCTCTGGGACCCAGTTTCCCCATCTGTAAAACGGAGAGAGAAAGCTCTGCCCCTCCCTGCCCTCAAGAGGGTAGGATGGGAAAAATAAGGTAAATGGTGGGAAAGGGGAATGGGGTGCTGGCCACACAGTAAAGGTAGATACTCACGCACATGACCACCCCCCCAGCTCAGGAGCAGTAGTCAACAGTGCTGCATCAAGGACGAGCAGGGACTCAAGAGAACCCCTAGTTGCCAACAACCCCCTTAAAGAGATGGGGAACCCCCATCCAGTCTAGCAGACCTGGGCCGGAGAAGACACTCACACCAGGAACGGCCATCATGGACATCCATCTGCACGGCCAGCTTGGCTTGCCGGACACTGTCCACCACATGGCGGGTGTGCTCGTCCCCACTCTCAGCCCGCAGCTGCCTCAGGACCATGGAAAGGTTCTGCAGGGAAACCTTGTTCTTGCACTGCATGTAGAGGGAAGGAAGGCAAGAGAGGAAAGGAAGAGAGAAGGATACAGTCAGTCCCTCCTTCCTCCCTCCCTCCCTTATTTCCAGTTGTGCCCCCACCGGCCTCATGGACTAAGACCAGATGGGAAAGCCTCGGGGCCTGGGGCCCGGGTCACTGGGTCCCTCCTCCTGCATCCGCGAAGGGGAGGGGCTCACGTGGGTGAGGGCTCCAGAGAAGCAGGTGTGGGCTGCAGCCAAGTCCCCTTTCTTCCAGTAGACCTCGCCCAGCTGGTTCCAGGCCTCCACCAACCCGGGCTCCAGCTTCACGGCTTTGGAAAGCAGCTCCTCGGCCCGGGGGCTGTAGTCAGGAGTGACGTTCAAGGCCTTCCCGGTCAGCATCAGGGCCAGCGGTTGGGCCTGGACAGAGCCTGGGAGGGATCCAGAGAGGGACTGGGGCTGAGATCCGGGGCAGGAGTGCAGACTGGAGCTAGGACTAGACCCGGGGCAGGGGGCAGGGGCCAGGACTGGGGCTGGGATCCGGGACAGGAGCACAGGCTGGAGCCAGGGCTGGGCCCAGAGCAGGGGCTAGGGATGGGCTTGGTGTTACAGAGGTTGGGGCCTCCAACCGGCCCAGGGCAGGATTAAGACTGAGCAATAGGACGGGATCTTTTCGACCCCACAGCCCTGGCCCTACTTGGGGGCACAGAGGGTCAGAGGGTGAGTGCAAAGAAGAGGGTCCCTCCAGGCTTCCCAGCTGGGACTGAAAGGTGATACCCTGGCAGGACCTTGGGGAGAAGCTAACTGGGGTCAAGGGGAGGGTGGTTGGTCCTGACCGAAGGGGGTTGCCAGAGAACATACTTCCCATCTCTTCCATCTGCTGCAGGGCCAACTCCATCTCCTTCCGCACATCCTGGGCCTTGCGGCCGGCTGCCTCCACACCGTGCGTCTCCAAGTAGTGATCCCGGAACGTGTACAGACGGTCCACCAGCTCCTGGGGGCCACAGCAAGGGGGCAAGAGGGATGTCAGGGGCTGGGGGAGCCTGGGCGGGAGTCAGGGAACCCAGGAAGGGTTTCCTCCCATCCTCACGGCATAGTGGATAGAGCACGGGCCCGGGAATCAGAAGGTCATGGATTCTAATCCCGGCTCCAGCACTTGTCTGCTGTGTGTCCTTGAGTGAGTCGCTTCACTTCTCTGTGCCTCAGTAACCTCATCTTTAAAATGGGGATTAAGACCATGAGCCTTACGTGGAACAAGGAACTGTCTCCAACCCAATTTGCCTGTATCCATCCCAGCAGCTAGTACAGTGCCTGGTACCAAATGAGTGCTTAAGAAATGCCCTAATTATTATTATTATCCCTCTGGAGGTAGGATCCCAGAGTCAGAAATCAACTAGTCCACCTCGCTGCCTTCAACCAAGATCTCTAATTTAAGACCAGGAGGAGGAGCTGGGGCTTAGCGAGACCTCTGTGCTGCCTTTGATCCTGGGAACCAGTGCCTTCGCTTTGTCGACACAGTACTCTCCTGGTTCTACCCCTACCTCACTGACCTCTTCTCTTCCATCTCTCATCCCCTAATCATGACCGCCCCACAAAGCTCTGTTCCAGGTCCCCTTCTTTTCTCCCTTTACTCTCAGTCAGCTCATTCTCCCACCTGGCTTCCGGTACCTCCTCTCTCAGGCCGACTCCCAAAATAACTTCTCCAGTCCTCTCACCTAACCACAATCCGGAATCTCCTCGTCTCCAAGACATTTCTTCTTGAAAGCCCCACCGACACCTCAAACTCGACAAGGTTAAAACTGAACCTATTTCCTCCTCCTAATTTTTCCACCTCTGTCGGTAACACCTCCATTTTCCCTGCCCCAGAAGGCTGAAACTTTGGTGCCACACTTGACTCTTTCAGTTCTCACATTCATTTAACTGCTAAATCCTGCCAGTTCTTCCTCAACATGACCTGATTCTGCCCCTTCCTCTCCACCCAAATAACTACCACACTGTCCATGCTCTTGTCATATCATGATTAGGCTACCGAGTGAGCCCCTCCACTGGTCTTTCTGCCTCCAGCCTCTCCCTCCTCTAAACTACACATCATGATGCCATACGGATCCTCTTCTGGAAACATCTCTCGGCATGTGTCTTGTCACTTCTCAAAACCCCTCAATGATACCTATCTCCCTTCGCATCGAAAAGGAACTCCTACCTATTGACTTCAAATTTCTCTTCACCTGCTACGGCCCAGCCTGGAAGTTCTTCCCTCCCCTCCAAAATCTGCCAGATGACAACTTTCCTCATCTTTAAGATTCTCCTTAAAAATTCCCACTTCTTCCAGGAAGCCTTCTTTGCTTAACTCCCACCACTCCAAATGTGTTAACCCAATCCCTCTCTTGGCCCTTTGAAGTTGCATTCCTATCCTCAGCACCTCAGCACCTTTACACAATATATATTTTTATTTGTAAGACTAATATTTATTTCATTATTTCATCCTGATACACTTGAAAACCCTGAGCAGCTGGGTCAGTCCCGGCAGGAGCAGAGGAGAAGCCGGAAGGCTGCCGGTCCTTCCAGGAGGGATGGACTGGGCTTCTCCTGGCTTGTGTGAATTCACCATTTCCCTGCCCTTCTTTGAATGTGCTGTTTTCTCTTCACCTTCCACATGGATTGGTAGCCGCTGGCCCTGGCGATCCTTCCCCAGCATTCAGCAGAGTGCTTCCAGTCTGTACGCCCCTCGAGAAACCATCTTATTCATTCATTCGATAGTATTTATTTAGCCCTTATTATCTGCAGAGCACTGTACTAAGTGCTTGGAATATACAATTTGGCAGCAGATAGAGACAATCCCTGCCCAATGGTGGGCTCACAGTCTAATCAGGCTCACAGTCTAAAGAGAGTCTTATCACTCTCTTATATGTTACTCTCCCAAGCGTTTAACACAGTGCTCTATGCACAGTGAGTGCTCAATAAATACGACTGAGACGTGTAAGTCCTTAATAAATGCACCTGTTACTGCTGCTATGAGAAGCTGCATGGCTCAGTGGAAAGCGCCCGGGCTTGGGAGTCAGAGGTCGTGGGTTTTAATCCCAGCTCCGCCGCTTGCCAGCTGTGTGACTTTGGGGCAAGTCACTTCAGCGTGCCCCAGTGGAAAGAGCCCGGGCTTGGGAGTCAGAAGTCGTGCCACTTCTGCCACTTGTCAGCTGTGTGACTGTGGGCAAGTCACTTAACTTCTCGGTGCCTTAATTACCTCATCTGTAGAATGGGGATGAAGACTGTGAGCCTCTCGTGGGACAACCTGATTACCCTGTATCTACCCCAGCGCTTAGAATACAGCTCTGCTCATAGTAAGCGCTTAACAAATTCCAACATTATTATTATTCGCTTCTCTGTGCCTCGGCTACCTCATCTGTAAAAGGGGGATTAAAACTGTGAGCCCCACGTGGAACAACCTCGTATCCCCCAGCGCTTAGTAAGCGCTTAACAAATACCACCATTATTATCATTACAGCCACGCCTAAAGGGGTTCAGAAGGACACGCCACTCCAGACACACGACTGCAGATCGTTTTCACGCAACTCCATGCACGACTACAGACAGGGGAACACAAACACCCACAGGTGACCGTCCGAAGTGCTCACTGCACACTCCCACCCACACTGGGCTGTGCTCGGGCCCCTCTCCCTGGCGCCCCCCGGGTGGGGAGCCCACCCTCCCTCCGCCCTCCTGCTCCTCCTGCCCCCTCCCCCGGGGCCTGGCCTACCTGCAGCGTCCGCAAAGACCCCTCGGCGTCGGCGGCCCGGCCGGCCATCGCCCCTGGGCCAGGCCGCGGTCCCGCCGCTCGCCCTGGGCAACCTGGAGCCGAAGCCACAGCCCCCCTCCCCTCCCCCCGCGGCCACAGCGCCCCCCCGCGGCCTGGAGGTCTCGCGGCGGCCGCCGCCTCCCCCCGCCTTCATTTCCTTAATAATAATGTTGGTATTTGTTAAGCGCTTACTATGTGCCGAGCACTGTTCTAAGCGCTGGGGTAGATACAGGGTAATCAGGTCGTCCCACCTGAGGCTCATAGTTAATCCCCATTTTACAGATGAGGTAACTGAGGCACAGAGAAGTGACTTGCCCCCAGTCACACAGCTAAGTGGCAGAGTCTGGATTCGAACCCATGACCTCTGCCTCCCAAGACGAGGCTCTTTCCACTGAGCCACGCTAATTCCTTGACCTCCCTACGACTCGGCTTCGGGCCACTGGCCATTTCCTCGGTCGCCCTCGCCCCTGAGCGGCCCCCCACCCCCAGCCCGGGCCCCATGCTGCCCAAGGGGCCAGCAACGCCAGGAGTCCCCGAGCTCATTCCCTAAGTCCCACCCCCAACCGCACCCCCATCCTCTTCCACAGCCAAATGGCTCTCCACCTTTTTTAAAAAATAAGGTATTTGTTATTATTAATAATAATAATAATAATAATAATGTTGGTATGTGTTAAGCACTTACTATGTAGCACTTACTATGTGCCTAGCACTGTTCGAAGCACTGGGGGAGAGACAGGGTCCTCAGGTTGTCCCCCGTGAGGCTCCCAATCTTAATCCCCATTTTACAGATGAGGTCACTGAGGCACAGAGAAGTGAAGTGATTTACCCAGAGTCACACAGCTGACAAGTGGCAGAGGTGGGATTCGAACCCATGACCTCTGACTCCCAAGCCCAGGCTCTTTCCCCTGAGCCACGCTGCTTATCACTACATGCCTGGCACTGTACTATGTGCTAGGGTACATTCAATATAACCAAGTTGAACGCAGTCCCTGTCCCACCTAAGGCTCACAGTCTTAATCCCCATTTGACATGTGAGGTAACTGAGGGACAGAGAAGTGAAGTGACTTGCCCAAAATCACACAGCAGACAAGTAGTCTGTAGAGAAGCAGCGTGGCTCAGTGGAAAGAGCCCAGGCTTGGGAGTCAGAGGTTGTGGGTTTGAATCCCGGCTCTGCCACTTAGCTGTGTGACTGGGGGCAAGTCACTTCACTTCTCTGTGCCTCAGTTCCCTCATCTGTAAAATATAAGACTGTGAGCCTCACGTGGGGCAATCTGATACTGTATCTACCCCAGAGCTTAGAACAGTGCTCTGCACATAGTAAGGACTTAACAAATACCAACATTATTATTATTAAGTGGTGGAGCTGCGATTTAGAACCCAGGTCACCTGACACCCATTGTTCCAATCGATCGATCATTAGTATTTATTGAGCACTTACTACTCTTGGGAGAGTTCAGTACAACAGAATTAGTGGACACGTTCCCTTTCCATAACGAACTTACTGTCTACAATCAGAGGTCCTGGGTTCTGCTGTGTGACCTCAGGCAAGTCACTTCACTTCTCTGTGCCTGTTACCTCATCTGTAAAATAGGGATTAAAACCTACTCCCTCCTACTTAGATTGTAAACCCCATATGGGACAGGGACTGTGTTCAACCCGAGTAACTTATATCTACCCAAGTTTAGAACACTGCTTGACATACAGTAAGCACTTAACATGCACTATAATTATTATTATTATTCTGGGCTTTGGTCAGTCCCTGGGGGGCTGGGGCAGAGGGCTACCCAGACAGCCAATAGCTAGCAATGGATCCTCTGGGAGCTCACCCCCTCTCCAGCCTCTTCTCTGCCTCGGAATCCATCCTGACTGACCACCCCCTTCAGGCTTGGGTGCATTTGGCATTGGGAAAACCCACCCTCCCCAAACTGGGGGAAAGTCTCGACAATTTTGGCCTTCCAGTCACTCTCCAGGATGGTATTGTTCATTGGCAGCAGGAATGATGGCCTTCTGGTGAGGCTCTCCAGCGTTCTTGGGAAATAAAAAACAAAGCACAGACCAATCCCTGATTTCAATACTGTATTGAGGATGGAAACTTGTTACAAACAGCCTGAATGCCCAGATCATCCCCTCTTTCCCCCACCCGAGGGGAAGGCTGGTTTCAGGGCTCTCTGTTTAACTCCAATAAATAACTAGACTAAGACGATGACCAGGGTGTGAATGGGTAGGGTTAGGGAGAGGAAAAAGACTTGATTGGCTGGGAGCAATGAGAGCCCTGGCCGTGAGCAGTCTGGAGTTCCTAGGCCGTGAGCAGCCCGGCATCCCTAGGCCAAACTTCTCCTCCGGGGTTCCTCCAGGATGGCTTCACCCAGGCCCGCCTGATCCTCCACAAAGGAAGATGGGACAGGTGACAATTGCCCAGAAACCCCTGGGAATTTCTCATAAACAACCTTAGCCTGGGATGCAAACATGCTGCAGGCCCCTCCCTCCCTTCCTCTACCCTCCACCCTCTTCTTGCTACTGCATAGTCTAAAAGAGGGGCACCCACTGAGGCAAAAAAAAAAAAATGCAACAAGAAATAGACCAACTCTTGCCTCTTCTGAACACTCACCTACACACTAGATGAAACACCAAAACACAAATGCATGAAGACTCAACAGATTCCCCTCTGGAGACAGATGGGTCCCCAAACCCCACATCCCATGGCCCGCCAGGCAGACATATGAAATGGCCCACGGTGCCAGCTAAAAATGTCTGCACCAGCTTCCAGCCCCCAAATCCTGAGACCCACCCTTAAGAGGAAAACACCCTCCACTCTTAAGAGGAAACACACTCCACTACCCTGCCCACACATCCAAGCTGCTTATCTGAATATTAACCCAAGCCTGCCCCACTCTCACTTCCCCAAACTTGTGTCTAATCGCACACTTCCACCCCAAGTCAGACAGACGCCGACCGGACCGGTGACGCCTGCATATTGCTGTCGGTGGGGACCTGCTTGCAGTCTGCAATGGAGCCGGGGTCACCTCAGTGTTGGTTCTCTCTCTGCCCCAAGTCCAAGGAGAAGTGGGAGGGGAAGTGGGATTTAGAAGAGAAGAGGGAGAGAGAGCAGGGAGGTGTTCTAGGGAAAGAGGGCGTGGGAAGGGGAACAGGACCAGGACGGGGAGGCCACTGACTGCACGGTGTCTGAACCGGACAGCCTGGCCCAAGCCCGCGAACCCCTGGATGTGGGCTGAATGCCAGAAAGTGGTGGCTGTGCAGGGCAACCTGCCCATCCCTCCCCCGGGGCCCCGGCTCCACGCCAGTTACAGCCTCTTCCCTTTGAAGGGTTTGTTGAGGCCAAGCTGGGACTCCTGAGCGTGGCGGGGGGAGGCAAAGCTGAAGAAGGTGTTGCTGGGCTCAGCTGTGGGAGGGGACCCTACAAAGAGTGGCCTGAAGAGGAAGTCTCCGTCCCCAGCAGCCCGGTTCTGAGCCGGTGACGCGTCCGCAGGAAATTTGGGGGCATTCCCTGAGGAGAAAGGAGAGAGAGCCAAAGCAGTGAGCGGCAGGGAGGTAGAGCCTGTAGGAACAAAACTTTTGAAATGAGAAGCTGCGTGGCCTAGTGGATACACATGGACCCGGGAATCAGAAGGACCTGGGTTCTTACCCCAACTCCATCACTTGTCTGCTACGTCACTTTGGACAAGTCAATTTAACTACTCTGTGCCTGTTTCCTCATCTGTAAATTGGGAATTAATACTGTGAGCTCTATGCGCGACAGGGACTGTGTCCAACCTGATTATCTTGTATCTATCCCAGTGCTTAGTACAGTGCCTGGCACACAGTAAGCACTTCACTAATACCATATCCCCCCCAGAAATGGGGATCTCCCTGCTTGGAACCCCTCCACCAAGGAACCGTTATGCAGGGCCCTCCACTAGGCCCCCAATTAATGGCCCATAGCTCCCTCCCGGCATCCCCAGGAGGGTAACAGAGGTTTGGTCATGGCTGCACCTTGCTTTGCCCATTCTTTCCGGTTGGCCCTGCCTGCTCTGCTCAGACCCCACCAGGTTCTGCCTGCCCTGCTCTCTCTGCTCCTCTTGGTCTGCCCTGCTCACTCTGCCGCTCTGCCTCGCTCTGTCTGCCCTGCTTACTCTTCTCGCTGCCTTATTCTTACCCAAGGAGAAGGCCAGAGCAGGTGGCTGGGAGGGCATGGTGGGTTCCATACTGCCCTCGTGGTTGGCGAGAGCGATGTTGCGTAATCTGAGGCTGTCGTAGAGGCTTTGCAGCTTCTGGTACTGGCGGTTGCGCTCCATGAGCTTCTCAGAGATGTCGCTGAACTTTTTCTTGTACTCTTCCAGCACTCTCTTCAGGGATGTGACCTCCCCTTTCATGGAAGTCAGCTCCACATCCTTGCTTTGGATCTGCTGGGTGTACACCTTCTCCATCTGCTTCAGATGACTCTCAGCCCTACTGAAGTTGTACTCCTGATAGAGGTGTTCCTGGTGCACCTGGTCCAGAGGAGCAAGAAAGGAGACTTGACGGTCCAGAGGAGCAAGAAAGGAGACTTGACGGTCCCGGGAGTGGGACCCTCTTGTCCCCGGAAAACCAAGCCCAGAAAGAGGGCTGGAAAGCTGGGAGGGGAGAGCACGGGGCCTCAGGTTCAAGATTGAGACGGGGGGAGCTGTAATGGTATGAGACTCCCAGGGCTTGTGGCACCCCCACCATCTGGCTTCAGGGGCCACTGATGCCTCCTCCTTCCCTTCCCATCATCACAAAAATCATTATTATTGTTATTATTTATAATAATAATTGTGGTATGGTTTACTATGTGCCAACCACTGAACAAAGTGCTGGGCTAGCTACACGTTAATCAGGTCTTACACATTCCCTGTCCCACTTAAAGCCATTAGTCTAAGTAGGAAGGAAAACAGGTACTTAATCCCCATTTTGCTGATGAGGAAGCTGCGGCACAGAGGAGTTAGGTGACTTGCCCTAGGTCACTCAGCAGGGAAGTGGTGGATCCGGGATTAGAACTCAGATCCTCCATCTTCCAGAACCAGGCTCTTGCCACTAGGCTACGTTGCTGAGGAGAAAGCCCATCCTGCTAGAGCTAGTGGGTGAAACCTGCCCTCTGTGACAATATCTGGACCACTGGGAAGGCTTTTACAGTTAAGAACAATAATAATAATAAACTCCGCACCAGGCACTGTTCTAAGCGCTGAAGGGCTCTGGCTGGAGTAGGGACAAATATGAGAGCAGTTCCCTCCAGTAGAGAAGTCCTGCTCCTTCTCCTGTGGTTTCTCTTGAATTTACCTGATTGTTTTCTGCCCCAGGGGGTCGGTCCGGTGCTCTCCCCACCTTAGATCTGCACTCCCCATGGGTCAGGACTGTGTCTGAATCCATATCCTTGTAGCAAACCTTTCCTCGGGGCTCAGTAGTGCTTGGCACATTATAACATAATAAATCAAAATAAATGAGCAGCAAAACAAAAATTCATGAACCCAAAGGGAAGGCTCACTCCCTAGACCACCACCCTTTTGGTTCTAATGGGGCATCAATTCAATTGCCACTTGGATGTGTCACCAGATGGGAAATGCCCCCAACGGTTCAGTGTTTCAGCAGCAGCAGGACCACCACCACTGGGGATCCCAGCTACCTAAGGCACAGGATGCTCGACTTTTTCAAAAAGGCCAGACAATCCCTCCAGGAGCTTCCAATCCAACAAACCAGCCCATGGGGAGGAAGGATACCTGATACGTCCAGAAGGCCAGGGCCCGGGAGCTGATGTCCAGCACGATCTCTGGCCGCAGCCCAGCCAGCACCATGGCCTTGTACTCCTCTGAAGGGCTGAGCTCCGTGCGGACGATGTCCAGCTTGCCGGAGAGGGTGCTGCTACAGGCAGGGCAGACGGCCGGGGAGCGACTGAACTCCCCGCTGCCGTGTTGGTCGCAGAAGATGTGGGAGCAGGCGGTGACCCAGGCGTAGCCCGAGAGCTTGGCGCGGCACTTACGGTAATTGCAGAGCAGCATGTCTTCACACAAAGACATGGTCCAGAGAGGGGGGCATCAAGCCCCAGGTGGGAACCCTACAAGTTGTGGAAATAAAGAGAACCCCGATTAAGTTCGGATGCTGATCGGAAGGGTCTGTCAGGGCTCAGGAAACTAAGCAAAGCCCAAATTGCCTATTCCATTTACTCAGAGAGCCACTTGAAATCACTCCCTAGGCTGCAGAGGACTACAAGTTTTGCTTTTTTATCATTATTATTATTAATGATAATATTGGTTTTATTTGTGGTATTTGTTAAGCGCTTACTATGTGCCAGGCACTATGCTAAGCGTTGGAGTAGACACAAGCAAATTGGGTTAGACTTAGCCCCTGTCCCACATAGGGTTTACAGTCTTAATCCCCATTTGACAGATGAGGTAACTCAGGCACAGAGAAGTGAAGTGACTTGCCCAGGGCCACAGAGCAGACAAGTGGCGGAATGCGGGATTAGAACCCGTGACCTTCTGACTCCCAGGCCGCTGGGGAAGGTGCAAGATAGGTAAGACAAAGAACCAGTCCCACATGGGGCAACGTTAGTGGGGTGTGAACCCCGTGGGGGAGGTCCGGTAGGAAGGTCGTCAGCACGAGGTCTGGGGGCAAATCTGCCTGTCTCCATGCTCACATCTGCCACCTGAGTCCCTTCCCTGTGGCCTGGAAGGCCTGAGGCCACATTGTGGGATGCAGAAATCCAGGTTCCTCCAGTGGCATTTCTTGGGTATAGACAGGGTGGGCGCCTGGCCGGCTTCGGCCCAGAACCCGTCGCTCCACCCGCCTGTGGACCTGGCAGACCCCAAGAACACCGTGTTGGGGCAGCTGCGACACTCCACAGGAGGTGGGAATTCAGCCCCCTCAACACTACCCTCTCCCCAGCAGCGTGGCTCTGTGGAAAGAGCCCGGGCGTGGGAGTCAGAGGTCATGAGTTCGAATCCCGACTGTGCCTCTTGTCAGCTGTGTGACTGGGGGCAAGTCACTTCACTTCTCTGTGCCTCAGTTCCCTCCTCTGTAAAACGGGGATTAAGACTGTGCGCCTCCCATGGGACCTGATGACCCTGCATCTACCCCAGCGCTTGGAACAGTGCTCTGCACAGGGAAAGCGCTTAACAAATACCAACATTATTATTAGGATCACACCCGGGGTTGAGGAGAAACTCCCCAAGGAAAAACAAGGCCTGCTCTCCTGGACCTCTCCGGACATGGGGATTTTCGAGGGGGAGCGGCCCTAGAGACCTCAAAGGGTCCGTTGCGGGAGCCCCGGGCCTTCACTTGGGCGATGAGGCCGGGAGTCGCCTCAGCCCCCAAGGCGACGGCGCGCGGGCTGAGGGGAAAGCGCGGGAAAAGCCGGCTGCCTCTCTGCGCCTGCGCGGCGCTTCACCGCGCAGGCGCCGTCGCTCCGTCTCGCGCGCCGTCGCTCCGTCTCGCGCGCCGTCGCTCCGTCTCGCGCGCCGTCGCTCCGTCTCGCGCGCCGTCGCTCCGTCTCGCGCGCCCTCCCTCCCTCCCTCCCTCCCCAACGGAGGCAACGGCCAACAGGGAGGCGGAAGCCGCCTTGAACATCCGCGGGAGCCCCTCCCTTCAGTCCTCCGCCGCCCTTCCCCTCTTACTTAGATAGCGTGGCTCAGTGGAAAGAGCCCGGGCTTGGGAGGCAGAGGTCATGAGCTCGAATCCCAGCTCTGCCACTTGTCAGCTGTGTGACTCTGGGCAAGTCGCTTCACTTCTCTGTGCCTCAGTTACCTCATCTAATAATAATAATGTTGGTATTTGTTAAGCGCTTACTATGTACCGAGCACTGTTCTAAGCGCTGGGGTAGACACAGGGGAATCAGGAGGTCCCACGTGGGGTTCACACTCTTAATCCCCATTTTACAGATGAGGTAACTGAGGCACAGAGAAGTTAAGTGACTTGCCCACAGTCACACAGCTAACAAGTGGCGGAGCTGGGATTCAAACTCATGACCTCTGACTCCAAAGCCCGGGCTCTTTCCACTGAGCCACGGTGCTGTGTGGGACCACCTGACTACCCTGTATCTCCCCCAGCGCTTAGAACAGTGCTCTGCACATAGTAAGCGCTTAAATACCAGCATTATTATTATTAAAACAAATAACCACCCTACCTGTGCCTTCCCCTCCCTCCGCCTCCCTTAACTGCACCACAGTCTCGACCTTCCCACAATCAACCGAATTCATTCAATAGTATTAATTGAGCACCTACTATGTGCAGAGCACTGTACTCGGCACTTGGAATGTACAAATCGGCAACAGATACAGTCCCTGATCGGGGAAGAGACAGAAAGGGAATGTACATCTCATTAAAACAATAGCAATAAATAGAATCAAGGTGATGTACATCTCATTAATAAATAGGGTAATAAAAAATATATGCAATTGAGCCCTCACTGTATGCAGGGCAGGCACTTGGAAAAGTTCAACCATATTGGTCACATTCCCTGCCCACAAGTTTATAGTCCCACCGTCAAACCTGAAACGGCCCTTTTGGTGGTATTGTTAAACTCTTACTATATGGCTCAGTGGAAAGAGCCCGGGCTTGGGAGTCAGAGGTCATGGGTTCGAATCCCAGGTCTGCCTCTTGTCAGCTGTGTGACTGTGGTCAAGTCACTTAACTTCTCTGTCCCTCAGCTAGCCCATCTGTAAAATGGGTATTAACTGAGCCTCACCTGGGACAACCTGATTACCCTATATCTACCCCAGCGCTTAGAACAGTGCTCTGCACATAGTAAGCGCTTAACAAATACCAACATTATTATTACATGCCAGCCACTGTTCTAAGCACCAGGGTGGATAAAAGCAAATTGAGTTGGACAGTCACAACCTTAATCCCCATTTAACTGATTACACCAACCCAAGAACAACCCAGAGCAATTATAATTATACAGAGGAACAAGATAGGTTTATATCTTCAATTCTTTATTCAGCCGTACATATTCATTCATTCAAATATTTTGTAAGCACCTTGAAGAGAATGTAGGATTTTTTTTTCTGGAAACTCTCCCATAGTGCTCTGCAGTCAGCATGCACTTACCAAATGCCCTTTCTTGACTGAAACTGCCCTACATGCTGGCAGCCACTTTTAAGTAATAACTCCTCCCGCTATGCCATGTGCAGTTTCAGTGCCCTTGTGCAAACAGAGATGAGTGACTCAGGCCCATTTTATTAGAGGGACTAAATATTGTTAGGGTTTGCTCCAATTCCAGGCTTCAAGGGTTGGGTCCCAGACCCATTTCTCCAGTCTAATAATGGACCTCTTCGAGCGAGACCAGGGCCTGTGAACAGATAGGAAGAGTCATTCTAATGCTATATATAGGAGAACACTTTATTTTCTGTAAAAAGGTATGCTTGTCTGACCCCGCAAAGTTCGGAGGCACGAATAGATGGCCGACCCATCTCATGGTGCCCCGAGTGAAGACAGGCCACTTTTCTCTGTGATGGACTAAAATCCCACTGCCCACAGCTCCAGACAGCAAGAGGAACAGCCATCAGGGGGTTGGGAGGCACGGGTGTGCGCGAACACAGACACACACCACAGAGCAAGGAGGGGGGCATGAGGCTAGCTGCTGTAGCCTTGTTAATGGCTAGACACTGGACTGGACACTCCCCGGGGGAGTGCTTGGGCTGTGTTGGCACAGCTCCAAATGATGGGGACAACAGGCAAGCAGTTGATTTTTCCATCAGGCACAGCTACTCGAGGCTACATGAGTCCAAAGGAAGTTATTACTCGAATCAAAGGTATTTATTAAGTACTTACTGTGTGCAGATCACTGTACTAAGCAATTGAATTCATTTTCAAATCTACTTGGCTTGCTTGTCCCCATTTACCACAGTAACTAGATAACTATCATAACACTTTGGGAGCCTTTTTGAAGACTTCAGAACTCAGACTGCCACTCTCCCAGAACTTACCCCTGAGACTTCTACCATCCTGAAGTGCAGGCTGAAAAAGACAAAGTCAACTTCAGTTGGGGTTTTGTTCCTCCTGAGGAAGGGTCTCTCTGGGGTTTCCTGCAAGGAGACAATGATGCTGCCTTAAGGTTGCTGAGATAAGGCCTGAAAACCCCTGGGCCCTACCAAAATCCAGCCCTTTTTCAGGAACTGGCAGTGGGGACGAGAACTCCCAGTCAGCATGCCACCATGTGACTACTGTGCAACACATAAATGGATGGATTGGTCCTACAGCTGGCTCCCTACTCAATCCCAGTGACCAGATATTCATTCATTTCATTCAATAGCATTTATTGAGTGCTTACTATGTGCAGAGCACTGTACTAAGCGGTTGGAATGTACAAATAGGTAACAGAGACAGTCCCTGTCCTTTGACGGGCTTACAGTCTAATCGGGGGAGACAGACAGACAAGAACAATAGCAATAAATAGAATCAAGGGGAGCAATAATGCCCAGTTCCATCCGCAGGATGGCCATAAGTAGGCCTCAGGCGAGAGACCCTTCCCTCCTGCTCAGCGCATGTGTATAATCAGGGTGGTCAGCTGAAACACGGACTGAACATGCATTTCATCAAGGCAGGGGGGGCAGGTGATCCTCAGGGGGCAGCCCAGGTTGGCGCGCCATGGGCTGCTCCCACAGAGTGGGCTCCTCCAGATTGACTAAGGGGGGCCCACGTGTTCAAGCTCTACCCTCACCCACAGATGGCATGGATGCAGTCAATCGAACCTTACCCTCTCTTCCTCATCACCGATTCCAGGGCATTTCCAGCCTGGGCAAGGCCAAATAACAGGTATCACGGGGTCCTTGCCACCATCTCAAGTCTCTAGGGAACAAGATCCACATGAAAGCTGGAGGACCCTGTTTCCCCATCCCCTTCCCCCAGCAATCCCACATCAGAAAGTCATGGAGTTGGGGGCTCTGCTCAGTGCATGTGTGTAATCAGGAATCAGGTGAAACACGGACTGAACATGCAGTTCATCCCAGCAGATGGCCTTTGGCCCTGGATCTCCATCAACCATAAGTGAACAGGTAGGCAGGGGAAAATGGCAACGAACCCATCATCTTAACCATCTCTCCTCCTGCTCCACTCACTTGCTCCTGTCTCACCACCCTCCCCAAACGGCTCGGCCACTTCATCCTCATCACTGACGACTGAACCAATGGTTCCATTCGAGAGGACCAGATACAAAGCCCCCACCCCCATTAGGGGCAGGGGCTACCTTCCCACCAGACAAGTTACAGCTCCCTCTTTGGCTTATACCTCTCCCAAGCGTTAAGTGCAGTGCTCTGCACGCAGTAAGCGCTCAATAAATACGATTGATCGACTGATTTACCTTCTCCCAAATAGGCACGTCCTGACGCTGGTCCCCATGCCATGTCGGGCTGCTGGTTCTGGCCGTCAGGGAGGACACTTGAAGACCCACGTGGCTCCTTCACTGGGCTGGAGCTGGTGAAGCATCAGGGCACCAGAGTTGCAATCGGCTGAAAGTGCGGAGGAGCCCAGGGGCATGTTAAGTGCCGAAGCCCCTTTCTCTGAGCAAGTTGGAGGGAGAGGGGGAGAGTTAGACCAGGAGAAGCCTGGACTAGACGGTGCCATTTTGTCCAAAGGGGCAGGAGGGGGTATCTCCGGCTCCCGGGTAGCGGCAGGGAGTTATTTTACGCTATTATATTTTATATTCAAGTTTATATTATAGTTTAAGGTATTCTAAGTGCGGATCAATGCCCCCACCCCCAGCCTCTGACGTCAAAAATCACGAGATTGGACTGGTCTGGTAACTGGGAGCTCACCCAGTACGAAATTCCCTCTCCCCCTAAGCCCCCGCACTTGGCCGAAGCAGAAACTCCCACCCTTCCTTCACCATCAGGCCAGGCAAGGGAAGAGTGAGAAAGGGCCCTAAAATGCGTCACCCATTCGGTGCAATATTCAGCGTTTAGAAATGTAAACGGAAACACGGTACCTGCCCCCCGCCAAAAAGGAGACGGTCCTTCATTCCTACGGTCCCGCGCGGGGGTAACCCAGCTGCAAGTCGAAGAGAGGTGGCAGATGCGGCCCATCCAGGCTGCACGGGATGGGAGATGGCGGCGGATGGAACCTGCAGGAAAAGAGAGCGGGTGGGCCGCATGGCAGCGCTTTTGGGGGGCAAGAAAGAGTGTGATTGGCTAGGGAGGCCCGAGCACCGCCCCTAACCGGAAGCCTCCCTCGTCATCCGGGAATGTATGTGCAGCAAAAGTCGGCAAAAGTGGCAGGGAAGAGTAGTCTGAATTGGGTTAGGGAGCCGGCGGCAAACCAACCGTGCCCCCCCTCAGCCATTGCACTCAGCCCGCCGGCCGTGAGTCGTTTCCAAGCCCCGGCGGGAGGGGCATCCGCCGCGGGCCGGGCGGACGCTAGGGGGCGCCGGCGCGGCGCGGCTTCTCCTGCCCGGTCGGCCCCCGCGCGAGGCCCCCTTCTCTGGGAACTCACCCCCCCGCGGCTCGGGGGGGGCCCTGCTAGGGCCGCCGCTGGCCCTCGTCTCAGACCTTCCCAAGGGCTGGCCAGAGAGTGACGCATGCGCACTCCGCCCGTGGCCCCTCCGCTGAGCTTCCCACTGCCACGTGCTAAGGCGCTGCGGCGGAAGTCTATATAAGCTCCGGAGATCACCCGGCCTTTACCTTAGGGCGACTTCCCATGAGGTAGAGCGGCGGGGAGAGATGCAAATGAGGCCGGCTCCTCCCTTCTGTCCGTGGGGGCCCGCGCGGGCCTCGGGACCGCCCGTCCTTCTCCACCACGACTCCATGGCGGCTCGCCGCCGGACCGGGAGGAACGGGGGCCCTCGAAGGGCGGAATTAGAGGTGTCCCCGTGCCCGCAGGGCGGCCAGGGTCGCACGGACGGGCTGCGCTGGGAATGGCAGGACCGAGGGGGCTCCTGGCGCCTCTACGCCCCCGCGCTGGACATGGACATCTCCCGAGCTTTCAGGTCCGGGCCCCGTCCCAGCCCCCTCCTTCGCCCCTCCCCACTTTCTTAGTGTCTAGAGCCCGGGCTGGGGAGTCACAGGTCGTGGCTTCTAATCCCCACCCCGACTTGGGGCCAGTCGCTTCACTTCTCTGGGCCTCGGTGACCTCCCCTGGAAAATGGGGATAATAATGTTGGTATGTAAGCGCTTACTACGTGCCGAGCACTGTTCTAAGCGCCGGGGTAGCTACAGGGTAATCAGGTTGGCCCACGTGAGGCTCACAGTTAATCCCCATTTTACAGACGAGGTCACTGAGGCCCAGAGAAGTGAAGTGTCACACAGCTGGCAAGTGGCAGAGTGGGGAGTCGAACCCATGACCTCTGACTCCGAAGCCCAGGCTCTTTCCCAGACCGGGAGCCCCAAGTGGGACGAGCTCATCACCTTGTACCTCCCCCCCGCGCTTAGAACAGTGCTTGGCGCACAGTCAGCGCTTAACGAATGCCGTCATCCTAGGACGAGGCCCGCAGAAGAGGAGAAAAGCCCCAGTGACTTCCCTTCGCAGCATCGTGGCCCCTCCCTCAGGCGACCCACCGTTGGTGGTCGTCGGGGTGTGAGCCCATTTCTGCTCCCGGCTTGCCCCCTTCCCCGCACACCTCCCGTCCTTTCCTGCTCCGGGACACCCACCCCGGCCACTGCAGCTCGAATCATTTTTTGAATTACTGCCTCTCTTCCTGCTGAACAACCCACCCTGCCTCTCCTTCCCCCCTCCAAGGCGAAGTCCCGGCCACCACAGCCAGAAACTGTTCCCTGAGCCAACCTGCGGCTACCCCGCGCTGATGCGAGTGACAGCACCCCGCCGTCTGTCCCCATCCCACACTCTCTCCCTTGTGCCTCTGTACACACTTTATTTATTTCCCTGGCTCCCCTCCCCTCCACAGTTCCCTCTTGGGGACTTACCTCTTCAGACAGTGAGGTTTCCTGAGTGTCTACTGTGAGCAGAGAACCGTTCTAACTCTAGTAGATATAATCTACTGTAGAAGCAGCATGGCCCCGTGGAACGAGCAAGATCCTGGAAGCCGATCCCAGCTCTGCAAATTCCTTACTGTGTGACCCTGGGAAAGTCACTGTGCCTCAGTTTCCTCATCTGTTAGATACCTGTTCTCCTCCTCCTTAGACTGTGACCTCATGTAGGATAGGGATTGTGTCCAACCTGATTAATTGGTATCTACCCCAGGGCTTAGGACAGTACTTGACACATAGGAAGTGCTTAACAAATGTAATAATAATAATAATAATAATCCCTGCCCTCGAGGAGCAAAATCTTCCTGTGCTTATTTGGTGAGACCCAATGGTTCCTCTAATCTTCAACTCTTGGAAACTTAGTATAGACCCAGTTATTTTTTTCCTTCTTCTTCAAAATGGTTGCTTGAGTTTTCCCTGTGCAGTAAACAAAACTGAAGGGACCTATGATGGAGGACTTAATAATAATATTTATTGAGCTCTCAATGGATGCAGTGCATCGAATGAAGCAATACGAAGAGATAGGCCCCCTGACCACAAGAAACTTGCATTCTTAAGAGCGGATTCAGACATAAAGGTATTTACAAACAGAGTGGTCTAATCGATAGTGTACCATTTAATAAACCGGTGCTGAGGGTGGCTGTAAAAAAATGTTCAACTGCTAGTAGTGGCCAGTAGGTTTGTATTGTGTGGGTTGTTGGAAATTAACCTGGGAGGGCTTCCAGGAGGAGGAGGAACTTCAGAAGAACTTTGAAGAAGAGGAGAGCTACTATCTAATAAAAATAATAATCATGGCATCTAAGCGCTTGCTATATGCCAAGCACTGTAATAAGCACTGGAGTATATACTAGATAAGGTTGGACACAGTAACCATCTCACATAGAGCTCACAGGCATTGGGCAGGTATTGAAACCCCATTTTACAGATGAGGAAACTGAGGCAGAGAGAAATTAAGTGATTTGCCCAAGGTCACACAGCAGGAAAGTGGCAATGTCCGAATTAGAACCCATATCTCCCGGCTCCGCGGCCCGAAGTCTTTCCACTAGGCTACACTGCTTCCTGATGGATGGTCTGACAGATTTGGGGACTTAGGGTGGGAGTTCTAGGCCTGGGGGACGGAGTGAGAAATGGAAGTAGGAGAGCCAAAAGGGAGCTTACATTGAGAAGGCAAACTTTGGAGAAGGGAAGAGGCAGAGCAGATAGGAAGTAGCAGGCGAAGGAAGCCACGTAGGTAAGGATGAGAAGAATTTTTTTAATGGTATTTTGTTGTGTATCTTCTAAGGGCCAGGCACTATACAAAGCACTAAGAATGGAAGCTGATTGCTAGAATTCTTTGAGGCAGGAAGAAATGGAAATCCAACGAAGGGTGTTAAGGAGTGGAGAGATGTGTGGTTTGTTTCTCCCTGTAAGTCTTTTAAGAATGTTACATTCCTCAGGAGTCCAGATCGTAAGGAATTTCTCCTTGTATCCATTATATCTTTGTGTTTACTTCACCTTCCCCCATTAGAATGTGAGCTCTTCAAGGGCAAGACACAAGGTGAGTTTGTCCGACCTGTGTCCGGCTGGCTCAGAGGAGCTACTTCCACCGTGGCCGGTGGGCTGGACTAGGCTGGGCCGGGTAAGTTCTGTTCTCTGACTCCCTGACTTTGGGAATTGTATTTCAGGGCAGGAGACAGTCTGGTGAGCATCTCACCCGATGGGGGAGACACAGAACTGCAAGTGGACCTGAAGAGGATGGTCCAAAGAAACGTGCAGACCGGAATGGAGCAGCGGATCGCCGCTGCAGTAGGAGGGCCCGGCTCCTGTGAGGGTCTAGCAGTGTCCCAGCGGGCGTGGGTGGACCTTCCTCCTAGGGACAGACTCCTGCCTGCCCTACCTGAGCAGCAACCCCAGCCCTCAGCCCGGTAGCCAGCTAAGACCAAGAGGGCTAAACTCAGGTGGGGTTTGATCCTGCCAGGGAATTGAGGCGTGGGCCCCAGGCCTGGGGTTGGGCATCTGGAGTCCTTTGGCTGGAGGGATACTGAGAGGCCATGAATCTCTTCTCTTCCCCCGGCCTCCTGAAAGGCGAGTCCAGGAGGGGAGATGTGTGGTGCAGAGCCCCTCTCTGCTCCGACAGTATCCCCTCTCGGTCCCTGTTGGCCCACAGATTACATCTGGCAGTGGCAGGAAGAGGAGGAGTGGGTCCCATACCCTCCCGAAACCTGCCTGGCTCTGGAAGCAGCCCGGGAGGGAGGGGGCGGCAGCAAACCGAAGGTGGACCTAGCAGTCGGCCGCACCCGCTACACCCTGGACCCAGGCAACATGCTGCAAACCAACCGCAGGAGTGGCTTCCAGCGCCAGATGGAGCGTCGGCCCTCGGGTATGGCCTCTCCGGGGGCCGGGGGTTGGGGGAGAGCGGGCCGAAGAGACCACAACCTAGTGGGCGGAGTAAGAGTGAGGGAGAAGGGAGAGATAGATTTGGGAGTACAACAGGGTTCCGGGGATCCAGAGAAAACTCCTCTGTGTTGAGGGAGGGGAGAGGTGGACCGGATCCTGGGTTGGGTAGGCTAGGGTAGGGGCTGCCAGCTCTGTTTGAGCATCCCCATGAATGGAATCCTGGTCTAAGCCAGGCAGAGTCGAAGTCAAGATGGACAGCCCTGGCCCTGATTCCGTAATGGGCCAAGGTCCACCGTGACTGGCCAGGGCTAGCCAGGAGTGACCAGTCATGTTGATAAGCACCTCTAGAGTAGATCCTGCTGTCTGTGTTCCCTCTTTCTCAAACTCTTCTTGGCCCGTTCCCCCCACCCCCACCCCAGGTTCTCTCTGAATAAATGCTCCCCGTGACCTCTCTTCTGCCTTCTATTTCCTCCTTTGCTCAGTTGCTGTGGAATTAAATGGAGCCGGAGGTTCCAGTGACATCTCATTGGCGGACGGGCCCCCTGTGGTCAAGAAAGCCCGTGGGCGCCAGCAGCCAGGAAGGCCCGCGGATGCCAGCGGTAGGAAACAAAAGGCAGTGGCAGGAGCAGATGCAAAAGGAGATGCCAGAGAAGGAGAGAGCAGTGGTGAGAGCCTCAGGAAGTGGATTGGTTGGGGGAAAGAGGTGGATAAGGGTGATGAGGCTGGCATTGTCCTGGGCCTACAGCATGCCACTCTGGAAATGGCAGCTAAGCTTAGCCCAGCAACCACCAAAGGCATCTTCGGACAGTAATGATGGGAGCGGGTGGAGAGGGGCAACACCGTGCCCTATCCAGGTGTGGATGGGCAAGGGACAAACTGATCTGGATCCTCCTACCGGCTGACAGGGAGCTGCCAAGGGTAGTTCTCTGCAAGGTACCAGGGGTGCCTTCTGACTCTGAAAGGGCCAGAAGTGGCCCATGGCCCCAGCCTGGTCAGGGTTAATCAAGGACACTATCATGGGCAAGATTGCTGGACTGGGCAGTTTGGGTCATGGGCCAAGGGCAGGACTGCCTTGCGGACAGTACCCTGTCAGGAGCAGCTGCTGACATGATTTTGTGTGTGTGTGCGTGTGCGCACATGTGCACATGTGTATACATGAATGCAGAGGCTGTGAAGACCTTGCTTTTGAAGGGGAAGGCTCCAGTGGATCCAGAGTGCACAGCCAAACTGGGCAGGGTGAGCACATTCACAGTCTCCTGACTCCTGGGGATGCCCGCGGGGATTTCCCCTCCTCTCCCCCGAAGCTCCCGGGAATGACTCCTTACCCTGGTGAGATTCAGCCACAGACCTGTAATCAGGCTCTAGGCGAGAGGTTCACCATCCTGGTTTTCTCACAGAACCCTCCAGGGTCATGCCTCCTTTAGTAGGGCTCCCTGGTAGTCTCTGGCAAGAAATTCCCCCCTGCCTAAAGCAGCTCTTTATCTTCCCTTGGTTCTGAAGGGAGAAGTGGGGGCTGGGTCACTGACCCTCCAGATGGGGCTAGGAGCAGGGTACGCAGAATGCAGGAAAAGGAGAGCCAGTCTATCAGTCCCAGAGCCTCGTCGCCACAAGGCGTTGTTCTCAGGACTGAGGCCGTAGGCCGGGGTGGCCAGGTACTGGCCAGAGCTGCTGCCAAAGCCGGGGCCTGTCGAGGAGGAGCTGGCCTAGCCAGGCTCTCGGTCCTTCCCTGGGGGTTTACGAGAACTGCAGCCCTGACTGCTCTTGGCCTCTGCTCTCTCTCTATAGGCCCATGTGTACTGTGAAGGGGACGACGTGTATGACGTCATGCTGAGCCAGGTGAGCTGAGCAGGGGGGCTGGAGGGAGCAGGAGGGTGAAAGGAGCTCAGCTCCCACTACAGGCACCCCCAGAAAACCATCTTCCCAATACCCCTGACCCTTGTTTTGTCTCGTCTTCTACCTCTCCCCGCCTCTCCCCGACCCCTTTCTGCTTCCAGGACCTCTCAGCCACCTTTACTCTAGTCCTGTTTCTTGGGCAGATCCAGCTGGCTGGCCGGCCGGCCGGCCTGCCTGCGCCCCACCTCCATCCAGAGAAACCCTGCCCTTTGCCCTCTCCTCGCATTGTTCTCTGCTGCGGCAATGGGCCGGGGGCCCAGGCCGCACAGACCAAAGGTGGAGGGAAGAATTGCCTGGCGGTGACCCTGAAGCCTGGGGTGGGGGACACTTTTTTCTTTGTTACAGAAACACAATGGGGGTCCCAGTTCTGGGGCCAGAGCTGGAGCTCAGGGTCTGTTCTGAAGCTCTACGTTGGGATTAAGTGAGAGTGGAGCCAGAAATGGATTTCCTGGGCTCCAGGGGTCCCGCAAGAGCCAGTCAGCGGCTGGCCTCATTTTCCCCAGCTCCTCAGGGGTCAACACCCACTGCCCTAGGACCAGGAGCTGGGGGGCAGGTGCACCTCCCTAGGCCCAGGGCCCCAGACTGAAAACTGGGACTGATCACCCCATCCTGCTCTCTCGCCCTGCTGCAGACCAATCTCCAGTTCAACAACAACAAGTACTACCTCATCCAGCTGCTGGAAGACGACAGCCAAAAAATCTTCAGTGTCTGGATGAGATGGGGGCGAGGTGATGGGTTGCTGGGAGCTGGGGAGGGCCCGGTCCAGCTCTCTGTGGGGGCTGGTTGAGAGCGGAGGAGCCCAGGGCTCAGGCTGGATTTCCTGAGGAACTGGACCACCCCCACCACCTCCCTCCCCTGGAAAGGGTGGGATCTCTGCGGAGGGGTGGAGGGGAGAAGTGTAGCAGGGCCCCGAGGCAGTTCACCTCAGGTGAGACAAGGCTGACACTGGCACTCCCCAAGTGGGTACAGGGCAGGGACTGGCCGAGCGGCACAGCAGTCAGGCTCGCAACAACCTGAAAGGGCGTAGTCCCTGGCTGGTCAGCCCCCTGCCCCCCGCATCCCAGACATAACCTAAGCCCATTTCTTGCCTCTTCCAGCAGATTGACTGATAACCCTTTCTAGGAGATGACCGGGGACTGTCCCTCCCCCGAGGAGAAGTGTCTCTCAGGGCGTTTCCATTTCCTTTTCAGTGGGAAAGTCTGGACAGCGCTGCCTCATGGCCTGTGCTGGGGATCTCAGCAAGGCCAAGGAGATATTCCACAAAAAGTGAGTGGCTGGTTGGATAGAGCAGGGCATGGCAGGGAAGAGCTAGGCAGAGCAGCACTGGGCTGGGCAGGGCAGAACTTATTCAGGCTCTCCTTTCAGCTCAGGAGTTTCCCTCTCAGTTCATCTCTGCCCTCTGCCTATCAAGTCCACCACAGAGCGAGCTGACCGCAGATTGGACCGAGCGCTTGAGGGAGGGAGGTGGGGCCGGGAGAGGAGGTGCAGCCTGCTGCAGCCAGGAAGAGCTAGAGGCTCTGCAAAATAATATTGCAATGTATAAAGTATTTTTTAAGCACTTACTCTGTACCAGGCACTATACTAAGCACTGGGGAAGATACAAGCTAATAATTTGGTATTTAAGGACTTAAGAACACTGTTCTAAGCGCTGGGGTAGATACAGGGTAATCAGGTCCCACATGAGGCTGACAGTCTTCATCCCCAGTTTACAGATGAGGTAAATGAGGCACAGAGAAGTTAAGTGACTTACCCAAGATCACACAGCAAACAAGTGGCAGAACTGGGATTAGAACCCAGGTCCTTCTGACTCACGGAACTGCTCTATCCACTAGGCCATGCTACTTCTCTACATTGCTGAACTGGGCCCAAGGGAGGCCTCAACCTCTTTCAGACCTGGGGGACCTGGGTAGGGTGGGGGTGGGTGGGGGCTTGTGTGTGTGTGTGTGTGTGTGTGTATCTGGGGTAGGGGGGATGGAGGGAGGAGGAGAGAGCCCTCTTTGGCAGGGAATTCTGTGGTACTAGGGACAGAGGCCAGAAGCTGAAGGGAGGGTGGCATTCTGAGGTGCTGGGGAGGGGCTGTAGCACAGGTAAAGTATATTTGAAATGCTGAGCTAGAAGAGGGTTAGGCGCCTCGCCCCCTGAGGCCTGGTCCCCACCCAACCCCTGAGCCCACTGTCCCCTGAGGCCACTGTCTTGGGGCTCTGCAGGTTTCTTGACAAGACAAAGAACCACTGGGGGGACCGGAGCCACTTTCAGAAGGTCGCGGGCAAATACGATCTGCTGCAGACAGACTACACCAGCGAAAGCCAGGTCTGGCTGCTGAGGGAACTTGGACTGGACTTTCCAAACCAGGGTGGGCAGGCAGGAGGGACCCTGGAGCAGAGGGAGATGAGCTGGAAGGATAAGGATGAATAGGGTGTTGGGTTTCCTGGAGCTCATGGGGGCAGGGCTCTCTCTGTATCAGGGCCTAGAGGAACTCCCCCCACCTACATCCCGGCCCCTGCCAGAGTCGCAGTTGGACACCCGTGTGCAGGCGTTGCTCAAGCTGATCTGCAACGTGCAGGCCATGGAGGAGATGGTGGTGGAGATGAAATATGACACCAAGAAGGCCCCACTGGGTATGGAACCCTCCCTGCTCTGCCCTGCCCTGACTCTGTGGCTCTCGATGGGGCTTTCCTGAGTAGGGGGGGCAGGGGTGAGTGCCCGGATAGGGTGTGCCTAGCTATGTACTCCATTCTCCACTCGGACGACTCACAGGGAAGCTGACAGTGGCACAGATCCGGGCAGGGTACGAATCCCTGAAGAAGATCGAAGCCTGTATCCAAGCCAGGCAGGGCGGGCGTGCCCTTGTGGAGGCATGCAATGAGTTCTACACCAAGATCCCACACGACTTTGGGTGAGTACTGGGCCCAGTTCCCTTGGCCTTTTCCTGTCGGTCTTGTCTTCCAGGCTGCAGGGGAGGGTGGGGGACTGCCCATGGGGTGTGCTCTTCAGGGCCTCTGGCATGATGGGATAGGGCATAATGTCAATGTTCTCTGGTCTCTGCTTCTGGAAGCCCGGGAGTCTTCCGCCCCTTCTGCTTTGGCTATGATGTCCTGCCCCCACCTCCCCCATCCCTGAGCCAGGGGCATTGCAGAAGGCACAGAGCTGCTTCCTGCTTGCTTCCCTCTCTCTGCCCCCGCCTCAACACCTGTCCTCCCTGCCCGCACTCTCAGTGGGCATCTCAGAGAGGCTTCTGCTACTGTCTGTGCCCTTAGAGACCAGCCTGGGGCTTTCCGTGGACCGGCCTGGACCTTTGCTGCCGGACACCATGGCTTGGCCCAAAATCTAGAGCCCATCAGCCCTGATTGGGCGCTCACCCCAGACCCCCTCTCCCCCTGCCACCCTGGGATCCTGATCAGCTGGGCCAGTCCCCTGTCTCTGGCAAAGGAAAGAAATTCTACAAACCACCTTGCCTTGTACCAGCTACTTCACCAGGGAGTCGTCCTCAATCCTCACCAGCTGCGATGTGTCACCATATCTTCTCGTACCACACTGTCCTCAGCCTGCTCTTCTCCAAACTAAATTGTGATTCCTGTTCCCAGGTCCGTTTCACCCCTGGGTTCACGGCCACTCTGGGGCCTCCGCGCTTTCCACCCCCCACGCGGGGCCCCCAAACCTGGCTTCCCTGGTGGTACCTTCCGCAGGCTCCGCCCCCCACCACTCATCCGGACAGAAGAAGAGCTGAGTGCCAAGGTGCAGCTCCTGGAGGTGAGGAGGCCAAGGAGGCTGGTGGGGCGGGAGCAGCAGGGGCCGGGGGAAGGAGCAGCAGGGACCGGGCACCCTCACACCCCGGCACTGTCCGAGCCCAGCTGTGGTCCGTGTGGTCCTCACAGGCCTTGGGAGACATTGAAATTGCCATCAAGTTGGTAAAGTCAGAACAGGATAGCCTGGAGCACCCCCTGGACCGGCACTACCGCAATCTGCACTGTGCCCTGCGCCCGCTGGACCACTCCTGCCATGAGTTCAAGGTGAGGGGCTGTCAGGGCCACCCTGGGGGAGAGATGAATAGGGGGAAACAGGGCAGCCGAGCCCAGCCCACCACCTCCCGCCTCTTGCTCAGGTCATCTCCCAGTATTTGCAGTCTACACACGCGCCCACACACAATGACTACACCATGACTTTGCTGGAGGTCTTTGAGGTGGAGAAGGAGGGTGAAACACTGGCCTTCAGGGAAGAGCTGAGCAACAGGTACGGTCTTGGGTCGGAGAGGGGGAAGAACCGGGGGCGCTGAGCAGGGCTCCTGGGCCCGGGTGGGCCCTGCTGTAATGACCCCTGGGCTTCCTTCAGGATGCTGCTGTGGCATGGCTCACGGCTGGGCAACTGGGCAGGGATCCTGAGCCAGGGGCTCCGCATAGCCCCACCTGAGGCTCCCATCACAGGCTACATGGTGAGTAGTGGGGCATGGAAGTGCAAGTCTCCTTGTCAGGAGGCCTGTGGGTCCAGACTGAGAATCCCACCACTGGGGTGAACTACAGGGCGGGCTCCCTATCCCCCAGCCCGGCCTGCGGGCAAGAGTCCCT
Organism: Ornithorhynchus anatinus; assembly: GCF_004115215.2. Lineage (NCBI taxonomy): Eukaryota > Metazoa > Chordata > Mammalia > Monotremata > Ornithorhynchidae > Ornithorhynchus > Ornithorhynchus anatinus. The sequence continues at coordinate 42,066,607 of NC_041740.1, forward strand.
GCCTCTCCCTGGATTCCCCAGCCCTCAAAAGCGCCGTTGGCTTGCTCCAGCCCGGGGAGGCGTGAGGCTGGAACTGCAATGGCATTATGCCTGGAACTCGGGGAGGGCAAGGGCTGGGTGGCACCTGGACGCTAGTGCCTGAGCCTGAGTCTGTCCTCTTGCCAGTTTGGGAAAGGAATCTACTTTGCCGATATGTCTCCAAGAGGTGCCACTACTGCTTCGCCTCCCGCCTCCATGACACAGGACTGCTGCTGCTGGCAGAGGTGAGGAGGGCGGCGGGGGTGGGGGGCTGGGGACCAGCGAGGGGCGCCAGTCCCAGCTCCTCTCATCCTGCAGGTGGCCCTGGGGGAATGGAACGAGCTGCTGGAAGCCAACCCTGAGGCCCAGGGGCTGCTGCGGGGCCGGCACAGCACCAAGGGGCTGGGCAGGAAGCCCCCGAGCCCCAGCAGCTGCATCTCCCTGTGAAGTACGATTGGCCACTCTGCCAGTCCGGGGCCGGTTGGAAGACAGGACCGGGGAAGGCCGGACTAGGGAAGGCAGTGATGTCTCCCTCCTGGCAGGAATGGAGCGGCCGTGCCACTGGGACCCACCGGCTGACACAGGGGTGCAGAATCCCCACGGTACACCCTCAACTACAATGAGTTCGTCGTCTACGACCCCAGCCAGGTCCGCATGCGCTATCTGCTCCAGTTCACGTTCAGCTTCACGCAGCTCTGGTGAGCATAGAAGCTACGCAGGGCATGGGCAAGTGTTCCTTCGATTTTTTACTCTCCTGAGCGCTCGGTACAGTGCTCTGCCCCCAGGAGGTTCTCAATAAAGGCTTTCAATGATAGTGCTGATGAGGGTGAGGGATGCGATGGAAACACCGAGACAACACTAGGGCTTTCTCTGACAGTTTTAATATAGTAAACATCCCCCTGCCCCACACCTCCATTCCTGGCACCCGGGCCCCACAACTGGACGCTCCTCACTCCCAGGCCAAGAAATAGACGTTGCCCATCACGTCTCCCACAGCCAGTGCAGCACGAGCAGGGCCTGGACGGGGTGCCAGACAGCTCACAGCCCCCTCGCAGCGGAACAGGCCCCGCTGCAAAGGTCAGAGGGGGACAGGAAGGACGGGGTGAGGACTGTCCTCCCTGGCCCCCTCCCCCGCCACCCCCCACCACTCCAATCACCCCAGCCCCAGGTCTCACCAGTCTCAGGCTGGGCCGCTCCCACAGCTTCACATCGCGGTCCCTTGCGGCAGTCTACCAGGAGGCCGGCAGCACGTGGAGCTGTGACTGCACCTGTGTGGATCTGGGTCGGGGGTGGCAAGGGGTGGATTTGCATGGCCTTTCTCCATTAGGGTTTCCAGCCTGTGCTCCTCCTCCTTTTATTCCCCCCCCCCCCCCGGCTAATTAATTATTGTACTTCTAAAGCCCTTACAGTGGGCCAAGCATGTACTTAAGCACTGGGTACATACAAGATAATCAGACTGGAACAGTCCTGGGACAGGGAACATATCTTCTAACTGTTGTATTGTACTCTTCCAAGTAGTATAGTGCGCTCCACATAGTAAACGCTCAATAAATACCTAGTGATTTGATGGCCTCTAAGTAGGAGGAATAGGATTTAGTCCCCATTTTTACAGATGAGAAAACTGAGGCACAGAGAAGTTAAGTGACTTGCCCAAGATCACACAGCAGCCATATGGCAAAATGGGAATTAGAACCCAGGTCCTCTGACTCCCTAGCCCATGCGCTTTCCCTTTTCTATCTTTTCCCTTCTCCTTCCCCACTTTTTCCATCCCATCTCCCCCTACCACCCTCCCGCACACACCTTCTTGCGCAGACACGGCTCCAGTTTCCTCTTGCCACGGTCCTGCCGCTGCTGCCAGATGTCACCTTCAGCCCATTCCCCACCAGGGTCTCGCTCCCCCAAGCGCCACAGCAGCCCCTGGGAGCTGGCACACAGGAAGGAGCAGCCTGCCAGCCACAGGGAGAGAGAAGGGTCAGAGGCTGAGCCCCCAGGGGCACCCTTCCCAGCAGTCCCCCCCAGCCCAGCAGTGCCCACCTCCAGCGGCCCCAGCTCACCAGATTCTGGCACCGGCCTGGGTCACCCACAGCACCGGTGGCTGGGGCCGTTCCAACTCCAGCTCGAACTCCAGGTCTGAATTGATCTCGCCGGACTCACTCTGCTTCTGCATGGACACAGCAAATGAGACTCGGCCTCTTGGCCCTGGGCTCCATTCATTCATTCATTCATTCAATGGTACTTATTGAGCACTTATATTTATTGAGCACTTACTGTGTGCTGAGCACTGTACTAAGTGCTTGGGAGAGTCCAATATATCAATAAACAGACTCCCTCAACAAGCTTACAGTCTGGAGGGGGGCAGCGGGGAAGATGGGGATCATGGTGCCCCCACCCCCCAGCTGGCCCCACCCCCAGCAAGGGCCACAAATTCCCATGTCCCTTCCCACCCCGTCCCACCCTCCCCAGCAGGACATACAGGACCGACAGAAGGCAGGGGACAGGGACTCAGGAGAAAGACACCGTGCTCCTTGTGTGTGGAAAAGATACTGAGGCCCGTTTTCTGGCATGGGACCCTGGGGGAAGGAGCGGGGGTGAGTTAGGCCCTTGGGATCAGCCAGCCCGACGTTGGCCAGAACGGTCTGGAGAGGGAAGTAGCAAGCCATTCCTCTGAACAGCTTCCCCACCCCTCCGGTCCAGACCAGGTTGTCCCACACACACATACACCCCACCACCTCCAGCCTGCTTTGCGGCTGCTTCCTTCTCCCCCAGGTCCTCCCAGTGCCCCCACCAGAGGCAGCGGGCAATCTTGACTAAAGGTACTTTCCCAACCACTCGGATATTGTTCTGCATACAGCATTTGGTAAATGCCACTGATAGATGGAGTTTTAGGGCCAGTTCCTGGCGCCTGAGGGGGGCCTCACTGGAACGTCTTGCTGGAGGTGGTCCCCGGCTCCAGCAGCAGCAGCTGGTCAGGAGGATTCCCCAAGAGCAGGGTTTGGCCGTCGGGGGTCAGCCCCAACCCGGAGACGAAGGGAGCTGGGCGCTGTCGGCTGTGGCAGAGCTGCAGGCTGTAGATCCAGATGGGGTGAACAAATGCTGATGATAGCATGATGGCCTCACGTCCCCTTCTGCCACCCTTCCCTCCTCCATCCGGGGCGGACCCCACAGACACACACACTCAGGCACACACACCCGCCGAGGGGACTGGCAAGACGGGGATCCAGGGACCGGGTCCCCTCACCTGAGGCTCCCTCCAGCAGCAGCCTCCTCCGTCACCTCCCACTCGCTGACATCATGGTCGTCGTTCAGCAGCACGAAGTTTCGCCGGGTGAAGCCAGCTCAGCGAGCAGACACGGCCGGGGGCCTGGCAGGCCCAGGCGGAGCAAAGGGGGGTCAGGCTCCCCGCTTAGAGGTTCACTCCCCCCTCCCTCCCTAGTGCAGGCAGTTGAGGGTCCCGCCTCCATCCCCAGACTCCCCACTCACCTGGGCGGAGGCCACGGGGCTGGCTTCCCGCCACAGGATCAGCTCCCCAGCCTCGTTGCGGATAGAGCCAAGGATCCAGTCGGGGGCCCAGGACACAACCGTGATTGGCCGTGGGGCTGCCTGGGCCTCACTCGGTTGGCTCTGCAGACAAGGGACAGGGGCTTCAGGCCATGGCTTCTGGTAGAGGTGCAAGCCCCCACCCACCTTTGCTCTCTGCCCACCTCCCCTTCCCCTGGCCGACCTGTCTCCTCGGGCACCGCCCAGAGGCGCACGGACCCATCCCGCGAGGCGGTCAGCAGGCAGCCCGAAGCCTCCGATACAGCTGCGGTGTCAACTGAGTCACTGTGGCCCAGCAGGGTCTGGGTCTGGGACACCTATGGAGGGGTGGGTGGAGAGCCGGTCCAGCAGGGGCCCCGCCTGGCTCCAGGCTGAACCCCTTCCCCACGGCACTCACCAGCAGCGGACCCCAGAGATCGGGCGTTCCATCCAGCCCAGCGGTCACTACCAGCAGCTCCGACCCAGCCTGACATCTGCTGCCCATCACACACAGATGAGAGCCTTCAAACCACCGACCGGTGTGCACCCCCAGGGTAGATTTCTCGGTAACTCCCTTTCGCCTTCTCATGGTCGTTGAAGGGAATTGGGGGCTGGGAGACAGTTGGCTCGGGGGGGGGGGAAGGTAGCGGCAGAAGGACAAGCCTTCCTCTAGCAGGGCTCCAGAGTGCGGCAATAGGGCCGCTGCCCATTGGTTGATGGCCCCGGGGAAGGCAGAGTTAGGGTTAAGGATGGGGGAGAGGAGATGGGAGGATGGGGGGGAATCCTCACCCGAGTGGGACTTCAGGGCCGCTGCACACTGGCTGATGGGCCCGGAGTGGGCAGGGATGCTGGTCAGCTCCACCCCCATCCTGTTCCACACCTTCAAGATTCCATCCCGGTCCACAGAAAGCACGTGGTCCTCCTGCCCCCCCCGACCCCAAAACTGGTGTAAGATCCCCGATCCTCCCTCTCCTCCTCATCACTGGACCATCTGTGGGTCCTCCTTAATTCCACCATGCCCCAAGATCACCCCCTTCCCCTCCCTCCTCCACCCCCCCCAAACCCTTTACCCACACTGTCCACTTCAGCCCCTCTTCAGCCCCCGTCCCCCTTCCCGGAAGGCCAAAGCCCAAACCGCCTCTCCCACCCCATGCCTCACCACAGCTAGCACGGCGCTCACGGCACCCTGATGCCCCTGGAACCGGCCGAGCTGCTGACCAGACACGGGTGACCACAGCTGGACCAAGCCATCATTGGAGCAGGAGAGCTGGGGTTGGGGGGGCAGGGGTCAGGGAGCCACGGGCAAAAGCCCCTGCTTTGTCAGCCCAGGGTCAGCTCCCCCTCACCCTCTACCCCCACCTGCGTAGTCGGTCTAGGGAGGCAGAGAGTGACGCCAGCGGCGGGAACTCCTGCCCCAGACATCCTAGAGGGTTTTGGTGGCCGCCGAGCTTGGGACCCAGGACTGATGACCTCTCTGCTCTTTCGGGTCATACCAACCTTCCCCATTCCAGAGAGGAGGGAATTCTTGGGCCTTGAGGAGGTGGGGACTTGGTCACCAACCCCCACCTTCTTCTGCTCTCCCCCATCAAGGTCGCTCACCAGCAGGTAATCGGGGGTCCAGGCGCAGCCAGTGATCCAATCGCGGTGGCAGGCAGGGAAGGAACTGGGTCAGGCTGGCGTTCCGGCACGTCCACTCTCCAGCAAAGGAGGCTCTGCATCCACAGGGGTATAAGACACGGTCAGGGAGGAGGGGTCAGCCACAGAGGGGAGGGAGGGGCAGCCCATCTGGCATCCAGGACGGGCTCTCACCCAATCACGGCTTCCGCTGGCCAGGTACTGCCCGTCGGGGCTGAAGCTGCAGCAGGTGACCGGGCCCGTGTGGCAGCGGAGTTCCGAGCCGGCGGGGAGCTCCGCCGCCCCCCGGGCCTCTAGCAGCCCATCCACTGGCCACAGGCGAACCGTGAAGTCGCCTGCGTGGAGAAGGGGGAGTCCCTGAGAACTGAGGGTGGGGGCTGGGAATCAGAGATGGAGCTGGGTGGGTCTAAAGAGGCCAAGGCGGAGCCCTGGTGAGAGGGAGACGGAGAGCCTTGGGCAGGCCGAGGGGTGGAAGCGGGTCGTGGGGCGGGGGCCGTGAGACCCCCACCCACCCCCAGAACTATACCTGAGGCCGAGGCGAGGAGCGGGAGGAAGTGGCCAGGCCCAGAACTGGCCCCTGATTGTCCACGCAGCAGCCAGAGGGCCCTGGAGCTTCCCCCCGCCAAGCTCCAGCCACGCAGGGCACCGTCCGACCCCCCAGCGACCAGCACGGTGGGGCTCAGCCAGCCCAGAGCTTCCAGGGACACATCCGACACTGCACATCGCGTCTCCTCCGTGCCTGGGAGGAGGGAGGGAGGGAGGTATGCGGGAGTGGGGAGACGAAAGATGAGGTGGGGGGACCCCCCACACCCTCAGCTCAGTACCAAGAAGCAGCACGGCCCGTTCTGCCCGCTTGTCTGCTGTGTGACCTTGGGCAAGTCACTTTCACTTCTCTGTGCCTCGGTTTTCCTCATCCTGTAAATATGGGGATTAAATCCTACTCCTTCCTACTTAGATTGTGAGCCCTGTGTGGGACAGGGACTGTCCAAGCTGATGATCTTTTATCTACCCCAGGACCTAGTACAGTGCTTGTCACAAAGTAAGTACTTAACAAGTACTGTAGTTAGATGGTTACCTGAGACAGCGTAGACTCTGATCCCATCAGACCCGGTGTCCCACAGCCACACGTGCTCCATCCGGACTGAGCGCCACAGCCGAGGGCAGGCGAGAGGTGGGGGGACCCCAGGGACCCCCGGGGTTGGCCCAGGGATCCTGACCACACCTGAACCTGTAAAACCAGGCATGGACAGCTGGACCAGACGGTGGAGACCCCTTCCCACCTCCCAGGGGGTCCCCTTTATGCTCCCCTCCTCTGGGAATCCAAGCCCACTCCTCCCTCCACCCTCTGCCCTGACCTTGCCATCCCTCCCCGGTGGTCAGCAGGCAGCGTCCAGCATGCAGAAAGAGGCGCCGCTGTTGTTCCACCACGGTGGGCAGGAGGTGGCCAGCTGAACGCCCTCCTCCAGGCCACAGCTCCACGGCCCCATCCAGACGGCCGACCACCAGCCCCAGTCCAGAAGGGGCAAAGGTCACAGCGCAGACCGATGGACCGGAGGCACCCAGCACCTGCACAAAAATTGACCACCGGTGACAAAATCACCTCGCCACCTTGTTCCGTCGAGCCCCTTCCCCCAATCCCAAACCCCCAGCTCCTGCCCTTCCACCCCCGCCCGGTGCTGAGCGAGGAAACCGGTCAGGTCATCCAGCAACGAAGGAACAGTGGTGCTCCCGTTCCCAGCCTCCCATATGGCCACCAGCTTGCCTCTTTGGGAGTGAACGTCACCACAGCTGAGGGTCCGGGAGGCAAGTGTGCTGGCAGGCCCGGGCCCGCCCGGTGGCTCCAATGGTGTCACCACAGCTGAAGAGGAGCGGAGGGGGAGCGGAGAGGGAAAGGGAAAAGGGGCAAGGAGTGCATGGAGAGCCTGAGCTATCGAGATCCCTACCCCGAACCTGTCCTCCAGCTCAATTGTCTCATTCCCCGTGACTCACAGGCTGTTCAAACCCCTTACCGCAACGCATCCTCCGCTCTCACCCCTCTGGCCACGATGGGTCTCAATCGTCCCCAACCATCGAGGGGGTGCCCCCAGAGGCCAGGGTTTTTCTGGGGTCCACTCAGATCCCTTAATCTTTCCCTTCTTCATCCCCCTGTTCCTCCTCACCTTCAGGGCTCCATCCAGGGACACAGTGGCCAGCAGTTTGCGGTCAAGGCTCAGGCCACAGCCGGTGATGTGGAACTGGTGGGCTTGGGTCCGCTGGATCCTGGCCCCAGAGACCCCACCTGTCAGATTCACCCTTCCCTTGTCCCCTCCCCTCCAGGGAATGGGAGGGGCTGAAGTGGGAGACCGAAGGGCCTATTGGACACTAGTGAGTCAGCAGTGTTAGAGAGGAGGAGTCCCCAAGAAGTGACTTGGAAATGGGTAACCGGCCTAAGGGCTGGATTTCTGGATGGGGTGAGGGGACGGTCTACCGGCAGCCGCTGCCCTGCAGGTCCCAAAGCTCCAAGATGCCATCGAAGGCAGCAATGTAAATGGTGGAATCTGAGAGGAAGACGCAGGAGGAGATGCCATCACAGCCGCTGACCAGTGACCGTTCTTCCTGTACGGGGCAGGGAGACTCAGCCCACATGGCGATTCAGGCCCCCGCCCAGCTACTCAGCTGCCCCAGCCCATGCGAGAACCACCTGCCAGGAGCGCAGGGTCAGCAGACGAAGGACCCGTCAGCGTACGAGCACAGCCGGCGCAGACGCCGCGTTGGGGGATGATGCCCAGGGCTGTGGCAGGGGAGGGGCAGGGCCGAGCGTCAGGGGTGAGCTGGTGGAACACACAAAACACACACTCACACACACACCACAACACGGTTTGGTTGTTGGATGGAGAAGGGTAATGTGGAAGAGGACAGAGTGGAACTGTGATACCAGGCAAACAGTGGACGATGGAGGGAGTGGAATGAGGAAGGTGGAGGAGACGGGGAGACAGGGGATGGGGGTCTGGGGCTCAAGGGGGTGGGGGTATTCCAGCTCTGGTCAATACTCCGGCCTTCAGAACTTGAGGTTTGTGTGATCGCCTTAGCGGAAACTGGTGCCGGGTTGGGGCGGGGGCTCGGGGGTCCGAGAAGAGGCCACCCGAAGCCTGGAAAGGCACAGGGGTGCGTTGGGGCTGGTTGGCCGCCTGCTGGGCCAGGAGGGCAGGGCGCCGGGCCAGAAGCGCCGATTCGGACTGCACGAAGCTGCGGAAAGCCACCAGCGCCGGCTCCGGGGGCTCCGGGGACTCTGGGGGCTCTGAGCCTTCTGTCCGGGGGATAGGGGGAGTCAGGGTCACCTCAGTTACGTTGTTCCCTCTGGCCCCTAGGGAGCCCAAAGAAAACGTCTCCGCCTCTTCGCACCCCCCTCACCGTAGAGCGCATATGCCTCCCCAGGGCTGGCAGAAGCCCCAGCTCCGCGTGCGCCGCAAAACGTGCAGGTTTGGTGAGGAGCCGGAGAGAGGGCACGGTTTGCCGCTCTGTAGCCTGCGGGGTGAGTGGTGAGGAGAAGAACTGACCGTCTGGTCCATCTTCCGGAAAAGAGACGAAGGCAGAGGGTGATGGGCTCTGCCTCCTAAACTGAGGGAGGGGGGAGCCCAAGAGGGGTGGAAAAGAATGAGGAAGGGGTGGTGGGGAGGGTCGGGGCTCACCAAGTGGTAAGGCAGGTCCACCAGGGCTTCGGGCCGCCGGCCCTGGAACGTGTCCGAGGCGTCCGGGTCACAAGCGGCCCAGAGTTGAGCTGCGGGGGGTGGGGGGTGTATAGAAGGGTATCAGCACCCCAAACTGACCCTGGTGTTCCCACCTCCAGGGCTACCGGCCACTCACCCGCAATGACTGTGTGTGCAGTGCGGTCCAGCCCGGTCTCCCTGCGGGCCCTTTGCTCAGCCGCCGTTCTGAGCGGTCCGGGGGGCAGACACAGCCGGGTCCCGGGGGCCTCCAGCATCCCCGTGCCCTGCAGGCTGAGCTGGCAATTAGTGGTGGGATGGGGGGTGGGGGGCGGCGGCATCGAGATGAAGCGGCCAAGTGGGAAGCAGAGGGTTGGGACCTGCTGAAATTCCCAGGGACCAAGGCCCCTGCCCACATCCGCCCCCACACCCAGTTTCCCAGCTCTGAGGGCTAAGTCCACGCCAACCCCCAGACCCGAAGCGGGGCCGCAAGTCACCTGCGTAGGCTGCGGACGAGATAGGTGAAGGGACCCAGAGGGAGGGGCTCCCCACTATTGCCTGCAGCCACGGCCTCGGCCCAGCCCCCGGCCCCCTGGGGCAGCGTGGCCCACGTGCTCAGGATCCCGTGCAGCTCCTCCACCGTCAGCCCTGGAGACATGTGGGGCCTCAGATGGAAACCCCAAGACCCCAAGCTCCTGCCCCGAGGAAGCCCCCTAGCTTCGAGTGCCCCAAATCCTGGTCGGCTGGACACCGCCCCCCGCTGCCGCTCTCCGCAGGGCCCCAGGCCACACTGACCACTGCGGGTGATCCGGAGGGCAGCCAAGGCGCGGGGCACCACTGGCCCCAGTTCCCGCTCCAGGTCTCCCAGCAGATGCTGCAGCAGCAGGGGCAGCGTGGCTGGCAGAGTCCGGAGACGTTCGGACACCTGGACCGTGAGGGGGTGGGAGGGGTGGGTGAAAGCACCAGTCACACGCCCAGAACCAGAGCTGAGGTGGGTTGTGGGGTGGGGTGGGAGGTGCTGGGCCTCTCAAACCCAGTGTTGAGGGATGGGTGGGGGGCGGGGGGAAGGGACTGTACTAGTTTTGCTGTGTTCCTCTTTTAGACTGTGAGCCCGTTGATGGGCAGGGACTGTATCTGTTGCCAATACATTCTAAGTGCTTAGTACAGTGCTCTGCACACAGTAAGCACTCAGTAAATACGATTGATTGATTGAATGAATGAACAGGGAAGTGGGCTGGCGGGGAGGATGGGGGGACAGGGCGGAGAGGCGAGGTGGGCTGCGGAGGAGTAGGGCAGGGCTCACCTGCTCAAACACAGCGTGCAGCCGGAGATTGGGTCGGCCGCCTAGAGTCAGGGTAGCGAGGCAGCCCCGCCCCACGCTTCAAGCACGGCAGCAGGTCCGCATCTGCATGAAAGGTTAGTAGGGAGCGAGGGTGTACATTCAGGGGGAACCCCAAAATCTGGGCACAACTCACGCAGGCAACCACCCCCTGGTCATAAGGTCCTGTGATGGGGACCCCACTAGAGGTCCTGGCCAATCGCTCCTCACCTCCCACCCCACACGCCGACCAGACCAAACCCACGACCGCCTCCCAAGGCTGATCGGCAGTGCGACCTGTGTGGAATAATGAGCGGGCCAGAACCTGTGCCCACCCTGCAATGACAGCCCGTGCCAAACAGTGAGCGGGCCGAACCTGTGCTCGCTCCGCAATGTCAGCCCGTGTGAAACAGTGAGAGGGCCAAATCTGTTCCCGCTCTCTCAAGACACACACCTGGTTGTTGAACGGCGACTCTTCGAGCCGCTTTCCGTGCAGCGAGAGCTCCTCCCTGACGAGGCGTGCCCGGGCCGCCGGCTCCAGAAGCCCCAAGGTCACAGCGTGAGCGTCCCGGCGGCGCAGCAGGGTCTCCCCGAGTGCTGAATCCCCTGGGTCTGGGGCCGCCAGGCTCAGGACCACATGCACCCGCTTCCAAGGAGAGTGAGGAGAGGCTGAGGGACAGAGCTGCGAGCCTCCACAGAGGGCCATGCCCCATCCAGCCCCCTCCCGCAACCCCTTGGCCCCCACCGCCCCTCCGGAGCCCCCACCTGGGGCAGGGTCTCAGGAATCCAGTCTGCACTCGGCCGACCGCTCCGTTCTTCCCAGTCGATCGGCACCGTCGACGACCAAGACCAGAGTCTGGCTTGGGGGCAGCGCCTCGGCAGCCTCTGGCAACAGCGTCTGCACTGACCACAGCAGGGCCCTAAGGGGTGAGGGAGAAGGAAAGAGAGGGCAGTGGCAGAGTGACCACAGCCCAGGGGACCCAGGGGACCCAGGGGACCCGGGCCCGGAGGAGTCTGCAGCTTAACGGCGACAAGCTGCTCTAAAGGGGAACTCACAGGGGAAGACAACAGAAACATAGATGCAACCCACAAACCCTGGAGGGAGCAAAACTGAACAAAGAAACCCTCGCGAGCTGAGGGTGCCTGTAGGATGGCAGTTCGTATGGAGGGGGCAGTAGTAGGGGAAGACCTCCTGGAGGAGGCACCTGCCTGGCTTCCAACCTGATTAGCTTGTTATCTACCCAATTCTTACTAACAGTACCTAAGCGCTTAGCCAAATATGGCAATTTTTATTAGTAGAAGTAGTAGCTACTAACGGCCTTGCCCCCTCCCACCCGGAATCCAGGATCTCCTCACCGGTAGCCCGAGGGGGGCCGAGCAGTGCGGCCTAGCAGACGGCTCAGGTGGGCATGGAGCCGGCGCAGCATCGTAGGGAGGTGGCTGTGGTCGGGCCGGGCCCCCACAAAATGGAAGAAAACGGGGAGCGGCGGGAAAGCATCCTCCCGGTTCGGGGCCCGCAGCGCTGACACCAGAGATGCCTGGGGAGAGACGGTTGTCACCTCTCAGGATCAACTCCTGTGTGCCTCCTCCAATGCCCCCGGACCTCCCCGTGCTCCATGGCTGTACCAGGAACGCCGTCTTGCCCTGACCGGGCTCTCCGCTGACGACACTCAGCACCCCCACAGGGCGCCGCAGCCGCCGGACAGTGTCCCGGAGGAGGCCGGGCCGGGCCGGGCTGGGGGGGCTCTGCAGCTGCTGGAAGGCATTCTGCACGGTGTCCTCGGCTTGGATGGGGTCCGCGTCGGCTGGGCGCTGGCCATCCAACCCTTGCCTCTGGCTGCAGGGAGAGACCATCTCAGAGCGGGGACGGCAGCGAGGAGGGCAAGTTGGGGGTGTTGACCGATAGTGGGGAAGGGGACTCTGGGGTGGAAGTTGTGGAGAAGAGGGGATCATGACTGGGGGAGGAGGAGAGGGGAATGGTAGGAGAGGTGAAGGGAATGAATGGAAGGGAGAGGAAGGGGTTGAAATGAAGGGGTTAACCCTAAGGCAACTGCCCCCAACCTAGGGGCCAAGGATCCCCCACCCCCCAGACCCTGTGGTGCCCCTGGACCTGCAGAAAGAGCCGCTGCAAGGCCGTCCACATGTCCCTCAGGACCATCTGCCCAAACTGCTCCAGGCCGGACACGACTGGTCGCCCCCCCCGCTGCGCCACCCCACACGCACGGGTACCTGCGTAACATGTGGGCACAAGGAGTGGACACGACCATGTGCTCAGAGACTATCCCCGCCCCGCCCCCAGACCTCAGTCTGCTCCCTGGCCCAACCCCCTCACCTGCGGCAGGTCACCCCTTTCCGCCCCTCCAGGTGATTCTTCAGCTGGGAGACCCGACGCGCCGCCTCCTCCGACTCGGGAACAAAGTCTTCTATCCAAGCTTCTGGCACCGAGCTGACGCCCGGACACTGCCCGGTAAGGCTGAGCCCCTTCCCCACCCCCCATCCCCGTCCACCAGGGGCTTCAGCTTTGACCCCGGGGGAAGACCCACAAGGAGAGGGATGGATGTCCAGGTCGGGGGGGCAAGGTCAGGGCATGGATCTGGGGGCCAGACAAGGAGGCGGGGCCAGGGCCCAGGGCGAGGCCAGAACAAGGGGGCGAGCCCAGGGCACGGGACAGGATCAGGACCCCGGGGCGGAGAACCTGAGGAAGTCCGGGTCCCGCAGGTAGATGAAGGTGGCGGGGGCCCGCTGAGGGTCGCTCAGGAACTGCATCAGCTCCATCTCCGTCACCGAGCGCCCGGCGGGGTAATCCTGAGCCTGCGGGAAGGAGAGGGGAAGAAAGACAGGGAGGGGGCAGAGAATCTCAGCCAAGGAGCCCTCTCCACCAGAGTCTTCCTAAGGAACCAACAGCGAGGCCTAGTGGAAAGAGCAGAGGCTGGGGAATCAGAGGAACTGGGTTCTAATCTGCCCGATGCTTGCAGTGTGACCTTGGGCAAACCACTTAACTTCCCCATGCCTCAGTTCTTTTGTTCTCCCTCCTACTTAGACCGTAAGTGGGACAGGGACTGTGTCTAACCTAATTCCCTCATATCTACCCTATGCTTAGACACATAGGAAGAGCTTAGCAAATATCATTTAAAAAAAAAAAAGAACCAGAGATCCCTGGAATTGTGTGTTAGCGCTCCAGGCCCTCCCCCGCCCCCCGCCAGGGCCCGACTCCACCACCCCCATTCATCCCCTCCTCCTCCCAGCCCCGCCCCCTCGGCTCCCCAGTCCCCTCAGCTGCTCGACCCCTCACCCAGCGGAAGTGCGGCAGGGCCGGGAGGCTGTAGGCGCTGGGGACGTGTCCGTAGCGGGTGCCGAGCATCGCCACGAGCAGCTGAGAGTTGTGCACCTCGCCCAGGCACAGCTCCAGCTGCCTGCGGACACGAGGTCAGGGTTGGGCCGTGCCGGGCATGTGGCAAGGACGGGGGGTGTCGGGGTCACGGGAGGAAGGACGCGCCCTGGGGACCGCATAGGGGCGGCCAAGGTCCAGCGAGTAGGCCTGCTCCCCGGGGCGCATCAGGTCCGCCCACCTGCCCAGCCCCACCTGCCCCGCAGCTGCTCCTCCTCCGGGACACCCCAGCGCAGGTCAATGAGCCGCAGGTGCAGGCGATGGGCGGCGGCTCGGGCCTGCAGGGCGGGGAGCACCCCGCGCAGCAGAAGATCCCGCTCAGCCTGCATGTCCCGGAACGTGGATGAGACGAAGAGCCGGACACTGCGCCAGCTGCGAGGGCAGGGAGAGGGTCAGCTCGGACACAGGGACGGCCAGCTCCTCATGGAGCCCCGAGAGTCCGGGGACCCCCGGCCACACGCACACACACAAGGGCACACACACACCTGTGCTGGCCGGCTGGAGGCAGGGGCCCCGGAACGCTGTCCTCCAGGGGCGGGCGGGGGAGGCGCTGGACCCCACTGCGGGGCGGAGGAAGTTGGTAGGCCTCGTCTATACGGCCCACATGGTCCAGCAGGCGGGACGCCCCGCGCTCTGCAATGAACCTGAAACGAACCGGCCGCGGCAGGATGGAGTGAAGTCAGATCTCGGGAGGGACTTCCCTGGGAGGGCGGGCAGCAGAGCTGGGCACCTGGGGCGCACGCCAGGATTAGGAGAGAAGGCTGGGGGGCCGGCTCTACAGGAATGGACTTCCAGGAGAATTAGAGGGGACCAAGATGGAAACTCCCTTCCTCCCTCCTTCTTCCCCTCCTGAGGCTTGACAAATCTCGGGAGGCTCTGGCAAGGGTCAAGTAACTGGCATTCCTGCGCTGCTCAGTCCTAGAGGGCTTCCCTGAGCAAGGGGTGTGCCTGGGTGAAGGCTCCAGGATGACAGGGAAGAAGAGGAGGCGGGTCTCTAGCTAAATTATAAACACCTTGAGGGCAAGGATTGTGCCTACTCACTCCAGCACTTAGAACAGTGCTTGGCACATAGTATACACTTAACAAATGCCATTATTACTATTATGATTACTATGGCACTCTCCCAAGCGCACAGGTCAGTATTCTGAACACATTAGGAGCCAGTCAATGCTATTGACTGATGAATTGGTAACCGGGTCTTGATTTCCCCCAGGGCCCCAGCCCACCGCCCCACCCCCACTCCCGGACCCCTTACTTGAGTAGTTGGTCACTGCAGCCATTCAGTCTCACATCATTGGGATTGTCACTGGGTGGCCTGTTGGGGGAAGACACTGTGAGGGGAGGGACGATGAGGGGCTGGGGGGGTGCGTTCTAGAGTTCAGAAGGAGAGTCTGCAGAGGAGGAGACTTTCGCACACTTTATTCATCCCTCCCTCAGCCCCACAGCACTGAGGTGCATATCCATAATTCATTTATATTAATGTCTGCCTCCCCCCTCTAGACTGTAAGCTCGTAATGGGTAGGTAATGTATCTGTCAACTCTGTCACACTGTATTCTCCCAAGAGTTTAATAGAGTGCTCAGCATACGGTAAGTATTCGATACATACGATTAATTACGCTTGATCGATGGGGACGTGGAAGGGAGGGAAATGAATGGGGGTGTAAGCAGATGGGAAGGAAGACGGACGGAGGACCACCCTCCCACTCCCCGCCCACGCTTTCTGGCTGCCCCTCTGCCACCCGCGTTTCTACCAGCACCCGGCCCCACACACACCTTTGGCCCTTCCCAGCCAGGTCCACACTGACAAACAGACAGGATGGATTCAACCGCTGCCACACCAGCTGCTGCGCCGCCTCAAACTTTGGGTCTGGGAGGAGCCCGAAGGAGAGGACCGTGTTCACCTGGTGAGAGGGGAGAGAATGTGAGCAGGAACCCAACATTTGGCTCGGGGCGGATCAGGACCGCAGGCCACGGCCGGCCAGACTTACCTGCATCCGCTGCGCGACTAAATCCATCAGGTAGGAGGCGGCCTGGCTGGGGCCCGGCTCGTCTCCTTCTGGCAAGTCCTGGATAAGGAGCAGCTAGTCACTCCATCCACTCCCACCGGGACCCGCCCGAGCCCACCGCCCCTCCCCGGCATGGGGGGTTCACCTCGGCCTTGGCTCGGAGCTGGATCACTGAGTCCAGGATAGACTTCCCTGGCTCAACCTCTTCCTCGCTCAAGGCCCAGTCTGTACAGAGCAGAATTCGGGCCCACTCCGCCCGGGCCGTCACCATTGTGGCCAGCAGCAGTTCGGCTTCCACGACCTGCAGGGGACGGAGGGAGGAAAGAAGTGGGGGAGGAGGGTCAACGCTCGAGAAGGGTGGGGAGAGGGCAGCTGTAGAAAGGTGGGGGTGGCAGAAGAGAGCCAGGGTCCTCCGCGATTTCCCTGGGGTTCGTATTTGGGCTGGTGGTGTCTGTCTTGGAGGGTGCAGGGAGGGAACCAGTTCCCCGTCCCCCTGGTCCTCACATAAATGAATGGAGCCTGTTGTCCCCCCGGTGTGGGGCAGCAGATCTTGACCCTCTTGGGGAGGCTTGAGAACGACTTCCAGCCTGCCCAGCAGATGATCAAAGTCCGGCCCGGCAGTGGGGGTAGCGTGTGCCGCACGGACAGCTCCACGGCCGTCTGGAGGGTGTCTCTGTACCGCGCCAGCGTGGCTTTGTCAAGCCGTAGCTGCCTGGGAACCGGGAGGGGGAAGAAACAAGGCAGAAGACCCGGCGGTCACAGACACCCCCAGACCCAGCCTCCCCTTTCCTGCAGCAGCCGACCACAGAGCCGTGCTCTCTGCCTAGACACGGACAAATGGACAGAGACACATTAGGCCAGAGAGGGGAGAAACAGCCCCATAAATGCGGCTCTGTCTTCCTCCCATTCCACCTCAGTGCGGATGGACGGATAGACGGACAGACGGAGGGACGGCCCCCTCCCCCTCTCACCTGGCCTTGTGCAGGTACGCTTTCTCTCGCTTCACCTGTTTGAACACCACCGGCACTGCCAGGTGGGCCCGTAGTTTTTTACGGTTCCGGATCCCCACAAGCTGAACGGGGAAGAGCTGCCGCAGCAGGGCCACATTGGAGGGAATTGGCTCCGCTGTGGTCGGTGGGGAAAGGGGAAGATGTGAGCTTGCTTTTTCCTCAGAGATCCTCTAGCTCCCCCCACCCACTGGATTGGAGGCTAGAGGAGGTGTCGACGGACATGGGGGTCTCTGGGGAACATGGGGGACACGAGGAGGTCGCGGGGTGAAAGCAGAGAACCTGTCTCCCCGCTGTTACACTGTACTCTCCCAACGGTTTAGCGCAGTATTCGGCCCGCAGTAAGCACTCCATAAATTCTATTGCTCGCTACCGTTCCAAATCAGCTGGATCCCCAAGTCGATGACCATTTTGTAAGCTGACAGGAAGCGGAAGGGGAACTGGCGACTCCGGATCACAGACTCCTGAGGGGATGGAGTGGGGGCCTGAGACAAGGCGCTCCACTGCTGTCCCCTTCCCCCTCCTCTTCCTCCCTCCTGCTTTTTCTCCTCCCCAGTGGTCCGGGGAGCCGACCCCAAGCATCCTGTAGCTCACCACCATCCCGGCCCCTCACCGCATGTCCTAGCCGTCTCAGGAGGAGCTCGTGGTGTCTAGCGCTGACCCCAGCCCGAAGCACGTTCCGCAGATTCCTCAGTAGGGCCATATAGGGCAGCTGACCGCTGTCTGTGCGGGAAGGAGCTGTGAGACTCCCGCCACCAGACCTTTCCATCACTCGCAGGGGGTCCGAGGGGTGGTGACCGGGAAGGTCTGAAGGGGCCGCGCTGATCTGGGGGGGGCGGGTTTCATGCCCTAAGGGACGGGGAGCGCTCTGTACCGATGATCCGCTCCCAGGAAGGCCCCGTGTTCCCGTGGAGGCTCAGCTCCCGCTCCCATGTGTCCGGCAGTGGCAGCTTCATGCGGGTCCCGGCGCGGCTGGGGTCCCAGGGCCCCGGCAGGCGGCTGCGGGAGAAGGACGACAGATCCGACGGGTACCTGGGAGGGGGAGAGGTTGGACTGTTCCAGAGAGACCTATGGCATGGGGGGAGGAAAAGGTCGGCCTTTGGAGAGCGAGAGGTTGCAGGGGACTGGGGGGGCGCGGGGCAGGAAGAGTCCAACAAGGATGGAGAGGGATTGGAGGATGGGGGTGGGGGTGGGGGAGGGCCAGGGAAAAGGCTCCCCATCCAGCACCTGTAGCCCAGCAGGGCCCACACGTGCTCCGCCGGGTCCCGGAGGTGCAGACGCTGCACCAGCTTCTTCAGGGTGAACTGCTCCCGTGGCGCGTTCTTCCGCACGCCTGGGCTGTCCGCCGCCGCCTCAAACTGGACACAGACACGGACCCCATGCCATCAGACGGTGCCATCAGCCCCCACCCCCCAGAGCTGAGAGACCCGCACACCCCCAGAGACCCTGTGACCGCTCCCTCCCTCGCTAAGATGGGCGGGGGGAGCTCACCTTGCTCTGCTCTTCCCCGAACTTCTGGACCAGAAACGTCAGCTTCTTCCAGGCCTGAGTGGATGGTGGCTTGGACTTCTGAGCGGGGAGAGTCAGTCAGTCAGTCAATCGCATCTAATTGAGCGCCTTCTGTGTGCACAGCACTGTACTAAGTGCTTGGGAGAGTACAATATAACAATAAACAGACACATTCCCTGCCCACAAGGAGCTTACGGGCTAGAGGAGGAGTCAGACCATTAATATAAATAAATAAAATTACAGATGTGTACATAAGTGCTGAGGGACTGGAACAGATGATGAATACATGGAGCAAGTGCGGGTGAAGGGAATAGGAGAAGAGGAGAAAAGGGCTTAGTCAGGGAAGGCCTCTTGGAAGAGACGTGCCTTCAATAAGGCTTGGAAGGGAGGGAGAGTAATTGTTTGTCAGATATGAAGGGGGGGGTGTTCCAGGCCACCGGCAGGACTTGGGCGAGGGATCGGCGGCAAGATAGACAAGATCGAGGTACAGTGAGAAAATAAGCAATAGAGGAGTGAAGTGTGCAGGCTGGGTCAAAGCAGGAGAGAAGCAAGGTGAGGTAGGAGGGGGGCAAGGTGATTGAGTGCTTTATAGCCGATGCTAAGGAGCCTCTGTTTGATACAGAAGTGGATGGGCAACCACTGAAGGTTTCTGAGGAGTGAGGAAACATGGCCTGAATGTTACTGTAGAAAAATGATCCGGGCAGCAGGGTGAAGTAAGGACTGGAGTGGGGAGAGACAGGAGGCAGGGAGGTCAGCAGGAGGCCAATACAGTAATGAAGGCAGAAGAGGGGGCCAAGGCCGGGGAGATGGGGGCAGTGAGGGAGAGAAATAGATCATCCTCTCAGTGGAGGTTCCCTTCTCCTTAAAACTCCCCCGCCCCCCAACCCCTGGGGGCTTTCTCCCAGATGCACTCCCCCAAGGAAGGATGCCCCGGCCCAGGAAAGGGATGAAAAAGGATCACTGACCAAGCGTGGGGGGGCCCGACGGCAGCTCTTTGCGCGGTGGGTGCGGGGCAGGTATTTGCGCAGCTGGTACTGGTCAAACTGGACGAACTTGTCGGCCATCGCAGCTCGGAGACAGGCGGGCAGCGGGACCAGCTTGCCCTGAGGGTCGCCTGCCAAACCCTGCAGGGAGAGGGGAACGGTTGCCAGATCTTGGGCAGACAGCAGCTCCCTCCCCATTTGACTTGAGCAAGAAGGGACAGGGAGAGCGCGCCCTTTGAGCCCCCTGAGAGCAGAATGCGGGGAAACGGGTTGAGCTTGCAGCAGGAGGGAGCGAGGTTAGGTACCTCCTAGGATGGAGTGGGAAATGCAAACTGGGGCAGGAGGAGTAGGATGGAAGGAGCCACTCCGGCTCCTTCCTGGGTCCTCAGCCCCGGGTGCCCCAGGAGGAGGAGAGGAGGGCGTGGCTGCCCCCGTCATACCTGGAAGAGCCGAGCCACCTGGATCCAGTCGGAGGGCAACCTGACGCTGGCGGAGAAATAGCGGCGCACGTAGGGGCGGCAGGCGGGCAGGAAGGCGGCGATGGCCAACAGCAGGTTCGTTGAGATGCGGACATTCAGCTCCTGCCTGGTGTACAAGGCGGCCTGGGGTGGTGGTGGGTGGGGAGGGGGCGTTCAGTCAGTGGGGGAGAGGTCCCGAAT
Source organism: Ornithorhynchus anatinus (assembly GCF_004115215.2). Taxonomy (NCBI): domain Eukaryota; kingdom Metazoa; phylum Chordata; class Mammalia; order Monotremata; family Ornithorhynchidae; genus Ornithorhynchus; species Ornithorhynchus anatinus. The sequence continues at coordinate 42,086,330 of NC_041740.1, forward strand.
GCCACCCTCCACACCCGAGTCTGGGAAGCCAGTGCCCAGCTCCCCCAGGTACCTTGAGGATGAACTCGGGCTCCCTCAGGGCGAGGTCGGTGCAGACACGCAGCAAAGCTTCCCGTGTGGGGTCCCCGGCAGTTCCCAGGGTGTCCCCCGAGACCAGAGAGCTGCACAGGAGGGTCAGCAGGGCCAGCTGTGGGGGACGTGGAAGAGCGGAGGACTCAGGGCCTTGAGGCCCTGTGGGAGAGGACAGCAGCACCCCCATCTCTTCGAGACCCCGCTCCTCCCCAAACAGCCCCCGGCTCCCCTCCGCGCTCCATGGCCCTTCACCTTCTGCTCCTGCAGGATCCGGTCCGAGTCCTCGGTCAGCGCTTCGGGCTGACGCTCCCCCTCATCTCCTTCCTCTCCCTTCTCCTCCTCTTCCTCCTTCTCCTCCTCCAGACTGAGGCTGTATCGAGGCAGCGATTGGCCAGGCGCCACTGTCTCCTCCTTGATGGGGTGGACTCCGGGGTCCTGAGAAGGGGTGGCAGTCATTGAGGGGAGAGCGGGCAGTCCCTCACCAGGATGACTCTACTGGAGGTGCAAGGTGGAGGGGCTGAGGCTTCTCCCTGCCCTCCCCATCTCTCAAGTAGGGGCAGACTGCCAGCACCCTTCCAGGGACGTCTCCTGGGCCCCCTCTCGTTCCTCCTCCAGGAAGCGTTGCCAGTCTGAAGAAATCAGACGCGAACTCCGAGATCAGTGCAACTATTCCATCCCGGTCGCGTATATGGGTATGTGCACAGGTGGGCACAGGGTCACACACGCATGAGTACAGGCACCTCGTACTGCAATAATGTGTGTTTTCATTACACGCTTAGTACGGTGCCTGGCACATAGTAAGCGCTTAACAAATGCCATCATCATCATCATTATTATTATTGTTATTATTATGTAACACGATGGTGGACTTGGAGACCGCTCTTCCCTCAACACAATCCACACGTTAGCACGAGTAGTTTCGGTGCGGGAAGAAACACCAGTACGCAGGAGGGTGGCTTCGGCCTAGGCGAGATGGGGCTACGCTTCCCAGTGTCTGCCTCAGCCTGAATCCACTATGCCGTCAAGAACTTTGGAGTCCGGCAGCTTTACGTTATTTAGTACCGAAAAACGGCGATGAGTAGCTAGGGGGCTATAAAGCACTCCGCTTGTGGCCAACACAATTCAATACAGGGATCTGTACGGAGAAACGTCAGTCACGGTGGGATAGGGGAACGCTTGTGGTTTCTAAAACGCCATTCCCCCCCACGCCACGAGGCTCTCGCAAGACCCGTGCCCCGCATTCCAGGGTGCCCGGGCACAGGCAAGAGCGCAGATACGGCGGTGTATGTGCCCGCCGGCTGGAGGACACGGAGCGGGTACCGGCCTGTACGATCCGGGTCCGGAGTCCGGCCCCACCAGGCCCCGCCCGGCCAATTCTGCCCATGCGAGAATACCGGTGCCCTCTGCCCCAGGGGGAGAGGCAAACCCCCCGGGCCCCCCGCCCGAATGGGGGGGCCGGGTCGGTACCTGGATGGGGGCGCCGGGGGGTGGGACGCTGGAGGGGCCCGGGGAGCGGCGCGACAGAGGAGCCGTGGCTCCGGCCCGCGAGAGGAGAGTGTTGCGGGTGTCAGGCCCGCGCAGGGCGGCCCGGACCAGGGCGGGCAGGGGCAGGGGGCGGCCGCAGTCGGCGCTGGCCAGGCTGGAGGTCAACAGGCGAGGGCCCGTGGTCAGGAAGCGGTTCTCCAGGGAGAGGACGGCCGGGCGGTCCGGTCCCACCGGAGGCGACAGCGCCTTCATGGTCGGGGCCTCGGCTCGGTTGACTCCTGCGGGGCGGAAGGGATTAAGGGGCCGGAGGGAAGAGACGGACAGGGATGCGGGGGACGGGGGCGAGGGACGGGGCTTCCCAGTGGCCGACTGCGGGCCCAGGGGGCTGACACCGCCCTCCTCCCCCGGGCCGCACCCTCTCCCCTCCCCCGTCCCGGGCCCGTCCCGGGCCGTTCCTGATGACAACACGCCGGCTCGAGGGAGAGGAGGAGGCAAGGAGCGATCCCGGACTGCCCAGGCCTAGGAGCAAAGAAGCCTCCTCCCGCCGGCTGCAAAGCCGTCTAGGGGGGCTCGTGGGATCGGGGCGGGGCTACCTGGCGGCGGGGTCGGGCGTCGCGACCAGTCGAGGGGGGGAAAATGAGACTGGAATCCGAGGACGCAGGCGCAGGAGCTGCCTTGGGCGGGGAGGACGAGGAAGTAATGGGGCGGGGCCGGAGGCGGTGCTCGCAGCCGGGCCAGGGAGGCAGGGAGAATGACTAATCTCGTCTTTTTTTTTTTTCCAATAGTACTTGTTAACCCCTTACTCTGTGCCAGGCACTGTAGTAATCATCATCATCGTGATATCTGTTAAGCACTTGCTATGTGTCAATCTCTAGGGTTGATCACTCAGTGGTATTTATTGAGCATTTACTCTGTGCAGAGCATTGTACTAGGCACTCTGGAGAGTACAACACGATTGGTAAACACGTTCCCTGCCCACAGGGAGCCTACAGTTTAGAGGGGAAGACAGGCATTAAAAAAAATCAGGGTTGTGGACGTATGTAATCTGATGCTGAAGATGGGGTGACTATCAAGTGCTTAAAGGGTACCGATCCAAGTGCGTAGGCGACACAGAAGGGAGAGGGAGTAGGGGAAATAATGAAGGTATTTATTAAGCGCTTACTATGTGCCAGGCACTGTACCGAGCTCTGGGGTAGATACAAGCAAATCTCACCGGACCCAGTCCCTTGCCCATGTGGGGCTCACAGTCTCAATCCCCACTTTAAAGATGAGGTAAAAGGCAGAAGGTAGAAATAAAGTGACTTGTCCAAGGTCACACAGCAGACAAGTGGCGGAGCGGGATTTAGAACCCATGATCTTCTGACTCCCAGGCCCCTACGCCATGCTGCTTCTCCATACGGGGAAAGCCTCTTGAAGATGTGATTTTAAATAAGGTTTTGACGGTGGGGAGAGCGTTGCTCTGCACACAGTAAGTGCTCAATAAATACGACTGAATGCATGAATCTATGAAGGGGGAGGGCGTTGCAGGCCAGAGGGGGGGTGTGGGCAAGAGATGGGCGGTGAGACGGACGAGATCGAGGTACAGCGAGCAGGTAGGCTTCAGAGGCGCGAGATGCGAGATTAGCTAATTACTGTGCGTCCGCTGTGTGCCGACCGCTTTCTGTCCGTTAAAGCATTTGGGGGCAAATCCCCAGCGACGCGCGGACTCCTCTTCTAGCCCCGCGTCTCAGCCCGTGCCCACCTGCTTCGGGGAGTGGCGGGTTCTCGCTCCGCTCCTCGACTGGGCCTCGTCCCACCGACCTCGGCCGCGGGGCTTCGCCCAGAGCCTCGGTGCAGCCGGGACCTCCCCGCCCCCCGGACGGCGAGTGTCGGCTCCAGGCCCCGAGCCCGGTCCCGCCCCGCCCCGCCCTGCCCCGCCCCGGTCCCCCTCGACGAAACCCCGGCTCCTCCGCCCCCGAGCCCCGCCCCCTGAGCCGCACCCCCTGCCCGGGCCCAGAGCCGGAGTCCCACGGTGCCGGCGCTAAAGTCTCGCTGCCGCAGCGCCTCGTCCGGGCGGCACCTATGGAGCCCCCAAAGTCCGAGACCTCCCTTTCCCAGGACCCCGCCAGAGAAGACAGGGCCTCAGGCTCCAGGCTGGGGTGGGGGGTTGGCGGGGGGGACTTGTCTCGGGCGGGGCAAGACTGAGAGGATTGAGACTGTGAGGACTGTGCCTCCGGCGGGGCGAGGGGAGTCAGGAAAGGTGGCCGACGAAGGGGAATAGGGGAGGGGGACGTGGGCTGGGCAGTTCAGCTCAGCCCCCACCCGACTGTTGACTTTTCCTGACCCGATAAAGCCGAAGAGAGGGAGAAGAGAAGGAGGGAGGGCGAACACTATCTCTGCCGGGGGGCGGGGGGACTGGACCTGAGGACCCAAGGTGACCCACAGCTGTCTTCCCTACGAAGTCGCTGCCCCTCTCCCCTGGGCGGGGGCGGAGCGGTCAGCCGGGCCGAGGACTCCAGGGTTCAGCCCCCTCCCCCACCCTCGTGAGCCTCATTGCCTCGGAGGGGGAGGGAGGAAGGGAGAGAGGGACGCCCCTCCCCACGGCCGCGGGTCTGCTGGACCGGCCGGGGGCTGCCGGGGCCGGACTCTCTGCCCTATAAAGGCTAAAGGGACGGGGCCGGGCTGGGCAGGCGGACCAGGAAGGCGGGCGGACAGGGCCAGGCCCGGCCGGAGGGCCACTCGGACCGACGGACAAGGTTGGACTGGACAGGTAGACCGGACAGACCGACCGAGAGTCCGACAGGCAGGCGGTTGCCGGGGGGAGACGGGAGCGTCCGGCGCTTCCCATTCAGGTGAAGGTGGCGGCCGAGGCGGTCGGGGGCCTCGGCTCCCAGCCGTCCCCTCCCTCGCCCCCCGCTTTCCCCGGCCTCCTCCCTCTCCTGGTCTCGAGGACCGTTCAGTCAGCAAGTCGCTGACCCCCGCAGGACATCGACCGGACCTGTCGGCCCCCAGCGAGCCCGGATCCCTGCCCATGGCCTCTCCTCGGCGCCTCAGCCCACCCTTGGTCCTCGGGCCCCTGGAAGAAGCCCCTCCCCGGCCGGACCGGCCCAGAGCGCCCCCGGCTTATGAGGCGCAAGACACCGGGCCCCGCTACGAGTTTTACGCCAACTCGGCCGCCCCCGGCCGGCTCCGCCGCAGCCGCCCCTCACTGGAAGCCCTGCGCAGCCCCGTCGCGGTGAGACCCGGGACCCTCTGGGCCTCCCCAGCTCCTTGCCCCAGGAGGCCCGCCGGGACCCCTCCCCGGCTCCAGTGCCGCTGCCTCGACCCCGACCCCCGTCCCGGACCAGGCGGGGTCTCCCCCTCAGCGGGGCCTTGTCTTTGCAGGCGGAGGTGGCGGCGGCGGCCCCCGGCAGCCCCGAGGAGGGCTGCGGGGACCCGGACCCCAGAAGCGAGGAGGACCCGGAGAAGGACGGGGGCGGCCAGGCCCCGGTGCGCTTTGGCTGGGTCATGGGAGTCATGGTAAGGGAGGAAGATGGGGTCGGGGGGCGGAGGGCGAGCTCGAAGGGGCTGACCCCCCTCACGGCTCCCACCTCGCTCCCCTCCTTCCAGGTACGCTGTATGCTCAACATCTGGGGCGTCATTCTCTACCTGCGGCTGCCGTGGATCACCGCCCAGGCGGGCATAGGTGAGCAGGGCCAGGGGACGGGGCGAGGGGGCCCAGGGGCGGGGCGATTGCGGGGCAGGTCCCGGGGCGGGGCGGACCAGGCCAGGGACCCTGATTACGTCCCACCCACCCCCGACCCGTCTTCCCTCTCTCCCCTCTTCTCTCTCTTCCTCCCTCCTTCCTTCCTTCCCTCCCTCCCTCCCAGGGCTCACGTGGGCCATCGTCCTGCTCTCGGCCGTGGTCACCACCATTACCGGCCTGTCCATCTCGGCCATTTCCACAAACGGCAAGGTCAAAGCTGGTGAGGTCGCCTCGCTTCGCCCCCCCACCTCCCGACACGGCCAAGGCTGACCACCTGCTGGGGGGCACGAAAAGTTCCTGTTGTAGCCTCTGACCTCTTCCCCGGACTCCTGGCCCGTCCTACCCACCCCCCTTCTAAATCCCTCCTCCCCTTGCTCCCACCCCCCCTCTCTTTTTCTTCCAGTCCCCTTCCCCGGGAAACGGGTCTTGGTTTGGCCTAACCTCCCCCTCCCAGGGGGGACCTATTTTTTGATCTCCCGCAGCCTTGGCCCCGAGCTAGGAGGCTCCATCGGTCTCATCTTCGCCTTCGCCAACGCCGTGGCCGTGGCCATGCACACAGTGGGCTTCTCGGAGACTCTGTGCGAGCTGCTCCGGGTGCGGACCCCTCCCTTTTCCCCTGCCCCGTGCCTCCTTCCCCTTACTCTGACTCTAGGCCCCCGGCCCCCTTCCCCATATAATCGCTCTAAGCACCCCGTGGCCCCCCAGGAGTACGGGGTGCAGCTGCAGCAGATGGAGCCCCAGAACGAGCTGCGGGTCGTGGGCGTCGTGACTGTGACCATCCTGCTGGGTGTGGCCCTGGCCGGCATGGAGTGGGAATCCAAGGTATCGCCAACGCGCTGGAGCGGGATAGAGGTGGGGTATCTAGTTCGGAGAAGGGTCCGAAGACCCGAGTCGCTTCTCCCCACCTCCCACCCAGGCCCAGATCGTCTTTTTCTGCCTCATCCTCGTCTCCTTTCTCAACTTCTTGGTGGGGACGCTGCTGCCCGCGGATCCCACCCGCCAGGCTAAGGGCTTCTTCGGCTACCGGGGTGAGCAGGGGCGGGGGCGAGGGCCGCGGCAGGGGCGGGTAGCCCCCTTCTCCCTGTGCCAAAACTGATGACTCGGGAAGGCTCACGTGCATGTCGAGAGCATAGGTTTGTCCCCTGCTCGTTTAGGGGGAAGGGGACGGGCCTAGTCGGGCCCGGGGTGTTGACGCTGAAAGAAGTTGGGACAGAGTCTCACCCCCTCTCCTCCATCCCCCTCTCCTCATCCCCCTCTCCCGCCTCCCGCAGGGAACATCTTCCTGGAGAACCTGAGCCCGCAATGGCGCGGCTCTGAAGGCACTTTCTTCACCATGTTCTCCATCTTCTTCCCCTCGGCCACCGGGGTCTTGGCCGGAGCCAACATTTCCGGGGACCTCAAAGTGAGGAGAGGCTGGGGCCAGGGTCGGGGCCGGGGCCGGGGCCGGAGCAGGGGTGGGTCAGCTGCCAAACACTAACCGTCCTGCTCCATCTCACCGCCTCCCCAGGACCCTGCCACGGCCATCCCCAAGGGGACTCTGCTCGCCATCTTCTGGACCACGCTGTCTTACCTGGGCGTCTCCGCCACCATCGGTACGGCCCACGCATTCGTCTTCCCCACTCCTCTCAGAGGGCGGAGACAGGTGCCTGGGCAGGGCGGGACTAACACCAGTCACCACCCCCATCCTCGGGGGGAGGGGCCCAATCCCCTTCCCCCGGACTCCTCAGGTCCCCTCCCGTCTTCCCCCTCCTTCTCCCGTTTCTTCCCCAGGCTCCTGCGTGGTCCGAGATGCATCGGGGAACCGGACGGACATGGGTGTGGGCAACTGGAGCTGCTCGGGCCCCGAATGCCCCTACGGCTGGGACTTCAGCACTTGCCGGGAGCGAGGGGCCTGCGCCTTCGGCCTGGCCAACCACTACCAGGTGCGGGGCCGGGAGCCGGTGGGGTGGGGTGGGGGGGGGCGGTCCGGAAGAGTGTGGTGGCCGGTTTGGGGCCTGGGGGCCTCGGGAGACCCTGTGAACCGCCCCTCTGTCCCCCCAGACCATGAGCCTGGTGTCCGCATTCAGCCCGCTGCTTTTCGCCGGCATCTTCAGCGCCTCGCTGTCCTCTGCGCTGTCCTGCTTCGTGTCCGCCCCTAAGGTTTTTCAGGTCCGCCAACGCCCGGGGACGGGGCCGCCCAGGGGTCTCTCCTCCTTCCCGTGCCTTGGATCCCTTTGCTGAGCCTCTGACACGGCCCCTTCTCTCCACCCGCCCCACGCCACGAACCCCTCCCCCTTCCCCGTCCCCGACCCTCCCTTCCGGTCCTTTTCTGTCCACCCCAACCCCTGGCCGGGCCCCTTGTGCCCTCCTTGCGCCCCTGACTCGGGTGTCCGGCCTCCAGTGCCTGTGCCAGGACAAGCTCTATCCTCTGATCGGCTTCTTCGGCAAAGGCTACGGCCGGAACCAGGAGCCCCTGCGCGGGTACCTGCTCACCTTCCTCATCGCCATCGGCTTCATCCTCATCGGTGGGGACCCCGCTCGTCCCCCTCAACGCGACCCATCCCTCCTTCAGTCGCGCCCTTCCCGCCCCCTCCCCCGCTCTTTCCGCCCGCGGGCCCTTAGGCCTGGCTGCGCTCTGCCCGCAGCGGAGCTCAACTCCATCGCCCCGGTCATCTCCAACTTCTTCCTCTGCTCCTACGCGCTCGTCAACTTCAGCTGCTTCCACGCGTCGCTCACCCACTCCCCCGGTCAGCAGGGCCGCCGGGGCCGCGGCGGGGGTGAGGGAGGCGCCCACGGGGACGGCCTCGGGGAAGGGGGGGTGCCGAGCCCCCTGACCCGCCCCGCGTCGCCCCCGCAGGCTGGCGCCCGTCGTTCCGCTGGTTCAGCCCGTGGCTGTCCCTGGCCGGCTCCCTCCTGTGCCTCCTCATCATGTTCCTTCTCACCTGGTGGGCGGCGCTGGCCGCGGTGCTGCTCGTGCTGCTCTTGCTGCTCTACAGCTCCTACCGGAAGCCCGGTCCGGAGGGCGGGGAGGAGGCCGGCGGTGGAGGGGACCCTGCCCTGCCGGAGCTGGACCGGGGGGCGCGGGGATGAGGGCGGAGGTGGAGGGGACCCTGGAGCTGGACCGGGGGGCGCGGGGATGAGGGCGGAGGTGGAGGGGACCCTGGAGCTGGACCGGGGGGCGCGGGGATGAGGGCGGAGGTGGAGGGGACCCTGGAGCTGGACCGAGGGGCGGGGGAATGAGGGCGGAGGTGGAGGGACCCTGGAGCTGGACCAGGGGCGAGGGGACCGACCCAACTCTGCCCTCCCACCCCCTTCCAGACGTCAACTGGGGCTCCTCGGTCCAGGCCAGCTCCTATCACATGGCTCTGTCCTATTCGGTCAGTCTGACCAGCGTCCAGGACCATGTCAAGAACTTCCGGTGAGACCCCAGGGCCGGGAGCCGAGGTTCCCGTTCTGGTCTGGCCCTGCCGGGGCGCTGAGCCCCTCCACCAACCAGTCCCGCCAATCACCCTCCTCCCTCCTCCCCCCACCCCACCCATTGCCCCCATCCATCTCTGTCTTAGGCCCCAGTGTCTGGTATTGACCGGGCCACCCGCCCAGCGCCCTGCCCTGGTGGACTTTGTGGGGGCTTTCACCAAACACATCAGCCTCATGATCTGTGGAAACGTGACCGCGGTGAGCTCATTCTCTAAAAGAGCGTGGGGGGGAGGGGGGGAGGATGGGTGAGGAGGTGAAGGGAAATGAGGGGAGAGGAGGGGAGGTGACGGGACTGATCCCCCCCCCTCCGCCCCCACCTCCTCCCGCCGACTCCTCTACCCCCAGGAACCCCAGGGCGTGCGGGACTCCGAGGACCACGTCAAGTGGCTCAACAGTCGCAAGATCCGCTCCTTCTACACGGTCATCTCCGCCCCGACACTCCGCGCCGGCGCCCAGAGCCTCATGCAGGTGGTGCTCTGCCCGACTCCCTCGGCCCGACCTGCGGAACCTGTCAATCAGGCCGGGGCGCGCAAAGGGGGAAGAGCATCCCCCTCCACACACCCCTCCTCCCCCGCCCCCAACCCCTGCGGACGGTGGTGCAGACCCGACCCAGACCCTTGCCCCCTGGCCCTTCCCCGGATGCGGCCCTGCCGTCTCCCCGCCCTTTCTCTAGCCCTCAAGCCCCGCCACGACCACAACCCCCAACAATCGATTAGACTGTAAGCCCGTCAAACGGCAGGGACTGTCTCTATCTGTTGCCGACTTGTTCATCCCAAGCGCTTAGTACAGTGCTCTGCACATAGTAAGCGCTCAATAAATACTATTGAATGAACCCCCGCCCCCCTACCCACCTTCCTTCAGGTGTCAGGTTTGGGCCGGCTGAAGCCCAACGTGCTGGTCCTGGGCTACAAGCATGATTGGCAGGAGGAGCCGTCGGGGGCCGTGGAGGAGTATGTGGGCGTGATCCAGTGAGTGGGGACGCGGGGCGAGACGGTAGGGGGTGAGGGACCACGGAGGGAGGAGGCGATTCTTCCCGCCCCAACCCTCTCTCCTCCCCAGTGACGCCCTGGACTCCAACTACGGCGTGTGCGTGCTGAGGATGCCGGGGGGCCTGAGCCGCGCCCTGCGACCCCGCGCCCACGGTGAGTGCGGGTCTGGGTCGGAGGGTGGGACGGGACGGGGGAAGGGACGCGGGGCAGGGGGCCGACCAGGGCGAGTTCAGCACGCTCATCACCCGGGTCGCGGGAGTGGTTGCGGGGCTGGTTGAGGGGCTGGCTGCGGGGCTGGTTGCGGGGCTGATTGCGGAGCTGGTTGCGGGGCTGGTGGCGGGGCTGATTGCGGAGCTGATTGCGGAGCTGGTGGCGGGACTGGTTGCGGGGCTGGTGGCGGGACTGGTTGCGGGGCTGGTGGCGGGGCTGATTGCGGGGCTGGTGGCGGGGCTCCCGGCCGCGACGGGGCGGGCCGGAGGCGCTGGGGCTGCCCTCTGGTGGTCAGCGCGCGTTACAGCCGCCTCCGCCCGCAGTGAACCCGCTTTTCTTGGACTGGGACAGCGCTGTGGACAGGGAGCGAGGACCCGGGGAGCCGAAGCGCAGGCCAGGTAGGGGCCCGGCTCACCGGGCGGGAGAGGGCTGGGGGACTGCCTGGAAGTCATCCAGCAGGGGCGGGGGAAAGCTCAGTCTGCCGTCTGTCCTGCCCCCCCCGCCCCCAAAGCTCCCCCCGACCAGCAGCCTCGCACTCCGTTCCAGTCCAAGCAGGGTCGTCGGACAGTGGACGTCTACTGGCTGAGCGATGACGGTGGTAAAGACCTCCCCCTCCACCCCGGATACTTGGCCCGCCCAGGGCTCAGTTGCTCTGTCTCCTCCAGACACCGCCTGTTCCTTCTCTCTTCCCCGGGGCTGACCATCCCCATCCCCCATCTGCTTCTCTCCAGCCCTCGACTGACAGTACTGATCCCCCTTGGTCCTACCCCGTCCATCCAGGGCTGGCCGTCTTCACCCCCCTCCCCAGAGCTGACCGTCCTCACCCCCCTTCCTCAGGGCTGACCGTCCTCATCCCCTACTTGTTGACACGGCGGCACAAGTGGGCGCGCTGCCCCGTGCGGGTGTTTGTGAGCAGCGCCCCGGGTCAGTTGGAGGAAAAACGCAACGAGTGAGTGGAGGGGGCCACCGGCTGCTAGGGCATAGATGGCTGGGAGCGAGGGTCCAGGGTCAAGGCCGGGCTCTTACTCCCTTCCGACCCCGTCCTTCCCACCCCCAGGATCCGCTCCCTCCTGACCAGGTTCCGCCTCGGCTTCCAGGACGTGGCGGTACTGCCCGACCTCAGTGGGAGGCCCCAGGAGAAGAGGTCGGGGGGATTCCCTGCAAGGCCGGCTGCGCGAGGGCTGGGGTGGGGAGGACTGGTCTGGCAGGGGCAGGCCCGGAGGGACTTGGGGTCAGATAGGGTTTTGACCGCCCCGCCTCTGCAGCCAGAAGGCCTTTGAAGACCTGGTTGCCCCACACCGCTGCCAAGAGCCACCTGAAGAATTGGAGGGGCAAGGAGAGAGGGAGGGAGAGCCTGCCCCACCTCCCCCCCCTGCCGGGAGCATCTCTGACCGGGAGCTGCAGTTCAACCAGAGGAAGGTAAGGGGCTGGGTCGGGGGGCGGTGGGGGCGGTTACAGCTGCTGACAGCCGCCCCCCGACCCCCACCCTGCCCCCAGCCCAGCACACTCAGCTTCCTCTCTCCCTGTGCGCCCCACCTCATCTCCCCTCTCCCACCCTCCTGCAGTCGGAGCGCCAGATGAGGCTCCATGAGGTCCTGCAGCAGCATTCCGGGGAAGCGGCCCTCATCGTGCTGTGAGTGTCGGGAGGCGGGCGAGGGCGGTTAGGCAGGGGAGGGCGAGGATCCTGCAGCCCCTGACCCAATATTCCCCCAGGAGCCTGCCTGTGGCCCCACGCACCGCCTGCCCAGGAGCCCTGTACATGGCCTGGCTGGAGACGCTGTCTCGGGGCCTCGCCCCCCCCGTGGCCTTTATCCGAGGGAACCAGCAGGACACGCTGACCCTCTACTGCCAGTGAAGGTCCCGCAGACTCTGTGACTCTCCGCGACCAGTGACTGTCCCGCAGGCACCGTGACTCTCCGGCAGACACCGTGACTCTCCACTATTAGTGACTGTACTACAGACACCGTGATTCTCCCGTCAGCGTCACTGTCCTGGCCTTCTGTCTCCTGAACCTCCACCCCACACCCAGTGACCCTCTCCTGCCAAGGCCTGCACTTTGGGGTCAGATGGAGGGAAAGACAGGGAGATGCCTGTTCGATTAGCCTGTCTGGCTGCACTCTGGTCTCCACTCATCCCAAGGGGCTGCCCCTCGGCCCTCATAATAAACTATTTAAACCCCATTGCGGGCTGCGTCCCCAACAAGCCCACCTCCTCTCGGCCTTCTTCAGCCTCTTCTAGCTGTGCTACTAGGAAGTTTTTCCAGCTGCCTAACCTCTTTCTTTTCCGCTGCAGCCTCCACTCCCTCCCTCTGGGGCTGCCCAGGGGAGAAGAGCAGCAGCAGCAGCAGGAGATGCCCTCCCTGAAAGACGCAGCCTTCGGGCTGTTCCTCACCAGGCCAGACAGGCCCAGTCTCTTCCACACCTGAGTGGGGAGGGGTCAAGTGGCTCCTCCAGAGGAAGCCGAGGAGTCAGATGTACAAAACCAAAATCCCATTTATTGTCCTGTCCAGCGTGGCTGGGATGGGGGAGCGCTCCGGGGCCCTGTCCATTCCTGGCAGGTCAGTCTCTCCATGTCACCTCGACCTCATCTGTGCGGTACCTGAAGGGAAAAGGAGGGCAAGAGGGTGATGGGGGCAGGTCCCTAAAACTCGGCTTTGCCCTTAAGCCCCTCCTCCCCGCCAAGGAAGTGTCCCCACCTCTGGGTGATCCCGGAGTCACTGAGTGGAGTCTGTTGTCCCGCACGGAACATCTCCCAGCCGGCCTGGGCAATCATGGCCCCGTTGTCAATACAGAACCTGGAGCCCGGGGTGGGGAGACCAGCTCATCAATACTATACTCAGGATGCAGGGGAAGTGCAGAAGGACAGGGTAGGTCAGGGAGGGCAGGGGGCACTTAGGAATATCTCGTTCAGGGCAGAGGGCAGGAGGTAGGGGGAGTCTGGGAGACAGACCCCGGTCCTCACCTCTCGTCAGTTGCAAAGAGCCGTGCCCCACGTTCCTGACACATAGTTTCCATCATTTCCTGCAGCCGCATGTTACCTGGCCCAGGGCAGGAGTGGGAGGAGACAAGTGATCAGTTTGGCTCTCCCTCCCTTCCAGCTGGGGTTCACCCACCCCCAGGCAAGGGTCGGGAAGCTGAGTCCAAGTGGCGGCCCCCACCCTCCCCATGACACTCACAGCCTACACCCCCGACGATGAGGGCTTCCCGCGAGCCGCAGTGCGCCATAGCCCGTTCGGTGATCTCCACCAGCATCGCGAACACCGTCTCCTGGAGGGCAGCGGAGTCCATTACCAGAAGCAGCCCCGGATGAATCCCCCTGCCCACCTTCACCCATTCCCGCCCTTGTCCCCGCCCCCACCTGCAGGGAGAAGCAAAGATCCTCTGCGCTACATTGGCCGGCATCCAGCATCCGGTGAGCAGCTTCCTGCGAGGGATTGGAGAGAGGGACAGAGCAGGAGAAGGGTTAACCGGGGGGCGGTGGGGACGGGGAGGGACACCGACTGGTCCAAATGAACAGATTGACGGCACAAGGGGAGACCATAGGCCCGGGGAGCCCCAGGGCCAGCACTCCCAGGTCCCTTCCTCTGTCATGCCTCACTCCCCCCAGGACCTGCAGGGCCACAGAGGATCGTCCCCGGACCTCCTCCTCACCTCGATGTAGGAGAGGATCCCAGAGAAAGACACGTCCATTCCCTTCACAGTATAGGGCAGCTCCACCAGTTTCTGACCCCTGTGGGGTTAGAGAAATAACCTAAGGAAGGGTACCCAACCATCTCTCGCTGCTCCCAGACCCTCCCCTTTTGTCCTTGCCATCTTCCCCCTCCCCACTGTCTCTAACATTCAGCACCTCCCCTTGTCGTCCCCTATATCCCTCACCGCTTGGCCATCTGCTCGATATTGTAGCCAGGGCTGGGGTCATTGGAGATCTGGGAGAAGGGGATCAGAACTCAGTCCCGGGAGAGGGAAAAAGGCGGGTGGGGTTGCAAATGGCTCCCTCTCCCTGCCTCCGCTCTCGGACGTTCTCACCTTGAGTACCCGGGCGAAACGGTCCAGACAGTTGCCCACAGCAATGTCGATGGTTTCCCCAAAGATGCGGTAGCGATGCTCAGAGTATGCGATCACCTGGGGAGGAGAGAAGGGGTGGGGGAGGGGGAGGGCTGCTGGGGAGAACCGGCGGGCGGCCACCACGCTCAGACTGTGAGTCTAGCAACTGGCCCTCCCCCCTCCCAGCCCTGTGCAGTCCAGTTGATACGGGGCACCGTATCTTCATCCTTCTCCTTGTTCCCCCCATCTCTCTCCGGCTCTGAGGAAAAGGACGCCGGCCTTCACCGAAAGCTGCAAAGCCCAAGGCCGGACCCTCTCCCCGGCGGCCCCGTGGGCCGCCCTCAGGGCCACGGTACCTGAGTGTTTCCGCCACTGACGTACAGTACGGTGGGGTTGTGGGCTCCAGTGATGAGTCTGCCCATTTCGATGTGCCCTATGCAGTGGTTCACCCCCAGCAGCGGCTTGTTCCAGAGCTGGGCCACCGTCCGGGCTACTACAGCCACCGACACCAGCGGAGCGCCCATCCCGGGGCCTGGGGTCAAGTCAGGGTCGGACACACGGACGCAAGTCAGGAGGCAGCACTGGGCAAAGCGGGTTGGGGAAGGGCTGTACGTGGAAGCGGGCAGGGCTTGGGTTCGAGGGGCGAGGATCAGGGCTGGACGGTGGCCAGGATGGGGAGAAGGTGGTGCGGGGGTGGGTCAAAGGGGTCCGGGAGTCCAGCCTCCCCCCCCGCAACCACCTCGTCTCACCTTTGGTGTAGGCGACGCAGTCGATGTCCCGCGGCGCCAGTCCGGCCTCGGTCAGGGCCTCCTGCAGCAGGTCCAACACGCAGGCCCGGTGGTGCCGGGCGGTGTCTCCGGGAAGGAAGCCTACGGAGGGGTCACGGGTCAGGGGTCGGAGGGCCCACGGGGGGCAGGCTGAGAAGCGGCGTGGCTCAGTGGAAAGAGCCCGGGGTCGGGAGTCAGAGGTCGTGGGTTCTAATCCCGCCTCCGCCGCCTGTCAGCTGGGTGACCTTGGGCAAGTCGCTTCGCCGTGCCTCGGTGACTTCATGTGCAAAATGGGGATCCACTGTGAGCCTCGCGTGGGACAACCCGATGAGCCCGTATCTCCCCCGGCGCTCAGAACAGTGCTCCGCACATAGTAAGCGCTTAACCAGCAGCAACTTTATTATTAGGCTGATTAGGGTGGCCGTTGCTGGGGGGCGTCCGTTACCGGTGCCCGGGGGGGTGAGATAGGTCCGCCTCGGGTTGGCCAGCACCACCCCGTCCCGGACGACGCCGACGCCGATCTTGTTGGCGCTGCCCTCCAGCCCGAGCACGGTGGGCATGGCCGGGCCCGTCCGAGGAAAGGGGCGGGGGGCGGGGTGCGGGGCGCGGGGTGCGGGGCGCGGGGTGCGGGGCGCGGGGCGCGGGGTGCGGGGCGCGGGGCGCGGGGCTTCCAAAGCGGCAGTCGGGGCCTCCTCGCCGAGCCGCGCGCTCCCGATGCCTGCGCGCCTCCGCGACCCCTCTAGGCCCCGCGCATCGGGGGCGGGGGGGCGCGCTCTAGGGCCGACCCCCGTCACGTGACGGCGGCGACCAATGGGCGCCGTCCCCCGCGCGTCATCGGGCCCGCTCGTCCCCCAATCGCCGGGGCCGGCGACGCCACGTGAGGGATCGGTGGCACCACGTGACGGGTCCCCATCGCCCACGTGGGGGGAGGGCGCGCTCCCGCCTTTGTGCCGGGGAGCCTGCGCCCCCGGAGAGGACAGGTGCGCGTCCCCCCTGCTGATCCCCGCCATCCCGGGGCTGGGGGCGAAGGGCGGACATCAGCCCCCTTCCCTTCTCGCCCTTCCCGCCTTAGGGCCGGTGCGGGGATCCTGCTGCGTTGGGCGGTGCGGGGCCTGGACCTGGGCCGGGCGGCGTCGGCCATGCCGAAACGTGGGAAGAAGGAGGCGGCGACGGAGGAGGCCGGAGGCGGCGGGGAAGAGGCGGCCGCCCCAGGTAGGGGCAGGCGGGGCAAGGGCCATGAGAAGCGGCGTGGCTCAGTGGGAAGAGTCCGGGCTTGGGAGTCAGAGGTCATGGGTTCGAATTCCGGCTCTGCCACTTGTCAGCTGTGGGACTGTGGGCCAGTCACTTCACTTCTCTGGGCCTCAGTTCCCTCATCTGTAAAATGGGGATGAAGACTGGGAGCCTCACGTGGCACAACCTCATTCCCCTGGAGCCACCCCGGCGCTTAGAACAGTGCTCTGCACGTCGTAAGCGCTTAACAAATACCAACATTATTAAGAGGGAGCGGGGAGGGGCGCGGGCCGGGGTGGCGGGTTTGGGGGCCCCCTAGCCCCGAGGACCCTGTTCCCCCCCCCACAGAGCCCAAGGCTAAGAAGGGGAAGAAGGGAGCCAAGGAGCCGAAGGAGAAGGCGGCGACGAGTGAGGATGCGGGCCTGTACGAGGACCCCCCCGACCGGCGCAGCTCCTCCAGCGGGCAGCCCGCCACCCTCAAGATCTGCTCCTGGAATGTGGACGGGCTCCGCGCCTGGGTCAAGAAGAAGGGGCTGGACGTGAGTCGGGGAGGGAGGGGAAGGGATGGTCTCTCTGTGGCCGAATTGTCCATCCCGAGCGCTCGGTCCAGTGCTCCGCACGTCGTAAGCGCTCAATAAATACGATTGATGAATGCACGGATGCCGGTCCCGCCGCCTCCCCCCCACCTCCTCGGTGACTCGAGCCTCTGTGTCGCCACCCTCTCTCTCCCGGCCAGTGGGTGCGTGAGGAGGCCCCGGACATCCTCTGCCTCCAGGAGACCAAGTGTGCGGAGAGCAAGCTGCCTCCCGAGCTGAAGGACCTGTCGGACTTCCCCCACCGGTACTGGGCGGCTCCCGCCGACAAGGAAGGCTATAGCGGCGTGGGCCTGCTGTCCCGCCGGCGCCCGCTCTCCGTTTCCTATGGCATCGGTAGGGGCCGCCCACCTGTTCCGGGGGTCGGGGAGGGAATCCCGCCGATCTCTCTCCCCCGCCACCCACGTCCTTCCGTCTCCCCCCCCTTCCAGGTGAGGAGGAGCACGATCAGGAGGGCCGAGTGATCGTGGCGGAGTTCGAGGCCTTCGTGCTGGTGACCGTCTACGTGCCCAACTCGGGCCGGGGCCTGGTGCGGCTGGACTACCGTCAGCGCTGGGACCAGGCCTTCCGCCGCTTCCTTCAGGCGCAGGCGGCCCGCAAGCCGCTGGTGCTGTGCGGGGACCTGAACGTGGCCCATGAGGAGATCGATCTGCGCAACCCCAAGGGCAACAAGAAGAACGCGGGGTTCACGCCGCAGGAGCGGCAGGGCTTCGGGGAGCTGCTGGGGACCGTGGACCTGGCCGACAGCTTCCGACACCTGTACCCCGCGGCCGCCTACGCCTACACCTTCTGGACGTACATGATGAACGCGCGGAGCAAGAACGTGGGCTGGCGCCTCGACTACTTCCTGCTGTCCCGGGCCCTCCTCCCCTCCCTGTGCGACAGCAAGATCCGCTCGGCGGCCCTGGGCAGCGACCACTGCCCCATCACGCTCTACCTTGCCCTCTGACCCCGACCCCCCGCAGTCAGTGTGTTGGTTTCTTGATGATTTTTTTTTTAAAGCAAAAGATGCTATTGCCCATGCGCGGGATCTGAATAAAAAGCCAGAGTACTAGGATCTTGTTGTGGGTATGTGTGCGCGTGTGTGGGTATGTGTGCGGGCCTGTGTGTATGCAGGTGCAAACTGTCAAGGGCAGAGGGCACCAGGCTGGGATCGTCCCAGCTTTCCCCCTCCACAGATGGCTAAGGCAGGTCAGGGAAGGATGGAATCACAACCTCGTTTATTTACAAGCACGGGACTGGGGTGTCAACCCCAGGGGCGGGTGGGGCAGGGAAAGCACAGAAAGCGGGGGTGGGGAAACCCCATTTTAAATAGCTATATACACATACATCAATTCCTGTGATTCTGTACAAAGCGGTAGCCGGCCCCACACCAGAATGGGGGGTGGAGGGGGCAGGGTGAGGTCACCGTCCAAACGAGTGCAATAGCAGCAGTAAGGTCCGGAGCGGGGGGAGGGGAGGGTATTGAACCCCAAGCCCCCCTCCAGCTGGGAATGTGTGAGGGATGAGGTGGCACAGAGCAGGGGTTGGACAGCCGGGAATCCCCCACTCCCACCGCAGTTTTAGTGGTTCTGGGCCCTGGGTCCCTCCCTCCCTCCCTCCCCCGCTCACCAGTGGAGGCCGCCTGGCTCCCGTCCCCTGCCTCACCGGGGAGCGGGGAGCAGAGAGCATCCGGCGCCCCACACCCCGGGGCTGTAGTGTTTCCATGGCCCACAGGGAGTCTGCGGGCGTGGGCCGGGGCGGCACACTCAGGAGAAGCTCTGGACGGGGTGGCTGACCTTCACGCAGGCCCAGTAGAAGGCCCGGCCCAGGCAGAGCACGGCCAGCAGGATGACCAGGGCCCAGGACGCGTAGATGCCCCCGTACCGTTGCGCATGCTGCCATGTCCCAAACTAGGGGAAGGGGACGGGGAGGGGGAGGAGGGGAAGGGGAGGAGGAGAAGAGTTCCCTCAGCACTGACTACCCCCTATACCCACATCCTCCCCCAGCCCCTTCAGGGACTCTTGAGAGACCCCAGGCCGGGTACCTCTTGACCAGAGGACGCTGTGCACGTGGGGGCACCTAGGCCCCCTCCGTCCCCAGTTTAAGATGCCTGGAACCGGAGCCCTGGCCCCTGGAGAAGCACCAGAGGGGCATCCGAATCAGGGCTGGCCGCCCAGAGTGCCTAGGTCAGCGTTTCTGCCCCAGCCCTTTCCGGGTGCCTACCACAATCCTTCCTGATGCAGTTTTAGGACACTGAGGCTCCCAGTCCAGTCGTTCAGGTTTGTCTGTTCCCCGTACCCTGCTCCTTTGCTGCCCTTCCCTCCCTCAGGCAGGGGAGCAGAAAGAGGGGCCAGAGGGATGGGGTGCCCGGGCGTGGGGTCACTCACAGCAAGGCCCGTGGCCGTGACGGCCAGCAGCAGCCCCAGAAGGAAGCAGCAGATGCATCTCTTGCGGGGGTAGCGGCGCCCAATGGACGAGCTGTGAGGGGGACAGGGAGGCCGGGATCCATCGGAACTCCGTCCCACGTTCCCCTTCCCTCCCTCCACTCCAGGCCCGCCCGCTGCCAGCCCATCGCCGCCCACCTCCCTAGACTTCTGCCCGCAGACCACTTACACTTTCCTGCAGTGAGGGCAGCGAGCCAGAGTGCGATCGGTGAACTCTGTCCACTGGGGAGGGAGAGGGTGGGTCAGGCAGAAAGTCAGGCAAGTCACCGAGGGAAGGGGTGCGGGAGGAGGGAGGAGGGCAAGGCTGACAGGGCAAGGCTGAAGGGGCAAGACTGAGCATCCCACGGCAGTGATGCCCCACCCGCCCTGGGTCCCCAATTCCTTTCAGCAGTGGCCCAGCCCCCCTCCCTGCCCAGTCCCCCCCGGCTTACCAGGAAGGAGTTCTTGCAGTGGCCACAGATGACTCTGACACCTAGAGGCTGTGGTTCTGGGCTCAGGGGGCCCGGGTGCACGGGGCCCAGGTTGATGATTCTTTTACTGCCCAGGAGAGAACAGGGAGGTTCAGACTGGATCCCCTCCCCAGCCCCAAGCCTGCCCAGGATGCCCACGCCCACCATAGCCTCCACCTTGACACCCACAGCTCCCTCCTCCCCGGGACTCACCAGTAAGGCCGGGGGCAGGCAATGCGCTGTGATGTCACTTTGCAGATGAGGAGGCAGTTGCAGGGACAGCGCACGTACTTCTTCCCGGGGGGGGCATTCTTAATTGGCTGGGGAAGGGGGAACGGAAGGAGAGGGGCTGATCAGGAGCCCGGGGCTCGCTCCCTCCCACCGCGCGCCACTGTGAAGTAAGAGATGCAGGGAAGGGGAGATTTCGATTTTCAAGGGACAGAAGAGACTACGCTTCGGGTGCTTCGGACACAGTTCATCCTCCCGCCTGCCTGGAACTCCCTTTTCCCACTGGAAAAACGACAGCCCTCCCCACTTTCAAAGCTCTTCTGAGCTCTGGCCTCCTCCGGGAGGTCTTCCCTCATTCACTTAACCTCCACACCTCTGATCCCACCAACTGCCCCTCCATATTCATTCATTCATTCATTCAATGGTATTTATTGAGCACTGACTGTGTGCAGAGCATTCACTGTTCAGCACTTCCTAAGCGCTTGGTGACTACGTGTAAATCTTTATGCCTTCTTACTTACCGTGAGCCCGTTATTGGGGAGGGATTGTGTCTATCTGTTGCCGAACTGTACATTCCAAGCGCTTAGTACAGTGCTCTGCACATAGTCAGCGCTCCATAAATACTATTGAATGAATGAATCTACCGCAGAGTTTGTCTCCTCTGCTAGACTGTAACTCCTTGAGTATTAGGATCATGTCTACAAACTCTTGGGCTTTCCAAAGCGCCTTGGCAAAGTGCTCAGCCATCACTAAATCAATGGTATTTATTCAGTGCTTACTAGGTGCCGGGCTTGTACATGGTGGGCCTTGGATGAGCGCTACCCGATAAAATGATGATCTGATCGAGGGATTAAGAAGAAGAGTGACACGGGGGTGGGGTCGAGGGCCCGTGTCAAGTGCGGAGGAGAGCCCGGTGGTTAGGGGAAACAGCACGTCTCAGTGGAAAGAGCCCGGGCTGGGGAGTCAGAGGTCATGGGTTCGAATCCCGGCTCTGCCACTTGTCAGCTGTGTGACCGAGGGCAAGTCACTTAACTTCTCTGCGCCTCAGTGACCTCATCTGTCAAATGGGGATGAAGACCGTCAGCCTCACGTGGGACAACCTGATTACCCTGTATAATAATAATAGTGGTGGTAGTTGTTAAGCGCTTACTATGTGCTGGGGGGATACAAGGTGATCAGGTTGTTCCACGTGGGGCTCACAGTCTTCATCCCCATTTGACAGATGATGTCACTGAGGCACAGAGAAGTAATAATGTTGGTATTTGTTAAATGCTGACTCTGTGCAGAGCACTGTTCTAAGCACTGGGATGCACAGCCTAATCGGGTCGTCCCACGTGAGGCTCACAGTCTTCATCCCCATTTGACAGAGGAGGTCACTGAGGCCCAGAAGTGATTGGCCCCCAGTCACCCAGCTGACAAGTGGCAGAGCCAGGATTCGAACCCACGACCTCTGACTCGATTAGACCGCAAGCCCGTCAAAGGGCAGGGACTGTCTCTATCTATCTGTTACCGATTTGTCCATTCCAAGCGCTTCGTCCAGGGCTCTGCCCATAGTAAGCGCTCAATCGATACTATCGAACGACTCCCAAGGCCGGGCTCCTTCCACTGAGCCGGGCTGCCTCTCTGGCGAAGTGAGGGCGCTTGGCCGAGTGCTCCGCACCGTGTAAAGCGCTGAACAGACGCCCCGGTTTTGACGGTTAGGGAGGCGTCCCCGGGGAGGGGGGCCCGACTCACGGTGGCCTCGTTGCAGACGCCGCACTTGACCACGTGCTGGTGCATCTTGCCCTCCACGTTGATGAGAGACTGGCAGACGCGGCAGGTGATCATGGGGGCGCTGCCGCTGTCCGGGCTGGTCAGGGGCGAGTAGGGGGGAGGGTCTTCCCCGGGCAGCACGGCCGGGCGCCCCTCTGGGAAAGGGGGAAAGGCTGGAGGGAGGAACGGGGTCAGGGCCCGGTCGGGGGGGAGCAGGAAGGGCCCCGATGCCCGCCCCGCCCCGGGCCCCGGTGCTCACCTTGGGGCGGGGCCAGTTTGCCCGCCCCGTAGGGAGGCGCGGAGGGCACCAGGCCTCCGCCGGGCCCGACCCCTCCGGGCCCCACCAGCCCGTTGCCGCCGCCGCCGCCGCCGCCGCCATCGCTGGGCTCGGAGAGCAGAGGGGACCGCTCCCCGTCCGCCGCCATGCCCGGCCCCGGCCCCGGCCTCCTCCCCGACCTCCTCCTCCTCCTCCGCTACCGGGTCCCCAGTGCGCCTGCGCGGCGCCGCCCCGTTGCCCCCCCCTCCCCCGCGGCGCACGTGACCAGAGAGGCCCTTCACTTCCCTCGCCCCCCAGACACACGCCCGCACCCCATTGGCCGCCTCGGCCCCGAGTCCCGCCCCCTCGTCGGCCGGACGCTCCTCTATTGGTCGGCGCGCCCCGGCCGCCCCTCCACGTGACGCCAGCGGAGCCGCACGTGACTGGAGAGGCCGCCCCTCCCCCCCGCCGCTCCAAAGGGCGGGGCGCCGGGGGGCGGGCCCGGCCGTCGCACGTGAGAGGCCCGTCCTCCTGCATTCGCTCTTTCCCCTGGCGCTCTGGGCATGTAAACAGTAGCCTGCCCTGCCATTGGCCGAAGTGGGGTCCTCCTCATCCTCTTCTACGACCTCCCCTCCGTCTCTGGGCGGAGCCGGGGCTGGGTTTCCCCGCCGGAGCCCGGGGCAGAGAGTCGCAACCTACCTCCCTTCCACCCGACAAGTTTAGACTGTGAACCCGGCCTTGGGCAGGGATGGTTCCTATCTGTTGCCGAATTGCCCGTTTCAAGCGCTTAGTACGGTGCTCTGCGCCTCGGAAGCGCTCAGTAATGATAACGTTGGTATTAGTTAAGCGCTTCCGAGGCGCAGAGCACCGTTCTAAGCGCCGGGGTAGATACAGGGTCATCGGGTTGTCCCACGTGAGGCTCACAGTCTTCATCCCAATTTTACAGATGAGGTAACTGAGGTACAGAGAATAAGAATAATGTTGGTATTTGTTAAGCGCCTACTATGTGCAGAGCACTGTTCTAAGCGCTGGGGTAGATACAGGGTCATCAGGTTGTCCCACGTGAGGCTCACAATCTTAATCTCCATTTTACAGATGAGGTAACTGAGGCACAGAGAAGTGAAGTGACTTGCCCACAGTCACACAGCTGACAAGCGGCGGAGCCGGGATTAGAACCCGTGACCTCTGATTCCCAAGCCCGGGTTCTTTCCATTGAGTCACTCAATAAATACTATTGAATGAAAGATGGAGGACGCGGGGGCCGGTCTCAGTCATCTGGAGGCCACAGCCGGCTCAGTCCTAGTGGCCCCAGAGCCAATCACCTGGCCTTTGGCGGCCATACACCTTGCAGCATTCATTCAATAGAATTTCTTGAGCACTGACTGTGCAGAGCACTGTACTAAGCGCTTGGAATGTACAATTCGGCAACAGATAGAGACCGTCCCTGCCCCATGACGGGCTCACAGTCTAAACGGGGGAGACAGATGGCAGAGCCAAAGAGAACGAAACAAAAACCAGATATTATCACGATAAATAGAATCAAGAGGCCCGAGGCCCTCCAGTGCACCGGGTGGAGGAAGGTCCAGCTGCCATGACCATCCCCGGGAGGTCTCCTTCGACTTCCCCGACTGGGAGAGCCAAAACTCGGCCGCAAATGCACATGTAGGTGGCCGGCACGGGGAGCGACGGTGTTGCATGTATGTGTGCTGGGCAGAGGGGGCCGGCTTACTAATAATAATTAATGGGGGTATTTCTTAAGCGTTTGTTATGTGCCAGGCACCGTACTAAGCGTGGGGAGTGGATACAAGCAAATCGAGGTGGCTACGGACCCCGTCCCACATGGGCTCACAGTCTCAATCCCCATTTTACAGATGAGGGAACTGAGTCCCAGAGGAGTGAAGTGACCTGCCCAAGGTCACACAGCAGACAAGTGGCGGAGCCTGGATTAGGACCCGTGACCTTCTGATGTCCAGGCCGGTGCCCTATCCACTATGCCATTCTGCTTCGCAGAGCTTCGCACACAGTCAGCGCTCAATAAATACAGTCGAATGAGAGTGGTGCCGCAGGGGTGTGCAGTCGATAGTACGGTATCGGCCTCAACCACCGAAGGCGAAGGGAGTAGCTCACGACAACTGCCTTCAGTCACCCTGCAGCCCCAGAAAATTGTCTGCGTTCTGGCAGGGCCCTGCCTTGTGCCCAACATTGGTGAGTAGGGACTGCCCTGGACCATGCGTGTTGCTCTCCCATCCCCGGTACCTCAAAGCCTCGACGGCACGAGGGGTCCAGGCCGGGTTACCTGTCTCAAGCTTCAGTTCGTCTCCACTCCTCCTCTAATTGCTCTCTGTCGCTGGCCAGATCCTAGTCAGAATCTTTCAAAGGATTTGTGTTCTAATCCCAGTCTGGCCACCTGCCTGCTGGTGTGAGTCTAGGCAGCCACTTAATTTTTCTGAGTCTGTTTTCTCATTCCACCTCTTATCCGACAATTACTCTCCCTTCCTTCAAAGCCGTACTGAAGGCACATCTCCTCCAAGAGGCCTTCCCTGACTAAGCCCTCCAGGAGACCTTCCCTGGCTGAGCCTTCCTTCCACTCCCTTCTGAGTCACCCCGGCTTGCCTCCTTCCCAGGCCCACACCTCTTATGTACATATCTGTAATTTATTCATTTATTTAGGTGAATGTCTGTCTCCCCCTCGACACTTGTAAGCTCCTTGTGGAAAGGGAATGTGTCTGTTTATTGTTATATTGTACTCTCCCAAGTGCTTCACACAGTACTCTGCACACAGTAAAGCACTCCATAAATAATAATAATAATGTTGGTATTTGTTAAGTGCTTACTATGTGCCAAGCACTGTTCTAAGCACTGGGGTAGGTACAAGGTAATCAGCTTGTCCCACATGAAGCTCACAGTCTGAATCCTCATTTTACAGATAAATTGTTACCTTATCTGACTGACTGACTCATCTGAACAATGGAAAGTCTCTCCTACTTCCACTCTGAGGCCCTTCCAGGTCAGGGATTGCGACCAACCTGATAATCCTGAATCTGCCCCTTAGATTCATGCTTAGCACCTGCTTAGCACATGGCCATAATAAAAACCACATTGATCTAATCAGCCTCCTCTCTGCCTCCAGTTTCTCTCCTCTCCAGTCCGTGCTTCATTCTGCTGCCTGGATCATTTTTTTTAAAACATGGTTTTGTGCCTGTCTCCCCACTCTTCAGAATCCTCCACTGGTTGTCCATTTCTCTGTGTCAAACGGAAACTTGAAGGTGCTGAGTCAGTTCTCTCTCCCCTCTACTTCCTTTGCTCCTCTCCCCCAGTAGCCAGTTGGCAGACTTCTCTCCTTTCAAGCCACCCTCTGCACTCTGCCTTAGTTTCACTTCTCCTGCTGCTGCCATCCTACTGCTTAAGCCTTCCCTTTAACCTTGAGCTCCTTCCTCCACATCTGGAGGGTCACTGCTCTCCCCAACTCTGAGGCCATTCTAAAATAACATCTCCAAAGAACCTTCCCTCATAAATCTCTCCTCACCTAATCTATTTCCTCACCTACTGCCACTTCAGCGTTTCTGCATCCCCAAAACAATGGTGGTGATAATGATGATGATATTTAAGTGCTTCCTATGTGTCAAGCCCAATTCTATACGCTGGGGTAGATACAAACTAATCATATTGGACACCGTCCCTATCCCACTTGGGACTCACAGTCTGAATCCCCAATTTACAAATGAGGTAACTGAGGCACAGAGAAGTTAGTGAGTGGCCCAAGATCACACAGCAAACAAGTGGCAGACGTGGGATTAGAACCCAGGTCCTTCTGATTCCCAGGTCCATGGTCTATCCACTAGGCCGCGCTGTTTCCCATGGCCTAATATCCAACATACTTGGATACTCACAACCCCACCCTTACCCACTGAACTTCTGTACATATCTTTAAATAATATTGCTTCCTGCTATCTGTAATTTATTTTAGTCTCTGTCTTCCACTCTATAGTGTAAGCTCTTTGAAGGCAGGGGTCCTAACTTTCCTCTTTCAAGTTTTTAATATAGTGCTGGACAGAGTGAGAGCTCAAAAATGCCTTCGATCGAGCAGCCACTAAAGACTAGTTAACCACACATGACCTGAATTGCAGTTGACTGAAGACATGGCCCTTTCCATTCAAACTCTGCTGGTCCAAGCACTTATCCTGTCATGCCTTGACTGTAGCATCATCCTCCTTGCTGACCTCCCTCCCTTGACCCCACAGCTCCCTCCAGTTATCACCCATCGGCCTCCTACCGTTCCTCTCCAAACTCCTTGAGCAAGTTGTCTACACGAGCTGCCTCCACTTCCTCTCCACCAGTTCTCTCCTTGATCCCCTCCACTCCATCTTCCATCCCTTTCCCTCCACAGAAACTGCCCTCTTAAAGGTCACCGATGAGCTCAGTGACCTTTAGAGAAGCAGTGTGGCTTAGTGGAAAGAGCCTAGGCCTTGGAGTCAGAGGTCATGGGTTCTAATCTCGGCTTCGCCACTTATCAGCTGTGTGACATTGGGCGAGTCTTCTCTGTGCCTCAGTTCCCTCATCTGTCAAATGGGGATTAAGACTGTGAATCCCACGTGGGACAATGTGATTACCTTGTAACTACCCCAGCACTTAGAACAGTGCTGGGCACATAGTAAGCACTTAACAAATACCATTATTATTATTACCTCTTCTCCTCTGCAATCTCGTATTTCCTCCTGCCTTCAGGACATCTCTGCTTGGATGTCCTGCCGACACCTTGAATTTAACGTGTCCGAAACAGAACACCTCATATTTCCACCCAAATCCTGTCCTTCCCCTGCCTTTCCCATCACTGTAGACAGCACCACCATCTTCCTTGACTCACAAGCCCATAACCTTGGCATTATCATCAACTCATCTCTCTCATTCACCCACATATTCAATCTGTTACTAAGTCCTTTTGGTTCAACCTTCCCAATGCTGTTAAAATCCATGCTTCTCCATCCAGCTGCTACGAAATTAATCCAAACACTTATCCTGTCCCCCCTTGATTACTACATCAGCCTCTTTGTGGACCTCCCTGCCTCTTGTCTCTCCCCACTCCAATCTATACTTCACTCTGCTGCCTTGATCATTTTCCTACAAAATCATTTAGTCCATGTTTCCCCACTCCTCAAGAACATCCAGTGGTTGCCTATCCACCTCCACATCAAACAGAAACTCCTTCCCATCGGCTTTAAAGCAGTCAATCACCTCGTCCCTTCCCTCCCCACCCACCCCCCGACCTCCCTGATACAACCCTGCCTGCACACTTAGCTCTTCTAATGCCAAGCAACTCACTGTACTTTGATCTTGTCTATTTTGCCACCTACCCCCTCACCCACATTTTGTCTCTAGCCTTGATTGACCTCCCTCTTCATATCTGTTTCCCCCTCTAGGCTGTAAGCTCATTGTAGGCAGGGAACATGTCTATGAGCTGTTATATTGTACTCTCTCAAGCACTTAGGACAGTGCTCTGTACACAGTAAGTGCTCAATAAATACAATTAATTGATTGTAATCTATTCAATGCTACTGTGATTGAGAATAATGATGATAATAATGATGGTATTTGTTAAGCACTTACTATGTGCCAAGCACTGCTCTAAGCGGTGGGGGGGGGATACAAGGTAATCAGGTTGTCCCACGTGGGGCTCACAGTCTTAATCCCCATTTGACAGATGAGAGAACTGAGGCACAGAGAAGGTAAGTGACTTGCCCAAAATCACACAACTGACAAATGGCAGAGTCAGGATTAGAACCCATGACCTCTGATTCCCAAGCCTGTGCTCTTTCCACTGAGCCACACTGCTTCTCTTAGAATATGATGAAAGCTACGGAAGTAGGCATCCCGATTTGTTTCGGGACTCCTCTGGGGCTCTTTCAACTCAACGTGCTTTAAGTATCACTGAGAACTGTGGGAATTTTTCAGAGACTGCTGAATGCCAAGCTCTGGAACTATGTGACAAGTACATGACTGGGAATTGCTTTCACATTCAACCTGATGTTATAAACTGACTGATGAAAAGTCTGAAAAGAATGAAGCCATCTATCAACACTCAGCAGGTACTCAACCAATTATCTTCACTGGCAACCTGGAACTTAATAATAATAGTAATAATAATAACTTAATAATATACGGTACTTGTTAAGCGTTTACTATGTGCCAAGCGCTGTACTAAGCACTGGGGTAGATTCAAGATAATCAGGCTGGACACAGTCTTTGTTACAGTCCTTGAGCGATACAGAAGGGAGAGGGAGCAGGGGAAATGAGGGCTTGATCAAGAAAGCCTCTTGTAGGAGATGTGATTTTAATCAACAAATCAATCAGTCGTATTTACTGAGCACTTACTGTGTGGACAGCACTGTACTAATCACTTGGGAGAGTACAATACAACAAAGTTGGTAGACACGTTCCCTGCCCACAAGGAGCGTACAGTCTAGAGGGGGAGACAGACATTAAAATAAATTACGGATATTGGCATAAGTGCTACGGCAGTGGAGTTATACTCACCTCAACACTGCTGGGTTTGGAGGGAAGTGTCAGAAGGCAGGATGACAGTGGGATACTCCGTTAGGTGCTGAGCAGCGACCTGAATTTGGTCGATGAGAAGCAAGCAGGACAGAGGCAGCGTGACCTGATGAATAGAGCATGGGCCTGGGAGTCAGAGGACCTTGGTTCTAATCCTTGCTCGGCCACTTGTCTGCTGGGTGACTTTGAGCAAGTCACCTAATTTCCCTGTGCCTCAGTTTCCTCATATGTAAAATGGGGATGAAGACTGTGAGCTCCATGTGGGACAAGTACTGAGTCCAACCTCCATCTACCCCAGTTTTTAATATAGAGCCTGGCACATAGTAAGTGCTTAATAAGTGCCATTAAAAAACAAGAACAAAAACCACAGAAACAGTGTTGTAAGAACACAGGAAGTGCAGCCTCGGACACTGTGACAAGCCAGCCAAGATCCGGCAGGTGGGCAGTTTTGGTGTGTTAAAATGAAAATAGGAATGGCTCATTTCGTAAGAGTAAGAGGCAAGACTGAAATGGTACCAGATATTGGAAGCTCTGACATGTCAGCATATTAAGGAGCTCCTTCATGAGGGTGTACTTTGTCTCAGGACTGTTCTGCTGATCAGGCTTTCTAACCACAACCAGCCCTAAGGGGGAACTTGGCTGTCTGTAGGGTGGCTCACTGACTAGTCTTTCTTGGCTCCAGGCTCCAGGCTCAGGGCAGGGGCACGAGGGAGGGGGAGGTGGCTGCTTGGCCAGAGGATCAAGGAAATAGTGGGGCCATTTCAGTCCTATCTGCTAGCCTTAGCTCTTGTCCACATCAGGGGGCTGAGTTGGGGTGTGGGGGGGGTGTCAATGGGGGCAGCAAGGGGTCTCAGAAAGTCCTGGAAGCCTGCAGGGGGAGAGGAGGGGAATCTAGGGACAGGGCTGGAGCCGAGAGAGGGAAAAGCTAGGGCCAGAGTCCAGAGTCAGGAGAAAAAGGCCGAGAGGGAAGATGGGGTGGGGAAGGACACTCACTGGGAGAGGAAATGAGACCCTCCCCTCCAACCACTTATGGAATGGTTGAGTCGAGTTTCCTTTGTGAGTGGATGGATTTGTGGGTCCCAGGGCTTGTGTTGTGTCTGTTTTTGAGTTTTTGGGAGGGTGTATACATCTCTATGTGTATCTGTTTGGGGGGAGTTAGAGGAGGAGGAGGAAGAGGTTGGGGGAGGAGCGGCACTGGAAGATATGACCGCTCCCCTCTCATTGTCTCTGGCTGCTCCTTCTCGGTCTCTTTTGTGGTCTCCTCAGCTGCCTCCCACCCTCTAACTGTGGAGGTGCCTCAGTTTTGGGCTCAGTTGTGGGTGCCTTTCTATTTTCCATTTCCATCCATTGCCTCGGAGAACTCATTTGCTCCCACTGCTTCAACTCCCGCCTCTAGGCAGATGATTTCCAAACCTACAAGTCCAATCTTGCATTTCTTCTGCCTTCAGAACGTCACTACTTGGATGTCCTGTCGACACCTCAAACTTAAAATGGCCCAAACCGGCCAGCGTTCCGGATTGGCCTGGGAGAGCTTCCCCAGGTCCTAACAGGGGCTTTCCTGGGTGTTTGTGCCCGATTTCAGGGTCTTGAAAGGGTCTATCTTCAATTCATCTTTTCATTCATTCAATAGTATTTATTGAGCGCTTACTATGTGCAGAGCACTGTACTAAGCGCTTGGAATGTACAAATCTTCCCCTTTCCTGGTGGGACCAAGGGCATTACACATGCCCACGACCACTCACACACACCCATCCTCCCTGGGGACAGCCTGCATGGTTCTTATGAGAGGGACCCGGGCCAAGGATTTGGACAACAAGGGGCTCCTTTTGCGACGCTCCAAAGAAGGTGGGGGATATGAGACGGGAGCTGGGTGGAGTTGGGCCCCTGGGGTCATGGACCTACAGGTACAGGGATGGTAGCAGGTGCTTAGACTTCTGAGTCCTGATAAAAGTTTATCTGCCTGTGTGAGAGCAGATAAGGGCAGGTAAGCTCCGAAGGGGCGGAGCACCAGGAGTCGGAGCAGGTGTAGGGACAAGTCTTGCTGCACCTTGGTCCTCCTGCCCCTGGTCCCCCTGCTCTTCCCAAGACTCAGGTTCCCTCCTGGGCCTGAGCCCTGAACACCCCTCCTCCTCCATGGTCCTCTGCTGGCCATTGCTGGGCCCAGCCTCCCTACAGTGGCTGTGTCCAACCTGCTTTGCTCTTATCCACTCCTGCGCTTAGTAAAGTGCCTGGCACAGAGTAAATGCCTAATAAATACCACAATTATTACTGTGAGATGCTCTTGGCTATCTCTTCATCATGGGCTGGGCTGGGCTGGGCTCTGTCCTGGAGGCTGCGTTGGAGCTTGGGGCTAGGATCTGTGTTGGAGGCTGCCCTGGGGGCTGGGATGATAGTCATAATAATAACAACAAAATTAAAAATAATAACAATTGTGGCAATTTTTTTATTATCAAAAATAATGCTATTTGTTAAGCCCTTACTAGGTGTCAAGCACTGTTCTAAGCGCTGGGGTAGATAGAAGACCATCAGGTCATCAAGCACAGTTCTAAGCAGTGGGGAAGATACACGATAATCAGTTCAGACATAGTCCCTGTCCCACATGGGGCTCCCAAACCAGCCCCCCAGAATCTGGGCTGGGGGTTGGGATCTGCACTGAGGCTAGGCTGTGGGCTGCTCTGGGGCTGGTCTTGGGGGTTGGGATCCACGTTAGAAGCTATGCTGGGGCTGGACTGGGGGCTGCACTGGAGCGGGGCTGGGAATCTCTCTGGGAGCACACCACAGCCAGCCCTGTGCCTTGAGGGATGGTGCCTGGGGAGGGGCTATCAATCAGTGGCATGGTGTGTTGGATAGAGCATGGACCTGGGAGTCAGACAGTCGTGGGTTCTAATGCCGACTGGGCCACTTGTCTGCTGTGCGACCTTGGGCAAGTCATTTTACCTCTCTGTGCCCCATTTACCTCCTCTGTAAAATGGGGATTAAGAATGCGAACCCCACATGGGACAGGGTTGGACTGTGTCCAACCTGATTACCTTTTATCTACCCCAGTGCTTAGAACAGTCCATGGTACATAGTAAACTCTTAACAAAATACCGTAATTATTATTATTAATTGAGCACTTACTGTGTATTGAGCACTATACCGAACACTTGGGAGAGAACAATAGAGTAGGGAGAAAAATTCCTGCCCTTAGGGAAATTACAGTCTAGCGGGGGAAACATATTAAAATAAATTACAGGGAGGAAGCAGTAGAGCATAAAGATATCTACATAAGTTGTTGGTGGGGGGAGGGGGCGGAATATCAAAGTGCTTAGGGAATATTTTTAGGGAATATGGACTCAAGTGCATAAGTTCGCAGAAGGGAGGGAGAGTAGCATGAGGAAGGCTTCCTGGAAAATGTATAATTTTAGTTGGGCACCATCGGCTTGGGAGACAGTTGAGGGCGGTGACTATGGTAAACCACTTCCGTATTTACACCAAGAAAACTCTTTGGATGCACTACCACAATGATTGCCGATGGAGGTGGGGGGTTTTGGGAGAGATGTATCCATGGAGGATGTGTCCATGGCATTGTGATGGGTTGGAGATGTCTCCAGAGCATAAGGTAAGACGAGGGCCCTGAAGAAGGGGCAGTGGCGGTCCGTCAGACACAAAGCGGGAAGCATTTCCAGGAAGGAGGAAGGAAGTGCGTTCGGGGTCGACGGCGAGAGGGATGAGATCGAGCATGGCCCCCAGAAGCAGAATCCTGGATCGGGATTCTGAGGAACCGAGTTCTAATTCCTGCACTTAAGCAAGTCGCTTCACTTGTCTGTGCCTCGGTTTCGTCTTCTGAAAAATGGGGATTAAGTATTTGCTTGATTGAGAGCCACACGAGGGACAGGATTGGGTGCGACCAGGTTATCTTTTATCTACCCCAGCGGCAATCGGAGCGAAAGTACTTATTAAAACGCTTCCTGTGAGTAGAGCACCGTACTAAGAATAAACATTTGTGACCCCGGGGAGAGGGGACTAGCTCTAGACACATAAAGCTAGAACCCTAAAATATAGCTCTTGTCCAGTAAGCGTGAAACAAAAACCACATCTATTACAGAGAAGCAGCTTGGCTTAAGTGGAAAGGGCCCGGGTTTGGGAGTCAGAGGTGGTGGGTTCTAAAACCGCTTCTGCAACGTGTCGACTGTGCGACTTTGGACGAGTCACTTAACTTCTCCGCGCCTCAGTTCCCTCATCTGTAAAATGGGGATGAAGTCTGTGAGCCCGATGTGGGACACCCTGATTACCTTCTACTACCACGCACAGTGCTCTGCACATAGTAAGCGCTCAATAAATACTATTGAATGTACTACATACTTGTACATAGTAAAGACTTAACAAATGCCATCGTTCTTATCGCTATTATGAGGGACAGTGAGAGGACTGCGGTTAGAGGAGGGAAGTATAAGGGCTGGGTGGTGTCGGGGAGAGGAGCGAGGACGGGGAAGCAGCGTGACTCAGTGGAAAGAGCCCGGGCTTGGGAGTCAGAGGTCGTGGGTTCTAAAACCGCTTCTGCAACGTGTCGACCGTGTGACTCTGGACCAGTCCCTTAACTTCTCCGGGCCTCAGTTCCCTCATCTGTAAAATGGGGATGAAGTCTGTGAGCCCTACGTGGGACACCCTGATTACCTTCTGCTACCACGCACAGGGCTCTGCACATAGTAAGCGCTCAATGAATCCTACTGAATGTCTTTATTAGGAAAATGATAGCAGGGGCGGCGGCGGCGGCCAACAACCTGGGCCGGTTGGCCGAGCCCCTCCCCCAGCGGGGATGGGGAGCGGAAGGCCTGGTTGGGGCTGAGGGGCCCCCTGTTTTCCCTTTCCCCTCCTTCTTCCTTTCTTCCTCCCCCTCCCGCCCAGGAAGTCGGGCAGGTGGGGGCGATTGTGGCCCAGGAAATACAGCCCGCCGCCCCCTCCTCCTCCTCGTCGTCGTCGTGGTGGCCCTCCCTCCCCTTCGGTCACACACACACACACACACACACACACAGAGCAGGCCCCGCCTCGCGCCCCGCCTCGCGCGCCCCGCCTCGCGCGCCCCCCGTCCTGCGAAGCGGGCTCGCGCTGGGGCTCCGGCCGCGTCTCCCGGGCAACGGGCAGGCTCGGCTCGCGCTGCCATTGGCTGCGGCCCCGGCGCCCCCGGGGGGTTAAAGTCGGAGCCGAGAGGCGGCGCGCGCGGACTCGGGGCCCCTCGCCGCTCGCGACGCCGTCGACGCCCGCGCCATGGACGGAGGGTGAGGCGGCCCGGGGAGACCCCGGCCTGAGATTTGGATCCAGGAGGAAGGGAGGGATTCCCGGGCCGCGGCGGCGGCGGCGGCGGCGGCGGCGCGCGCGGGGAGCCGGTCCCCGAGGCTCCCGCCGCGCGCCCCCGAGCCCCGGACGGACGGGACCGGCCGGGATTGGGGAGGGCCGGGGGAGGTGGGGCTCCGGCCGCCGGCTTCATCCCTCGGGATCCTCCGGACCCCCCGCAGGCCTCGAGGCCCCCGGGACCCCCCGCAGCGCGGCGCCGGAGGAGCTGAGACGCTGGCGGCTCTTGGAGGGCAGGGCTCGTGCATTCGTTCATTAGTATTTATTGAGCGCTTACTACGTGCAGGGCACTGGACTAAGCGCTTGGACTGCGGGGTGCCCGGTGCCCAGTAGGCGCTCAGTCCGTGCCACCGATGGACTGGAAGAGGGCGGCCGCGCCGGACTGGGACAACTACTGGGGCCCCGACTTGGCCTCTCCCACCCAGCTCCGCCCCACGATCTCCCCCACGAACTTGCAGCTCTCGCTTCACCCCCGCCCCTTGCTCCCTGCCCCTTTCCTCGCCGTCATCTCCCTCGCTCCCCGATCGTCGGGGGCCCGGGATGCTGCTGAAATTCAGCCCTCCCAGGACCGCCGAGAGCTAGGTGGCCTTGCCCCCTTCCGCCGAAATGATGGAGGGGAAGGGGCTGCTCGCACACGCAAGGGAGCGAACGTCGCGAATCACAGGGTCTCGAGGGCCTGTGAGTTGGGGACAGGTTTTCTTATTCTAGAGGTAGGGTCCTTCCGGGTGGCTCCGAGCCCGCCTCGGCCCCGCGCCCTCGGATGGCCCCGAGGGGACGGTGGGTTGCTGTAGGTTGGCTGGGCCCGGCTCACTCGCCCTTCCGATCCTCCCAGGTACAAATACGAGGAGTACCAGGACACGGCCAACTGGCTCCAGGCCCGCACCAAGCACCGGCCCCAAGTAGCCGTGATCTGCGGCTCGGGGCTCGGGGGCCTGGCCGACCTGGTCACTGACGCCGAGGCCTTCGACTACAGCTCCATTCCCAACTTCTCCCGCAGCACAGGTATGGGCCGGGGAAACAAGGAAGTGCTTAGTCCAGTGCCTGGCACGTAGCAAGTGCTTATCAAATACTATAATTATTAGTATTATCATTATTGACCCCTTCCCCGGGAGGCCGGTGGGGAGGACGGATGCCGTTGGCTCACATGATCAGAGGTAGGAAGGACCTGGATTGAGTAGGAAGGACCTGGATTGACGGGGGTGAGGGGGGCTGGTTTCTCCCTGGAGGTGGCTCCCCCCCACTCGGTGCAGACCCGTGGGGAGGCGAGGGGCTCGCGTCTGCCCGTCCTTGTTTGTGTGAGGAGGACCCGTGTCCCTCCGTGTCTGTCCCCTCCCACTTGAGTCTGTGTGACTCAAACCCCTCCCATCCGCTTCCTCCCACTCCAACTCCACTTTCCTGTTTTCTCCCACCCCAAACTGGCCCAGTCCCAGACCTGATTCTTGGCTCCGCATGGGCTGCGTCAGCACTACAGTCTCAGGGAGCCCTCCTGGTAATCACACAGATCCACACACTGGCATGGGAAGTGCATACACATCCAGCAGGCATACCACAGGCATCTAACAAGGCATTTTTGAAGGCTCGCCCTGGGCAGGGAACGTATCTGCCAACTCTGATGTGCTATCTCAAGCACGTAGTACAGTGCTTTGGACTTCGTCAGCAGTTAATAGCGTTGAGTGATTTGTACAAACCCATGGTTTTTTATGGTATTTGTTATGGTTTTATGGTCTTTTATGGTTTTATGGTATTTGTTAAACGCTTACTATATGCCAGGTACTGTACCAAGTGTGGAGGTAGAGACAAAATAATTAGGTTGGACACAATCCTTGTCCCCCACGGGGCTCATAGTCTTAATCTCCATTTTGCAGATGAGGTAACTGAGGCACAGAGAAGTTAAGTGACTTGCCCAAGGTCACACAACAGACAGGTGGCGAAGCCGGGATTCGAGCCTAGTCACGTACCTACACTGGCATTCGTTTGTGCGTGCCCACACCTGTACATGCACCAATGTACTTACGCACCAAGCTGTGCCCGCACACGGTCTAATGTGTGCATTCCCTTCCTGTTGAGGAAGACAGGGACTTTGAGGAGGGAGCCTTTGGATCCTTGGGTCTGGGTGCCCCAGTCTCGACCTTCCTATGGGGTCCGGGGTCTCTGGTCACATCTTTGCTCAGACTCTGTCGTCCTCCAATCCCCCCACGACAGGGAGGAGTAGAGGGAGAGATGGGCTGGGGTTTTCCCCCTCTCCTCCAGGAACTTCAGGCTCCAACTCCCTCACCTTAGCCCCTACCTGAACCCTTATTTCGCAACTGGAGCCTGGGGCTCTAGCTGCCTTCCCCTGCCTTAGTGGAAAGAGCCCGGACTTGGGAGTCAGAGGTCATGGGTTCTAATCCCAGCTCCGTCACTTGTCTGCTCTGTGACCTTTGGCAAGTCATTTCACTTCTCTGTGCCTCAGTTACCTTATCTGTAAAACGGAGATTAAGACTGTGAGCCCCATGTGGGACAACTTGGTTATCTTGTATTTACCCCAGCGCTTAGAACAGTGCTTGACATGTAGTAAGCGCTTAACAGATTCCATCGTTATTATTATTATTGTTATGCTCTAGGCACCCCTCTCTCCTCCTTTCCCCTTCCTCTCCCCTGGAGAGACTCTGTGGGAAGCAGGGAGACACCTCCAGGGAGAGGCTTGGGTTTAGGGTGGGGTAGATGACGGGTTCAACCTTGAGACCTAGAGGCTCAGAGAGTCAGAGACCCTGCCCGGGCCGGGGGGAGGAAGCGGTGCTTGCTGTCTGGCTGAACACAAGCAGAGGAGGAAGGGTACTAGGGGTGAGGCCGAGATGATGCTGAGAAGAGAGAGACAGAAAGAGACAGACTGGATGGAAGAGTGGACTGAGAGAGTGGAAAGATGGGAGGGGCCCGGCCTTGACCCCTCCTCCCCCACAGTGCTCGGCCATGCCGGCCGCCTGGTGTTTGGGAAGTTGAGCGGCCTGACCTGCGTGGTGATGCAGGGTCGATTTCACATGTATGAGGGCTACTCGCTCTCGAAGGTGAGGGGGCTGGGAGTGGGGGCGGCAGGGGAGGGGTGAGGGCCGGGAGTGGGAGCAGAAGGGGGAGGGGTGGGGACTGGGAGTGGGAGCTGGGGGGTGGGGCCGGGTTCAACCCCCTTCCCTCCTTGCCTTCAGCTCTGGCTCAGCTTGGGACCTACTGTCCTGCCTAGGAACTGTGTTTCTTGCTTCCATGCCTCTTCTGTCCTGGAGACCCCCCCCCCCACCCGGCTCATGACTTTTGAGAACTTCGGGGTGCTTGGGGGACTGGTGGCTGGAGGGTGGAGGAATGGCAGTCACAGGTGAGGAGTTCCTGATCCAGAATAGGGCCAGGGACGACGGGGGTGGGGGGTGGGGAGGCATGAGGAGGGGAGGGGACTCCCCAGCGCCCCTAGTGGCCGGGTGGGAATGGGGGACGTTGATGACCCTGTCGCCGCTGCAGGTGACATTCCCCATCCGAGTGTTCCGACTCCTGGGCGTGCACACGCTGGTGGTCACCAATGCGGCCGGAGGGCTCAACCCTGATTTTGAGGTCGGAGACGTCATGCTGATCCGTGACCACATCAACCTGCCTGGCATGAGTGGCCAGAACCCCCTCTGCGGCTTCAACGATACTAGGTGAGGACCGCCTTGGGTGGACGGTGGGGGTGGGGAGGGAACCAGGAGGGTCTGGTGTCCTGGGGTGGGGGTCAGGGCGGTGGAGCCCTCTCCACACTGAGACCCATCCTTTCCTCAGATTTGGGGAGCGTTTCCCCGCCATGTCCAACGCTTACGACCGGGAACTGCGGGACCGGGCGCACCAGGTCTGGCTGCAGATGGGGGAGAAGCGGCCTCTGCAGGAGGGCACCTACGTCATGCTAGCGGGACCCAACTTCGAGACCATCGCCGAGTGCCGCCTCCTCCGCCTCCTGGGGGCCGACGTTGTCGGTGAGCCCGTGGACCTTGTGGCCGGGAGACCCCGGGGAGGGCGGGGACGGGGTAGGGAGAGGCGAGTGGAAGGGAAGGGTGGATGGGGGGGCGAGGAGACACCGAACGAGATGCAGGGAAGAGGGAGGGTGGGGAATTGTGGGGGAAGGTTGGCGGGGGGGAGAGAGGGAGGGTGGGCATGGGAGGGAGTGCGGGGGTCCGCCCGGGGAGCCATGCTGACCCGCTCTCCACGGGGCCCGGGCCCGTTCCTCCAAAGGCATGAGCACAGTGCCGGAGGTCCTGGTGGCACGGCACAGCGGCCTGCGCGTCTTCGGCTTCTCCCTGGTCACCAACATGGTGATCACCGACTACGAGAGCCGGGCCACGGCTAACCATGAGGAGGTGCTGGAGACCGGCCGCCAGGCTGCCAAGAAGCTGGAGAGACTGGTGTGCACGCTGCTGGGATCCCTCTCGGCGCCTGGAAAAGGCCACTGAGCTCCCGGGGCTGCCGGCTCCTCTCGGGCCTCTTGCGAGGACCGATTCTTCACCCGCTGCTTGGCATGCCTGCCCTCTGGCAGCCGTCCCCCATTCAAGCACTTCCCCAGTCAGGGACAAACTGTCTTTGTGCCCCTCCTCCTCTTCTTCTTCCTTTTTGTGCCTTGGGAGGGGGCGGGGCTCCCCCTGGCCGGAGCCCACTGCTTTCCGGCTTTGCTGACGAGCCCTGACTTGGGCCCCCGCGGCCTGCCATCCCAACTACTACAGAATTCTGTGGGGAGGCGACCCCGGTCCCTTGCTTCCTCCAGCTGGGCTTGGCCCGGCACCTCTGTCCCTGTCCCCTCCGCCCTCCGCCGTGCAGGAATAAAGTCACCTTGGGACAACAGACAGGCCAACTCTGTGCTGAGAGGCGGAGCGGCTGCAAGGGGCGGTGAAGGCGGGGGGAGATGGAGGAAGAGGAATGTGGAGGGTGAGATGGGGCAGGGGCTGCCTGGGCATGTATGAGAGAGACGTTTGCTGGGGGGGGGGGGGGGCGGGTGTGTGTGGGTCGTGCCGACCTCTGCCTCCGCTCCCACACCTGAACCCGTGTCTGTGAGCATGCCCGGGCCGGGCACATGGGTTTCTGCCCATCTCCGCTGCTCCCTATCTCTGTGATAGAGCCCCCATCTCATGGGATCTCAGGCTGGGGAGGGGAGGGGTCCTCCAAGTAGGCTGGTGATCAAGACCGACATCGGGGCAGTGGAGCTTGGGCGGTTTGAGAGGCCGTGGCCTGGGACCCCACGGCTGGCCGCGGCAGAGGATCAAGCCCAGAGCCAAGTACCGTGGTTCCAGGGGATGAACGCGGAGCCCAGCGAGTCCGGCCAAGAGCCTTGGTTGAACTACCCGGCGCTCCCTGTCCGTAATGATCTCTTGAGCCTATCTGGTCCCTGGCCCCCATTGATTCCGCCCATGTTTCCTAGCTCACTGATTTCACTGGGTTCTTCCTACCTCAGGAGGCCCCTCTGATTTTCTGACACCGAGGTCTCTCTGACCAGTTAACCTTGATAATTGCTGGCCTTGGTCCCCTAAGCCCATCCCTCCCCCTCGGGCCGGGGGCGGGCGGGAGGGAGAG
Source organism: Ornithorhynchus anatinus (assembly GCF_004115215.2). Lineage (NCBI taxonomy): Eukaryota > Metazoa > Chordata > Mammalia > Monotremata > Ornithorhynchidae > Ornithorhynchus > Ornithorhynchus anatinus. Next base: position 42,125,443 of record NC_041740.1, read on the forward strand.
ACATGCCAAGCCCATTTCCAGCCACGTGGGAGCAGAGATGCAGCAGCCCATTCTCCTGCAGGGAGAACAGGGGCAAAGGGTTTAGGGAGCAGTGGGTAGTCAGTGGGCGCCTTGGCGAGCTCTGTGATATGGGTAAGGAGGAACTGGGGATGTTTGACTTGGAGGGTGCGTGTGTGTGGGAGAGACGGAAAGATTCTCCAACCGGCAGGCCGACCATCCCTCCTTGTAGTGGAAGGGCTTTAATATCAGTAACATTGGAGGATTGATTTAGCAGTAGTGGAACAAGAGTTGACTGCTTCCACACAGGAAGCAGGATTGTGGCAGAAGGCACTTCTTCTCGTGGCCAAAAGAAAATGGAACAGCCCATAGCTCGGCCGGGCCTCACCTCCACCCCATCCCGAACCAACCCTATCTCAACCCAGCCCTAGCCTCTGCCCAGTGGCACCATTTGCTCCTCTTCCTTATCCCTCCTCTGATATAAGACCCTTTGTTCTGGGGGGGCACAACGCAATCCAATGTTGGCCTGGATGCCCTCTCCCTTGGGGCCTGGACCCCCACTATCATCTAGGTGTGGGAAGCAGCGAGGCCTAGGAGATAAAGTATGGTTCTGGGAGTCAGAGGACCTGGGTTCTAATCCCGACTCCACCACTTGTCTGCTGTGTGACCTTGGGCAAGTTACTTAACTTCTCTGTGCCTCAATTACCTCATCTGTAAAATGGGAATTAAAACTGTGACCACCCCCATGTAAGAGATAATTTACTACTATGTGCCAGGCACTGTACTAAGTGCTGGGGTGGATACAAGCAAATAGAACTGGACGCGGTCCCTGTCCCATGTGGGGCTCACTGTCTTAATCCCTATTTTACCGATACTGTAACCGAGACACAGAGAAGTGAAGTGACTTGCCCAAGGCCACACAATAGAGAAGTGGCAGAGCCAGGATGAGAACCTATGACCAAACACGAACTGTGTCCAACCAGATTAGCTTGCATTTACCCTATCGCTTAATACAGTGGCTGGCACATATACCATAAAAAAAAACCCAAAACCTAGGGGGAGGCAGAGGCACTGCCCTGCTCCCCTTGCCCCCCCACACCCCTTCCCATGTGGCCCAGGAAGTGGCCACGAGGAGGGAGCCAGAACTCCTCGCAGGGCAGACCCTATCTGGCTCGGCTTCTTGGTTCCAGGGATCAAGGCACTGCCGTAGGCCCCGCGGAGCTGGTGTTATCGTGTGGCATCCGTGTGTGCCTGGAGGCGCTGCGCGCCGGCTGCGAATCCAGCTCCGGCTCTGACTCCAGGCCCAGCTCTAGGCCCAAGCCTGGCCCCGCCGCCTGCGCTGCCCCCTCTTCCTCCGCCAGAAACCCTTCCACAGACGCAGGCTCGGTGGCCCCCCACGGTAGGACCCCCTCCAGCTCCGACTCCACGGCCTCGGCCTCCACCCAGGCCTCCTGCTCCCAAAACCGGTTTATCTCTGCTGCAGCCGCCTCTTCACTCAAGGAGGCGGCAGCAACCATCCCCAACGCTGGCCCTGACCATGGCCCCAGCAGCAGAGGGAATGTGATGGGGAGCAGCAGCAGCGGGAGCACGGCGGGGCGGTGAGTCCACGGGAGGGCTGGAGCCATCACTCCTGGGGGAAGGGAAGCTATAAAGAGAGGTAGAGGGTGGGGCTGGATCCTTCCCCAGTCACACCCCGACTTCCTCCCGTGCATGTCCCCAGCGCACTGACCGACAGGTCCGTGGCCCGCCATGCCCACACGTCAGCCCTCAGTCCACGCAAAATCACTTATTTGCTTTGCCTGGTTCCTATCTATGTTCCCACTGAACCCTGTGATCGTTCCCCCCTCACACTCCCCGCCCCATCCTTTGTGACCCACCCCTGTCCCCTTGTCCCTGTTCTGCTCCCTGAGCCTAGTCCACCTGTCCACCCTAATCCACCTGTCCCCTGGCCCGGGCTTGGGCCCCTCACCGGTCCTGGGCTCTGGCTCCGCCAAGGTCTGCTTCAGCTGATGCCAGAATAGCCTGTCCACTGGGGCGGAGCTGCTGGCCCTGACCTAGGCTAGGAGAGGGCGGGGCCATGGGGGGCGGTGGAGGGACACGGACCCCTCAGGCTAATGGTCAGCGCTGCCTGGCCAGAATGATGCCTGTGTAGGGGAGGCCCTGGGCTGGCAGCCAGCGATCCAGGTTCTGGCCAGAAATTGATCACCATGGGCACCCCCACACACACACCACCCACCAGCACCCTGCTCTGATCTTCAGGGCCATAGGTAAGGAGTCTCCAGGCCCGGGTCAGACTGGAAACCAGACATCCTTGCCCCGCATTAGGGACCAATCCACATAGACCTGCAGGGATTCGGGAATTCAGCTTCTCCCCGGGGCAGTTCAGCCCTGCCCCACCCCCTGCTGCCATCTCCACGTCCCTTCTGCTTCAGGGAGTGAGAGGCAGGGGCTGTGTTGGAGGGGCCTTGGGACCTCCCTCCTCCTTCTTCTCCTCCTCCTCCTCCCCCTTACCTGGGGTTGTGATCTTGAGGAGTTTGGAGTGACTCTTGTCTCCTGTGCCAGCTCATCAGTGCCCCATCCCTACCTCGCAAGCCCCTCCCTGCCTCCAGCTCCCCAGCTCGGCTCTATAACCGTGGTAGGCAGAAGGCAGAGACGCCAGGAACTCTGGCCCAAACCTTCCTCCGCTGGGCCGCGGGGAGCAGCCGGGGCACTCGGTGAGGCCTGGGCCGGGCAGAGCCAGGCTGAAACCTTCCAGGATACACGGTGGGCATGTGGGTCTGTGGGGACACGGAGGGGGTCAATGGGCACAAGTCACAGGGGGAATGGGTGGGGTCCCAGACACGGAGGGGATCGGTGGCCTGGGGTTGCGGACTGTCTGGAGGGGAGGGGCCCGGCCCTCCCCCTCCCTCTGCCCCTCTCTCCATCCCCTCTTCCTCCCCGTCAGGAGCGATGGTGCCAGCTGTCCCTAGGAACCCCCACCCCGCACTGCTCCACCTGGTCCTCCCTCTCCAGCTCCCGCTGCTGCTGGGCGCGGGGATGGAGTCAGGATGGGGTCCCACCCCGCCGGCCCCAGAGGATGAGGAGTTGGAGACCATCATGTACGTGCATCTGCTGGGCAGTTCCCTGAATGTGGAGGAGCTGCAGGAGTCCCTGGACCAGTCCCTGCTGCGGTTCCGTCGCCTGCACCTCGATTTCCCCCGCCGCAGCAGCCCCGGCAGGGGCCGCGAGTACTGCACCGGCCTCATGGCCTGGCGCGGGGTGGCGGGGCCCGACGGCCCCTGTCCACTCCGCAACACATTCATCCATGCGCCACTGGAGGCTGTGCGTGCCGTGCGCCTGGCACCCAACATCAGCTGCGGCCCCGAGCGGGAGGCTCGCTGCTACCAGAGCCTGCCGCTCTCCGCCACCGAGTGCCAGCTCGCCACCGGCACCACCCCGCCCAACTGCCGCTACGTTAGTGTCAGTGTAGCCAAGAAAGTGGTCCTGGCCCAGCTGCCCGGCTCCCTGCAAGGCTGGCTCGTTCCCATCTTCTATCAGTGAAACTCGAGTCCTTTCCCTCGCTGACTCACTCGCACCATCCACCCACCCATCCATCCATTCCCTCCTCCACACACCCCACCTTTGCTTTTGGGCCCTTCACCCACATGCACACAAGCCCACCTATAATTGTGTACTTAGGCACCCCTGCACACCAGCACACACACTTGCATAGGCCATACTCACCAAGAGAGGCATGTTCATAATTATGATAGGACTAGAGCTGTTTGCATACACACATCCCACCCCAATACAGAGGTTCTCATGTCCAAACACACACACACACACACACACACTCACTCACCCTAGTGCCTTAGGAGACATTAGGGGAAATGCCAACCTGTGACCTAGTCCCCTACCCTGGACACTGCTCATTCTCATCACCCCCATCCTCCCTTCATGGGCCCATACAAAGGATCAAACCCTAAAGCTTCCCTCTTTCCCCTTAACTTAAGCATGAGGTCGCTAGGCCTGCAGGGGAGGAAGGTCTGTTAGCCTGACAGGCATGGCCAGCTGTGGTGTGTGTTTGGGGGAAGTAATAATAATTATGGTATTTGTTAAGAGCTTACTATGTGCCAAGCACTGTTCTAAGCACTAGGTTGTCCCATGTGGGGCTCACAGACTTAATCCCCATTTTACAGATGAGGTAATTGAGTCACAGAGAAGTTAAGTGACTTGCCCAAACTCACACAGCTGATAAATCACAGAGCCGGAATTAGAACCCACGACCTCTGACTTCCGGGCTCTTTCCACTAAGCCACGCTGCTTCTAAGCTAAGAGGGTTTCATTTCTATTGGCATAATCCCGCCCCCCCAACCCCTGACTCCCATCTCCGTTTTCTGCAATAAATGTTGTTTCTGCTCCAGGGAGTGGGCAGCTGGGATTGAGATTTTCTTCTTTTTATGATATCTGTTAAACACTTACTATGTGCCAGGCACCGTTCCAAGCGCTGGGAGTTTGGGGTGTGCTGGGAGCTAACGGACCTGAGGTCCCGGAGTTGGCGGTGATGGGTCTGGGGGTCCCGATACTGGGGTCACAAGGTCCGTGGTTCCGATGTTGGTGCGCATGGTCGTGGGAGGGAGGGTCACAGTACCGGGACCCCGCTGTCGGCGAGGGGCAAGGGGAGCTGTTATGATGCTGGGCCTTATGGTGTTCTGGGACTTGGGAGGAGGCCTCAGCCTAAGGAGAGTCAAAAGCTCAGCAGTGGACAAGGAAATACAGGATCCCTGGATTCCCAAATCCCGACTCCCCCCGCCCCCCAAATCGGGGTCCACGTTGAGAGAAGTCGAGGCCCTGGGCTGAATGTGTGTGAATGTCTAGTGTGTGAATGTCTAGTGTGAGCCCCCCGCAAGTAACCGTGACCCTCCATGGCGTGATGACAGAGCCACCAGCCAGAGGGGTGGCAGAGGAGCAGGTGGAGCTGTGGGCAGCCTCGGCAGGCCTTCCGTCTGGGGGTGCGGTGGGCGGGAAGGAGGGAGCAGGGTCGGGAGGACCCCCGCCCGCAACGAGGGGCGGCGGATCCTCACCCGGCTCTCTTCCCTGTCCGCCCTTCGCCCTGTGGCTTCTTCTTTTGCAGGCAAAAGCAGCCGCGAGGTGTTGGGGCAGGAGGAAGAGGACTGGGGGGAGTCCCCGCTTTTACCCCGGAGGCCAACGTGGCACCTCGGTGAGTAAACATACACCAGTAAGTGTCACCTTTACCCCGCTTAAATATCAAGCACATTTCCCCTTTCTAGTCACCATTAACTTAATGACCTCACCTAACCTAAGAATCAACAGGGCTCTAAAGGCGGGAAGGTGATAAACGCCGGGGATTAGCGCATATTGATGATGATGATCATCATGCTGGTATTTGTTAAGCACTGACTATGTGCCAAGCACTGTTCTAAGCGCTGGGGTAGATAGACGGTAATGAGGTTGTCCCACGTGGGGCTCACAATCTTCATCCCCCTTTTACGGATGAGGGAACTGAGGCACAGAGAAGTTAAGTGGCTTGCCCATAGTCACACAACAGACAAGTGGCAGAGCGGGGATTGGAACCCACGTCCTCTGGCTCCCAAGCCCAGCTCTTTCCACTAAGCCACACTGCTTCTCTTATGGTAATCACTATCCCACCACGTGAACTGAGGCAAAAGATGATAAACAACAACAACAATAACAACAGTAATAATACAAATTATAAAAAAACCCCACCCCAATGGTAGTATTTGTTACACTATGATGTATTTTGGGGGGAAGCAGCGTGGTGTAGTGGACAGGGCACCGGCTGGAGAGTCAGAAGGACCTGGTTTCTAACACTGCCACCGCCACTTGTCTGCTGTGTAACTTTGGACAAGTTACTTAACTTCTCTGGACCTCGGTTATCTCATCTGTAAAATGGGGTAGGGACTGTCTCTCTAGACTGTGAGCTCGTTGTAGGCAGGGATTGTCTCTCCTTATTGCGGTATTATACTTTCCCAAGCGCTTAGTACAGTGCTCTGCACACAGTAAACGCTCAATAAAATACGACTGAATAAACGAATGACTGTGTCCAACCTGACTAACATATCTACTGCAGTGCTTAGAATGGTGCTTGGCACATAGTAGGGGCTTAACAAGTGTCTTTTACTATTATCATTAATAAATGTTTACTATATGGCAAGTGCTGTACTAAGCGCTGAGATACATAAAATCAGGTTGAATACAGTTCATGTCCCAGATGAGACTCAGGAAGTTTCACAAGCCCGTAACCTTGGCATTATCCTTGACTCCTCTCTCCCAGTCACCCCACATATTTGATCCATCACTAAATCCTGTCAGTTCCGTCTTCGCAACACCACTAAAATCCACCCTTTCCTCTACCATCCAAATTGCTACAGTGGGAATACACTCATCCCATCTCACCTGGAGCAGCAGCGTGGCTCTGTGGAACGAGCCCGGGCTTGGGACTCAGAGGTCATGTGTTCAAATCCTGGCTCTGCTGCTTGTCAGCTGTGTGACTTTGGGCAAGTCACTTGACTTCTCTGTGCCTCAATTACCTCATCTGTAAAATGGGCATTAAGACTGTGAGTCCCATATGGGACTACCTCATCACCTTGTATCCTCCCCCAAACTTAGAACAGTGCTTTGCCATTATTATTATTATTATTATTATTATTATTACTGCATCAGTCTCTTTGCTGACCTTCCTACCTCCTGTATCTCCCCAATCCTCTCCACTCCAAGCCATACTTCACTCTACTGCCTGGATCATTTTTCTACAAAAATGTTCAGGTCATGTTTCCCCACTCCTCAAGAATCTCCAGTGGTTGTCCCTCCACCTCCACAACAAAGGAAAACTCTTCACCTTTAGCTCCAAAGCACTCAATAACCTTGCCCCTTCCTGCCTCACATTGCTACTCTCCTACTACAACCCAGCCCGCACACTTCGCTCTTCTAATGCTAACCTTTTCACTGTTCCTCAATTTCACCTATCTCACTGCCGACCTCTCACCCCATCCTGCCTCTGGCCTGGAATGCCCTCCCTCCTCATATTTGACAGCCAATTACTCTCTCCAACTTCAAAGCCTTTATTGAAGGCGCATCTCCTCAAAGAGGCCTTCCCTGCCTAAGCCCTCCTCTTATCTTCTCCCACTCCCTTCTGTGTCACTCTGGCGTGCTCCCTTTATTCATCCTCCAAATCCCACAGCACTTATGTACCTATCTGTCATTTATTAATGTTAATGTCTGTCTCCCCCTCAAGAGTGTAAGCTCATTGTGGGCAAGGAACATGTATGTTATACTCTCCCAAGCTTTTAGTGCAGTGCTTTGGACACAATAAGTGCTCAGTAACTATGATTAGCTCATTGTGGGCAAGGAACATGTATGTTATACTCTCCCAAGCTTTTAGTGCAGTGCTTTGGACACAGTAAGTGCTCACTAACTATGATTAAGTGATTAACTGACCGAGGCAGAGAGAAGTTAAATGACTTGTCCAAGGCACACAGTAGGCAAGTGGAGGAGCCAGGATTAGAGCCTAGTTCCTCTGAGTCCCAGGCCTAGAGGAAAGAACACAGGTCTGGGAGTCAGAGGACCTGGGTTCCAATCTTGTTTCCACCATGTGCCTGCTGTGTGACTTTGGACAAGTCACTTAACTTCTCTGGGCCTCAGTTTTCTCATCTGCAAAATAAGAATTCAATACCTGTTCTCCCTCCTACTTAGACTGTGGGGTCTGTGTGGGACCTGATTATCATGATTCTACTCTAGAGTTTAGTACAGTGCTTGACATATGGTAGGCACTTAACAAATACTGCAATCGTTGGCATATTATGATGATGACGATGATGTCACACTGCTTATAAAGGAATTATAGGAAACAAGCAGGCTTTTCTCTCATGCTGCCCCAATCTCATTCATTTAAAGGACAGAGTCCTCTTTTAAAGTTAGAAGTGCAGGCATGGACTGCCTTGTGTCAGTTATTGTACAAAGCAGAACACCTTCATCAAGCCCCAAACAGCTGAAGTATTGATAAGGTCGAGAGGGAGTGCAATTTAGAGGGTTGGTACAATTTAGGAGGTTGGTCGAGGCCCTGCAAACCTCATGCCCTGGTTTTAAAGCTCTTTGAACCCCTGTATTAATCTGGCTTTGATCTCCAACCCACAAAATGAGGGAACCCTCTGAAACTGGAGAGCATCAGGCTGAGCACAAACAGCAGGAAACACTTCTTTCCTCAGGAAGGGGTGGATACAAGGAACTGTATCCACATCTTCCCTCAGGAAGGAACTGTAATGCTACAGGAAACACTGGTATATCCTGGGGGGTTGGACAGATCCATGGGCCAAAGTTCATGCTGGGTCACTGGGGTCCAGTTAGGGCTGGAGAGGGGACAGTCAGGGGTGTTGGATGGCCTGTGTTGGGTCACTGGAGGACAGTCAGGATTGGAGAGGGGAAAGTCAGGGGTGTTGGAAGGCCAGTGCTGATTCACTGGAGGTCAGTCACTGTTGGAGAGGGGACAGGCAGGAATGTTGAACAGCCTGTGTTGGGTCACTGGGGGACAGTCAGGAGTGTTGAACGGCCTGTGTTGGGTCACTGGAGGACAGTCGGTGTCAGAGAAGGCTCAGTCAGTAATGGGTCACTGGAGGGCAATCAGTGTTGGAGAGTGGACAGCCAGGACTGTTGGATGGCCTGTGCTGAGTGACTGGAGGACAGTCAGGGTCAGAGAGTGAACAGTCAGGGGTGTTGGAAGGCCTGTGCTGGTCACTGGAGGATATTCAGGGTTAGAGAGTGGACAGTAAGGGGTATCGGATGGCCTGTGCTGTGTAACTGGGTGACAATCAGGGTCAGAGAGGACACAGTCTATGGACCCAGGACTATGCTGGGTTACTGCAGCACAGTCAGGATTGGAAAGGAGACAGTCGAGGGTGTTGGATGGCCTGTACTGGGTCACTGGGAGACAGTCAGGGCTGGAGAGGAGAGAGTGGGGGGGGGGTGGACGGTCTATGCTGAGTCACCAGGGGAGAAACAGGATCTGAGGGCAAAATGAAAGGAGATGGGAGGACAGCTGCCCCCCCCCCCAATCCTCTTCTTCCCTAACCACTCCTTCACCACCCCAGCCTTGACTGATTTCTGGCCAGGACCCTGGAGGCAAAGAAACCGTACATTTTATCTCAAGGGGCAGCTTGTTCCTGGGGCTCCGAGTTCCCCAGACCTAAACTCCTCAGTGTCCAGGATGGTCTTGCACAGGGTGTCCCTACCTCTGCCTGCCCCAGGCAGGGTCTTTGAATCACCTCTGCCTTAAGGCTGCAGGCAGGTGGGAGGGTGAGTGAATGGCAAGAGGGTGTAACGGAGTGAGACGTTCTCAGTCGGAGCCCACAGAGAAGGCAACCGAACAGCCTCTGATCTGCCGCTGGAGCTGATCCAGAGCTAGAACATGGGGCTGGGTGGCCAGTGGACCATGGACAGACTGTGATTCTGGGCAGCATCAAGCACAGACTCTGGACATACAGTGTTTAGCATGTCAACCTTCACTGGGTCAGATTCCCCTCCCACGGTGTACATGGGGAGTGGGGTGAGGGAGTCATTTGCTGGACAGCTCGACCTGGCCCAGTGAGGTCAATTGGTGGCCAGCAGGGCCTGGAAGCTGGGTCATGCAGGATGATGACATCTCAGGGCCCTCCCGTCAGACCTCAGGACAGTATCCCGGGACCAGCCCAGACCCCTCTGACCTTCCCTCAGCTTCCCTCCCCTGCTACTCTAGTTGAGTCCCGAGTCCTCGGTCTCTCCAAATGCAGAATCTTGGCCCCCCAAACTCTCCAGGACAGACGATCCAGGTCCTCAGCTTTTGTGGTGCAGACCCCCCAGATGCACAGTTCCACCAATGCAGACCCCCCAGGGCTCCAGCTTCTTCAGAGCAGACTCCGGAAGCTCCCCAGTCAATCACTCAATCCATCATATTTACTGAGTGCTTACTGTGTGCAGAGCGCCGCACTAAGCTCTTGGGAGAGTACAGTACAAAAGAGTTGGTAGACACGTGCCCTGCCCGCAGTGAGCTTACAATCTAGAAGGGGAGATAGGCATTCATAAAAATAAATCACATGGATTTTATAGATGTAATATATAATAATATTTTGTATATACATTATACTTATGTAAACTCTGTGGATTATCCCCTTTTGGATCTCCAGGCTGGGCCTAGAGTCTTTAAAACTGTAAGTTATGTTATTAATTATTTATTTATAGTAATACCTGTCTCCCCTTCTAGACTGTAAGCTCATTGTGAACAGAGAATATAGCTGCAAACTCTGTTGTATTGTATTCTCCCAAGTTCTTATTGTTATTATTATACAAATGATATATTATATTATTGTACTAATTGTACATTATATAACAATAATAGTAATAATAATCATATTTGTTAAGTGCTTACTATGTGCCACACACTGTACTAAGTGCTGAGTGGAGATGAGCAAATAGGGTTGGAGACAGTCCCTGTCCCACATGGGGCTCACAGTCTTCATCCCCATTTTATAGATGAGGTAATGAGGCACAGAGAGGTGAAGGGACCTGCCCAAGGTCAAACAGCACACAACTGGCAGAGCATGATACACAGTAAGGGCTCAATAAATACCGATTCATTCTTTCATTCAGTTGTATTTATTAAGCACTTACCATGTGCAAAGCACTGTATTAAAAGCTTGGGAGACTACAATATAGCAATAAACAGATATTTTCCCTGCCTTAAATGAGTTTACAGTCTGACGATGATTATGACGACTGGGGAAGGGAAGGGGCCAAATGAATGATGCTGGTCTCTGGGGAGTTACACATGGCCCAGGGCACTCTCTTCATCTCTCCACCAATCTTCAGCACTGCCCCAATCCTTTATGCATCCTCTCACCCGCTGCGGTTTGGACAGATCCATGGATGACCATCCATTCTGGACCATCTTGAGATGGTCAGAGATAGAGAGGGGAGAGTCAGGGGTGTTGGATGGTCCGTGCTGTGACCCTGGACGGAGAGTCAGGGTGGAGAGGGGAGAGTCAGGGGTGTTGGATAGTATGTGCTGGGTCACTGAGGGAGAGATAGGGAGATAGAGCATGGGCCTGGGAGTCAGAAGGACCTGGGTTCTAATTCTGACACCACCACCTGTCTGCTGTGTGTCCATGGGCAAGTCATATAACTTCTCTATGCCTCAGTTACCTCATCTGCAAAATGGGGAATTGAGTCTGTGAGCCCTGTGTGGGACAGGGACTGTGTCCAACCTCATTCTCTCGTATCTACCCCAGTGCTTAGTACAGAGCTTGGTACATAGTAAGTGCTTAACAAATCCCACACTTAGTATTATTATTAGAGAGGGAAGAGTCAGGTGTGCTGGATGGTCTGTGCTGGGTCGCTGAGGAAGAAACAGAGAAAGAGAGTGGAGAGTTCGGGATTCATTCAATAGTATTTTATTCATTCAATAGTATTTATTGATCGCTTACTATGTGCAGAGCACTGTACTAAGCGCTTGGGATGAACAAGTTGGCAACAGATAGAGACAGTCCCTGCCGTTTAACGGGCTTACAGTCTAATCGGGGGAGATGGACAGACAAGAACAATGGCAATAAATAGAGTCGAGGGGAAGAACATCTCGTAAAAACCGATGGCAACTAAATAGAATCAAGGCGATGTACAATTCATTAACAAAATAAATAGGGCAATGGAAATATATACAGTTGAGCGGACGAGTACAGTGCTGTGGGGAAGGGAAGGGAGAGGTGGATGAGCAGAGGGAAAAGGGGAAAAAGAGGGTTTAGCTGAGGAGAGGTAAAGCGGGGGTGGCAGAGGGAGTAGAGGGAGAAGAGGAGCTCAGTCTGGGAAGGCCTCTTGGAGGAGGTGAGTTTTAAGTAGGGTTTTGAAGAGGGGAAGAGAATCAGTTTGGCGGAGGTGAGGAGGGAGGGCGTTCCAGGACCGCGGGAGGACGTGGCCCGGGGGTCGATGGCGGGATGGGCGAGACCGAGGGACGGTGAGGAGGTGGGCGGCGGAGGAGCGGAGCGTGCGGGGTGGGCGGTAGAAAGAGAGAAGGGAGGAGAGGTAGGAAGGGGCAAGGTGATGTAGAGCCTCGAAGCCTAGAGTGAGGAGTTTTTGTTTGGAGCGGAGGTTGATAGGCAACCACTGGAGTTGTTTAAGAAGGGGAGTGACGTGCCCAGATCGTCTCTGCAGGAAGATGAGCCGGGCAGCGGAGTGAAGAATAGACCGGAGTGGGGCGAGAGAGGAGGAAGGGAGGTCAGAGAGAAGGCCGACACAGTAGTCTAGCCGGGATATAACGAGAGCCTGTAGCAGTAAGGTAGCCGTTTGGGTGGAGAGGAAAGGGCGGATCTCGGCGATATTGTATAGGTGAAACCGGCAGGTCTTGGTAATGGATAGGATGTGTGGGGTGAACGAGAGAGACGAGTCAAGGATGACACCGAGATTGCGGGCCCGAGAGACGGGAAGGATGGCCGTGCCATCGACGGTGATAGAGAAGTCTGGGAGAGGACCGGGTTTGGGAGGGAAGATGAGGAGCTCAGTCTTGCTCATGTTGAGTTGGGATGTGAAATGATCTGTGCTGTAACACTGGAGGGAGCATCATGATGGAGAGGAGAGCGTCGGGGTGTTGGATGGTCTGTGCTGGATCGCTGGGAGAGAAACAGGAGTAGAGAAGGGAGAGTTAAGGGTATTATATGATCTGAGCTGCAACCCTGGAGGGAGAGTCAGGGATGGAGAGGGAAGAGTAAGTACTTAGACTGTGAGCCCCTCAGCCTAATTAACTTGTATCTACCCTAGTGTCTAGAACAGTGTTTGACACATAGTAAGGGCTTAACAAATACCATAAAAAAGTAGAGGATGTTAAATGGTCCATTTCTGCCATCACCTACTGTCTTTACACTTAGTGGAGGTGTTGGCGTGAGCTGAACATGCCAACATGAGTATGACATGAGCCTCAGCTGTTTCAGTGGTGGACTGGACTGGGTCTCTGAACTACAACTGGTTTGAGGAAATGGTCATGATGGTGCCTGGTAGGCAGGGAAATCTTGCTCTCTCTGTCTCCGGCTAGAAGCCCTCTGCTCAAAGGACTCGAGAGCTGGAAAGCTCGTATCACAACTGCTCTTAATTTACAGTTTTCTTATCTGGGAATTAAATACCTGTTTTCTCTGCTCAGATTGAGAACCCCACACAGGACAGGGCTTGTGTCTGATCTGATTGTACTGTATCTACCCCAGCACTTAGTATAGTACTTGGCACACCGGAAGCATTTAACAAATAGCTCACTTACTCTCACTAGCTACTAAGACACGCCTGGGGATCAGAGTGAGCAGAGTGTGCAGACTGTGAACGCCTGCCAGGGTCCTGAGTCCTGAGTCCGGAGTCCTGAGTTGAGTAACAACCCAGAACCTCCAGGAGCACAGGCTCTTCACCCTGGGACCGGGGCCAGGGGTGGATGGGAAGGGCCAGAGCCAGGGCCAGGGCCGGGTATGCAGGGCTAGGGCAAAGGCCAGGGTTAGCTACCGAGGGCCAGGGCCAAGTCTAGATATGCAGGGCCAGGGCCACGGTTAGAGCCAGGGCTAGATGTGTAGAATTGGGGCTGGGTCTGAGAAACTTGGCGATCTAGACTGTGGGAGGGATGGACACGTAGGGGAATCTGGGAGAAACAAGTAAAATTTTCAAGGAGTTGCTATGAGACACGCCTCAGCCCTGGGGAAGTCAATGTTTATTCCAAAGAAGGTTGAGAAATTCAACAACACATTCCAGGGAGGGAAGGTTCCCAGCGCCGGCCCCCTTCTCTCTTTTCCCTCCCTCCCCGCTACAGGGACCTACAGAAGGGAGGAGAGATCCAAAGCTCTTCCTTAGGAGAGAATCTATGTGAGTGAGAGTTCACGTCTATGTTCATGCGTCTGGGGGTGTGTGATAGTGTGTGTGTGTGAGAGAAAGAGAGACTAGGGAAAAGGAGATGAAGATATTTTTACGAAGGAGAAATGTAGTTGTGACGACCGTGAGGGGAGGTGCTAATGACTTTGGCTCGGGATCGATGGGGAGAGCCGTAGGAGGGAATGGGGCGCAGACGGGAGGTCTCGGCGCCCCCCGCCCCGACTCCCGGGCGGCAGCTCAGCTGCTGATGGTGATCCTGCCCCGGCGGGGGATGCTCAGATAGCGGCAGCGCGGGAAGCTGATCCCGTGCATGAGAACACACTCGGTGGACATGTACTCCTCACTCTGAAAGCAGTGGCCGCCGGTGGAGCCCCGGCAGGGCATGGAGGGGCGGATCGAGTCCAGGGGCGCGTGGAAGAAGGTGCCGGTGCCCTGGCAGTGGCCGTCGGGCTGCACCACGCGCCTCTGCACCATCATCACGTTGCAGTATTGCTCCTCGCCCCCGGGGACCCGGGTCTTGGGGAAATCTTCTAGCTGGCGCCGGGGCAGCGGGTGCTCGCCGTCGGGGATTCCGGCCTCCAGGGTGGCCCCGAACAGCAGCGGGAGAAGGAGAGGGAGCAGCCTTGGCAGGAGGGCCGGACGGGGGGTTCCGGGGAGAGGGCGCGCCATCGCTCCTGGGGGCAAAGGGGAGCTGGAGGGAGGGAGGGGGCGGAGGGTGGGACCCCATCATCCCCGCAGCCCGGACGTGCCCACTCCCCGACCCACTGACCGATCCCCCCCCACCGTGTCCGTGTCCCACCGTGCCCACCCCCCGACCCTCAGTCCCCGCGGAGTCACACACTTTCTCTCTTTGCCGGGCTCCTGGCCCCGCCTCTGGAAAGTCCTGGTTCGTGCTCTTGGGCTGAGGCCGCTGCTCTCTCCTCGGCCTTGCCCTTGCGCCGGGCCCCTTCCGGCAGCAGGGGATTTAAAGTGGGGTCCCTGGGGTCCCGAGGGTGGCTGACTGGCCCGAGGTGGGAGCGGACCTCCGGAGGGGAGGGAATGATTGCCAGCAATGACGGGAAGAGAGTCTTCAAACCCGGACCTGGTGGGGGCGGGGGGCGGGGGGCGGGGGGCGGGGAAGCGGCCGGCCCACTCCATGACAGTCATCTGGCTTCTTCCATCTCCGAGGCCGCGGGGCACCACCGTTCCACCTCTCTGACCCCTCTGTGGGTGTCCTGCCTGCAGAGCCGCTCTCTCTCTTCCCCAGGCTGCATCCCTGTAGACGCCACATCCCTGTTGACGCCACCCCCCACCCTCCTCCCAGTTTCACAACCCCTTAGCCGTGATATTGTCCTCTCTCATTCAGCCTGCATCTCCAGTCTGGGGTACTGGTCCAGCTGTGAGCCCGTCATTGGGCAGGGGTTGTCTCTATCTGTTGTCGAATTGTACATTCCAAGCGCTTAGGACAGTGTTCTGCACATAGTAAGCGCTCAATACAGACTATTGAATAAATGAATGAATATTGAGGAGGTCGGTGTTAATAATGTTGGTATTTGTTAAGCGCTTACTATGTGCAGAGCACTGTTCTAAGCGCTGGGGTAGACACAGGGGAATCAGGTTGTCCCACGTGGGGTTCACAGTCTTAATCCCCATTTTACAGATGAGGTAACTGAGGCACAGGGAAGTGAAGTGACTTGCTCACAGTCACACAGCTGACAAGTTAAGGGACAGAAGTGGACGTGTTAGGCTGTAGTAAGAGATCGGCGAGGTAAGGATAGGAAGGAGTTAGGTGATCGAGTGGCTTAAAGCCATTGCTAAGGATTCTCTGTTTGAAGTGGAGATGGATGGGCAACCAGTGGTGGTTTTTGAAGGAAAAGAGAAATATCGACTGAGTGATTTTTTTAGAAAAACGAGGCGGGCAGCTGAGTGAAGTGTGGACCGATGAGAAAAGCAGGATAAAGGAGAAAGCCCTAACAACTAAATTCAGACAAAACAACTGAATGTAGAGATAAATCTTTCGTAATATTTACTAAACGAAAATACGCATCCATGCACGAGCTTGAAAGATAAGGATCAGAATACGGAAGTGCCACAGGCGGGTGCTGGTCTGACATGACCGAGGGGTGGTCCACTTTTTGTGAAAATGGAGAGAGCTGTGGTCTGGAAGATTTGGTTGCGGAAGGAGTTTAAGCCTGGGGGTAGCGTGTGAGAGAAAAGCGGAGCAACTTGAGGCTGGAGCACGGACAGCCTGGAAGAGTTCGGGAAGCCCAGTGTTAGTGGGACACGTGTCGCACAATAGAGTTTTTGAGCTGAGTAGGGAAAGAGATGTCTCCTTCGCTCGGTGAGAGGAGGCCTCGGCTCCTATGAGGGATTTAAAAGTAAAATAAAGTTAATTTAAAAAAAAAAAAGGGCTCGTCCGGGAATTGAACCCGGGACCTCTCGCACCCTAAGCGAGAATCATACCCCTAGACCAACGAGCCAGCAGTGACGTGATTGTGTCTCGAAGCCCAACAAATACTTAACACCACGTCACCACGTTTTTCTGGTCGGCCGCCGGCAGGGTTTGGTGCCATCTGCTGGAGGAAAGGCGCTATTACCGGAGTCTCGCCCTCGGGCCATCTCTCCCACTCCCGGCCTCCACGTGGTGGAACCAGAGGTTCAAATACTCTCCGTCCGGCCCAGGCCTCCTGGACAAGCATTGACCGAGAGGCTGGGGGCAAAGGAGCTGGGGCCTGAGGACTGGGTTTGAGCTAGGCTGCAGAGAGTTTCCAAAACCATCAAAAAGCCAGAATTGTTCCCACAGCATCCAGCGCTTAGAAGAGAACTTGACACGTAGTAAGCGCTTAACAAAATGCCGTTAAAAATCGTGGTCAGCCTTGAAGCAAGCCACTCTCCCGGATCTCCGTGCTTCAGAGGTTTGCCCTTGGAGACAGATGAGCGCCGGGGGAATCGAGCGAAAGGATTGGAAAGGCAGTTGAAAAGTGAGGGAAAAAAGGGCTCGTCCGGGATTTGAACCCGGGACCTCTCGCACCCTAAGCGAGAATCATACCCCTAGACCAACGAGCCACTTGCAACGAGTGTAAAGAATTCGCCTTAGGAAGCAGAACGAACCATCCGTTGCTATATTTCCAGTCCACTTTTATTCAGAGTCCCGACTGTAAGAGTTCGTTGAGGTCTTTCTCGGCAGATTAACCTCTGAACACCCTGGGTGGAGAAGCGTCATGATAGTTCCTCATATTAAAGAAAAAAAATTCGCGCAGGCCCCAGCGAGATTTGAACTCGCGACCCCTGGTTTACAAGACCAGTGCTCTAACCCCTGAGCTATGGAGCCTCCGAAAGCGAAACGTCTTCCCAACCCTTCTGAAGGATCAGTGAGGACTATTTTTTTTTTTCTTTCTTTCTTTTTTGGCCAGGTGCTAGAAAATGGGGATCTCCAGTTTCCCCAGCCGGGTTGAGTGACGATAATTAGAGGAAATGTGATCTTTGTTACGTACCAACGTAGCCCTCCTCCCCCTTCATCTGTGCTGCCCACACCCCCCGCCCAGCAGGAAAGGCGGCGGCCGGTCCTTCCTCGCCTCCTCGGGGCTTGGGTGCCTGCTTTCCTTCAATCCCAGCCCAGCTCCAGGACGTCCAAGGAAGCTCGAGAGGGAGAGGGGTATTCCCCATCTCGCCCATGAGGACGGCAGCTTCCAGAGACTTTCTCCGCCGACCCCTCCGTGGGGAAACGTGTCCGCGGCGGGACTCAAACCCGGGAGCCCCGGGCCCGGGAAGCAGCGCGACGCCTTAGACCGCTCGGCCACGTTGCGGAGCGCTCAGGGAGCGGAGGGTGGGGGAGGCCGGGGTTGGGGGCACACGGGGCCTGGGGGCGCGGGGCTGCTGCTGGGCACTACCCAGTCTGCGGGTGGAGGTTCATTCATTCAATCGAATTTACTGGGTGCAGAGCACTGTACTAAGCGCTTGGAATGTACACAGATAGAGACAATCCCTGCCCAACAAAGGGCTCACAGATAAGGGGGAGACAGCAAAGCAACCTAGGCCTAGGCCGCCCTAATCCCTGCCCTCCGGCCTTCCCTCTGCCCCTCCACCCCAGCCCAGTCTCTGCTCGGACCCCGAAAAGGAGGCAGCTGGGGCTGGGGCGGTCGGTGGGGCAGAGGGGAGGAACGGAGCGGGTTAAAAAGAAATACGGCTGGGCGGGCGGGGCGAGCACAGCAGACTCATAAGCAGCTGCGGAGAAACAGACGTGTGTGGCTCGTTGGTCTAGGGGTATGATTCTCGCTTTGGGTGCGAGAGGTCCCGGGTTCAAATCCCGGACGAGCCCTTTTTTTTTCTTTTTTTTTTAAAACACCTCCCTCTTATCTCCCCGCCCCACTTGGGCCAAGCCGTCGGAGTCTCCAATTTTAATTTAATAAGCTTCTCCCTCCGCGCCTCCCACGCCCGGTGCTGAGAAGAGGGGCCCGGGAGACTCCTCCAGATTTTGCCCTTTCACTTCTGCGCCGGTGTTTTAGGAGCGAGAAGACCGAGGTAGCTGTTTCTCCGTTTGGGTTCCGGACTCGGGAACGTGAAGGCAGCTGAAATGAGTGTATGAGATCCCATGGGGGTCACGGTGACTGTGGGCCTGCCCAGCAGGTAGAAGAGTGATAGAAGAGTGAACCACTAGGACCCTGGGAGGATTTGGAGAGATTTCTAAGAATCGGCTTTCGGTTAAAGAAATGATTTTTTTAAAAAAAGTAATATTTACTGGAAAGAATCATGGCATTTGACTAGAATATTAATAGTCTATTTCAGAACTAGGAAATTACTTTTAATCTAAAATAAATTTTTGTTCTTCATGGGACGCATGCATTTTTTAAAAATGCCTTTATTAACCAGAATCTGCAACGGGCAGACCTAACTTTAGAGACCAGCCCCCCCGCTGCCCGAGGTCTTTTGGGCCCCCTAAACGCAAGCAGCGGGATCGATTACCAGAGCGGTCAAAACGGCGGGGGTTATCGGGAGCAGCTGAGAGCTGGTAGGAGAACTGAGCGCATAAAGCAATTCAGGCTGCAGATTGCCAGGCAAGGTTAGACCTCAGTTTGGGCTCCGGGGTCTTCCCTGCCCATGAGTCCCCGAGGAAAGTCCGACCCAGGCAGGCCCGGCCCGGCCGCCCCTTCCCTATTTGGTCGTGGAGGGGGTCTTGGCCTTAGAGAAGGGGGGAGGCTGGAGGTGGGAGGTGGGGCCTGCACAACAAGAGCTGCCCAAGAAGGGGACGGGGTGGCGACGAGCACACTCAGAAGAGACTCTGCAGAATAGTTGCCATGTGGCTCGTTGGTCTAGGGGTATGATTCTCGCTTTGGGTGCGAGAGGTCCCGGGTTCAAATCCCGGACGAGCCCGCTGTTGGTTTTGCACCGAGTGGCAGACAGTTTCCTCTCATACCCTCGGCACGTTTCTCTTCATCCCTCCCAAGGCCGGGAGCTAGGTAGAAAGGGACCGGTGAGACCCTTCCTTTTCTGTCCCTGTTTTTTCCCTAGAAGCCTCGGACCTCAGCCTCCGTTCCTCTCGTCAACTATTTAGGATCTCCGGCCATTCCCGCCACCTGTAGCCGGAACTTCGAGGCTCCCCGGACGGGAACTAGGCGGGATCGAGGTTAGCAGGTGGGCTGCATGGCTCCTGCCCCTTGTCGTTAGGAGGCCTGTGTTCCCCCAAATCAACAAAGACCGCCACCACTCACACGTATTCCCATAGTCTGTGACACACAGCACTCACAACAAAACACTCGGGTACGCATACACACACCCCCACACACCTCTGCTCCCATTCACTAAGCAAATAACCGTCCCATGTACACAAGCAACAACTCGCTCCAAACGTTCACATACGCAGCCCTGTGCACACAAATACACCCCTCACCCTCACACGCTTTTAGAACACATACAGTCATATTCACTCAGACTCATAGCCTCCCATATTTTCATGCACACCCATACCCTCTCACGCATTCATGTACTAGCATGCAAAATCACTCACGTACACCCCCACACCCCCACATACCTCTGCTCCCACTCACTAAGCAAACAACCCTCCCATGTACACAAGCAACAACTCACTCCAAACGTTCACATACGCAGCCCTCTGCACACAGATACACCCCTCACCCTCACATGCTTTTAGAACACATATAGTCATATTTACTCAAACTCATAGCATACCCTCTCACGCATTCTTGTACTCGCATGCACTATCACTCATTCATTCATTCATTCAATAGTATTTATTGAGCGCTTACTATGTGCAGAGCACTGTACTAAGCGCTTGGGACGAACAAGTCGGCAACAGATAGAGACAGTCCCTGCCGTTTGACGGGCTTACAGTCTAATCGGGGGAGACGGACAGACAAGAACAATGGCAATAAACAGAGTCGAGGGGAAGAACATCTCGTAAAAACCGATGGCAACTAAATAGAATCAAGGCGATGTACAATTAATTAACAAAATAAATAGGATAATGAAAATATATACAGTTGAGCGGCGAGTACAGTGCTGTGGGGATGGGAAGGGAGAGGTGGAGGAGCAGAGGGAAAAGGGGAAAATGAGGGTTTAGCTGCGGAGAGGTAAAGGGGGGATGGCAGAGGGAGTAGAGGGAGAAGAGGAGCTCAGTCTGGGAACGCCTCTTGGAGGAGGTGAGTCTTGGAGGAGGTGAGTGCACTCAGGTACACACACACACTCACACTGTAGCCTGTGGCTACAGTTGAAAGCAGTGTGGCCTTAATGGAAAGAGCACAAACCTGGGAATCAGAGGATCTGGGTTCTACTCCTGATCCTGCCACCTACCTGCTGTATGACCTTGACCACTTCACTACTCTGTGCCTTAGTTTCCTCCTCTGTACAAAGGAGGATTCAGTACCTGTTCTCCCGCCTACTTAGACTGTGAGCTCCAAGTGGGAAAGCAACTGGGTCCAACTTAATTATCTTGTCTCTATCCCAGTGCTTAGAACCGTGCTTGGCATATAGTAGGTGTTTAACAAGTACCACAGTTATTAAGATCCCTATTTTTCCTCGAAGCATCTGAACGCACAAAGCCCTATAAATGGAATTTCCCAGGCCCACTTTTCAGGGTTCTTCCACCACTTTAGTCCCCCAGCTCCCTGTGAACCTGTCTCCTTCTGATCCTCTAATAATAATGACATTTATTAAGCACTTAACTAGGTGCTAAGCATTCTGCTAGGTACTGGGTCCACAGAAGATAATCAGATCAGACAATCCCTGCCCTCCATGGGCTCAGAATCTAGCAGGATGGGAGAGCAGGGATCTTTATCCGTATTTCACAAATGAGGAAACAGACACCCACAGAGGTTAAGTGAATTGCTTGAGGTAAGGTGCTGGCCGGGGCAGAACTGAGACTCGAATACAGATCTTCAGGCTCCCAGGTCCAGGCTTAATCCACCTGGCCAAGTAGTCCCAATACAAATTTCAGCTCCAGGAACTGAATGGTGGCACTTCCTGGCTTGGGCCCTGGGGGAACAAGGGTCTATCTGTAAAATGGGGAAGCTGCATGGCCTAGTGGATAGAGCATAAGCCTGAGAGTCAGAAGGAGTCTACTGTGTGACCTTGGGTGAGTCACAACTTGAGCAGCGTGGCTCAGTGGAAAGAGCCTGGGCTTCGGAGCCAGAGGTCATGGGTCGACTCCCGGCTCTGCCACTTGTCAGCTGTGTGACTGTGGGCAAGTCACTTAAATTCTCTGTGCCTCAGTTACCTCATCTGTAAAATGGGGATTAACTGTGAGCCTCACGTGGGATGACCTTTCATTCATTCAATAGTATTTATTGAGCGCTTACTATGTGCAGAGCACTGTACTAAGCGTTGGAATGAACAAGTCGGCAACAGATAGAGACAGTCCCTGCCGTTTGACGGGACCTGATTACCCTGTATCTCCCCCAGCACTTAGAACAGTGCTCTGCACATAGTAAGCGCTTAACAAATACGAGTATTATAAACACGAGTATTATTACAACTTCTCTGTGCTTAGTTACCTCATCTGTAAAAGGGGGATTAAGAGTGTGAGCCCCATGTGGGATAGGGACTGTGTCCAACCTGATTAACTTGTATCTACCCCAGTGCTTAGAACAGTGCTTAAGTACTTAACAAGTACCATTATTATTATTATTATGCGGGCTCTGCCACTTGTCTGCCGTGTGACCTTGGGCAAGTCACTTCTCTTCTCTGTGCCTCAGTTAACCTCATCTATAAAATGGAGAATAGGACTGTGAGCCCTGTGTGGGACATGGACTGTGTTTAACTGGATTACCTTGTATCGATCTCAGAGCTTAGAACTGTACCTGGCCCATATTTAGTGCTAAACAAATACCATTAATAAAAAAATCCCCTCTCCAGCAGAACCCACAGCACAGTCAGACCCAGATCCATCAGACAAGTTACCTAGGCCTGACTTGGACCACAGGATCCCGAGGCCTAGTGGAGAGAGTATGGCCCTGGCCAGTCAGGGGACCTAGCTTCATCGATTCATTCAATCGTATTTATTGAGCACTTACTGTATACAGAGCACTGTAGCAAGAGCTTGAGAAAGTAATCCTGGGTCTGCCATTTACATGCTATATGACCTTGTAACTTCTCTGTGCCTCTGTTTCCTCATTTAGAAAATGGGGTTTAAACACCTGTTCTCCTAAACAATGAACACCATGTAATACAGGGACTGTCAACCTGATTATCTTGTATCTACCCTAGTCATATATACTCCATCTGGTGAAGTCCATGTGTAGTCATTTAGTTTGGATAAACATGATAGGATAGAAGGACCACCGATTCTTTTGAAACGTGGTTTTGAGAAGGCTTTTATAGAGCAAATTAAACCAAAGTGATCTTTGGAAGGCTAAATAACTCGATTTAGATTAACATATTTTGGACACAATCGGGAGGTCTAAATCTCTGGAGAAAACACTAACGCTAGGAAAAGTCCAGGGAAAACGTGGAAGCAGCTAGATGGACAGAGACCATAACAACGACAACGGAAGAACCGTTAGAAAGATTGCGGATTATGGCAGAGAACAGGACGTTCTGGAGAAAGTGTATTCATGGAGTTGCTATGCTAGAGAAGCAGCGTGGCTCAGTGGAAAGAACACTGGTTTAGGAGTCAAGAGATAGGGGATCTAATCCCGGCTCCGCCGATTGTCAGATGTGTGACTTTGGGCAAGTCACTTAACTTCTCTGTGCCCCAGCCCCATGCGGGACAACCTGATCACGCGTAGAACAGTGCTTTGCATATAGTCAGTGCTTAACAGATATCATTATGATTATGAATCGGAAACGACTCGACGTTAGTCGTAGGTACAGTATTTGGCACTTAACAAGTACCGCCATTGTTATTATTATTTGGTCTGTAGTAGCCCAAGGGTCAAGGTCCTGCATTCTCCCTCCCATTTCAGCTCTGGGCCTGCTTGATCGCCACTGGGTACTCTTGATTGCCAGGGCAAGTCCCTCACAACACTTCTTCCCTTTGTTCTCCGGTTTTATGAAAGGGGTAGCTGAGAACAAAGATAGAGCTACCCCCTTGATCTAATCAGGACCCCTGGTCTGCTATTCAAAGGGATTTAATCACCTTGGAAACAAGGCAGAGGCTGGATGGAGAACCCCGTCCCAAGGAGTTATTTATTGCTGCCTTTCCTGATGTATTTATCCTGCATTGTACTCCTTGATTCAGTCAGCAATTTTGTATATAAGGAAGTTCTGGATCCTTCAGAGTTGAGGGGCCTTGACTAACAGAGGAAACTCTGTCCGTCAAACACCCCTCCCTACTAGTGCTAAAAGAAGTGCTCGTACTAATGAACTGGTCTCTAGCATACCCACTCAAACACAATGTAGAGTCCGGAAAGTTTTTCTTCCAAGGGACAAACTGGTCCCAAGGATGATGTGAGCCAAGATGGGGCTGGGGAGAAGGACGGGGCTGGGCCCTGAACAGTGGGTTCTCTGCCCCCTGTTTCCCCTTTAAGTGTGTCCATTTGGGACCCATCTTAGGCCCTAATTTGGGAAGCAGGCTGGGGGGCCGTTTATCCAGATTTGTACTGGACATTATAGCTTTCAGTTGGTCTGACTCTATCCGTTCCTCTGTTGCAGAGGGGGAGTCCGGTGTCCTTGAGTGCCGGGCGTTAGCGGCCACCCTAAAACTGGCACCCGCACTGTGTTGAGCCAGGACCCGGGAGTGGATGGGCTGGGGGGCGCGGGGCTGGGGTGCTTGGCAGCAAGCCTGACTCCCCCAGGACAGTGGCCAGCCGCGAGTGAATGTTTAATCTTTTGTTTCTGGAAAAAGAGTTAAAGTCAGTGGGACTTTGTCCTCCTTCCTCCCCCGCACTCCAGGCCAGCAGAGCCACGGTCACCCCAAAAGTCTGGCCCCCTGGCTCGGTCCGTGGCAGCCCTTCGAGGAGCCGGGACCCAGGGCCAGGCTTGGTGCCCACACTGTGGGGAGGGGGAGGGGGAGGGCCGTTATCGTCCGGTGAACTTGGCACCGGGCTGTAGCTGGATGGGGCTACCAACTCTCCCTGCTCAGCTGCTTCGGAGGTCGCTGCGGGCAAATGGGGATTAATAATAATGTTGGTATTTGTTAAGCGTTTACTATGTGCAGAGCTCTGTTCCAAACGCTGGGGTAGGTACAGTGTAATCAGATTGTCCCACGTGAGGCTCACATTCTTAATCCCCATTTTGCAGATGAGGTAACTGAGGCACAGAGAAGTTAAGTGACTCGCCCACAGTCACACAGCTGACAAGTGGCAGATCCGGGATTCGAACCCATGACCTCTGACTCCCAAATCCATGCTCTTTCCACTGTGTGAGCCCCTCCGGGGGCCACCCGATAACCTTGTATCTCCCCCAGCGCTTAGAAGAGTGCTTGACACATAGTAAACGCTTAACAAAATACCATTATTATTATTATTATTAGAGAAGCAGTGCGGCCCAGTGGAAAGTGCACGGGCTTAGGAGTCCGAGGTCGTGGGTTCTAATCCCAGCTCGGCCACCTGTCAGCTGTGTGACTTTAGGCAAATCACTTGACTTCTCGATGCCTCAGTTACCTCATCTGTAAAATGGGGATTAAGACTGTGAGCCCCAAGTGGGACAACCCGATGACCCTGTATCTACCCCAGCCATTAGAACAGTGCACCCATTGCCCGGCCCGGACTGTGAAGGGCAGAGCAGCTGCCTTCGCCGGGGGAGGGCACAGTGGTCAACCCTTGTTGACCAACCCTCTCCTGGGGCATTGACCCTCGAGCGTCAGGTTCAATGTCCAGTCCCAGGGAGGCCCGGAGCCGGCCGTGACGGCAAGCCAGGGGGTGGACGCTGCGGACCTACATCTTTGATCCACACTTGTCCTGGAAGTCCAATAACCCCCGCCTGACTGGCCCCTCTGGCCAGGACCTTTCCCCCCCCCCCCCCGCCCAGACACCCGCCCGTCCCCTGGCAGTGCTGCCTTCCGCTGGGGCCAAGGCGGGTAACAAAGGGGCTTCTGTTCCCATTGCCCCCCCCCCCGCCCCACCCCCACAGCCCCACGGCACTGTGGGCTCCGCCCCAACCGGCTCTGCTCCCCGGTTTGTGCCGATTCCGCCCCTTGGCCTGGGTCCTGGATGGGGCGGAGCTGGAGCCGGACCCGCCCCTCGGGACCCTTTAAAGCCGGGGCCAAGGACCCCAGAGCCAGGAGGAGGCCAGGTCACCAACGGATATTGTGATCCATCTCCGGACAGAGAGACAGTGACCGATTTGTAAGGCTTCGGCACCCCCACCCCCCACCCTAGCTCCCTGCGACCCATGCTCTCTCTCTCTCCTATCTCTCCCGCCTGTCTCTGACTCTCTCCCCTGTCTCTAGTGCCTGCCTGCCTGTCTCTATATCTCTCTCCTGCCTACCTGTCACTCATAATAATGTTGGTATTTGTTAAGCGCTTACTATGTGCAGAGCACTGTTCTAAACGCTGGGGTAGACACAAGGGAATCAGGTTGTCCCATGTGGGGCTCACAGTCTTAATCCCCATTTTACAGATGAGGTATCTGCTTGTCTCTCTCCTGCCTCTCTCTCTCTTCTCTGTCTCTCATTCCTGCCTGAATGTCTCTCTCCGGTCTCTTTCCAGGCTGTTTCTCTGTCTCTTTCTCCTTCCTGTTTCTTTCGTGCTTATTTCTCTGTCTCCTCTGTCCCACCGGCCTCTAGCCTGCCTCACTGTATGTCTCTCTCCAGCCCATTTCTCTCTACTGCCTGTTTCTTTGCCTCTCTGTGTCTCTCTTCTGCCTGCCTGTCTCTAAGTCCCTGTTTTCTGTGTACCTGTCTGACTCTCTCTTGCTTGTCTTTCTTGTCTCGGTCTCTTTCCTGCCTGTTCCTCTATCACTCTCCCTCCTGACTGTTTGTCTCTGACCTGCTGTCCTTTTCTGCTGCCTGCCTGCCTGCTGGTGTTTCTGTTTCTGTCTCTCCTGTCTCCCACTGCCACACCCTGGCCTCGCAGCTGCTCTGGGCTTAGGCTCAAGAATCACAAGGGAAAAATTCGACAGATCCAGCTTTCAGGATCCAGGATCTCGGCTAGGCCGGGCTCCGCCCCCTCCCACTCCGCCGGAAAACTTGCGAACTTCAAGGGAGTGGGGAGGGCTCTCCTAGACTCGTCGAGGCTCAGAGAGGCTTGAGAAGGCTGCTGGACTGGTGGGGGGTGGTGCCGCTCGACTAGGCCGAAGGGGCTGTTTGGAATCCGCGGCAAGGGCTTGGAGGGGGCAGCGGCTGGAGCAATAGGCCTTACTGCCCTGCTTGAGGGCAGGAGGAGGCAATGAGTGTATGTGTGGTGGCGGGGAGGGAGTCAGGGTGGAGGGTTTGGAGTCAATATAGGAGGGCTTGGGAGGGATGGGAGAGGGTGGGAATAAGGGGTGACAGGGAACGGGGGGCTCTCTGGGATTGGGGCCAAAGGTGTGGGTCAGGGCCTTATACTGGGGGCCCAGGCTCTGGTTCAGCAAGAAAACGAGACTTCCAGGTTGGTTGGAATGAGTCCCCAACCCCCTGCTGCCTCTCTCTCTCTCCCTCCCCACGATTGCCAGTGGGGCCGGAATGACTCCCATGGAGCCCACAGTGATGGTCCTGGGGGGATCTAGCTGCCCTCCGCCCTCAGCCCTCTGCCCTCATCGCTGCAGCTGCTGCCCCCAAGCCTGATGCTGTGGCTGTCTATGCCAGGGCTGGCTCAGGACAACTTGCAGTACAAGAATTTCCTAAGCCATCACTTCATCGGGAGTCTGTTGGGCCATGATAACTTCTCTGACAAGAAGACGGCTCAGTTCCTGGGCCACAAACAGTACAAGGAGTTGAACACATTTATCCATGGCGGAACCCTGAACATCAAGGCTGCATGCAAGGCAGAAGGCATTCCTCTCTGGGGGGGCTTGATACAGGGTGAGCCCTGTTTCCAGACCACCACCTGCAGCGTCCATAGACCACAGAAGTTCCCAAGCTGATATCAAGCCCACCATAGCCCCAGGCTTATTGTCCTCAACTGTGTCAATGCGTTTCCCATCCACCTAGAGGACCCTTGTGTCCTCTGAGGGGAGAAAGGGCAGGGCATTTCTGCCTGGAGCGGTTGGGCTCTCAATAAAGAAACAGTCTCTAGCATTAGCAAGATTCAAACCCTGGCTCCCCAGCTCTGGTGATCCCCCTGCCCTGGCTTTTGCTTTCGGCTGCCAGCCCAGGGTTTCTGCCCTTCCAGCCCCAGGAAGCTGTTTGACCTTCAGTGACCTGTATGGACAGGGCGGGGGACTGGGGGAGCGTGACCCTAACCTACAGAATTTTTATCTCCCATGGGCTGGAGGAAGGGAGCACAGAGAAAGGGCTACAGCTCCAGATAACCAAGAGTAAGAAAGAAGCCCCAGCAGAGAGGGATCAGAACTGGTCTGGGCCCAGGGCCAAGTCTGGGACCTCCCTATGAGGGACGGGTGGCCCCCCATCTCCCTTTGCCCCCACAGCCAAGCAGGGTAGAGGCCTCCTGTCATGCTGGTGAGAGCGGGAGGTTTAGGGTTTTAGATCAATTGCAGCAGACCATGCCAGGACTGGATTGGTAGGATGATGTGAGCATCACCTCCCAACAGGGTCCTGAAGAAGGGGTTCTGCCCCATGCCCTGGCCTGCTGGTGGTGTTGAGGCCAAAGTCCTAACAGGAGAGTGAATGGAAGAGGAGCCAGTGTCCTCTCCCTGACCTCCAGCCCCCAAGGCCACAGGGCACAAGATATCTTTGATTCATCCTGACTGAAGGGGCCAGGAGAGCATGGGAGAAACTCCAGGAGAAATGGAGAGATCATTGATAACACTCTTCCAGCAAAACAGACTCTTCCAAAAGAGCTATTTGCTTTAAGAAAGTTGGTGAATTCCAATGACCTTGGCTCTGACCAGGTAATCAGTCTCAGGTCTTCTTGTTCTCCCCTGGCAGCCTGGGCAGTCCCTACCCCACTGCCCCTCTCCTCAGGCTGTCCAGATGCAAAGGTCTCTCGTCCTCATCCTCCTACCCAAACCTTGAGCCAGCTTCATACCTTCTCCTCTTCCCAGAAAGCGCTGTGGTCTAGCACGCATCTGTTGGGGAATTCAGAGGGGATATTGTGACTAACCTTGGACTCCACATTTGTTGAGTATCAGTTATATGCGTGCCTCACTGGAGGAATGGAAGGGGTCAGCTAGCAAGCTGAGTGCTGGGTGGAGGAGTGGGAGATTCAGCTGGCAGACTGAGAACAGGGTGGAGGAGTAAGGGGATTCGGCTGGCAATCTGGCTGCTAGGAGGAGGAGTGAGGGGATTTGGCTAGCAGACTGGGCCCTGGGTGGATGAGTCGGAGATTCAGTTGGCAGAATGATCTTTGGGTAGGGAAGCGGGTCTCCTTGAATGCAAGAATCTTAGCTATCAACTCAGTTGTATTGTACTCTCAAATGCTGTGTGCAGAGGTCAGCATGCAATAAGCACTCAATAAATTCTATTGATTAATTGATTGTTTCAGCTGGCAGATTGGGCACTTGTTGTAGGAGTGGTAGTGTCATCCAGTAGACTGGACTCTAGGTGGAGGAGTGGAGGAGTCATCTGGCAGACTGGGTGGGCAATGGGAAGAGAGAAGGTGGTCAGATGTCAGACGGGGCTCTGCGTGGCAGATAGAGGGGATTCAGTTGGCAGACTGATCTCTGGGTAGGGATTCTGGCTATTAATTCCATTGTATTGTATTCTCTCATGTGCTTAATACAAGGTCTGCACACAATAAGCACTCAAAAAATACCATTGATTGATCAATTAATTGATTGATCATTTCAGCTGGCAGATTGGGCACTGGCTTTAGGAGTGGGGGCATCATCTCACAGATTTGGTAGTGGGTAGAAAAGTGGAGGGATCAGCTGACTGACTGGGTGGAGGAGAGGGTGGTCAGTTGGCAGACTGGGCACTACATAGAGGAGTTGAGATATTCAGCCGACAGACTGGACTCTAGCTGGAGGTGTGGGGAGTTTTGCTGGCAGAATGGAAGCTATGTGGAAGACTGGAGGGAGACAAAGAGACAAAAAAGAGAGAGACAGAGAGACAAAAAAGACAGAGAGGAAGAGTTCTCCTGTGGGGCAACACATCTGGACATTTATCCCCAGGGTCTGGGGGAGGGGGAGGGCGATCCCTGTTGCAAGAGGGGGTTGAGGAAGAGGGTGGGCTTTACTTGGCGGTGGAAGATAACTGTCTCCTAACCTCTGACCTCTACTCCGCTCTCCCCCATTCTCCCTCACTCTGCCTAGGGTGCCCACAATGTTTTGGCAGGGGACCTACTCACTGCTGCTCCTGGCACTGCTGGCACTGCTTGGACCAGCCCTGCTGCCTGTTTCAGGGCAGAAGACCATGTACCAGCGGTTCCTGCGCCAGCATGTGGACCCAGAGGGTGAAAATGGCGGCGACGCCACAGCCTACTGCAACCGCATGATGCAGGCGAGGAAGATGACCGCTCAGCGCTGCAAGGCCTTCAACACCTTCATCCACGAGCCCATCTACAAAATCAACAGCATCTGTAGCACAGACAGCATCTCATGCAAGAACGGCCGCATGAATTGCCACGAGGGTGTCGTCCGGGTCACCGACTGCAGAGAGAAGGGGGGCTCCAGGCCAGGCAACTGTAGGTATCGGGCCCAGGTCAGCACCCGCCGTGTGGTCATTGCCTGTGAGGGGGACCCTCAAGTGCCCGTGCACTTTGACCGCTGACCGGCCCAGCCCAGGCCTGGAGCTATGGGGGCAGTGCTCACACTGATTTTTTTGTTCCTGCTTCCTTCCCTGAGAGGGAGACCAATGAGGTCTGCTGTCCCCATCCCCTCACCCCTGCCCATACCACCCAGCCCTTCACGGCCACTCCTGGCCCCTGCTTCTCCAGATTTCAGGGTCACCATTGTCTCCTAGTAGAGATGGGTCCCGCCGGATGGCAGACTAAGGATTTTAAACCTAACTGTCCATCGGTTTTTCTCCCCAGTCCCGTACCCCGAGCCTCACCAGAGCCCACCCCAGGGGCGAAATTTCCAGCCTCCAGAGTCAGCACTGGGCCAGGCTTGGGAAGCTCGTGGCCTGGATGTTGACCCCACGGGAAGCTGGACTGTGGAGCACTGCCCAGTACTCACCAGGGGTATATGCCACTGACCTGTCCTCTTTCCTGCAATAAAAGTCATGGATCCCACAATTTTTTAATTTATGGTTTTTGTTAAACATTTACTATGTGCCAGGCACTGTACTAAGCACTGGGTAGATACAAGTTAATCAGGTTGAGCACAGCCCATGTCAGATATGGAGCAGTCTTAATTGTCATTTTACAGATGAGGGAACTGAGCCACAGAAATGGTAAATGATTTGTCCGAGGTCACGCAGCAGACAACTGGTGGAGCCGTAATTAGAAAAGAGGTCCTTCTGACTCCCAGGCCCATGCTCTATCCACTAGGCCACACTGTTTACCACGGGTCTGGCATGCTCTGGTGTTTGAGGGGGTGGGGATCCCAGTAAGAATGGAGGGAAGGGGAATTCTGCTCAACCCCGCCCACTGAAGTGGTCCCAGTTATCTAATCTCCTTTAATTCAGGCCAGCCTATGGCTAACACTAAACTCCCATTTTAGATGACCAGTCCCAGGGATGGCCGGGTCCCACCTGTCTCCACCCCCGGGCATTCCCCACTTCCTTGGGAGTCCCAGGTCGGCTCCCCACGTTGACCTCAGGTATGGTTGAGAATAACTACTGGTCATCACAGGGCACCCTTTATCAGAGGAAGTTGTTTGGATGTAGAGGAAAGGGTGAATCCTGGTAGTGATGTGAAGACAGAACTGTAAGGATTTGGTGACAAACTGAATGTGCAGATTGAATAAGAAAGATGAGTCAAGGCTAATGTCAAGGTTACAGCCTTGGGAGACAGGGAGGATGGTAGTGTTTTCTGGACACCCTTCTACTTCTCCCGAATACACCCATCAGGCTGAGCGGCCTACAATATGTTCAAGGAGACCCCTACAGGACAGGGAACAAGGGCTGGGGGAGAGGGTCCACCTGTTCTCTCCAGTTGGGTGAAGTGGAAGGGTGTCCCTGCATCCCCCATGAAGACCTGCGTACTAGACTATTAACCATCTGTCCCAAGATGATCCTGGGGTACCGATCATCTCAAGGTCAAATGCTGTCTCGTGACCCCCTGAGCCAGCATGCGGAACTTGGAAGTGAGGGTGGGACACCAACCCCCAACCAAAACTGCCAGATTGACAGCCCAAACTGGGAATACAGAAGGAGCCCCTCGCCCCCATGCCAATCAAATTAGGGATGGAGGAGGGGGGAGGGCAGAGATTGGATAAACTGAGGCCAGAAGCTGGAATGGCCTAAGAGCACAGGGGATAAATACCTGCTGCCTCTAACCTCTGTGCAGTGGAATGGGACTTGCAGCAGCGGCTGGAGGTCGCTTCTGTCCAGAGCTTGAAATGGCCGCTCTGCCTGCACCAAGTGAGGAGCCATGGGATGGGTGAGTGTCCTGTCCTGCTGAAAGCTCGTGGGGTTGGAAGCCAGACACTTCACCATGGGCATGTAACATTTAAGTGGATTTGATGTCTAAGTGGGTGCCTCCCGAGGGGGATGTGAAAATGGTGGGAGCTAGTCGCCTCACCAAGTGCGAGTAGTACATAAGTGGATTTGATGCCTAAGTGGGTGCCTCCCAAGTGGGATGTGAACATGGTGGGAGCTAGCCACCTCACCAAGTGTCAGTAACACATAAGTGGAATTAATGCCTAAGTGGGTGGCCTCCCGAGTGGGATGTGAACATGGTGAGAGCTAGCTGCCTCACAAAGTGCGAGTAACACATAAGTGGGTAACGCAAAAGTGGGTAACGTATAACTGGGTTTAACGCATAACTGTATTTAACGCAAAAGTGGATTCCTCCTGAGTGGGGCATGCAAATGGTGGGAGCTGGCTGCCTTACCACGTGTAAATTAATCATAAGTGGGATCTGCCTGGGTGGGCCCGGGTGTCCCGCCAGATGCGAGTAACATATAAGTATATTCCTCCCGTTAGGTAAACTCTAACACCAAATTCCTCCCGAAAAGAAAGGTCGATTCGTGGTGTTTAAATAACCAAATAATTTATTTCGCCCCACAGAATAAATTTATACAAAAACTGAGGCTTTCCGTCCCCGACCTCTCTCTCTCTCTCTCTCTCTCCCTCTCTCTCTCTCTCTCTCTCTTTCCCTCACTCTCACCACGCTGATTCTGAACTAACCCATCCCCGGCAATGGGTGACACCATCCTCTCTCCATTCTGTCTCCTTCCCATACTGTACTAGACAATTGACCAACCTGTCCCATTCTATCTCCTTCCAATATTGTACTAGACATCCTGTCTCCGTTTTATCTCCTTCCTGTGGGAGATCAATCATCTTAAGTTTGTGTCAATTATGTTACCTTATATGGACCACTCTTAAGAACTGGGTTCTGACTGGAGGCTGTAATACGGGCAACACAAGGGGATTGGGTAGGATTTTGGGCGCGCGCTGGAAGAGTTGCAGTCGAGTGGGACACGGAAATGCTTGAAAATAAAGGTACCAGATTCGGACGGCTAGGGGCTGTTCGTCACTCATACCCCCCTGGGGTCAATGGGCAGACAGCCACTTTCCTCCCTTTCCTGCCCTCTCAGCTCGCTCTCTTGAGTCTGTTCATTTCTACACCTTGAGTCTGTTCATTTTTACAAGTCTAAAACTGAGCTCCTTATCTTCCCTCCCAAACCCTGTCCTCTCCCTAACTTCCCTGTCACTGTGGACGGCATGACCATCCTTCCTATCTCACAGGCCCTCAACCTTGGTGTCCTCCTTGACTCAGCTCTCTCATTCACCTCACACATCCAATCTGTCACCAACACCTGCCGGTCTCACCTTCACAATATCGCCAAGATCCCCTCTTTGCCTCCTCTTCCTCCCCCTCCACCCTCCACCACACAGCATTTTTGCAACTAGAACAAGTTTTGGCCCAGAACTGTAGGTGGATCACTCCCCTAACCTGATCTGACCCTCCCCTAAGTGGCTTTACAGGGCTCAGAGCTCTGCTCAGCCCCACCTGGCTCCACTGGATCTGCCTTTATGTTTTCTCAAAGGGGCTCTGGGACCTAATAATAATAATGTTGGTATTTGTTAAGCGCTTACTCTGTGCAGAGCACTGTTCTAAGCGCTGGGGTAGACACAGGGGAATCAGGTTGTCCCACGTGGGGCTCACAGTCTTAATCTTCATTTTACAGATGAGGTAACTGAGGCCCAGAGAAGTTAAGTGACTTGCCCACAGTCACACAGCTGACAAGTGGCAGAGCTGGGATTCGAACTCATGACCTCTGACTCCAAAGCCCGTGCTCTTTCCACTGAGCCACGCTGCTTCTCTGACCTGTGGCCCCATTCTGTTAGGTTTCTAAGCAGCCTGGGCTTGGGAGTTAGAGGCTGTGGGTTATAATCCTGACTCTGCCATTTGGCAGTTGGGTGACTTTGGGCAGGTCACTTAACTTCTCTGTGCCTCAGTTCCCTCATCTGTAAAATGGGGATAAAGACTGTGAGCCCCATGTGGGACAACCCGATAACCTTGTATCTCCCCCAGGGCTTAGAACAGTGCTAGGCACATATAAGAGCTTAACAGACACCATCATTATTCCTGATCACGGCCTCCTAACCCCCTCCATTGCCTTTGCCCAACTCCTGGCTCAGCCAGGTGTCCAACTAGGGTCTCTGAGTGCCACCCTCAGCCTGATGTGTGGATTAGCCTCTGGAGGATTGATTGCCTGCCGGGGTTCTCCTCAGTGCTGGATGATATGATTAGTTGATTGATAGATAGATTGATTGATTGGTTGATAGGAAGAGGTTATGAGTTGGGCAGTGTGGAGAGCAGGGAGGATTTGGAAAGGAGTGGGAATGACGACACCTGGGCTGGCTTGGCTTTACTATGGATGGGCCTTCTGGCCAAAACACACAGCCTCTGGCCCAGCCTTGTCCCTAGGACTGGGGGAAGAGGTGCAGTCCTAGGAGGAGGAGAGCGGAGTCTAGATCCGGGAGACCAGCCCAGGCACAGGAGGGTTGAGGAAGGGGGAAGCTCATAAATTCTGCCTTCTAAGTCCCCGATACTCCGGTCTCCTCCCCAGCTCAATCGAGACCTGGGGAAGGGGCGCTTTGCTCTGGGCTGGACCCCTGGGGAAAGGGAGGCAGCAAGGTAGTTTCCCCATTTCCCAGAAGAAGAGGGAGGGCTTCCCCCAAGTGGTTTCAATACAGTATCCCTTCCCTGCCCCACTAGCCTGCCACTGCCTCAGGGGCAGGCTCAATCCCTCCCTGTTCCTGTCTCTCTGTGGCTCCCTGAGGCTGATGGCACATCTCAGAGCCCCTGCCTCCATTTTCTCACACTCCAGCTGGGGTCTGACTAAGGGCAGAGAGCCCCTCCCTCCCCTCAGCTCCCAGGAGCTCAGACTGCACTGTATTCTCTCCCTCCTTCCCTCTGACCCCTTGTCCTTCCATCCCTTCCTCCTTCCCTCCCTCCTTTTCCCCTGCCCCTTTTCCCCCATACCCCTTAACCTCCTTCTTGCCCACGTCCCTTCCCCTCTCCCCCTGCATCTCTGCCCTCATCCCATCTCCAGGGGCCTTTGGGACTGAGGACTTGCAGAGCTCAGGTCCAACACCCACAGCCACTAGGGCAGGAAGCAGATTTATTACATCAAAAACAAAACTTCCAGGGAATAGTGGGGTTAAGGGGAGGGGCTGCACAGAAACTCAGGGGGAATGCTGAAACCTCACTGCTGGGTGAGGGGGGATCAGGGAGGGTCCAGGGCCTCTGTTAGGGAAAAGCTCTTGAGATTCTTGATGGGGGGAGGGCAGGCGATACCTCTACCCATCGAGATGGACAGGCTGCCCCCCAACACAGGCCACAACGATGTTGCGGGACTGGGCTAAGGAGTGGTACCGGCAATTGGGGGGCTGGCTACCGGGGATGACCTTGCAGTCGGTGACATTCAGTCTCTGGGGGCTGCGGTGACAGTTTTTCTTCTTTGGGTTGCGGCATGGCCCGGCCGGGGTGCGGCACAGGGCGACCAGAGCTCCCTGGTTCTCGTGGATGAAGGTGTTGAGGGGTTTGCAGTGGTTCCCCGTGTTGAGCCTGCGGCGCTGCATCAGCACATTGCAGTATTGCCTCGGCCCTCCTGGGACCTGTGACTTGGGCTGGTCAACATGGCGCTGTAGGAAGACTGCGAACTGACCGAAGGTGCAGGTGGCCAGGAGTAGCAAGGCCAGGGGCAGCACCTGGGGCAGCATGTGGCCGGGGGTCTTGGTGGTGGCTGCCATCACTCCTGTGTGAGAGGGGCATATGGAGAGGTTGGTGGAGAGGAGAGGACCCGTCTTGACTACTGCATCAACCTTCTCACTCACCTTGTTACTTCCTGTTCCGAACCCGATCCATATTTCACTCTGCTGTTTGGTTCATTTTCCTAAAAAACAGTTTTGACCTTCTCTCCCCACCCCCCACGTGGTTGTCCATCCACCTCCACATTAAAGAGAACTTCTTTACCATCAGCTTAAAGGCACTCAATCAGCTCTTCCCCTCTATCTTAACAGGCTGATCCCCTACTATAACTCAACAGGCACACTTCTCTTCTCTAACACTAACCTACTCACTGTACCTCAGTCTTGTCTATCTTGTTGATGATCCTTTGCCCACCTCTTCCCTCTGGCCTGGAACTCCCTCCCTCTTCATATATGACAGCACCATTCTCTCCACTTTCAAAGCCCCCCTAAAATCGCATCTCCAAGAGGCCTTTTCTGACTAAGCCCTCATTTCCCCTATTCCCTCTCCCTTCTGCATTGGCTATGCACCCGGATCTGTACTCTTTAAATCCATGATATTCACCCCACCCTCAACCCCACTGCACTTATTTTTACCCTGCCATTTCCCTTATCTGTAATTCATTTCAGTGTCTCCCCCTCTCGCTTCTCAGCTCCTTGTGGGCAATAATAATAGTAAGAATTATGGCATTAGTTAAAAGCACTTACTATGTACCAGGCACAAGTGGAGTTGGACACAGTCCCTGTCCCGTGTGGGGCTCACAGTTTCAAACCCCATTTTACAGATGAGGGTACTGAGGCCCAGGGAATGAAGTGACTTGTCCAAGGTCACACAGATGACAAGTGGCAGAGCTGGGACCCATAACCTTCTGACTCCCAGGCTTATGTTCTAACCACTATGCCATGCTGCACCAACTTTACCGTACGGTAGTTTCCCATGTACTCAGTAAGTGCTCTGTAAACAGTAAGCACTCAATAAATGCCAATGATAGACTGTTTGATCACCGCCCCTCCACACCCTCTCAAGGTGATCATAGACCTGCCTCTGCTGGGACTGACCCTCTTTATGCTTTAAACTGTTCCCCTCGCCTCAGCCCTCCCCTCTCCACACCCTTCCCTGACCTGGGTTATTATTAATTGGGTTGTTAATAATAATAATAATAATAATAATAATAATAACCCAGGTCAGGGATGTGCCAAGCACTGTTCTAAGCTCTGGAATAGATAAAAATAAATCTGGTTGGGCATGGACTGAGGGTGGATCTGAAGGGAGCAATTTAGGGAGGGGTCCAGGTAGAGCAAGGAAGAAGGTTGTGGTGATCTTGTCCTTGCTGGAGAGGTTGGTGGATTAAGAGGAGATTCCACCCTAGCTCCCATGCCAGGCCCCGGAGGTTAGTTTCAGTCTAAAAACCTCATCGTCGAACAGTTTGGACTCCGCATTGTGATGTCTCCTCTCCCTACTGGTCTCTCCCTACTGGTTTCCAATTCTATTGGCTGAACCATGTTCCTTCTGACCCTCTATATCCCTACTGACCCTCTGTGTCACCACTGACCCCACCTGGTCCCTACTGGCCCCACAGTCTCCTCATGTCCCCTCTGAGTCCCCGTCGATCCTCTGAGTCACTATAGATCCCATCATGTTCCCACTGGCCTTTGGCCGTGTCCCCACTGATCCTGACACTGATTCCCCTCTGGGTCCCCACTGACCCTGCTGGGGTCCACCCCTCCCCACCCCAGATCTTCCTTCTTGTCTGCCACTACCATGTGCCATCTCAGAACAGCCATCCAGCACAGAGGTCCAGACTCAGGTTTGAAATCACAGGGGTGAAGGCTAGGGAGTCATCAGAGCCAAGTCAATCCTTCTCTGGATCAGGGCTCTGGGAGCATGGAGTTGTGCCCTTTCCAGGTGCTTCCCCGGATGCCTAGGTGACTTCTCTACTCCTTCCCCATACCTCACGGAGCTGAGAGGGCCCTGTCCTTTGCAGATCCCTCCCCTGGCCCAGGTTCTTGCCTCTTCCCCTCCCCAGAAGACCTCTTTGCCCCAGTCCCAACCCCAGCACCCGTCCCTTCTGAGACCTGCCCCCGTCCCACTCCAGTCTTCACTGTCCCCAGTCCTGACCTGTGGCTCCAGCAGACAGTGGATCATCCAGATCCAGTGGGTCCTGGGTTGGGAAAACCACTGTTAGCTGCTGATATAGGGCCCTTTGAAGGGAGGGGTCTGGGAAGGGAGGAGCTGGGTGAAACTGGTCAGACTGGCAGGGGGAGTGGCCTATCCCCAGCTCCCTGGGGCCTTCCTCCTCCTCCTCTTCCTCCCCCTCCTCCTCTTCTTCCTCTTCCTCTTCTCCTTTCCTCCTCCTCCTCCTCTTTCAGGCCAAGTGGGACTGGGTCTGGTTAGTGATAGGGCTGGGAGCTGGGACAGCTAGATCCCCTGATTGTTGAGTGTGGCCGGCTCCGGCTGCAAAGATGGGGCTGTGCTGTTGGAGAGAGGGGAGCTCGGGGGATTTGAGTCTGATCACGAAGCACAACCCAGTCCTTCCCTGCCACCGCCCTCCCTCCAGATTGTGAAAACACCCCTCTAAACCATGTACCCCCTGGCCTGGTGGTGTCCCCCCTGCCAGTGACCCTCCACCCTGCCCCCACCCCCTTCAGAGATTTCTGGGCTGCTTCCTTTGACTCGACCTCTTTGGGAGGTTGAGGGGGCTGCAGGAGCTGGGGACACTGCAGGGATTGGGATGGCCGTGGTGGTGGGGGGGCTGTGAGGATGGTGGGGGCTGTGTGCCAGAAGGGGCTGCAATCAATAAATCGATCAATCAATCATATTTACTGAGCTCTGACGGCGTGCTGGGTACTATACTAAGCACTTGGGAGAGTACACTATAACGAGTTGGTAGATACATTCCCTGCCCACAACCACCTTACAGTTTAGAGTGGGAGACAGACATTCATATAAATAAAAAATTACAGATATGAACATAAGTGCTGTGGGGCAGAACCAGGGGCCCTCAGAGTTGGGGAGGGCATTGGCAACCTCATAGGAGCAGAGAGTACCGGAGGATAGCAGAAACAGCATGACCTAGTGGGTAATTATGGTACTGGTTAAGCGCTATGTTTCGGGCACTGTATTAAGCACTGGATAATAATAATAATGTTGGTATTTATGAAGTGCTTACTATGTACAGAGCACTGTTCTAAATGCTGGGGTAGATATGGGGTAATCAGATTGTCCCATGTCAGGCTCACAGTCTTCATCCCCATTTTACAGATGAGGTACCTGAGGCCCAGAGAGGTTGAGTGACTTGCCCACATTCACACAGCTGACAAGTGACAGAGTCGGAATTCGAACCCATGACCTCTGACTCCCAAGCCCCTGCTCTTTCCACTGAGCCACGCTGCTTCTGGATAAAGCACGGGGCTGGAAGTCAAGAGGAAGTGAGTTCTAATCCTGCCTATGCAACTTGTGTGGGTACGGCCTTGGCAAGTCACTTCATTTCTCTCTGCTTCAGTTCCCTCATCTGTAAAATGGGGTTAAGACTGTGAGTTCTATGTGGGACAGGAACGGTGTCCAACCTGATTAACTCGTATCTACCTCAGGGCTTAGTACAGTGCCTGGTACAGAGTAAGTGCTTAATAAATACCATGAACACAGGAGTTCTAGGTGTAGGGAGAGATGCATCGTGAGGGAAAGGATCAGTGGGAAGGTATGGCGGAGGGTAGAGGATAGGATACGGTAGTGTGATGGAAGGTCCAGGTGCATGGGCCAGGGGCAACAGGGATAGGTGAGTGGGATTGAGTATGGTATAGTGGATAGAGGACAGGCCTGGGAGTCAGAAACTCACGGGTTCTAATTCCAGCTCTGCCACTTGTCTGCTGCATGACCTTGGACAAGTCACGTCACTTCTGTTGGCCTCATTTACCTCATCTGTAAAATGGGGATTGAGACTGAGAGCCTCGCATGGAACGGACACTGTGTCCAACCTGATTTGTCTGTCGTCCTCAGCGCTTAGGACAGTGCCCGGCACATAGTAAATGCTTTATAAATACCGTTATTGTTATTATTATTAAGGCCGGGATGGGTCTTCCCTCCCCTGTCCCGGCACAGACTTCCTTCCCCAGGCTCCTTGGAGGAGCTGGGGGGAATTGATCCTGTGGTGCTCTGACATATCTCTCCACGTCTCCGTGCTCTGGTGCTTCTTCCTTCAACTGTTGCTCTGACACTTCTCCCTTCATCCATGTCTCCATACTCTGACATTTCTCCCTATGTCCCCACCCTCTGACACTTTTCCCAATGCCCCGACACTTCTCCCCCGTCTCTGTGGAACGTCTGTTTCTGCTCCGTAGGTCTGCGTCACCTGTGGCCTTTGTTCTCCTGTTTGTTCTGTTATCGTGGTCAAGTGTTAGGCTGGCCTCCACATCCACCGCTTGATGTCTTTGCTTTGCCCCAGCCAACCCCAGTTTAGAGCAGTATGTAGCTCCCGTTGTGATGCAGAAACTGAGGCACCCAAGTCCCCCAGAACACAATTCTGGGAGGAGCAGCTGAGCCAGTCTCAGGAGGAGGAAGAGGAGACCTACTAGGGCCTGAATAGGGACAAGCTGAGAGAGAGTTAATATTTTCCAGGTCAGTCCCTCAGGAGGCATGAGTTGAACCTGCAGTGAGAGGGACTCAGAGCAGTCAAAAGGAAGAACTTGTGCCAGGAAAGGATGTGAGAAGCTTGGGGTCTCTCAGCCCAGGAGAAATCCCAACTTTGTGAACTGCGGACAAGCCAGTCTGCCCGAAGGGAGAGGAATGGCTAGGAAGATCTCTGGAGGACCCACTTACTTCCATGTCTCCAGGCTCAGATACACAACTTCCCTGAAGCTTCTCAGTCAAACCCTGGAGTCCTGCTCCATCGCGGGGTGGTTCCGGGTCTCAGCCGTCCTTGTTCCAATAATCAGGGCCAGCAAGAGACCCCTGGGAAACCGTTGGACCATTTCCCCATCACTTCCATTCCCCCAGCCCACCGCCCCCACCCACAGACCAGCCAGGGACCTGGGATGGGCCAAGGGGTTATGTTTGTTACACGAGGCCCTTGCCTAACCTTTGACTCCTCCCTTTCCCATTCCCCTCACCAACCGTCCCATCTGTTTTTGGTACATCTTGGACTTCCGGTTTGACTTAATCCTGCTCTCAATCAATCAATCAATCAATCAATCAATGGTATTTATTGAGTGCTTACTGTCTGCTCCTTCCCTGACTCCAGGCAGCCCCTGCCTCCAGAATAGCAAATGGGGAAGGGTCTCTAATGAGCTGGACTGGACACTCCAGC
The DNA here is from genome assembly GCF_004115215.2 of Ornithorhynchus anatinus. Lineage (NCBI taxonomy): Eukaryota > Metazoa > Chordata > Mammalia > Monotremata > Ornithorhynchidae > Ornithorhynchus > Ornithorhynchus anatinus. The sequence continues at coordinate 42,166,399 of NC_041740.1, forward strand.
AGTTACAACCAAAATTCTGCAGTGGGAGGAGAGCAGTAAGTGATTGAGATCAAGCAAATGAAGCTCAGAAAGCCAAAGTTCTGGATGAAGGCAGTAGGAAGGGGTGTCCAATGGTAGTTGCTTGCATATATGTATGTGTGTGTGAGTGAGACACAGAGAGAGAGAGAGAGAGAGAGAGAAAGAGAGAGATTCTTTTTTCACTGACTCAGGCAAAAGAGCAAAAGTTCAATCATGAAATCAAGAGCATTTATTGAACAGCCTTTCTCGGCAGAAAACTATACTAAGCATATGGAAGTGTACAATAGGGTTATTAGGCAGGCTCTCTACCCTCAAGGAGCTTAAAGTCTAGCAGGGAAGACAGACCATAAAATCAATTATAGATAGGAAGAAGTAACAGAGTTTTAAACTATGTACGTAAGTGCTATGGGGGTGGAAGAAGGATGTGTATCCAAGTTCCTTAGGTAAAGTAGAAGTGCTGAAGTGGCAGTAGGCCTGAAATAGGGAGATGAAGGGCTATTCTGGAAAGCTCTCCAGGAGCAGGTGTGATTTTAGAAGGACTCTGAAGAGGTGGAGAGTAGTGGTCTGCTGGATATGAAGAGGGAGGGAGTTGCAGGCAGGAAGGTCAAATGAGCAGGTGGTCGGTGGGGAGAGAGTTGAGAAGGAGGCAGAGAGAGTACGATGGCTTCAGAGGAGCAAAGTGTTTCGGCTGAAGTGTGGTGACAGAGGAGGGGAAAGAGAACTGAATGAATGCCTTAAAGCCACGGCTGAGCTTGGTGACTGGAGGCACAACATCATGGAAACAGTGGCTTGGACCTATTGGACTGTGTCCAACCCAATTGGCTTTCATCCACCCAGTGCTTAGTTCAGTGCTTGGCACATAGTAAGTACCTAACAGATACCATCATTACTCTTATTGGAAAAATCCCTCCAACCCAGGATGGACAGGGAACCCATCCATAGCCTGGGACAAAACCACTTGGACTCTGGCGGTGGGGCAGGCTGGCCAACCATCACAGGGCCAGCAGATAGGCTGCCTGTCACCTGAGTCCACTGGGACCTGCCCCGAGGGAGTTCTGGTCTCTGGAGGGCCTTCTAGGTCTCAGCCCGGTCCCTGTGACAGAGCCCTGGCCCAACTTCCACTCCCTTCTCAGTCATCCTGACTCGCTCCCTTTATTCATCCCCTCTCCCAGCCCTGTAGTGCTTATGTCCATATCTGTAATTTATTTATTCACATCAATGTCTGTCTCCCTCTCTAGACTGTAAGCTCACTGTGGGCAGGGAATGCTATATTTTTATATTATTGTACTTCACCCTCCCAAGTGCTTAGTACAGTCCTCTGCACACAGAAGATGCTAATAAATATGATTGATTGATTCATCTTCCACTTCTCTCTGGTATAGAACATCCCCTGATCTGTCACCCCATCACAGCTCCCTTGTACAGTCTTTGCACTGGAAAAATGTCATGCCTCATTCAAATAGGCTGAAGACATGTGCATTCATGGTCTGATCGTGCAGATCTGCCCCTCTGGTCAGCACAGTATCTACTCCTTCCTGATCTCACTATACAAGGCAGCTTGCCTGAAACCGGTTGGGTCTGGGGAGGACCTCCCCTGGGGGCTTCTGGAAGAGGGTACCCTCCACAGATTCTCTCTGTCTTTGCCTGGAGGAGAGAGGGGAGACTGGGACTTCTGGCCATCTCTGTTCCTCAAGGGTCAGTCATCGAGCCTGGTCTCATGAAGTCCTTGGAAATGAGGGTGGCTGCAACCTCCCTGTCCCACAGCCTTCTTCCTTTGCTGAGGGGCTTGGGCCAGGCTGCCTGTGGCTCGGATGCTCCGCCAGGCCCCGGAGGTGGCCATGACTGTCCACGTGTCTCTCTGAGGAGCGGGCCCTCCCCTGCTCCAGCTCCACTCCTAAGGCCCAGGTTGCTTCAAGGGGAACAATTAGGGGTTTCCCCAGCCCGGCCTCTCCCTAGCCTCGATTTCCTGCCCAGAACTCACAAACAACAAACAGCCTTTGGTTCGACTCATCAAGAAATACGTTATTGGGAAACCCTGCCTTCCATTCGGTTTCCCTGGGCATGTTGGTGGCCTGAACCTCTCTTAGTTGTGGTAATTATGTTCGGTTTTGTGGATGTGGGTCTGCTCATGCCCTGCCCAACAGAACAGATTGCAGAGCAACAGAAATTACATCAGACGTGGAGAGACTGCCCCCCAGGTCAACCTCACAGCCCACCCAGCCCAAGAATTTGTCTCTGACCAGGAACACCAGGGCCTTTGGAGGGATCGTGGGTGTTGGTTGCTGTCCTTGACCCCTGCCCTCATGGTTAAAGATGGGCCATCCAATACCACAAATTCTCCCCTCTCTGCCCCTCCAGTGGCCCAGCCTGGATGCTCGTCCAAAATCCGGCCTACTGACCCTGCTCTTGTCCCCACACCTGTTCTGACTCAGGTCCTTCCTTCCGCTCCCAACCGTGAGGTGTGTTCCCCTGTGGGCATTTTGGTTCCCCTTACTGATCACTTGTTTCCTTCCATGAGTAAGCCAAGTCGCAGCTCCAAAAGCTCTTCCTGAAGATGGGCAAAGATATCAAAGTCCCCCAAACTCGGCTAAACCACCCAAAAAGCTACCTCTTCCACCAGTCAATCCTGGATCAATCTCCACCTTCTGACCTTGCCTCCTCAGTACTCAAGGATCTGTCATTGTTATTATTTTATTTGTTAAGCACATACAAGTGTGTCAAGCACTGTTCTAAGCGCTGGGGTAGATGCAAGTTAATCAGGTTGGACACAGTCTCTATCCCATATGGGGCTCACAGTTTAAGTAGGAGTGACTGATTTGTTTTTCAGGCTATGACTGCACCTATCACTCACTTTTAACTATGGGATATTTGTCAGTTTATGTCAATTTTCTCATCATGCCCCTTTTACTCTCCATACCCCAACCACCTTACCTTGAGACCAAAATGACGCCCCAACATCACCCTCTCATCTGAACTCAACTCATTAGCTCCCCTATCCTTTAGCTGATCTCAAACCACTCTCCCACAGCCCAGGATCACCTCCCTAGTTCACTTTCTTTGTTCTTGATCATGAACCACAGAGTGTTGCTGGCAGAAATCCAGATGTCAGGCTGCCTTACATGGGACAACCTGATTACCCTGTATCTACCCCAGTGCTTAGAACAGTGCTCTGCACATAGTAAGTGCTTAACCAGTACCAACATTATTATTGTCCAGAAACATTATTTTTCAAACTTTATTGACTCCCATGGTTCCTTTTTCTCCCCAGTCCATTCCAGACTTCACTCTGCTGATTGGATCATTAAAAAACTTAAAAAACTGTTCAGTCCATGTTTCCCCACTCCTCAAGAACCTCCAGTGGTTGCCCATCCACCGCCACACAAAATACAAACTCAATCATTCAATCAATCATATTTATTGATCACTTACTATTCCTAGAGCACTGTATTAAGCACTTAGTAGAGTATAGTGCAAGAGATTTAGCAGACATGTTCCCTGCCCATAACAAGCTTACAGCCTAGGGGAGAGACAGACTTTGATATGAATAAATAAATAATATATAACATATCACTTAATTAAAACTTCTTGCCATTTAAACTCCTTCCCATTGGCTTCAAAGTACTTAAGAACTTTGCCCCCTCCTACCTTACTTCTCTGATCATTTTTTTAAATGAAACTTGTTAAGCGGTTACCATGTTTCCAGCACTGTTTTAAGCGCTGGGGTAGGTACGAGTTCAGCAGGTGGGAGACAGTCTCTGTTCCCCATAGGGCTCACAGTCAAGGAGGGAAAACAGGTATTGAATCTTCATTTCAGAGTTGAGGAAAATGAAGCACAGAGAAGTTAAATGACTTGCCCAGGGTCACCTGGCTGGCAAGTGGCAGAGCTGGGGTTAGAACCCAGGTCCTTTGGCTCCTAGGCCCATACAAGAAGCAGTGTGGCTTAGGGGAAAGAGCACAGGCTTGGGAGTCAGAGGTTGTGGGTTCTAATCCCGCCTCTGCCACTCATCTGCTGTGTGACCTTGGGCAAGCCACTTAACTTCTCTGTGCCTCAGTTATCTCATCTGTAAACTGCGGATTAAAACTGGGAGCCACCCGTGGGAAAAATCTGATTAACTTGTATCTACCCCAGGGCTTAGAACAGTGCTTAGAACACAGTAAGTGCTTAACAAATACCATAATTATTATTATTCTATAATGGCCATGCTGTTTTTTTTCTACAGTGCTGCCTGCACACTCTGCTCCTCAACACCAATCTACTCACTGTACCTCAATCTTGTCTATCTAACTGCTGAGCCCTCACCCACATCCTGGCTTGAATCTTCCACCCTCTTCATCTCTGACAATCAATCATGTTCCCCACCTTCAAAGCCTTACTGAAAGTACATCCCCTTTAAAAGGCCTTCTTCGAGTATACCCTCACGTCCTCTTTTCCCAAGGCTTTCTGCGTCACCCTCATCTTTGGATTTCTATTCCACCCGGTACCAGATTCGGATGGCTAGGGGCTGTTGGTCACTCATACCCCCTTGGGGTCAACGGGCGGACAGACACTTTCCACCCTTTCCTGCCCTCTCGGCTCACTCTCTTGAATCTGTTCATTTCTACACCTTGAGTCTGTTCATTTTTACACGTCTAAAACTGAGCTCCTTATCTTCCCTCCCAAACCCTGTCCTCTCCCTAACTTCCCTGTCACTGTGGACGGCATGACCATCCTTCCTATCTCACAGGCCCTCAACCTTGGTGTCCTCCTTGACTCAGCTCTCTCATTCACCTCACACATCCAATCCGTCACCAACACCTGCCGGTCTCAACTTCACAATATCGCCAAGATCTGCCCTTTCCTCTCCATCCAAACGGCTATTGTGCTGGTACAAGCTTTCATAATATCCCCCCTGGATTATTGTGTCAGTCTCCTCTCAGATCTCCCTTCCTCCTGTCTCTCCCCACTCCAGTCTATTCTTCACTGTGCTGCCCGGATCATCTTCCTACAGAAACTCTCTGGGCATGTCACTCCCCTCCTCAAAAACCTCCAGTGGTTGCCTATCAACCTCTGCACAAAGCAAAAACTCCTCACTCTTCGCTTCAAAGCTCTCCATCACCTTGCCCCCTCCTACCTCACCTCCCTTCTCTCTTTCTACTGCCCACCCCATACACTCCGCTCCTCTGCCACTCACCTCCTCACTGTCCCCTGTTCACGCCTAACCCGCCTTCGACCCCTGGCCCACCTCCTACTGCTGTCCTGGAATGCCTTTCCTCCTCACCTCTGCCAAAATAACTCTCTTTCCCTCTTCAAAGCCCTCCTGAGAGCTCACCTCCTCCAGGAGGCCTTCCCAGACTGAGCCCGGCCCTTTCTCTCTGCTCCCCTTCCCCTCCCCCCTTTCTTTCTGCTCCCTTTCCCCTCCCACCCCCCACTCTTCCCCCTTCCCCTCCTCTCAGCACTGTGCTCATTTGTACATATAATTTATTACCCTATTTATCTTGTTAATGAGGTGTACATCTCCTTGATTCTATTTATCTTGATGATGTACTCTTGTTTTTGTTTTGTTCTGTTTTGCTTTGCTGTCTTTCTCCCCCGTTTAGACTGTGAGCCTGTCACTGGGCAGGGATTGTCTCTATCTGTTGCCGAATTGTACATTCCAAGCGCTTAGTACGGTGCTCTGCACATAGTAAGCGCTCGATAAAAGCTATTGAATTAATACACCTAGGTCACAAAATCCTCTCATGCGATTGCGAGATCAGAGTCGTTTCTCTGATAAATTCCGTAACACTTCTCCTTCCCAAAAGATGCGGCAGAGCAACGGCTGCTTGCAGCCTCAGTGGCCAGACACTCCTTAGCCCACCGGGGATCCCTCATCCGGCCAGTGGGAGGGGGAGGCCCAGCCAACACGGGGCCACGGAGTTGAGGCCGCAGAACAGTTGGAAGGTTTTCCCTCGCAGGTCGCGACGATGGACCGAATGTGGTGGGTGCCACGGTAGCGGCAGTTGGGTTAGAGGATAGAGTTTGGTACCAGCTTGCGCACAGTCTGGAGCAGGGTCCCGGTTCTGCGGTAGCTATCGTCCCATCCATTCTTGTAGGTGAGCCGTGTGCCCCAGCACACCGCCCCCACCTTGCTGTCCTCCACCTGCATGGATGTGATGAGTGGCTTGCAGCTCTCATTCATTCATTCATCCATTCAATAATATTTATTGAGCGCATACTGTGTGTAAAGCACTGTACTAAGCGCTTGGGAGAGTACAATACAACAAGGAACAGACACATTCCCTGTCCACGACAAGCACACAGTCTAGTCTCGTTGGTCACGCTGCGGGAACACGTCAGCCGGCTGCAGTAGCTCTGACTGGCCTCCCCTGGCTGGGACAGGGGCCGGGGCCACTACGGGCTGCCACTGGAACTCAGTGGTCATAGTCTCTCTACAGGAGGCTGCAAACAGGATTAGCCAGAGAGGTGGCTCTTAAGGACCATCGCAGCCTGGCTCAGCTCAGGGACCCTGAAGAAGAAGTGGGTGAAAGGCTCCCCACCTTCACGGCCCCTCTCCGCTCCTCTTGCCTCCCATCCCCTGTGGAGGAATCTCATCTTGGATTTAGAGATTGACGTGGCCCTTGTCTTAGGTGTCTCCATTTGGCTTTAGACCTTCAAGACCAGTCTGAGACAGTCACCAGAGGGCACTCCCACCCTTCCCCCCACCCTCCATAGAACTGCCCCTGCTCCCGCCATTCAGTGACTCCAAGTTCCGATCCCCTGACCCTTTCCTCCCCGCTTTGCCTCTTCTTCCTCCCCCTCCACCCTCCACCACGCAGGATATTTGCAACTAGAACAAGTTTTGGCCCAGAACTGTAGGTGGATCGCTCCCCTACCCTGATCTGACGCTCCCCTAAGTGGCCTTACAGGGCTCAGAGCTCTGCTCAGCCCCACTTGGCTCCACTGGATCTGCCTTTATGTTTCCTCAAAGGGGCTCTGGGACCTGTGGCCCCATTCTGTTAGGTTTCTAAGCAGCCTGGCTTAATGGAAATGAACCTGGGCATGGGAGTTAGAGGCTGTGGGTTCTAATCCTGACTCTGCCATTTGGCAGTTGGGTGACTTTGGGCAGGTCACAACTTCTCTGTGCCTCAGTTCCCTCATCGGTAAAATGGGGATAAAGTCTGTGAGCCCCATGTGGGACAACCCGATAACCTTGTATCTCCCCCAGGGCTCCCTCCTTCCCTCCCTCCCTTTCCCCTGTCCCTTTTTCCCCATACCCTTTAACCTCCTTCTTGCCCACGTCCCTTCCCCTCTCCCCCTGAATCTCTGCCCTCATCCCATCTCCAGGGGCCTTTGGGACTGAGGACCTTCAGAGCTCAGGTCCAACACTCACAGCCACTCGGGCAGAAAACAGATTTATTACACCAAAAACAAAACTTCCAGGGACTAGTGGGGATAAGGGGAGGGGCTGCAAAGAAACTTAGGGGGAATGGGGGACTCCTGGGTGGGGGGGGTCAGGGAGGATCCCGAGCCTCTGTTAGGGAAAAGCTCTTGGGATTCTTGATGGAGGGAGAGCAGGCGATACCTCTACCCATCGAGATGGACAGGCTGCCCCCCAACACAGGCCACAACGATGTTGCGGGACCGGGCTAAGGAGCGGTAACGGCATCCGGGGGGCTGGCCACCGGGGATGGCCCTGCAGTCGGTGACTCTCAGACGCTGGGGGCTGCGGTGACAGTTGTGCATCCGCGGGTTGCGGCACCTCCTGGCCGGGGTGCGGCACAGGGCGACCAGAGCTCCCTGGTTCTCGTGGATGAAGGTGTTGAGGGGTTTGCAGCGGTTCCCCGTGTTGAGCCTGCGGCGCTGCATCAGCACATTGCAGTATTGCCTCGACCCTCCTGGGACCTGCGACTTGGGCTGGTCAACATGGCGCTGTAGGAAGACTGCGAACTGACCGAAGGTGCAGGTGGCTAGCAGTAGCAAGGCCAGGGGCAGCACCTGGGGCAGCATGCGGCCAGGGGTCATGGTGGTGGCTACCATCACTCCTGTGTGAGAGGGGCATATGGAGAGGTTGGTGGAGAGAGGACCCGTATTGACTACTGCATCAACCTTCTCACTCATCTCCTTACTTCCTGTTCCGATCCCGGTCCATATTTCACTCTGCTGTCCAGTTCATTTTCCTAAAAAACAGTTTCGACCTTCTCTCCCCACCTCTCCACGTGGTTGTCCATTCACCTCCACGTTAAAGAGAACCTCCTTACCATCAGCTTAAAGGCACTCAATCAGCTCTGCCCCTCTATCTTAACAGGCTGATCCCCTACTATAACTCAACAGGCACACTTCTTTCCTCTAACACTACCCTACTCACTGTACCTCAATTTTGTCTATCTTGCTGGTGATCCTTTGCCCACCTCTTCCCTCTAGCCTGGAACTCCCTCCCTCTTCATATATGACAGCACCATTCTCTCCACTTTCAAAGCAGCGTGGCTCAGTGGAAAGAGCCTGGGCTTCGGAGTCAGAGGTCATGGGTTCGACTCCCTGCTCTGCCACTTGTCAGCTGTGTGACTGTGGGCAAGTCACTTAATTTCTCTGTGTCTCAGTTACCTCATCTGTAAAATGGGGATTAACTGTGAGCCTCATGTGGGACAACTGATTACCCTGTATCTACTCCAGCGCTTAGAATAGTGCTCTACACATAGTAAGCACTTAACAAATACCAATATTATTAAAGCCACCCGAAAATCACATCTCCAAGAGGCTTTTTCTGACTAAGCCCTCATTTCCCCTATTCCCTCTCCCTTCTGCATTGGCTATGCACCTGGATATGTACTCTTTAAATCCACAATATTCACCCCACCCTCAACCCCACTGCACTTATTTTTACCCTGCCATTTCCCTTATCTGTAATTCATTTCAATGTCTCCCCCTCTTTCTTCTCAGCTCCTTGTGGGCAATAGTAATAACAATAATTATGGCATTAGTTAAAAGCACTTACTATGTACTGGGCACTAATGGAGTTGGACACAGTCCCTGTCCCGTGTGGGGCTCACAGTTTCAAACCCCATTTTACAGATGAGGGTACTGAGGCCCAGGGAATGAAGTAACGTCCAAGGTCACACAGAAGACAAGTGGCAGAGCTGGGATTAGAACCCATAACCTTCTGACTCACAGGCCTATAAAAACTATGCCATGCTGCACCAACTTTACTGTACTGTAGTTTCCCATGTACTTAGTAAGTGCTCTGCAAGCAGTAAGCACTCAATAAATGCCAATGATAGACTGCTTGATCACCGCCCCCACACCACCCTCTCAAGGTGATCATAGACCTGCCTCTGCTGGGACTGACCCTCTTTATGCTTTAAACTGTGCCCCTCGCCTCAGCCCTCCCCTCTCCACACCCTTCCCTGACCTGGGTTATTATTACTACTACTAGTAATAAGATCTTACTATGTGCCAAGCACTGTTCTAAGCTCTGGAATAGATAAAAATAAATCTGGTCGGGCATGGACTGAGGGTGGATCTGAAGGGAGCAATTTAGGGAGGGGTCCAGGTAGAGCAAGGAAGAAGGTTGTGGTGATCTTGTCCTTTCTGGAGAGGTTGGTGGGTTAAGAGGAGATTCTACCCCAGCTCCCATTCCGGCCCTGGAGGTTAGTTTCAGTCTAAAAACCTCATTGTCGAACAGTTTGGATTTCACAGTGTGATGTCTCCTCTCCCTACTGGTCTCTCCCTACTGGTTACAAATTCTACTGGCTGAGCCATGTTCCCTCTGACCCTCTATATCCCTACTGACCCTCTGTGTCACCATTGACCCCACCAGGTCCCACCAGGCCCCACGGTCTCCCCATGTTCCCTCTGAGTCCCTGCCAATCCTCTGAGTCACTATAGATGCCATCATGTTCCCACTGACCTGTCTGTCCCCCCACTGATCCTGACACTGATTCCCCTCTGGGTCCCCACTGACCCTGCTGGGGTCCACCCCTCCCCACTCCAGATCTTCCTTCTTGCCTGCTACTGTCATGTGCTATCTCAGAACAGCCATCCAGCACAGAGATCCAGACCCAGGTTTGAAATCACAGGGGTGAAGGCTTTGGGGTCATCAGAGCCAAGTCAGGCCTTCTCTGGATCAGGGCTCTGGGAGCATGGAGTTGTGCCCTTTCCAGGTGCTTCCCTGGATGCCTAGGTGACTTCTCAACTCCTTCCCCATTCCTCACGGAGCTGAGAGGGCCTTGTTCTTTGCAGATCCCTCCCCTGGCCCAGGTTCTTGCCTCTTCCCCTCCCCAGAAGACCTCTTTGCCCCAGTTCCCAACCCCAGCACCCGTCCCTTCTGAGACCTGTCCCCGTCCCACTCCAGTCTTCACTGTCCCCAGTCCTGACCTGTGGCTCCAGCAGACAGTGGATCATCCAGATCCAGTGGGTCCTGGGTTGGGAAAGCCCTATTAGCTGCTGATATAGGGCCCTTTGAAGGGAGGGGTATGGGGAGGGAGGAGCTGGGTGAAACTGGTCAGACTGGCAGGGGGAGTGGCCTATCCCCAGCTCCCTGGGACCTTCCTGCTCCTCCTCCTCCTCCACCTCCTCCTCCTCCTCCTCATCTTCTTCCTTTTCTTCTTCTCCTCCTCCTCCTCCTTCTCTTCCAGCCCCAAGTGGGACTGGGTCTGGTTAGTGATGGGGCTGGGAGCCGGGATAGCCAGATCCCCTGATTGTTGAGTGTGGCCGGCTCTGGCTGCAAAGATGGGGCTGTGCTGCTGGAGAGAGGGGAGCTTGGGGGATTTGAGTCTGATCACGAAGCACAACCCAGTTCTTCCCTGCCACTGCCCTTCCTCCAGATTGTGAAAACACCCCTCTAAACCATGTACCCACTGGCCCAGTGGTGTTCCCCTCTCCCCCCAGTCACCCTCCACCCTGCCCCCACCCCCTTCAGCGGTTTCTAGGCTGCTTCCTTTGGCTAGAGCTCTTTGGGAGGTTGTGGTGGCTGCAGGAGCTGGGGACACTGCAGGGATTGGGGTGGCTGTGGTGGGGGGGGGGGGCTGTGAGGATGGTGGGGCTGTGGGCCAGCAGGAGCCGCAATCAATAAATCAATCATTCAATCATATTTATTGAGCTCTGATGGTGTGCTGGGTACTGTACTAAGCACTTGGGAGAGTACACTATAACGAGTACCCTGCCCACAACCACCTTACAGTTTAGAGTGGGAGACAGACATTCATATAAATAAAAAATTACAGATATGAACATAAGTGCTGTGGGGCAGAACCAGGAGGCCCTCAGGGTTGGGGAGGGGCATTGGCAACCTTATAGGAGCAGATAGTACCAGTGGATAGCAGAAACAGCATTACCTAGTGGGTAATTATGGTATCTGTTAAGCACTATGTTTCAGGGACTGTATTAAGCACTGGATAATAATAATAATAATGTTGGTATATGTTAAGCGCTTACTATGGGCAGAGCACTGTTCTAAGTGCTGGGGTAGATATAGGGTAATCAGATTGTCCCACATGAGGCTCACAGTCTTCATCTCCATTTTACAGATGAGGTAACTGAGGCCCAGAGAAGTTAAGTGACTTGCCCACAGTCACACAGCTGACAAGTGACAGAGTCAGAATTCGAACACATGACCTCTGACTCCCAGGCACGTGCTCTTTCCACTGAGCCACACTACTTCTGGATAAAGCATGGGCCTGGAAGTCAAGAGGAAGTGAGTTCTAATCCTGAATATGCAACTTGTCTGTGTATGACCTTGGGCAAGTCACTTCAATTCTCTGTGCTTCAGTTCCCTCATCTGTACAATGGGGTTAAGACTGTGAGTTCTATGTGGGACAGGAACGGTGTCCAACCTGATTAACTCATATCTACCCCAGGGCTTAGTACAGTACCTGGCACATAGTAAGAGCTTAACAAATACCGGAGAGATGCATCATGAGGGAAAGGATCAGTGGGCAGGTATGGCAGAGGGTGAGGATGGGATGTGGTAGTGAGATGGACTTTAGTGAGATGGAGGGTCCAGATGCATGGGCCAGGGGCGGCAGGGATAGGTGAGTGGGATTGATTGTGGTATAGTGGATAGAGAACAGGCCTGGGAGTCAGAAACTCATGTGTTCTAATCCCAACTCTGCCACTTGTCTGCTGCGTGACCTTGGGCAAGTCAAGTCACTTCTGTTGGCCTCATTTACCTCATCTGTAAAATGGGGATTGAGACTGAGAGCCTCGCATGGAACGGACACTGTGTCCAACCTGATTTGTCTGTTCTCCTCAGCGCTTAGGACAGTGCCCGGCACATAGTAAATGTTTTATAAATACCATTATTGTTATTATTATTAAGGCTGGGATGGGTCTTCCCTCCCCCACCCTGGCACAGACTTCCCTCTCCAGGCTCCTTGGAGGAGGTGGGGAGAATTGATCCTGTGGTGCTCTGACATATCTCTCCATGTCTCCATGCTCTGGTGCTTCTTCCTTCAACTGTTGCTCTGACACTTCTCCCTTCATCCATGTCTCCATGCTCTGACATTTCTCCCTATGTCCCCACCCTCTGACGCTTTTCCCAATGTCCCGACACTTCTCCCCGTGTCTCTGCGGAACGTCTGTGTCTGCTCCGTAAGTCTGTGTCACCTGTGGCCTTTGTTCTCCTGTTTGTTCTGCTATCGTGGTCAAGTGCTGGGCTGGCCTCCACACCCACTGCTTGATATCTTTGCTTTGCCCCAGCCAACCCCGGTTTAGAGCAGTATGTAGCTCCCACTGTGATGCAGAAACTGAGGCATCCAAGTCCCCCAGAACACAATTCTGGGAGGAGAAGCTGAGGCAATCTCAGGAGGAGGAAGAGGAGACCTATTAGGGCCTGAATAGGGACAAGCTGAGAAAGGGTTAATATTTTCCAGGTCAGTCCCTCAGGAGGCATGTGCTGAACCTGCAGTGAGAGGGATTCAGAGCAGTCAAAAGGAAGAACTTGTGCCAGGAAAGGATGTGAGATGCTTGGGGTCTCTCAGCCCAGGAGAAATTCCAACTGTGTGAACTGCGGACAAGCCAGTCTGCCCGAAGGGAGAGGAATGGCTAGGAAGATCTCTGGAGGAACCACTTACTTCCATGTCTCCAGGCTCAGATACACAACTTCCCTGAAGCTTCTCAGTCAAACCCTGGAGTCCTGCTCCATCGCGGGGTGGTTCCAGGTTTAGCCATCCTTGTTCCAATAATCAAGGCCAGCAAGAGACCCCTGGGAAACCGTTGGGCCATTTCCCCATCACTTCCATTCCCCCAGCCCACCACCCCCACCCAAAGACCAGCTGGGGACCTGGGATGGGCCAAGGGGTTATGTTTGTTACACAAAGCCCTTGCCAAACCTTTGACTCCTTCACTTCCCTTTCCCCTCACCAACCGTCCCATCCGTTTTTGGTACATCTTGGACTTCTGGCTTGACTTAACCCTGCTCTCAATCAATCAATCAATGGTATTTATTGAGTGCTTATTGTCTGTTCCTTCCCTGACTCCAGGCAGCCCCTGCCTCCAGAACAGCAAATGGGGAAGGGTCTCTACTGAGCTGGACTGGACACTCCAGCAGTTACAACCAAAATTCTGCAGTGGGAGGAGAGCAGTAAGTGATCAAGCAAATGAAACTCAGAAAGCCAAAGTTCTGGACGAAGGCAGTAGGAAGGGGTGTCCAATGGTAGGTCCTTGCATACATGTGTGTGTGTGTGTGTGTGTGTGAGTGAGTTAGTGAGACACAGAGAGAGAGAGAGAGAGAGAGAGAGAGAGAGAGAGAGAGATTCTTTTTCACTGACTCAGGCAAAGGAGCAAAAGCTCAATCATGAAATCAAGAGTATTTATTGAACACCCTTTCTCTGCAGAACACTATACTAAGCATATGGAAGTGTACAATAGGGTTATTAGGCAGGCTCTCTACCCTCAAGGAGCTCAAAGTCTAGCAGAGAAGACAGACCATAAAATCAATTCTAGGTAGGAAGAAGCAACAGAGTTTTAGACTATGTACATAAGTGCTATGGGGGTGGAGGAGGGATGTGTATCCAAGTTCCTTAGGTAAAGTAGAAGTGCTGAAGTGGCAGTAGGCCTGAAATAGGGAGATGAAGGGCTATTCTGGAAAGCTCTCCAGGAGCAGGTGTGATTTTAGAAGGACTCTGAAGGGGTGGAGAGTAGTGGTCTGCTGGATATGAAGAAGGAGGGAGTTCCAGGCAGGAAGGTCAAATGAGCAGGTGGTGGGTGGCGAGAGAGTTGAGAAGGAGGCAGAGAGAGTATGTTGGCTTCAAAGGAGCAAAGTGTTTCGGCTGAAGTGTGGTGACAGAGGAGGGGAAAGAGAACTGAAAGAATGCCTTAAAGCCACAGCTGAGCTTGGTGACTGGAGGCACAACATCATGGACAGAGTGGCTTGGACCTATTGGACTGTGTCCAACACAATTTGCTTGCATCCATCCAGTGCTTAGTTCAGTGCTTGGCACATAGTAAGTACCTAACAGATACCATCATTACTCTTATTGGAAAAATCCCTCCAACCCAGGATGGACGGGGAACCCATCCATAGCCTGGGACAAAACTACTTGGACTCTGGCTGTGGGGCAGGCTGGCCAACCATCACAGGGCCAGCAGATAGGCTGGCTGTCACCTGAGTCCACTGGGACCTGCCCTGAGGGAGTTCTGGTCTCTGGAGGGCCTGCTAGGTCTTAGCCCAGTCCCTGTGACAGAGCCCTGGCCCAACTTCCACTCCCTTCTGAGTCATCCTGACTCGCTCCCTTTATTCATCCCTTCTCTCAGCCCCGTAGTGCTTACGTCCATATCTGTAATTTATTTATTCACATTAATGTCTGTCTCCCTCTCTAGACTGTAAGCTCATTGTGGGCAGGGAATGCTATATTTTCATATTATTATACTGCACCGTCCCAAGCACTCAGTACAGTGCTCTGCACACAGAAAGTGCTTAATAAATATGATTGATTGATCCTCCCCTTCCCTCTGGCATAGAACATCCCCTGACCTGTCACCCCATCACAGCTCCCTTGTACAGTCTTTGCACTGGAAAAATGTCATGCCTCATTCAAATAGGCTGAAGACATGTGTATGATCATGGTCATACCATGGTCTGACCGTGCAGATCTGCCCCTCTAGTCAGCACAGTATCTATTCCTTCCTGATCTCACTATATGAGGTAGCTTGCCTTGAAACAGGTTGGGTCTGGGGGGGACCTCCCCTGGGGGCTTCAGGAAGATGGTGCCCTCCACAGATTCTCGCTGCCTTTGCCTGGAGGAGAGAGGGGAGACTGGGGCTTCTGGCCCTCTTTCTTCCTCAAGGGTCAGTCATCGAGCCTGGTCTCATGAAGTCCTTGGAAACGAGGGTGGCTGCCGAAGGGCAGGCAGGGGTCCAGAGGCAGCTCCGTTGCTGGACAACCTCCCAGTCCCACAGCCTTCTTTCTTTGTTGAGGGGCTTGGGCCAGACTGCCTGTGGCTTGGAGGCTCCACCAGACCCCAGCGGTGGCCATGACTGTCCATGTTTCTCTCCAAGGAGCGGGGCCTCCCCTGCTCCAGCTCCACTCCAAAGGTCCAGACAGGTTGCTTCAGGGGGAGTAATTAGGTGTTTCCCTGGACCGGCCTCTCCCTAGCCTAGATTTCCTGCCTGGAACCCACAAACAACAAACAGCCTTTGGTTTGACTCACCAAGAAATACAGGATTGGGAAATACTGTCCTCCATTCTGGTTCCCTGGGCATGTTAGTGGTCTGATCCGTTCTTAGTTATGGTGATTATGTTGGGTTTTGTCGATGTGGGTCTGCTCATGCCCTGCCCACCTCAGACACATAGATTGCAGAGCAACAGAAATTACATCAGATGTGGAGAAACTCCCTCCAGGTCAACCTCACAGCCCACCCAGCCCAAGACTTTGTCTCTGACCAGGAACACCAGGACCTTTGGAGGGATCGTGTGTGCTGGTTGCTGCCCTCGACCCCTGCCCTCATGGTTAAAGATAGACCATCCAACCCCACTAAGTCTCCCCTCTCTGCCCCTCCAGTGGCCCAGCCTGGATGCTCATCCAAAACCCGGCCTACTGACCCTTGTCCCCACATGTGTTCTGACTCAGGTCCTCCCTTCCGCTCCCAACCGTGAGGTGTGTTCCCCTGTGGGCATTTTGGTTCCCCATACTGATCACTTGTTTCCTTCCATGAGTAAGCCAAGTCGCAGCTCCAAAAGCTCTTCCTGAAGATGGGCAAAGATATCAAAGTCCCCGCTAACTCAGCTAAACCACCCAAAAAGCTACCTCTTCCACAAGTCAATCCTGGATCAATCTCCACCTTCTGACCTTGCCTCCTCAGTACTCAAGGATCTGTCATTGTTATTATTTTATTTATTAAGCACATACAAGTGTGTCAAGCACTGTTCTAAGCGCTGGGGTAGATGCAAGTTAATCAGGTTGGACACAGTCTCTATCCCATATGGGGCTCACAGTTTAAGTAGGAGTGACTGATTTGTTTTTCAGGCTATGACTGCACCTATCACTCACTTTTAACTATGGGATATTTGTCGGTTTACGTCAATTTTCTCATCATGCCCCTTTTACTCTCCATACCCCAACCACCTTACCTTGAGACCAAAATGACGCCCCCAACATCACCCTCTCATCTGAACTCAACTCATTAGCTCCCCTATCCCTTAGCTGATCTCGTACCACTCTCCCACAGCCCAGGATCACCTTTGTAGTTCACTTTCTTTGTTCTTGATCATGAACCGCAGAGTGTTGCTGGCAGAAATCCAGATGTCAGGCTGACTTTGTCCTTGTCCAGAAACATTATTTTTCAAACTTTATTGACTCCTATGGCTCCTTTTTCTCCCCAGTCCTTTCCAGACTTCATTCTGCTGACTGGATCATTAAAAAACTAAAAATCTGTTCAATGCATATTTCCTCACTCCTCAAAAACCTCCAGGGTTACCCATCCACCACCACACAAAACAGAAACTCAATCAATCAATCATATTTAATGATCACTTACTATGCACAGAACACTGTATTAAGTACTAGGAAGAGTATAGTGCAAGAGATTTAGCAGACATGTTCTCTGCCCATTACAAGCTTACAGTCTAGAGTGGGAGACAGACTTTGATATAAATAAATAAATAATTTATAACATATTTAATTTAAACATCTTGCCATTTGGCTTCATAGTACTTAAGAACTTTGCCCCTTCCTGCCTTACCTCTTTGATTTTTTTAAAATGAAACTTGTTAAGCGTTTACTATGTTTCCAGCACTGTTTTAAGCTCTGGGGTAGGTACAAGTTCAGCAGGTGGGAAACAGTCCCTGTTTTCCATAGGGCTCATAGACAAGGAGGGAAAACAGGTATTGAATCTTCATTTCGGAGTTGAGGAAAATGAAGCACAGAGAAGTTAAATGACTTGCCCAGGGTCACCTGGCTGGCAAGTAATAATGTTGGTATTTGTTAAGCGCTTACTATGTGCCGAGCACTGTTCTAAGCGCTGGGGTAGACATAGGGGAATCAGGTTGACCCACGTGGGGCTCACAGTCTTAATCCCCATTTTACAGATGAGGGAACTGAGGCACAGAGAAGTTAAGTGACTTGCCCACAGTCACACAGCCAACAAGTGGCAGAGCTGGGATTCGAACTCATGAGCCCTGACTCCAAAGCCCATGCTCTTTCCACTGAGCCACGGGCAGAGCTGGGTTTAGAACCCAGGTCCTCTGGCTCCTAGGCCCATATGAGAAGCAGTGTGGCTTAGAGGAAAAAGCACAGGCTTGGGAGTCAGAGGTTGTGGGTTCTAAACCTGCCTCTGCCACTCAACTGCTATATGACCTTGGACAGACCACTTAACTTCTCTGAGCCTCAGTTTTCTCATCTGTAAAATGGGGGTTAAAACTGTGAGCTACCCTTGGGAAAAATCTGATTACCTTCTATCTATCTATCCCAGGGCTTAGCACATAGTAAGCACATGCCGATGTTTTTCTACAGTGCTGCCTGCACACTTTGCTCCTCAACACCAATCTACTCACTGTTCCTCAATCTCGTCTAACTGCTGACCCCTCGCCCACATCCTGCCTCTGGCTTGAATGTCCCTCCTTCTTCATCTCTGACAATCAATCACTTTCCCCACGCTCAAAGCCTTAATAAAAGTACATCCCATCTAAAAGGCCTTCTTTGAGTATACCCTCATTTCCTCTTTTCCCAAGGCTTTCTGCATCACCCTCATCCTTGGATTTCTACTCCACCTTCAGCCCCATGGCACCTTATGTTCACATCTGTAATTTATTTAAAATAATATCTCTCTCCCCTTCTAGACTGTAAGATACTTATGAGCAGGGAATGTATCTACCAACTCTGTTATAATGATGATAATGATGATGGTAATTGTAAAATGCTTACTATGTGTAAAGCACTGTTCTAAGCACTGGGGCATTACAAGCTAATCAGGATGGATA
This sequence comes from Ornithorhynchus anatinus, assembly GCF_004115215.2. Classification (NCBI taxonomy): domain Eukaryota; kingdom Metazoa; phylum Chordata; class Mammalia; order Monotremata; family Ornithorhynchidae; genus Ornithorhynchus; species Ornithorhynchus anatinus. Next base: position 42,184,788 of record NC_041740.1, read on the forward strand.
CAGTCCCTGTCTCACAAGGGGCTCACAGTCCTTTTACTTCCATTTTACAGATGAGGTATCTGAGGCCTACAGGAGTGAAGTGACTTGCTTCACAGCAACCTTCACAGTGAAGGTTTCACAGCAGATAAATGGAGAAGCTGGGATGAGAACCTAGGTCCTTCTGATTCCCAGGCCTGGGTTCTATCCACTAGGCCGATATTGTACTCTCCCAAGTAGTTAGTACAATGCTCTGCACACGATAATTGCTCAATACATATGATTGATTTAATGATTGGTTGATTGATTATGTCTATTTATATTATAATCTCCTCAGTCAATCAAGCAATCAGTCAGACAATCAATCAATGGTAAAATAAACCAGGCCCCTTCCTAGACCAGTTCTTCTGTCTGGAACCCATAAAGGACAAACAAATGAGAAATGGTGTGGCCTAGTGGAAAGAGCACCAGCCTGGGAGTCACAGGTCCTGGGTTCTGACCCCAGCTCTGCCATTTGCCTGCTGTGTGACCTTGAACAAGTCGCTTAAATTCTCTGTGCTTCGGTTTCCTTCAGTTGTCATCAACTGATCCTTTTTTAATCTGATTCAGCTCTCCCGCTCAAATACGACTGACTCACTGACTGACTGACTGACTGACTGACTGACTAAATGAATGAATGAATGAGGTGGGAGAGGGCAAATAAGGCTTGCGGGGGGACCCTGTATCCTGGCATCCGTAACTGTGATAACTGTGATTGGGAAGCAGCATGGCTCAGTGGAAAGAGCATGGGTATGGGAGTCAGAGGTTATGGGTTCTAATCCCACCTCTGCCACCTATCAGCTGTGTGACTTGGGGCAAGTCACTTAAAATGGGGATGAAGACTGTGAGCCTCAGGTGGGACAGTCTGATTACCCTGTATCTACCCCAGTGCTTAGAACAGTGCTTGGCACAGAGTAAATGCTTAACAAATTCACCCCCAACCCTCTGCTCTTCCCCCTTCCCCTCTCCTCAACATTGTGCTCATTTGTATATATTATTTATATATATTATTTATTACCCTATTTATTTTGTTAATGAGGTGTACATCCCCTTAATTCTATTCATCTTGATGATGTTGTCCTGTTTTTGTTTTGTTCTGTGTTGCTTTGCTGTCTGTATCCCCGCTTTAGACTGTGAGCCCATCATTGGGCAGGGATGGTCTCTATCTGTTGCCCAATTGTACATTCCAAGTGCTTAGTACAGTGCTCTGCCCATAGTGAGTGCTCAATAAATACTATTGAATAATAATAATGATGGTATTTGTTAAGTGCTTACTATGTGCAAAGCACTGTTCTAAGAGCTGGGGGGATACAAGGTGATCGGGTTGTCCCACGTGGGGCTTACTGTCTTCATCCCCATTTGACAGATGAGGGAACTGAGGCCCAGAAAAGTGAAGTCACTGGCCTAAAGTCACACAGCTGACAAGCGGCGGAGTCGGGATTCGAACCCATGACCTCTGACCCCCAAGCCCGGGCTCTTGCCATTGAGCCACGCTGCTTCTCTGCATTGAATGAATGAATGCATGCATGAATGAATGATAATTTCATCTTCCTGTCTTGGTTTATTCATTCAATAGTATTTATTGAGCGCTTACTATGTGCAGAGCACTGTACTAAGCGCTTGGGATGAACAAGTCGGCAACAGATAGAGACAGTCCCTGCCGTTTGACGGGCTTACAGTCTAATCGGGGGAGACGGACAGACAAGAACAATGGCACTAAACAGCGTCAAGGGGAAGAACATCTCGTAAAAACAATGGTAACTAAATAGAATCAAGGCGATGTACAATTCATTAACAAAATAAATAGGGTAACGAAAATATATACAGTTGAGCGGACGGGTACAGTGCTGTGGGGATGGGAAGGGAGAGGTGGAGGAGCAGAGGGAAAAGGGGAAAATGAGGCTTTAGCTGCGGAGAGGTAAAGGGGGGATGGCAGAGGGAGTAGAGGGGGAAGAGGAGCTCAGTCTGGGAAGGCCTCTTGGAGGAGGTGATTTTTAAGTAAGGTTTTGAAGAGGGAAAGAGAATCAGTTTGGCGGAGGTGAGGTCCTCAGTGGTCTTCATTACCCTATTTATTTTGTTAATGAGATGTACATCACCTTGATTCTATTTATTTGCTATTGTTTTAATGAGATGTTCATCCCCTTGATTCTATTTATTGCCATTGTTCTTGTCTGTCTCCCCCGATTAGACTGTAAGCCCGTCAAAGGGCAGGGACTGTCTCTCTCTGTTACCGATTTGTACATTCCAAACGCTTAGTACAGTGCTCTGCACATCGTAAGCGCTCAATAAATACTATTGAATGAATGAATAGTATAAATGAATGAATGGATGGACCCCCCCCCGCCCCGCCGCCCCGCCCCCCGCCGCCATTGTCGGGCTCCTATTGGCTGGGCGAGGCGCGGGGCGGCCTTTCTCTCTCCCCTGGTCCTTGCGCGGCCCCGGGCTCGCGCTCGGGGGGAGGGGGCGGAGGGGGAGTTTCCCTTCGGCTTCCGATTGGCTCCTGGAGAACCTCCGCCTTTCGGATTGGCCGCTGCGGCCTCGCGCCCCCCCTTCGAGGGCGGGAAGCCAGGGGGGAGCGCGCGCGCGCGCGAGGGAGGGAGCGCGCGCGGCCGACCCGCTTCCACTTTTGCTGTCAGGCCCCCTCGCCCACCATGGCGGCCTCCTTCAGGACCGGCCGGGGCCTGAGATGGGCGCGCTGGGGCAGTGGAACCGGACTGGCCCTCTGGGCCCGGGTGAGACCCCGAGAAATAAAAAAATAAATAAACGGTGGTATGTGTTAAGCGCTTGCTGGGTGCAAAGCACTGTTCTAAGCGCTGGGGGATACAAGGTGATGAGGTGGTCCCACGTGGGGTTCCCAGGCTTCATCCCCGTTTTCCAGATGAGGTCACCGAGGCCCAGAGAATAATAATGTTGGTATTTGTTAAGCGCTTACTATGTGCAGAGCACTGTTCCAAGCGCCGAGGGAGATACAGGGTCATCAGGTTGTCCCACGTGAGGCTCACAGTCTTCATCCCCATTTTGCAGATGAGGTCACTGAGGCCCAGAGAAGTGAAGCGACTTGTCCACAGTCACCCAGCTGAGAGGTGGCAGAGGCGGGATTCGAACCCATGACCTCTGACTCAAGCCCTTGCTCTTTCCACCGAGCCACGCTGCTTCTCCAAAGTGAAGTGACTTGCCCCTGGCAAGCGGCGGAGTCGGCATTCGAACCCATGACCTATGACTCCCAAGCCCGGGCTCTTTTCACTGAGCCAGGCTGCTTCTGTAGACGGTGAGCTCGTCGTGGGCAGCGAACGACCCTGTTTACTGTTGTATTGTTCTTTCCCAAGCGCTTAGTACAGTCCTTTGCACACAGTAAGTGCTTAATAAATACAAATGACTGCATGAATCCGGCCCAGACCCCTGCCTTGCCCCACTCTGGACTATAAGCTCCTTGTGGGCAGGGATCATGTCTGCAAACCCTGCTGTATTGTCCTCTCCCAAGTGCTTAGTACAGTGCTTTGTGTCCACTATCCACCATCCATTCGTTCGTATTTTAGTGCTGACGGTGTGCAGAGCATCGTACTAAACGCTTGGGAGAGTACAGTACAAGAGTAAACAGACACATTCCCTGCCCACAGAGAATACCACTGATTGAGTTGTCAACCTCCTCTCTAAAAATTTGCCCCTTTCTTAGATAGCCTGCTCCAGCATCTTCTTTCCATCCCCACTAACCAAGAAGTTCATCCTTCTGCCCCACCTTAGTCTCTCTTGCTATAGTTGCTCCTTTCCTCTTGATGCTTCTTCAGGAGACACAGAACAAATCATAATTATAATGGTCTTTGTTGGTATTTGGTATTTGTTAAGCGCTTACTATGTGCAGAGCACTGTGCTAAGCGCTGGGGTAGATTCAGGGTAATCGGGTTGGCCCACATGAGGCTCATAGTTAATCCCCATTTTACGGATGAGGTAACTGAGGCACAGAGAAGTGAAGTAACTTGCCCACAGTCACACAGGTGACAAGTGGCAGAGCCGGGAGTCGAACCCATGACCTCTGACTCAGAAGCCCAAGCTCTTTCCTCTGAGCCACGCTTCTTCCCATAAGTGCTTACAGTTGTTAAGTGCTTACAGTTTGCCAGGCACTGTACTAAGTGCCGGGGTTTGGAGTCAGAGGTCATGAGTTCGATTTCCAGCTCTGCCATTTGTCAGCTGTGTGACTTCGGGCAAGTCACTTAACTTCTCTGTGCCTCAGTTACCTCATCTGTAAAATGGGGATTAAGACTGTGAGCCCCATGTGGGACACCTTAATTCCCCTGTGTCTACCCCAGCGCTTAGAACAGTGCTCTGCACATAGTAAGCGCTTAACAAATACCAACGTGATATAAGATAACCAGTTTGGACACAGACCCTGGCCCATGAAAGGTGTTCGGTATTTCAGAGAGCCGTTAGTGTCCCCTGTGGAGCCTCTTTCTCAATAGGTTCTTTTTTAAAAAATCACTTTGCTCGTCTCTACCCCCCCCCCAGTGTGTCCCTATCCTTTCTAAGTTAAGAAGACCAAATTGGACAGCCTCTGGGCTGGCCTTGACAGGGCCAAGTTCCCAACTCTTGTCGGTCTCCCATCTATCAATGAGTCCTGGCACCTTGGGACTGCATTGCTGCCTCACTGTCTTTTCCAACTGGGCCTGGGCCCAGCCCAGCCTTCTCCATCCTGCATTTGTATTGTATTTTATCTCTTAGTGTGCTGCCTTACTGAACTAAATAATTAGTTGTTGTTCGATGGGGAGGTGGGGGGGCAACCATTGGAGGTTCTTGAGGGTGGGGAAACATGGTTTTGTAGAAAAATAATCCAGGCTGCAGAATGAAGCATGGACTAGAATGGGAAGGGACAGGGAGGTTAGCAGAGGAGAATCAGGAGATTCTCCATGGTAATTTGGGTGTTTTCAGCCTGGCCCTGAGAGAGGCCCTCTTTGGAGAGCCCTCTCCCCACCTCCAGGAGTGAGGTGGCTGCTCTCCCCAGGACTAGCCTGTTCCTGCTCTCTGCTGACTCCTGCCCTTCTTCTCTACTTCAGGCACTGGCCACCCCAACCCCTCTGGCCTACCAAGTGGACAGTCTGTCCGAGATCCTAGGGAAGGAACCACACCGGCGTCACCCCGGCATCCTGCAGTTGCCCCACACTCGGCTGCCCCCAGCCCTGGCTGCTGCCGCCCAGCGACTAGTACAGGGTGAGTGACCTCAGCTGGTGGGGGTTGGGGTGGGCACGGGCCAGAACTTGATTAAATAGACCAGGAGTTGGGTGACAGATGGGCTGAGACTCAGTGGCGGTCAGGGGGCCGTTGACCCAAGCCCGCTAGTTAGCCCTCGGGACCGGGTTGGGGTTGGGCCTCGGTGGCTGGGCTTTCGAGCCACCCCGGTGATTGGGAGGGCGCTTGCTGGGAGGCAAGGGGTGGATGGGTGACCCCAGTGATCCCATTGATTGCCCCCTCGCCCCCACCTCGTGACAGAAAGTAAATAGGGAGTGTCGGCCAATCATTCCCGTGTCTGCCTGCTCCTCGTCCCATGTACAGCGGGTGGGAAGGTGCTAGAAACACGGTGCTTGGTGGTGGCGATGATGAAAGAAATACAGTGGAGCCGGCTTAGAATTGGGCACTGGGGCTGTGGGACTTGGGGGCCCTGGCCTGGGTAGGGGCACAGAGCTGGTGAAGGCCTGCAGAGGTCTTTGTGCTCACAGGCTCTCTGAGGGTGGTCTCTGCCACCGTTTGGTTGTCTCCGAGGGCCATGACCTTTCCCTGGTCCCAGAGAGTTCAGCACCCAACATGGAGAAGCAGGTGCAGATGCTGACCAGGTACCTGTGGAGCCGGAAGCTGCCTGTGGAGCCAGGGGAGCTGCGCCGACGGGCTGCACAGTTGGAGGAAAAACTCAGACAACGCATAGGGCCGGCCCCAGGTGAGGGTCGGGGGCAGATTGCGGACGGGAGGGGCTGGGCCCTGGATGGGACTGGGCCCGGGGGGCAAGTGACGGGTCCGGCGAAGCGGAGGGAGCAGGAGGCGAGAGGTGCCCTAGGTGGGTTGGGGGAGGGAGTGCCAGTGGCTTGGCCCAGAGGAAAGCATGGGCTTCTTGTGGCTTCTTGGGCCTCTGAGGTCTGGGAGTCTGCGATCTCACGATCGATCAGTGTCCCAGTCCCCAGGGAGAGGTGCGAGATGCTCTTGGGGGCTTGTCCCACTTGGTGATCTTGGGTTTGGGGGCTGCTGGGAGTTGTCATGCAGCGGGTCCCAAAGGTTGACAAAAAACCTGACTGTGGGCAAGGAAGTGCGGTGGTAGATTAAAGTTTTCTTGCTGCCCTCAGCTGTCTTTCCTGCTGCTTTTGTGCTGCCATGGAGGCAGCATAGCTGCTGCTCAGGATAGACAGGAGAGGTTGGAGTAGGCATGGGCAGAGTCACAACCCTATCTGTAGGGCATGGGGCTCCTCATGAGTAGGTGAGGTTGGATGGTCCCAGGATCCTCACTGGCAGTCTCTCCTCCCCCAGGGTCAGCCCAGGCAGAAGAGAAGCTGCAAGGGGCAGTTTTAAGTGCCTTGCGCCAAGTCACATACCACTGGAAAGAGCTGAGGTGAGAGCCTGGGGAGGAGGTCTGGCTGGGGTCTGGTGTTAGGCCAGAGTGGGGGCCCATGGGAGAGGTCCCTGGGGTGAGGAGCTGAGGTGAGGACCTGAGGAGGAGTTTTGGACTGCGGGAGCCAGAGAGAGAGGCCCCAGGAGGGAGGAGCTGAGATGAGGACCTGAGGAGGAGGTTGGGGCTGCAGGGGGCAGTGAGGGAGGCCCCAGGGGAGAAGCGGGGGTGCTGAGATGAAGGCCCAGGGAGGGGGCTTGTAGGGACCCGAGAGATTGGATTGAACCCCAGAGGCCCTTGTTTTGGGGTCACCTTCTCCAGCCCTGGTTTAGGGCGGGATAAGGGAATCAGGGTGGGTCAGGCTGTGATGGGGGAGGATTGTGAAAAACGTTCAGGGATGGACTGAGGCATCAAGAGAGGGGACACGGCATGAGGGTGGGTCTCTGACAGGGGCGGGCGGGGGCTCGCAGGAGTATCTGGTCACAGTCGTATAACCATTGGCATTCTGGTCCCCCGGCAGCTATGACGAAGGGCTGAGCCTGGTGTACATGGCCGCTCGGCTGGATGGGACCTTTGCAGCCACTTCCAGGGCTTTCCATGAGGTGAGGTCCTGCAAGATGAGACCCCTGCCCCGTGCCCCTCCCATTGCTCCCCGCCCCATCGGTACTGTATTCCTCCGAGATAGTAATAACGAGTAATCCTGGGACTTATGAAGTGCTTGCTCTGGGCTAAACACTGGGGTAGAGCCAAGGATACAAAATCAGTCACAGTCCCTGTCTCACACGAGCCTCCGATCTTATCTCATCCCCATTGTGCAGATGAGGGCACAGGCCTAGAGAGGTGAAGCGACTTACCTGCCAAGGCCACGTAGCCAAGCAGTGGAGGAGCTGGGACCCCAAGCCGGGTCTCCTGCTGACCACGCTGCTTCTCCTTGAGTCTAGAGATTCCAGCTGGACCTGAGCAGCTTCGAGCCTCATCCCCGGGACGGTGTCTGCCCTGCACTCCGAGACCCTGGTCTTTTAAAACCCCACCACTCCTGCCCCGGTTCATTGCTGCCACTTTCTCCTTCCAGATCCAGAAGCGGCTCCCTGACTTCCAGCCACGCACCCTGCTGGACTTTGGCTCGGGCCCTGGCTCCGTCTCATGGTGAGTGGCTTCTCCAGAGCAGTCAGCTAGGCTGGCTGACCTATTCCTGAGCACCACTTGGCGGCTACACTCTGTACTAAGGACTTGGGAGGATCCGGTAGAGCTAGGAGGCACGACCCCCGCCCTCAAGCAGTTGGCAATCTAACCGGAGAGACAGACACCTAAATAAACCACAGGTAGGAGGAGGAAGGGGGAAAAGGCACCGAGTGAGTGCTTAAGAAATAGAGTATGTAAGATACATACCTCAGTGGTTTGGGAGATTGTGTCAGTACCCAAGAGCTAAGGTGGCACGGAAATACTGAAGTAGCAGCCCGGGGGCTGGAGTGCGGAGGGATGGGAGCGTTATTAGGGGAAGACCTCCTGGAGAGATGTGGTTTCATAAGGGCTTTGAAGAGGGGGAGAGCAGTGGTTTGTCAAATTTGAAGTTTGGTGGGCACGCAGAGAGTGCCAGGAACAGGAAGGGAGTGGGCAAGAAACTGGCAGCGAGAGCGACAGGAACAAAGCTCAGCGAGTAAATTAGCTAAAGAGAAATGAAGACTGCGAGCTGGGCTATTGTGGGAGAAGAGAGTAGCTAGATAAGAGGGATAAGAGGGGAAGGCCTTAAAAGTCAACCATTATATTAATATTATTATACAGTGCCTGGCATATAAGTGCTTAACAAATACCATAAAAAATAAAAATAGCAATAATTGTATTTTTTAAGTGCTATTTTGTGCCAACCACTGTAGTAAGCAATCAACCCATGGCATTTAATGAGCACTTACTGTACGCAGAGCACTATACTAAGTGCTTTGGAGAGTACAGTATAAGAGTCTTTGTCCCCAAGTGCTGCAGTGTAAACACTAAGGTAGATGCCATGTAATTAGGTCAAACATAGTCCCTGTCCCATATGGGACTCACAGGCTAAGTAGATGAGAGAACAGGTACTGAATCTCCATTTTACACATGAGGAAACTGAGGCATAGAAAAATCAAGTGACTTTCCCTTGGTCACATAGCTGGTCAGTACATGGTCAGGAGTTTGTGTTTGATACAAAAAGAAAGAGGAAACCATTGGAGGTTTTTGTAGTGTGGAGAGATGGGTGCAGAACAGCATTTGAGAAAAGTGATCTGGGCGGGCAACAGAGGGAAGTATGGATTTGAGAGGGGAGAGCCTGGAGGCAAGGAGGTCAACGAGGAGACTGGTACAGTCGGTCCATCTGAAATATGACAGGCGCCTGGACTAGTGAGGTGGCCATTAGGATGGAGAGGAAAGAGTGGATCCTGGAAATGTACAGGAGAAATCAAAAGGATTTGGCAACAAACTGGGTATGGAAGTGGACGAGAGGGAGGAGTCGAGGACGGTCAGGGTTTGGAGAGTGGGACAGTGGTCATGGGGATTTGGAGAGTGGGAGGAGGGTGGTCTGGGGGGGCTGTCTGGGGGCTCCAGCTGGCTGAGGACTGGGGTCTCTCTGAGGGGAGAAATGGCTCTTTGTCTCCCCAGGGCAGCACACAGCACCTGGGGCCAGAGCCTGCGGGAGTACTTGTGTGTAGACCGCTCAGCTGCCATGCTGGCCCTGGCAGAGAGACTGCTGAAAGGTGAGAGGGCCGGGAGGGGGGGTAACCCGGGGTTGCTTGGGGGTAGGGGCCGTGGACTGGCATGGGGGAGGGGTCGAGGGGCCCGAGAAAGGTGTTCTGGATCGGGGGGAAGGAAGCCAAGGGAGGGCTGAGCCTGCTCTCTCTGCCCGCTCCTGGAGCGGCACAGGACTGACCCAGTTCTAGGTGGTTTTGGGGACAGGTCTTGTGGGGGTGGGGCAGGTCCCTCCCTTCCCTCTCACCCCTGGAAAACCCCGGGGGGGCTGGGAGTGATGGTGAGCTGTTGGCTGTTCAGCCCCCGATCGGTCAGCGGGGACATCAGCGGACCCTGTGGGCTGAAAGCCGGGCCCATTGTGGTGAGGGGCCAGGGGCCGCCACGAAGGTGACCGTTATTCTCGTGTTGTTCCCCCCTGCATCCCCAGCCCACAGCCCATGTGAGCCCCCCGAACCACCAGACCCCTCCTCCCATCCCCAAGTTGGTCTGCTCTTTACTCCTCTTCACAGGTGGCTCAGACTCTGGGGAGTCCCGAATCCCGGCGGTTTTCCTCAGACAGTTCCTCCCTGTCTCACCCAAGGCAGGTGATGGCTGGGCTCGGGGGCTGGGGGCGGGACTCTGGACCCCAGTGTGAGGATGGGCTGTGCCTGGGTCTGAGCTCAGCAGTCCAGGGTGAGGGTGGGAAGTCAGAAGAGTACCGGCCTGTGGGGTGGATGCGGCCGACACGAATAGGAATCTCGGGTGCCTCTGTGCCCCTGAGACTAGAGGGGCTGAAGTGGTCTTACCCCTGGTTGCCTTCTGCTTCCCCTCCCCAGGTGCAGTTTGATATTGTGGTGGCAGCCTTTTCCCTGAGTGAGCTGCCCAGCCTTGCTGCCCGCTCCGAGGTGGTGAGCACCTTGTGGCGCAAAACAGGCCGCTTCCTGGTCAGTAGAAGCACCCCCGGCTCTTCTTATCCCCTCTACTTCCTTCCGTCTTCCCCCTCTCCTCCCTCCCCCCCTTTCCTTCTTCCTCTCCTTCCCCTCCACTTCCTTCATGCCTCTCTACTTTCCTTCCTCCGCTTTCGTCTGCATCTGCAGAGACTCCCATCCATCGTGCATCCCCCCCTGCCCCAGGACCTCCCCCACCTGAGGCTCCTCCCAGGCCCTCCTAACCCTGTTCTGCCCCCAGTGCCCCAGCCCCCCCAGCCCCCTGACCCCTCGCCTCCTCAGGTCCTGGTGGAGAGTGGAACAAAGGCTGGACACCAACTGATTATGGCTGCCCGGGACCTAGTCCTGCAGGTGAGGCCCCCGCCTCCCTCTGCTGGGGTGGGTTAGAGCCAAGAGCCAGACCCCCGGAGGTGGAAGCCCAGGACCCTCTTCAGAAATTTCGGAACGGCGGGGCGGGAAGGGCCCCAGGGAGCAGAGGTGGACAAGTGCCTCCATTTCTGTGCCACAGGGCCAAGAGAAGACTCCCCTGGATCCTCGACCCGGCCACGTCTTTGCCCCTGTGAGTATCCCCTGTCCCTTCCCGATCCTTGGCCCCAGCTTGAACTTCAGGCTTGGTGGGAAAGGGGGAAAACGGCATGCCCGGCCCGGCCGCCTCCCCCATGCCATTCTAGCCCTGTGACCCCCAGGGTGTATTCTCGGTCACGGCAATGGTCTCCCAGTTGGCAGTAGGTCCCTGTATCTTGTCATGATAACACCGGCCCCCACCCTGGTCTGCCATGTGCCGCTGCGTGTTGTCCCAGTAACAGCCCGGTGCAGGGATCCAGGAGGGGAGTTGTGCCAGTTTTGACTGCTGGCAGTCTCTCATTAGCCCTGAGAAGTGGGGATTTTTGTCTCCCTGATCTGGCCTCAGCTCTCTCTGCCCCCAGCCCTCCTATAGCATCCATCCTGTCCCTCCTCTTTGGCCAGGGTGGGTGCCGTCTCCCTGATCCTTGGTTTCTTCTCTGCTCCCCAGTGTCCCCACGACCTGGCCTGTCCCCATCTGTCTGCTTCCCGGACCCTGCCCTGCAACTTTTCCCAAACGTATTATCCAACACCCTTTGGCTGGGTATGATTAAGGGCTGGGGGTGGTGGGGGCAGGGGGTGAAGGGTATGGGGGAGGGAGGACAAGGGAGTCTGAGAGCAGGAGTGGAGAGGTGGGCATGGGAGGGCCTGGGGGCTGGGTATGTCCCAGGCACCCGGGCAGGGAGTCACGGGGCAGGGAGCTTTAGTGCTGTCTCGAGTGGAAATAGGGAAGGGGTTGGGGATGGGGAGGAATGAGAAGTGGAGCTCCCTTCTCTCTCTCCATCTTGGCCAGTCACCACTGTCTCATCCTGGCGAATGGCCCTTTGGACAGTGACCCCCCGATGGTTAATTGTACTGGCCCCTGGCGCCTTCTGCTTGGTCACAGTGTCCCTTTCACCCACCTCATTGGCCCTGCCGGTCACTGCCCTTTTCTCTCCTCCATGTGGCTCCAGCAGGACCGTGGTCACGGGGAAGAGAAGTTTTCCCTAGTGATCCTGTCCCGGGACCCCCCACCAGGGGGTCAGCGCTGGTCACGCGTCATCCAGCCTGTCCTCAAGCGCCCACGCCACGTGCACTGTCATCTCTGCTGCCCTGATGGGCACCTGGAGCACATGGTGTTCACAGCCCGTCGGCATGGCAGGTGAGTGGGGTGGGTGGCCTGGGTGGGGCGGAGCCAAGGAAGCAGCAAGGCTGAGAGGGGACCAGGGGGTGGGGCTGTATGGAGCCCCCAGTGATCTTTCTCCACAGAGACCTTTACCGCTGCGCCCGAGCCAGCGCCTGGGGGGACCTCCTGCCTGTGACCACAGCCCCACCGCCTCCGAAGGACCCTCCACGGTAGCTGACGGTGCCGGCCCCCTCCCCCAGCCCACCGTCTCTCCGCCCCTCGCCCGGCTGGTGCCAGTGAACAATAAACACACCGAGTGTAATCTCCTGCCTCCCCTGGACCTACCTGCCTCTACTTTCACCCCACCCAGAGCTGGGATCCGGCTTTTCCCGATGCTGCCAGCTGGGGGAGAGGGGAGAGCGGGAACCGAGGCAGCAACATCTCCCAGAACAGGCCCGACGGGTCTGAGCGCAGCTGGCTGGGTGGCGACGAAATGGGCACCGGGCACCACCCCGCTGCCGCTCCTTCCCTCCCCCTTCCTCCTGCCCCTTCTCCCCTTTCCGACCCCCTTAACCTGACCCCAGACCCAGCCACTGCCCAGAGGAGGCCCCAGCAAGCTGGGAGTCAAGCACCTCCTTGCCCGGGGCAGCCCCCAAACTCATCCCTTCCTTGGTCTGATCAGGCTCTGGTACTTGGGGCCGGAGTTGCTTCACCCGCTGGACCGATAGTCCCTTCTGGGCCTCCTCGCCGGTGCCCTGAAAGCTGAGGCTGTGTTGAGGTGATAGGTGCTAGTCGGGAAGGGTGGGGTAATCCTGATGCCGCGACCAAAGGGCTCCTTGTCCCTTGGGTGGCCCGGCTCCGGCCTCCTCCTGGCCTGGCCTGCTTAAGCCCTGCCCCCTTTGGGCCTCCCTTTCCCGCCCATCCACAGCCCCCAACCCAACTGCTCCAGCCCCTCCCCTCCAACTCCCAAATTCCTCCTGAGGGGGTAGTTTATGGAGTCAGGGCATTAGGAGGTGCAGATCCAGAGGCAGCCTGTAATTCTCTGGGGAGGGTGTGGTGCCCTAGGGCCCCGCTTTCCTGGCTCTCTCATCCCCTGCAGTGGGCCTGTTAGCTGCCTGGCTCCCCACAGTTTCCCTGCTGGGGGATCAGTCAACGTGAAGAGGCGGCAGCAGCCTGGAGCCGGGCCCCAGCGATACCACTGGAGAAATCCACTGGAGTTTCTGGTTACACTGAGCGGAGGAGGGAGCCAGGCAGGGGAGGGGCCCAGTAGTACTGCGGGGGAGGGGGAGGGAGGGGAAGCGAGGGGGCAAGAGGCCGGCATCGTATTGCCCAGGCAGAGGTATTGCGGGCCACTGGCAGGGACAGGTCCTGGGCCCCATCCCCTCACCCGTTGCTACTCAGCAGAACCTCCTGTGGCTCTGGGGCTTTGCTCCTTGGGGCCTCAGGGATGGAGCCACTGCTGGGGGTGAAGATCGGCTGCTCGTTGGCGCTGTTGACCCTCACCCTGCTCTGCGGCCTCATCCCCATACGCTGCAAGTGGTTCCAGATTCATGCGGCCTCAGGTAGGGCTGAGCCTGGACCATCCCATCCCTTCTCATCCTGGCCTGGCCCGTACTGTCTGCCCTGTCCCATCCCAGCCCTTCCTGTTCTGTCCCATCCCAACCCAGCCTGCCCCGCCCCACCCCAGCCCTGTCCCATCCCAGCCCATCCCACCCTGCCGTGCCCCATCCCAACCCACCGAGCCCCATCTCCTGCCTATCCCATCCCATCCCACCCCGTCCTACTCTATCGCATCCCGTCCAATACCGTCTTTCAGTCCGGTCCATCCTCCCCTACTCCATTCTAGCCCATCCTGTCATACCCAGCCCAGTTCCATCCCGACCCATCCCACCTCACCCCTCCCTGTCCTGCTCCTTCCCATCCTTCCTTGCCCCAGCTCAGCCTATCTCAGTCTCTGAGCCTTGTCTCTGCTCAAACTTAGACCTTGTTTCCTGTAGTCCCGGAGCCCTAGTCCCCAGGCTGGGTCCTCTCCATGTTCACCCAAACTGCCAAAACTCAGGCGTTGGGGTGGGCGGGTAGCATCTGGCAGCCTCCCCATTTGGGACATCGCTTAATTGATGGGGAATCTGGGCTGAACCAGATGTGGCTGGGGACCCGCTTTGGCGGTTGCTGCAGAGGTTTCTGGTCCTTACCACTCCCATTAGCCTATGGGGCAGTGATCCTGGAGGTGGGGGCTCGGGGTAGGGCCAAGAAGTGAGCTCAAATGGCCCAGCCCTAAACCAGGAGCAAGGAGGACCTGGTTTAGCTGCGCTCTTTGGGATCCCAGGCCTCGGGCCTGCCAACTTGGGTGCGCCACCACCGTCCCCACCCTGATTTGTGCAGGGCGGCAGCGGCGGGTCCTGAGCCTGCTGGGCTGTGCGGCAGCAGGTGTGTTCCTGGGCGCTGGGCTCATGCACATGGCAGCTGAGGCCCTGGAAGGGATTGAAATGGAGATCGAGAGCTACAGGCTGCAGGTGGGTGGGGGAAAGGGAGGGAGTGCTTGAAACTGGTTCACGGCTGCAAGATAGGGGACCTGTGCAGGACGGGACAGGGCTAGCCGGGACGAGGTGCGGGGGTGGGGACAGGGCATCAGTCCAGGAGTAGTGGTAGTAATAGTATTTATTAAGCTCTTACTGTGTGCGCGGCACTGCAAGGGAGGGAATGACACATGATCCCTGGCCTTCAGGGCATCCAGGGCGGCCCCATCTGACCCACTCCCTTTTCCAGACTTGCTCTCCCTTGCTGCCTCGGGGTCGGCCGTCAGGCTGATCCAGACTGCTGTGGCATGGGAACCAAGGTTCCTTGGGGGGCTGCTGGGACTCGTAGTCCCCAAAGTCCCTGGAGATGGTGCTTGCTGAAACAATCCACGCCAGTGCTGCTGTGCCCCAGCCATTCTGCTCAGGGTTACTGACTCTCCAACCCAGTCCTCTCCGGGCCTGGGGAGCACCCAAAAACTTGAGAGGGCCCTCTAGTTCTGTACCACTTGTGAGGTAGGAGCAAGATCTTGAAGCCAGTGGAGGGAGTGGGGTAGGGTGAGCCCAAAAAGCTGGACAGAAGTCAGTGGCTCCAAGATGTAGAGGGCCTGGGCCAGGTGAGGAACAACGAGCAAGCGGGGCAGTGGCTTGGGCTGGGAAGTTTCCTCCTTCAGTGTTGTATGTACCCCCCCACCCCTCCCCACCCCATTCCCCACCCCCAGGTTGACTATTCCCAGAACGGGACGGACGTCGGGGGGAGTTCTTCCAGCACCGCCGACCCTGCTGAGGTGAGATCCCTGAGATTCAGCCTGAGCCCCTGGACCGAATGTCTCTGGGTCCCCTGGCCGTGGTCTCGGCCACAGCCTCCTCCGTTTCCCTGCTCTCCTGGCCCTGAGTTGATTACTTCTCCGGTGTGCCCCTGAAGCCTCTCCCAGTGCCTCCCCCGTCCTTCCCCCTGCCCTCCAGCCCCTCAGAGCCCCCCTCGTCTGCCCCGCAGGTGCGCTACCCATTCGGGGAGCTGGTCATTTCACTGGGCTTCTTCCTGGTCTTCTTGTTGGAGTCGCTGGCCCTGCAGTGCTGCCCCAGAGGGGCTGCAGCCCCGGAGGGGATCTGGGGGAACCCCGAAGCCCCGAGCCCCTGCGGCCACGGTCCCCTGCCCGCCCCTGCCCGAGGGTCCCTGCGGGCCCTAGTGCTGCTGCTGTCGCTGTCGCTGCACTCGCTGTTCGAGGGGCTGGCAGTGGGGCTTCAGCCCACCGTGCTCACCACCTTGCAGCTGTGCCTGGCGGTGCTGGCACACAAGGGGCTGGTGGTGTTCGGGGTGGCGCTGCGGCTGGCGCGGGAGGGCACGGGCCCTCGCTGGGCCCTGCTCTGCGTGCTGCTGCTGGCCCTCATGACCCCACTGGGCCTGGCGCTGGGGCTAGCCGTGGCCGGGGGCGCTCTCGGGGGGACTCGGATGCTGACCCAGGCTGTGCTGGAGGGCGTGGCGGCGGGCACTTTCCTGTACGTCACCTTCCTGGAGATTCTGCCCCAGGCTCTGGCCTCCCCCGAGCCCGCCCTCGCCAAGTGGGGCTGTGTGGCAGGTGGCTTCGCCTTCATGGCTATCGTTGCCGTATGGGCTTGAGGTGGCGCCCGCCAGTCCCCAGCCCAGACCAGGAGCCTCCTGCCCCGGCCCAGCTCCGGAGTCAAGGACGAGACACTCTGGGAGGGGGCAGGTGGGAGGGACTGTCTTTTCCCCCTGGAGCTGGGGCCCCTCTCCTACACCCCTCCCCTAGCTGCGTCTGTTATAATAAACTCCGATGGCCAGTCCTCCTCTGGTCCTTTTGTGTTTTCTGGGAGAGCCTTCAGCCAACCTGGCATGCTGAGGTGGAGGGGGAAGAGGGCTTGGACACGGCCAGACCGGAGCAGCGGTGGGACCTGGAGGAAAGAGCACGGGCCTGGCAGTCAGGAGAGCTGGCCTACTGTGGCCTGCCTGTAGCCTACTGTGTCTCTTTGGGCCAGCCGTTTACTTCCTCTGAGGCTTGGGAAAAGAAGGGTTGAATAAATACCCGTTCTCCCTCTCCCTTAGTCTGTGAGTCCCTTATGGGGTCCCCGGGGTTTGTGGGAGCGAAGTTAGATTGGGCGTCCAAGAGAACTGGGGCCATTTCCGGAGATGGGACTCGGGATGGGAGACGCGGGATCGGGAATTCTCCGGGAATCCACCGGGAATCCACCGGGAATCCAACCCGACGGGCTCCGTCCAAGAGGTGCTGTTTAAGAGGGCGGCCAGCAGGCGGCGCCCAGAAGCCGTCCCCGGGCAGCCTCAGCCTTGGGCGAAAGCGGCTGGACCTGCCTTGGAATTGTTTTTCCATAAATTCTATCCAGGTGACACGAGAGGAGCCTCGCTTGGGTCGTGCGCGACCCGGCAGTGGGGTAAGGTTTGCGGGGACAGACTGGCAAAGATGGACGCGGGCACCGATTCTTCTATGCACTTTATTTCTATGGGGGATGTGTGGGGGCTCACTGGAGGAATTCTCATCCCCCCGCCAGAAAGCCCCCCACGATGTGGTCAATAACCCCGTGGTTCCCTCCACATTTCTCAAGCAGCATTAGGCAGGGGTGCAGCCCCTTCCCCACTCCATACACACTGAAAGCTATGCAGGTTAGTGCAGCCAAGCAGCCCCCAGTCCCCAGGCCCTCCCCTGCACAGTCCTACTCACTTCCCCCTCCCATCTGCCCTCACCCTCTGGCCTTCTTGACCCAGCCTGGGGCAAGCGGTACTTCCTCCTCAGTAGTCTCCTAGCACTCTTCCCCTCCACCCCCCAGCCCCAACCACGCACATACTAATGCAACCTCGCTCCCCTCTCCCTTTCCATGGAGGCTGATAGCCATTAGCCTCCTCCTCTCAGCTCCGGGGATACCTTCCCCTTTTCCCCTGTTGGTTGGTGGCAACAGGGCACTTCCTGAATCAGAGGCTCCAGAATACTACAGGGGGCAAGCAGACCCCCACCTCCTGATTCTCCACCACAGAGGGGGAAACATCTTAGGGAAAGATCTTGGGGCTTCTCCTTTGGGGTCACAAGTTAGAGGTCAGGGTTGGGGATCCATCCAATCAAAGGTCAAGGTCTGAGGCCCAGGGTATGAGACCGTCTCCTGGGGGCCCGCCCCCACCCCCCTTGCTCTCTCCCCCCCGAGCCCCGTGCTGGAGGGGAGGAGGGGGAAGGGGGGTTCAGCAGGAGACCTCCATAGTGGGTCCCGGGGGGAGGGGGCCGGACTCGCTGCTCTGGGACAGCGTGCGGGAGCGGGAGCGGGAGCCGTCGATGGAAGTTGCGCTGGTCAGCGAGGCGGTGCGGGAGCGGGACAGACGCGTCATACAGGACGAGGCCACTGTAGTGAGGGAAGGTCAGGGGTCACGGATTGGGGGCGCTGAACAAGGGGACCGGGTCACGGATGGGGAGCTGGTTGGGAGGATGGTGGTAGAGTTCCATGTGTAAGTGGGCAGATGTTCCTCCCACTTCCCCTTTTCTCTGGTCCTCCCACTCCCTGCTGGTTGGCCTCACTACAAAGGAGCTAGTCCCTCCCCAGTCTTAGGCCAGGGACACTGCAAGAGATGAGCCCTGGCCAACTGGACCATCTGCTGTCTTGTGGTCCCCCTCTGGCTCTCCCCAGCCCAGATCCCTGTATCCTCATCCCATGGCTCGCCAGCCGTGGCTGGGGACGGGGTGCCCAGCCCCTGGGGAAGGGGCCTGCCCCTTACTCACTGTAACCCATTCCTTGCAGGAAGTACTTGAAGGCCTCAGTCAGCTTGGCTGGCTGCAAAGGATGGGGAGAAGTGGGAAGGAGTTACTTGAAGCTGGGAGGGGTGAGGAGGACAAGAAAGCAAGCTAACAGGGAGAGGATGACCAGAGGCAGGAAGGGGCTTCAGAAGAGGGCTGGGAGCAGAGTGGGCTTAGGAGAAGAGTCCCCTACCTCTCTCCTTTCCCCTTTTCCCCCATCTTCCCCTCCCCCGCATGCCCTCTGAGAGGCTGAATACTCACCTGGGTCAACTGAGGCTGACCTCCCGAGTCGGCCATCTGTCCCAGAGACACAGAAAGAGGGAGAGTTAAGAGAGATGAGCAGTGAGATGAAAGATGGGGGCAGGCAGACACCCTCCACCTCCATTTTCCTCCTTGCCTCTCCCTTCCGCAAGAGGGAGCTGGAGTGGAGCTAGTGGGCCGGTGGTGACCCAGTCCACGCCTGGGTGGCCGGAGGGGATGACACAGAGGGTCCCCCCAGCCCACGCAACCATCCGTCCACCCCCTGCCGACTAAGTTCTGCCCCATGTCCCTCGGGCTGTGACCTTTTCCCCTCAGGATAGGTCATGGGCAACATCTGACCCCTTGGCTTGTTTGCTCCCAGAGTAACTGCCCACCCAGAGCTCTCCACGACAACTCCGGTGGAGCCTGTCCCCTGGTGGGAGGCAGGAAGAAGGGGCTTGTTGGGGGGGGTATCACTGACCTTAAGGAAGGAGGTCTGGGTGGGATCCAGCTTCGAGTTACACTCCACCTAGTAGGGGGTAGGGGTGAAGGTTGGGAAACCCTGGAGACTCAGCCCCCTCCTTCTGCCCCTCCCAGGGCCTCCCTCAGCCCCTCTCACCACAGCATCTTCATGGGGTGCCTGGTCCCCCACCACCAGCATCACGGGGCATCTGCGGATACAGGAAGGAAAGGGCAAGGCAGTCAGGTGGGGGGGCTGGGTCTTGGGACCCCAACCCCAGGGGAATGGCCAGATGAACCTCAATCAGGGGCAGAAGCCTGTAGACTCCTCTCCCCAGACAGCAAGGTTCTGGGCTCGGGTTGTAAGGATCCAGGGCCTCAGAGCTGGGGGTCGCGGAGGGGGATCATCTGGGGTCCAGGGTGGCTTACTTGAGGGTGATGTCACTTCCACGTTCAAAGTTCAGGTCTCGACGACTGGAGGTGGGTGAGGGTGGAGAATTAGAGGTAGAAACTGCCCCCCCCAACCCCGTAGAACATAGGGGCTGTCTCCGCGACTTTAGCTAACGAGGTGGGGAGGGGAGTCGGGGGTGGGGGGCAGGGCCCAGAGTGACACTTCCCAGTCCCTTGGGCCCCATATCGGGGCAAGTGAGGACAGGAGATCATTTTACCAGGGGAATCTGAGGCCCCGAGGCGTGGGAGGCAGGGCTGGAATTTGGTGGCGCCTTCCCCCTTCCCTCCCCCCCCCCCGCCCCCAGGCCTCCCCAGCCACGTCCCCTGCCATGTGC
Organism: Ornithorhynchus anatinus; assembly: GCF_004115215.2. Classification (NCBI taxonomy): domain Eukaryota; kingdom Metazoa; phylum Chordata; class Mammalia; order Monotremata; family Ornithorhynchidae; genus Ornithorhynchus; species Ornithorhynchus anatinus. The sequence continues at coordinate 42,204,439 of NC_041740.1, forward strand.
AAGCACCGTGTTTCCCCACCCGTGCTCCAGGTCCCCCCTCCTTCCCCCTCCAGGGTCCCCAACTTCGGTACTTGTTGTAGCTGTTCCAGTACAGCTCCATGTTGGGCAGGTTGGGCGCATGCACGATCACCTCCCGGTAGCGCTGCACCAACTCCGAGCTGCCCGATAGCTCCTCCTGGGGGAGGCGAGGTGGGGGGGGTCCCTGGGGGCGCCCTCCCCAGGACTCGCACCCGTCCCACCCCCATCCCCAGGTGAACCCCCGGGGCTGGGCCCCACCTGGCTGAAGAGGTGTGCGAGGATCATCTCCGGCACGGAGGACGTCAGACCGGTCAGCTGCGGGCGGCATGGGGTCATTTGAGGGGGCCCGTGCCGGGAAGGGACTTAGTCCCCTTCCGGATCTTGGGGCTCCCCTCCCCCCAGTGAGACCCTGCTTTCTTGGGGTGCCCTCCTCCTACCCTCCTTGGCCCCTACCCTCTCCTCCTCGTCCCCCATCCTGCCCTTCCTGCCCCACTCTCTCCCTCCTGCCCCACCCGTTCCCCCTTCCTCAAACGAGGAACCCGTTCCTCATTCCCTGCCCCTCACCCCCACCCTCGCCACCTCCCCGACCTTGTGTGCAGCCCAGTCCATCCAGCCCTTGGCATTGGGGTCGATGTTGATGAGGACGAGACCCTCCACCGTTTCGGGGTGTGAGAGCTGGGGAATAGAGGAGCTTCAGGGGAGATGGGACGGGGGCAGCCTCCAATACCCCTCCCAAACAACCCAACCCCCTTCACTCCGCTCCCAGCCCAACCCCATCCACCCACCCCCACCCAGCTCTTACAGCATAGCGGGACAGCACGTAGGCTCCAGCTCCGACCCCGATCCCGATGATGGTGGAGAAGCTGGGGGCAGAGGGGAAACTCTAGATTCCGGGTCCCTCGAAGCCGGGACCAGGGTCTGAGAAGAGTCGAGGGGGGACCAGGGTGGGGCAGTATCATAGTGGAGACCGAAGTCCCAGATGCAGGAGGGGGGCCGGAACAGAGATGCGGAGAGCCATGAGTTCCGGCCCCGGGGGAGCGAAGAAGCAGTTAGAGGACAGGTCAGGGAAGGGGGACCTCCCTTGCTCCTAGGGCCCCTTGACCTCTCGCACTGCCCTGGCCCTGGGGGGTGAGCCCTTTAGTGGCCTTCCAGCAGTCCATCTACCCCAGGGCATCTCCGAGACTGTTGGCCCACACTGCCGTGAAGGTCCGCAGGTCAGACCAAATGTCTTTGAGACCATAAGTCCGTGGGTCAGACCGATGGTGCAGGGGGCCACAGGTCAGACCTTCAAGGCTGGGGTCAGAGCAGTCTCAAAGTAAAAAGAAGCCCTTACTTCTTAAGGACCTTCTCTACACAAAACCCTGTACTAAGCCTCTGGGTAGATTCAAGATAATCAGGTCAGATGCAGTCCTTGCTCTACATGGTGCTCAGAGTCTAAGGGGGTATTTAAACCCCATTTTACAGATGAAGTCATTGAAGCACAGAGAAATTCAGGGACTTTCCCAAGGTCACACAGCAGACAGATGGCAAAGCCAGAATTAGAACCCTGGTCCCATGACTCCTAAGACTGTGCTCTTTCCACTAGGCCTTGTCGCTACCCTAATTTCCCAACAAGCAGCAACTTTATCCTTTTCACTTCACATCCTGCCAGACCTTCGGCCTCCACCCCAGCTCATCCACAGTCCAGGTAATTGGAGAGACGACTGCCCCCCGCCCCCCCACCCCCACCAAAGGGGAGTTGCAGTGAAATGCAGATTCAGCACACCCGCAGCCTCGCCCAGATCTGCCCCTCACTCCTTCACCGCACATGCTCATCAACTTGCATAATACACTTGTGTATGTACATATAAGCTCCCCTTTTCCTGAGCGTCCCCTCCCCATCGCCTCGACTCGCCCCCTTTGCTCTACCCCTCTCGCCGCCCTGCAGCACTCGTGTATATATGTACATATCTATAATTCTATTTATTTATATTAATGCCTGTTTACTTGTTCTGATGTGCATAAATATCGATAATTCTATTTATATTGATGCTATAGATGCCTACTTACTTGTTTTGATGTCTGTCTCCCCCTTCTAGACTGTGAGCCCAGAGGACCGGGATCCTCTCTCTCTCTGTTGCTGAACTGTACTTTCCAAGTGCTTAGTACAGTGCTCTGCCCACAGTAAGTGCTCAATAAATACCATCGAATGAATATATGCGCGTACACGCATACTGATGCGCAAATGCATGCACGCGTTGTCCCCCTTTGGCATGTGTACAGATGCATATGCCCACCTACGTGACATGTGTGTGTACACACACACAGGTGCACTCACACGCATACGCATACAGTGCTCCCTCTCCCCCAGCTGCTTAGGGGCCCAGACCATTGGTCCTGTTCCCCTGGGTTTGTCACTTTGAGCTTTACGTGGCTGGGAGGCAAGTCACGGGGGGCGGGAGGGGAACAGGCCCCAGGCCTTGCCTGGGCCTTCCAGCACCAGCGGCAAAAAACCCAGAGTGCCAGTCCCAACCCGCCAGACTTGGGGCTGGCAGCAGAGCAGAAGGTTTTTTGACTGGTCGAGGTCTCCACAGCTGCCGCTGACCAGGGGCAGGGTCTGGCAACCAAGGAAGAACCCCTAGGGTGTGCATCTGCTGCCCAGTAGCTGCCCACACAGCAGACAAGTGGCAAGGCCAGAATTAGAATCCAGGGCCCTCGACTCCTTGGCTGGGCCGGCCTGGCCTCAGCCACCTGAACACGGGACCAGGCAGCAGCGAGCGGCCGGGGGCTTGCCTCTGGGACCCTTTCTCCTGCTTGTCAGTCGGAGGTGGGGAATCAGAAGCCAGAGTGTGGCCACCTGCCTTACTCCAGTCTAGGACTCCCAGGAAAGTGGGACATGTGGACAGTGGGAAGAGGAAGGAGACAGGACCAGTTGGGGAGAGGTTGCCAGTATATGTGCTGGGTGAGAGGTTAGGGGGTGGGGCGTGGGTTCTGAGAAGAGGTACTGGAGTGTGTCCCGGGGGGGTTGGGAGAGTAGTCTCACTTTAAAAACTGCAGGATGCAAGGAATCATGTCAGCCAGCTGGTCCAGAGATGGATACTGGTACCTGGAAGAAGAGGGGGTCGGGGTAGTGGGGGAGTTAAGAATGCAGCAATCCCCTGTCTCATCCTCTCCCTCCCTGTCCCTTCTTTCCCTTCTTCCTGGCCTAGGGTGTCTGGGAGTTGCAGGGTGGTAAGGGCCTTACCCCAGGGGGAAGACAGCCGCTCCCTCTTCCATGCCCGGTGCATCGATGTGAACCCGGACAAAGTTCTGCAGGATTTCTTGCATGTCCCCAAACTGGAACAGTGTCTGGAAACAGCTCTTGACTGAGGAGACCCCCCAAGGCAACCACCCCAGAGATCAAAGGTTAGAGATTACTTATTTCATGAGGGGTTCCTGGAGGTTAGGGAGGAGACAGAGTCAGAGGGGAGGGGATAGGGAGTGGGAGGGAGCCTGTGGGGAGGGGTCCCGGGGAAGGACCGGAGAGTGTCCAGGGGAGGGGACAGGGAGTGGGGAGTGTCCAGGGGAGGGGACAGGGAGTCAGAGGGGAAATGGGGACAGGGAAATGGGGGGGGTCCAGAGGAGGGGACAGGGAGTCGGTGGGGGGAGATCCAGGGGCGGGAGGACTCACAGTTGAGCCCCACATCATGGTAGGTGAGGATTGCTGGACGCTTGGGCTTCGGGGTGCCATAGACAGTAAAGGTAACAGAGCCATAGGGGGTCTCCACAGAGTGAGTCTGTGGGGTCAGAGATGAGGGGTCATGCCACAGGAACACTGGAGACGGGCTGGCATCAGCAAGGGGGAAGACAGGGCAAAAGTAAGAGGAGAGCCCCGGCGGAGGTAAGAAGAGAGGCAAAGGTTGGTTGGGGTGGGTCATGCTGAAGTGGAAGGGCCCGACTTGAGGGAAGCGTCACCTCTCCCCACTACCCCAAGGCAGGGTTGGGCTCAGGGCTGGTGGGGGTGGCTGCCTCGGGGGAGAGAAGGAGCGAGATCACCCCCAGGGCTTTTACCTGTCCCTGATCTAGGAGGATTCTAGCTGCTAACTCAGCCTCCTGGAGAGACGAGAGATGGAGAGGAACATCACAGCCAGATGGAGAGACCAAGACAGGCACTAGGGGACCAGAGGCAGGCGCAGAGAAAGAGCAGAGGAGGTGCAGAGAGAGAGAGAGAGAGAGAGAGAGAGAGAGGAGAACAAAGGAGGTGCAGGGGGGAAGGAGGGGGAGGCTCAGTATGAGAACGGGGGTCAGAGGTTACAGATATCAAGGAGGATTGACTTCCAAGTGCTTAGTATAGTGCTCTGCACATAGTAAGCTCTCAATAAATACTATTGAATGAATGATTGGGGAGTGGGATGGAAGGATGTGAGGTCTGAGGGATCTGAGGTCCACAGTCAAGGGTCAGGAATGTTTGGTGACCTTAGCGGCCGCCGGCGCCTGTCCTGGCAGCAGTGGCTTCTCTTCAGTGATCTGCACCTCTTGCAGCTCCGCCATGGCTGCCTGGAGGGGGAGAAAGCAGTGATAGGGAGTGCCGAGTCTGCAGGGTCGATGGGAGTCCTTGTCTCCCGACCTCCAGACCTCCCTCCCCTAAGATCCCCCACCACCCTAATCGTTAGGAACAGCCCAGCCCACCCCTAATTCTCCCCTCTCCATGCCAGGGACCCAGCACTGTCCAACAGCCCTGACCCTCCTTCTTTCTCCATCCCCGACTTTGCCACAGTGAGGATGCCCAGACCCTCCTCCACGGGCCTGCTGGTGCTTTCTGGAGGCACGGATTCCCTGGGCTCATCCACTGCCCCTGATTGTCCTGAACCTGCCACCCTCCAGCCCCAGTGGGAGCCCCTTGTCCTGGGTGGCTGGGATTTAGGAAACAGCAATTCAGCATTTGCCCTTCCACCTTCCTTTCTGATTCTGTCAAGTTGAGTCCCGTGCTCTCTCTCAGCCTGCATCCATCTGGGCCAGAGAGACACTTGCCACTTGTGTGACCTTGGATAAATCATTTCACTTCTCTGGGCCTCAGTTACCTTATTGGTAAAATGGGGATTGAGACTTTGAGCCCCATATGGGACAGGGAGTCTCCAACCCAATGCTTGGCACAGAGTAAGAGCTTAACAAGAACCACAATTATTAATACATGCAGGCAGTGCTCTGGGCATGGCTATATGTAGGGGTCAGCCAGGGTTTTCTGCCTTGTAGTCTCCCCTCCGCCTGTGCCCAACCCTGCTGGCTCTGCCCTCACCACTTTGGAAGATGCATATTCTCTCGGCTTCTTGGGCCGCTGCGGCTGCACTCTTCACTGGTGACTCGAGAGCAAGCTCCAACCCGAGTCACGACTGAAAGCTTATGTATCGGCTCCTTATCCTCAGTCCTTGGTCCTTTCCTCCAGGGGCTCACCTGGCCTTTGCCTGCTGCTTCTCTATCCGCTCCCTTTGCTCTGAGGTCAATTCCTGAGCTTTATTCCTCCCTGCGTGGCAAACTCGGAGATTTCACTGGGTATTCCCTCTTCCAGCCATCGATAGATTGATAACAAAGTAAAACTGATCTCAGCCCGGGTAACTACACTTCCACACCCTGAAAAGTGGTTGCTTATCCCTACACGCCCTCTCCCGTGCTGAGTCCCTTCCAAGCCCGTGACTCTTTGTTAAAAGTCCAGGCAGAGGACCTTGCCAAAGGCCTATGATAATCTCCATTGACTTTGGCCTCGGGGTTCCCTCGATCCTCCTGCCAACTGGGCCCTCAACCTCTTGAGGGGGCTCCAGCGGGTTCCAGAGGAGCTTAGTTCTGTCCCTCTTCTCCCTTCCCCTCCATTCCCTGCCCCCCAAACGTGTTGTTTTTCCCTCTGTAGGTTGGAGTTTTCAAAGTGTTCACTGATTCGGAACTGGATTTCAGATTTTGCTGATTTTCCAATCAATCAATCAGAGGTATTTACTGAGTGCTGACTATCTGCAGAGCACTTGGATTTCCAAGTATGGAATTGAGTATCGCCAGACCCTGATTCCCAGAATCATCTCTGGATCCTTCCCATAGATGAGGATTCCCTGGAGCCCTGCCCCACCCTGTCACTTCTCCTACCCAGTGGTCTTTAGTGGATGCTGCTCCGGCTCAAAGCCGGCCCCTTCCTTCGGAGCTCCTTCGGCACTTGCCAGGGAGCTGTTTGATCCCCGGGATGACTTTACATTTAGGGTAGCCTAAAATATCCCTAGTGGAAATGTCTTCTCAGGTAAAGTCCAAACAGGAATATTTCTTCACCTCATGGCTATCTCCTTTGCATCCTTGAATGAGCCTTTTCTCCTGGCGGTGTCACTACTTTGGAAGGCTCTATTATTATTAATTTTGGCACTTTGCGCCAGGTGCTCTTCTTCAAGCTTCTTTTTAGCCAGCTCAATTTCCTGTTTGCACCTGACTGCCACTCCTTATTGACCTTCCTGATCCCCTCAAGAAGTTTTCCATTTTACGAAGGGGGGAGTTTCCCTCCGTGACCTTTGACTTTGCTGGTTAACTATGCAGGGCTCCTGGTTGGTCAATCAATCGATGGTCTTTATCAAGCACTTACTGTGTACAGAGCACTGTACTGAGCACTTGGGGGAGGACAATACAATAGAGTTGGGAGACACGGTCCCTGCCTTCAAGGAGCTTACGATCTAGTGATCACCTGCTGTTAGGGACTCTAATGCACCTTGTTCTGCCAGAATACATGTCCCAATTGGGACGTGGTTTAGGGGTAGAGAATGTGCATCCAGCAGCACGAGTCGGTTTGGACGCAGGTCAGCGCGGTGATGGAAGGAATGGCTTGTGTGAAGGTGCACGTGCGGGCTTGGATCCCGTGAGCACTGGACCACGTGCATGGACTTGGCGTAAGCACTAGAGCATGTGCGTGCACGGACTTGGCATGTGCACTGGAGCCTGAGTTTTCCTACCATGGCACTGGTGAGAATGTTCCCTTGCGCACTACGAACCAGGTGCTTGGGGCTTGTTTCTGTCCCGACTTTGAGCCACTCCTTTCAGCTTTCTCCCGACTAAGGCTCATGCGTAACACTTTCCTTTCCTAAAGCGTAATAACCTTGTATGGGGATTTTGGTTTATGGCCTTTTCTCTCCAACAAAAACGTTACACTTGATCAAGTTGGGACTGCTAGTAGTCCTGCCCCAGATCTTATTTCCTCCTCAGGATTATTCATACCACTAACAATAATAATTGTGATATTTTGTTAAGAGCTTACTCTGTGACAAGCCCTGTACTAAGCAATGGGGTAGACACAAGATAATCATATCAGATAAGAGTCCCTGTCTTATGTGGGGCTCACTATCTCCGGGGGAGGGAGAACAGGTATTTAATCCCTATTTTATAGAGGTGGAAACTGATCAAAGTCATTTATCCTGTCAAAAATCAAACCTTCTATCTTCCCAATGATCTGTTTGAGGGTTTCCAAGCGGAGAGCTCTGTGGTGAGCAGCGTCACACTGTCCCTAGAGAGGCCACTCAACTGACAGCTTCCACTGAACATTTCCAGTTCTCTAGTGCTTCCTGGCCAGGCGGCCTGTCAACCCTCCTGTTACATATTCTTGTTGAACCCTGAGCTCTGAGGAGCCTGAAATTCCCCCTCTAGACCGAAAACTCGTTGTAGGCAGGGAACCTGTCTCCCAAGTGCTTAGTACACTGCTCTGCACCCAGTAAGTGCTCAATAAAGACAAGTGATTGATTGTTTGCTCCTCTAGCCACAGTATCCTACTGATTTTTGGTTTTAGTTTACATGTATCTGTCCATGTCTTTAATGCCTGCCTTAGTGTTTTGTTTCATTGCTCCTTATGTTTCTTCACAGTGCCCTCTCTCCCCTTATATTTTTAGATCATGAGCCCTCTAAAGCTTACAATCTTAGCTTCCAGCACTTGGTAGAGTGCCCTTCACAGAGTAAGCGCTTACTGCTACTACTTGTTTTAAGTTTGGCACTTCCAGTCAAAGCTTTTTATGATGACCCTCTTTTCCATTGGATTTTATATGCCTGCCTATGCCATTCTCACAGTCAGCACCCTGCCTGCCCTTTTCCCAGTGCTCCCTAGCTACCACAAGCCCCGGTGCCCCGTTTTCTGGCTACTGTGCACCGCAGCTGTCTGTCTCCTGGGCACCGGGCACCCTGGCCGACCATTTCCCGATCACGATGCACCCTGATCACCATGTTCCCCAGCCCCCATGCTCCCCGGCCCCCCCAATTCCTGATCATTATACAGCCTGATCACATTCCCCAGACCCCGAGCTGCCTGGCCCCCCATTTCCTGATCATACATCCTGATCACCATGTTCCCCAGCTCCCATATTGACCGACCCCCTACACTCGCCAGCCCCGTTTCCTGATCATACGCACCCTGACCACCACGTTCCGTGGCCCCCACACTCCTTGGCCACCATGTGCCCCGGCCACCTGTTTCCTGATCCCCACATACCCGCACTAACATGTTCCCTGGCCACCACTCTGCCGGAATACCACCATCTACTCGGCCACCATGCATACTGCCCCCCCACTCTCCCCAGCCACCATGCACCCTGACCACCCCACTCTCTCTGGTCACCAATGTCCCCAACCACCAAGTTCCCCGGCCACCAATCTCTCCAGCCACCATACACCCCGGGCACTATGCTCCCCGATTACCAATAGCCCTGGCCACCCCTCTCTCTGGCCACCCCCTTCTCTGACCACCATGCTCCCCGGCCTCCACTCTCCCCTGTCACCTTGCTCCCTGTTGGCCCGTTTCCTATCAGGCAGCTTTGGTCAGGGTGGAGCATTTGTAGACTTTTAACCCTGCTTCTTTCCACTCCCGGCCCCGGCAGCCTCTGCATCGTTGGATCTAGCCTTTTTGTTCCCCAACTGCCCTGTGGAGTCCTTCTGGCCCCCAGTGCTACCTGGGCCTGGAGCCACTGCCCTCCAAGGTCCAACTGACTTTTGTCTTGCACTTTTCTGTTCCAGATGGACATGGCCCCATTGTCACTTCTCTGACCAGTCCGAGCAGGCTGGGGCCCTTGGGATGAGTGGAACTTGTCTCCACTGCACAGGCGCCCCTACCCCACAAGGCTTAGGTTTGACTGCAGCTACCTCCTAGGCCCAGAACCATCATCCCCCTGTGCAAGATCCTGGGTTCTCATTCTTGTTCTCTGCCTGCCTGCCTGCCCCGGTTCTTGTCCTGTTCCTGTTCTGGCCCTACACCAACCCTGTCCCTACCCTTTTCCTTTTTGTGCTCAACTGTGATCATGCAGAGGTAACAGTAGGTGAGGGGTAATGTTGGAATGACTTTAGGCCCCCCAAGCAGCTGACTCTGCCTGTGGGGCAGCTGTGGGGAGACCCCCCCACCGCCCCAACACACACTCACAAACACACACACACACACATACACACAAAAACATATCATGGCAGTGGGCCTGGGACCTCTTCCCAAGGTCCACGTGACCACACAGGCCTGGATTCCAGGAGTCGAGGGTTCCGGGACCAGTGACTCATTGGAGACACAGCTGGGGAGGTGGGGGGAAGGGAGTGAGGGGAATGATTAGGGAGAGGGAGGGCCAGGGGTGATGGGGGGCCTCTTTCGACCCCCACAGAAACCTCTTGAAGGATGGGGTCAGAACATTTCAGGGGTGTCAAATCTCTCCTAGGCTCAACCAAGGCCCTGCCTCACATAGACTGACCAAGGGGAGGGGGCTGGGACGGGCGCTGAGGGCACAGCTCCCCTTTCTTGCTGCTATTTTTAGAAAGCTTTCCCCCTTTCCCACCCCCTCCTGGAGTCTGCCTTTGGAGGGAGGTAAAGATCAACTGGTCTGGAGGGACTGAGGCTTAGGGGCTAGGGCAAGGTTTGGCTGAGGAGAAAGGAGGGAGAGGGCCTCTGGCCACTGTGACCTTCACTTCCAGGCCCCAAGGTCAACAGCTCAAGGGGAGAAAGGAGAGACGGGAGCCGAGGAATGACCAGACCTGAGACTGGGGACCCAAGGGGGGTGGGGGGTGGGGGGTGGGCAGCCCTCTCTGCCTCCCTCTCCCCGGGCTCCACCCCAAAGGCAAATAAATCTATATGAGTTAAACTCTGAGCAGAGACAAAGATTCAGAGAGAGTCTTGAGAGAGAGATTCAGAGTTGACAGAGCAGAACTATCAAGATTAAGAGCTGGGAAGAGGCAGGGAGATTGCCTGAGGGTCACTTACTGGACTCTTATTGATCAATGTTAGGGGTCAGGGGGCTTCACTTGTCTGGACTTGAGGAGTCAGGTGAGTGACCCTCTTGGAGAGGTGCTGGTTCTGACCAAAGTCACACAGCATCAATCAAGTGCCCAAATTCTTCTTCCTTTCCATTCCCTCTCCCCAATAATCCTTTCCCAACCCCCAGTATGCAGTATCTGTGTAGGGGAGCCCCAGGGCAGCTGAGACCAGGTCAACCCTGGTCTGGGGATACTTGAAAGGAAAGGAGACCTGTGGGTCTGGAGGGCAAGAGGCTGGGCAACTTGGGGCTAGAGAATGAGGAACTGAAGGGGGGGACAAGGGTCTAGGGGGTGGGGGGCTGAGAGACTGAAGCTTGGGGGCCCTGAGACTGCTAGGCTGGAAGGCAGGGGACTGAGGGGCTGGATGTTAGTGTAACTGAGGGGTTGGGGGATCAAGGGGCAGGGAGTGGGGGACTGAGGAGCTGAGAAATGGGGGACCAAGGGGCTGGGGGTGGGGAATCGTGGGGGTGGGGTCTGAGGACATGAGGGAACAAGGTGCTGGGGAACCATGAGAGACTGAGTTGGGTGACAGGGGACCAAGGGGCTGGAGAACCGTGGGGGAACGAGGAGCCGGGAAATGGGGGACCAAGGGGGTGGGGAACCATGAGAGACTGAGGAGCCGGGAGATTGGAGACCAAGGTGGCTGGAGGAAGGAATCATGGGAATCAAGGTGGGAGACCAAGAGGCTGGGGAATTGTCGGGGAATGAGAAGCTGGGAGATGGGGAACCAAGGCGGCTGGAGGTGGAAGACCGAGGATCTGGGATTGAGGGACAGAGGGACCGGGGGGTGGGGGGACTGTGGGACTGGAGGTGGGGAACCAAGGGGCTGGGGTTGGAGGATGGAGGGGCTGGGGGTGGAGAATCATAGGACTGGAGTCTGCCCCATGTTCACCCCCAGTGGCATATATCTAGGCTCCATCTTGGGAGGAAATAATTCATGGACTGGAGGCTAGGACTGAATTGGGGTAAAGGGTCGCCCATTACCCCTCCCTCTTCCCTTCCCCCCAGCCCATGTCCACCTGCTGTCAGCCCTCTGGCTCTCCTATTTCAGACCTTCCAGACCTGCCCCCCCACCCCACTTTCCCTCCTCAGGCTGGGCTTCCCAATCTGTGTCTTCATTGGACACTCCCTCCCGGAGGTGGGCAGGGGGAGTGGGCACAGGTAGGGGAGCCTGGCTTAGCCTGTCGGCTGGGACACGTCATGCCACTCCGGGGCACTCCCTGAATCTCTGCCCAATGGCACCCGGTTCAGTTCTACCACCACGATAAGGCATTTACACCCCCCACCCAATCTCCGCCCCCATACACGTGTGAGCACTTGCGTGCGTGCACACACACACACACACTATAAAGAACACAACATACACTACAGCCACTCCACCCCATACCTCCTTCCACACAACACCCACACCACACACTACACAAACACCCATCCATTACACATACATACTACATACATTTCATACACTCACCCACGACACCTCGCACACCCCCTACCCAACACCAACACACCACACCCACGTCACACATTCAAAACACACACATTGACACACTCCATCCACTCACATCCACATCACACGTACACCAGTCATGACACACCTATCCATCCATCATCCACATACACCATATGCACGACAGTGACACCCGATACACCGTACACCATCCAGGCACACACGTGACAAATCCCAAACTAAACCTCCCCCCAACAACACACACTCACCCAAGGTTCAAAGGAAACCTGGCTAAACCCAAGCCACAGCGCACATAACGCATGTAGGGAAGCAGCGTGGCATAGTGGAAAGCGTACGGACTTGAGAGTCAGAGGCTCTAATCTCGACTCTGCCGCTTGTCAGCTGGGTGACCTTGGGCAAGTGACTTGACTTCTCCGTGCCTCAGGAACCTCATCTGTAAAATGGGGACGAAGACTGTGAGCCCTTAGTGGGACGACCTGATTGCCTTGTATCTACTCCAGCGCTTAGAACAGTGCTTGGTACGAGCTTAACAAATACCAACGTTATTATTACATTATTATTATTATATCTACACCAGGTGTAGACACACACACACGCACACACTGTAGACCCGAGAGGACGTACCTCACACCCATCCGGCACACACCGGCGACTCACTTGCACAAAGTCGCAGGACACACAGACACGTCCACCACACCGACTCACACCTCCTAGACCTCGTCGCCCCTCAGAAGCCCACGACAGCGTACTCCAGAGATCCGCAAAGACACTGTGCACACACAGACGATACCGCCCACACGCACACCCGCACTCTGGGCCTTCGTCCGCAGACGGCCCTCGGCCTCCTCTGCCCGACCCGTCGCCCCGTCTTTCCCCCATCCCCGGACGACTGGGCCCCCAGGGCCCCGGGACCCCCGGTCCCCAGGCTCCCCCGGGCCCCCGGACCTCGGTCCCCCGGGTCCCCGGACCTGTCGCCGCCGCCACCGCCGTCGCTTCCACCTTCACTCGTCTTTGACTCGGCACTGCCCCCGCCCCCGGACACGGACCCGCTCCCGGACACGGACCCGCCCCCGGACCCGCCTCCCGCCCAAGACCCTCCCATAAACCCTCCCTGGTTCCCCCGAAGGCCCAGCCCACCCCAGGGCCGCCCACTACATTCGCTCCCGTCGCCACCCCGGCCCTGGAGACCCCCCCCCCATCACCCCGCCCCTGGAGCCCCCTTCCCAACATCCCACCACCACCCCGCTCCTGGAGCCCCCTCCCGACCCCCCCTTCACCCCGCCCCTGAAGCCCCCTCCCAACACTCCCCCTCGACCATCCCGCCCCTGGAGCCCCCTCCTGACCTGCCCCCGACGGCCCCTGGGCCTGGGCGCTCTCCGGGCCTTTCCCCCGCTGTCCCCTCCCGTCCCCTCTCCTCTTTTGTGGCAGGGCCGCCCCCCACCTCCTCTCGAGCCTCCCCCGGCCCGGCCCGCCAGAGAGGGGGTGGGGGTGGGGGGTCCTAGGGGCCCCTAGAGAGGCCAGAAGGGCTGGGGGCCGGGGAAGGGGGTCCTGGGGGTGGTCCTGGGGCGGGGGGGTGACAGTGAGGCCGGTACCTCCGCTCCTCCCCTCCGGCCCCGCTCGGCTCCTCGGCGCTTCCAAGTTGGAAAACAGGCGCGGGACGGGCCCGGGGGAGGGGGACGGGGACGGGGACGGGGGCCAGGGGAGGGGCTAGAAATAGAGGCTGGGACGGCGGGGGCGGGGGCGAGGCTGCAGGTCCCGGCCCTCGAGAGGGCGGGGATTCCCCCCCGCCCCGAGGCTGAGACTTCGGGTAAACAGAACGGGGGGTGGGGGGCGAGAGGACAGTGTGTCCCGGGCGGGGACCCAAGAGACCCCTCCCCTCCGACCCCACCCGGGTCGGGGGAGGTGGAGAGGGACGACCCGGCCCGCCCCGCCTACCCGCCCCCCACCCCGGACCCCCGGAATAAGTGTCCGTTTCTCTGTTTCTGTGGGTGCCCCTGCCTCTAGGTGTCTTTCCGACTCTATTTCTGCCGGTGGGTCAGTCTCTTTCTCTGTTTCTGTGCCCATGTCTGTCTCTGTGCCTGTGCCTTTCTCTTTCCGGGTCTGCCTCTGCTTCTGTCACTCTCTCGATCTCTAAATCTCCCCTCCTTCCCCTCCGGAGGCAGGGTTCACGCCTTTTTCTCTCTTCCTCCCCTTCCCTCCCCCGCCTCCCCCCCCCGCCCCCCCCGCCACGACCCCCACCCTCACGCACAATAGGGAGCTCCTGGGCGGGGTAGGGGTCTCCTGGGGGGGTTGGGGATGTTGCCCCGGGTTTCTCTCTCTCTCTCTCCAAGGAGCCGACCCAAGGCCGGGGGGACAATGGTCAGTGGGAAGCCCAGCCACCCCCTCCCCCGGCCCCCCGCATCAATGTTCCTTTCTTCCTCTCTTGGCAAAGGCCGTGGGAGGGAGAAAGCAGGGAGAGAGAGAAACGGGGAGTGGCGGGAGAAGGAGGAGGAGGACGCAGGGAGGGGGGCAGGGTCATCCCAAAACCTTGGCTCCCTCATTCCTAGGGCTCCATTCCCGGGACTGGGGTTGGGAATCAGGAAATCCCTGCCCCCACCCCAGTCCCCATTCCCTCTCACGTCCCTCCCTCTGCCCGCTCCCTGAGGAGCTGGGCACAGGACTCAGGCATCCTGGACCCCAGCCCAGCCCCCCCGTTCCCCCCCCCCCCCGTCCCCCCGGCTCTCCTTGGTGATTTAACCCTTTACTGTTGTGGGGTTGGTTTACAGTACAGGGTTGGTTGTGGGGAAGGGAAGCAGGGCCAATGAGCCAGAGTCTGGGGCTTGTTGTTGCTTCTGGTGCTGCTGGTGCTGAGACCGTAAGCTCCCCTCTAGACTGTAAGCTCCTTATGGGAGCTCAGCTTAGCGCTTAGTACAGTGCTCTGCACACAGTAAAAACTCAATAAATACGATGACTGCTGCTGTTCCCTCTCTTGTTTAATAGCAGTGCAGAATGTCTGGGTCCTTGGTGTCTGGATCTCTGGAGCCTGGGGTCTGCGTGGAGTAAGGGTCCCTGTGGTGTTGGGACTCCATGGAGTTGGAAGGGCAGGGGTTTTGGGGGTGGGGGTTAGTCGAGGGGGGAGGGAGTACTGCCAAGAAGGGGAGGGAGCAGAGCAGTGTCTGTGGGTCTAAATGTGTCTCTGGGTCAGGATGACTCAGGGGAACTCGATAAGGGTCCCAGGTGCCAGAGTGGGGAGGGAAGGTGGAAGGCTAGAGGGGTAAGCAGCAGGAAATTTCCTTTGGGGATTGTCCTACTGGGCCGGGAGTCGGGGGGAATGGGATCAGTTTTAGTCTAGACCGGGCTGGTGGGCTGGGGGATGGGGCAGACCTGGGAGCTGGAGGTGAGAGTGAGGGGGGGACCAGGCCTCCCTAAGGCTCCCAGGTTCCCAGTCTGAGGTGAGGCCCTGCCCTGGGCTTGGAGCCAGAGACATTGGGAGCAGAGTCAGGGGTGTGTTCTCTAGACCAGTCTCACGCCCACCAACTGTCTGACTGCAGAGAATGGCATCACTAGAATCTCTTGGCCGGTTGGAGTCCAAACCAGGTTGTTCCTGATGCAGCCTGGGCTTTCTGGTGCAGCTTCCCCTGGTGCAGCCCCCCCCCCATCCAGTGCAGTCCTCCCTGGTGCAGTCTCCCTTGGTGCAGCCCCCTTCCAGTCAATCAACCCATCAATGACAGTTCTTCTAGACCGCAAGCTCCTTGTTGTCAGGGAACATCTTTATTAATGCTGATGTACCGTACTTTCCCGAGTGCTCGTCTCCCCCTCTAGACTGGAAGCTCTTTGTGGGCAGGGAACATGTCTACCCACTCTGTTATATTATAATAATGATAATGGTATTTATTAAGCGCTTACTATGTGCCGGCCACTGTTCCAAGGTCTCCCAACTGTTTAATACAGTGCTCTGCACACAGTAAGCACTCAGTAAATACAATTGATTGATTGCTTGCTTATTAGAGTAAGTGGCAAGCAGTCGATAAATACCATAGATTGAGTGCTTACTGTGTGCAGAGCACTCTAATAAGCACTTGGGAGAATACAATACCATAGAGTATAGACCTCCCCTCCCGGCAACCAGTACAGATGATCCTCCTAGTGCCAAACCTCCCCCAGCATCCCTAGTGGAAATACCCCTGGTATTTGTCTCCTTAAAGCACTTATGTACAAAATTTTATTCTTAGTTGCTTCATGTACATGTAATTTGTTTGACTGTCTGTAGGTTTGATGTACCTTACAATTTCCTTGAGGACAGAAATCGTGTCCTTTAACTATTGTACTCTCCCAAGTGCTTAGTACACTGCTCTGCCCATAGTGAGCTGTCAGTATTATTCAATCAGTGATATTTATTGAGTGCTTATCGTGGGCAGAGCCGTACATAACACTTAAATAATCAGTCAATCAACGGTATTTACCGACTGCTTACTAAGTGCACAAGACTGTTCTAAGTACTTGGGAGAGTACAAGACAACAGAATTAGCTGACACGTTCCCTGCCCATAACAAGCATACAGTCTAGAGGGATAGACAGACATTAATATGAATATATAATTTATAGTATATGTTTTAAAAATATGTAAAATAAATTGGAAGTTGGGAAGGCAACCAAGTATAAGGATATGTACGTAAGTGCTGTGAGTGCAGGGGTGAGGGCGATGGTGAGGGGATCCAGACTGAAATGTGTAGATGATGCGGAAGGAAGGGAAAATAGGTTAGGGAGATGAGAAATTCTTCAGGGAAGGCTCCCTGGAGGAGATGTGATTTTAGAACAGTGCTTGGCACATAGTGCTTAACAAATACCATAATAACAGTAATAATAAGTAGGGCTTTGAAAGTGGGGAAAGTGATGATCTGTCCTCTCTGAAGAGGAAAGGAGTTACAGGAAGGAGAGAGGGTGTGAGCAAGCGGTTGATAGCAAGAGAGATGAGCGTGAGGTACAAGTGGCTGGGTTGGTATTAGAGGACTGAATCAATCAGTACTACTCATTAATTCATTAAACAGTAGTAGTTTTTTTTAATGGTATCTGTTAAGCACTTACTATGTGCAAGGCACTCTACTAAGCGCTGGGGTACATACGAGATAATCGAGGTGGACATAGTCCCTATTCCACATAAGGCTCAGTCATAGTCCCCATTTTACAGATGAGGTAGCTGGACCAGAGAAGTTAAGTGACTTACCCAGGGTCACACAGCAGACAAATGGTGGGGCTGGGATTAGAGAACAGGTCCTCTGACTCCCAGGTCCATGCCATTTCCACCAGGGGGCCAGGCTGCTTCTCTGCTGAGCCTTTATTATGTACCGTCCACCACACTAAGCACTTGGGAGAGTACACCACAATAGAATTGGTAGATGGGATACCTAACTTCAAGGAGCTTAGAAACTAGAGAGGGAGATGGACATTAAAATAAATTAGTCAGGAGACGTAGCAGAGTATAAGGATATGTACATAAGCACTATGGGGTTGGAAAGGAGTGTGGTCTAGCGGATAGAGCATGGGTCTAGGAGTCAGAAGGACCTGGGTTCTGATCTCGGCTCTACTTGTCTGCTGTGTGACCTTTGGCAAGTCACTTAACTTCTCTGGTCCCATTACCTCATCTGTAAAATAGGGTTTAAATCTATGAGCCCCATGTCGGACACGGACTGTGTCCGATCTGATTACTTTGTATCTAACCCAGTGGTTAGGAAAGTGCCTGAAATGTCCTATGCACCTAACAAATGCCATTTAAAAAAACAACAAAGGGTTTAAGGTGTACTGACCTGAGTCCCTTTAGACTGTAAGCTCCTTATGGAAAGGGAATGTGTCTACCAACTCTGTTATATTGTATTCTCTCAGGCATTTAATACACTGCTCTCTCTGCCCACAGTAAGCCCTCAATAAATACAATTGATTAATCAGAGGTAACACAGATGGGGGCGAATAGAGCAGGGAAAGGAGATGGGATTTTAGCAGAGCTTTGAAGGTGGGGACCTACCCAACCTGGGGCCTCTCCCCCTTCACAGACCTACCCCTTGAAGGTGGGAGCGTGTGGTCTGTCTGATATGAAGGGGGAAGGAGTTCCAGACCAGAGTGAGGACTTGATCAAAGGGGTCAGTGGCGAGATAGGTGAGAAGGAGGTACAGTGAGTAGATTGTTGTTAGCTGAGTGAGGTGTATGGTCTGGGTTGTAGCGGGAGATGAGCAAGATTAGGTAGGAGTGGGGACCTGACTGACTGCTTTAAACCGTAGAGTAAGGAGTTCCCGGTTGATGTGAAGATGGATGGGCAACCCTTGGAGGTTTTTGAGAAGTGGGGAGATATACACAGAGAGGTTTAAAAAAAAAAATCTGGGTAGCTGAGTGAAGTATGGACTGGGATGGGAAAAACTCTGGAAGCAGGGAAGTCAGTGAGGAGGCCAATGCAGTAGTCGAGGCGGGAGATGATAATAATAGCAATGTTGGTATTTGTTAAGCACTTACTATGTGTAGACCAATGTTCTAAGTGCTGGGGTAGATACAGGGTGATCAGGTTGTCCCACATGAGGCTCACAGTTAATCCCCATTTTACAGATGAGGTAACTGAGGCACAGAGAAGTGACTTGCCCACAGTCACCCAGCTAAGTGGCAGAGTCAGGATTCGAACCCATGACCTCTGACTCCCAAGCCCAGGCTCTTTCCACTGAGCCACACGGCTTCTCATAGCCCTTGGATCAGTGTGGTAGCCGTTTGGTAGCAGTCGCCATGGGAGTGGAGCTGGTGATGTGGTCACAGAGGCAGTGATGAGGTCACAGTTGGCCTCCCCATTCCCTCCCCACCCCCAACCAGTGCCTGCCCCCCACAAAGAGACCATCTGCTCACTCAGCTGCAGGCATCTGTCCCAGCTGCTCTACCCCTTCCTCACCCTTGCTCAGCCTCCTCCCTGCCCAATCCTTCCTGCAACTTCTCATCTCCCCCTCAAGCCCTGATCCCCTGCTCCGCCATCTCCCTCGCTGTCGCTGCCCCCAGCTGAACCATGGCCTCAGAGGCAGAGAAAACTTTCCAGCGCTTTGCTGCCTATGGAGACTCTTCCAGCCAAGGCACTGATCTCAACAACAAGAACTTTTCAAAGCTTTGCAAGGATTGTGGCATCCTGGATGGGAAATTCATCACCTCTACCGATGTGGACATTGTCTTTAGCAAAGTCAAGTAAGGGTCGAGGAGTGGGGCCCAGAGGGTTTTGGAGAACGCTTTCCCCTTTTTCAGGCAGTGGATGTGGGATAACTGGTAGGATAAATGGAGACATGGCATTGTTTATTGAGCTCCTACTGGATACATGGAGATGTACTAAGGGTGAGAGACTACGGGCTGGGGGGTTCTGGATGACCCAGGGAGTTAGAGGGAGACACAAGGGCAAGAGAACATGAGGGGAGGTGGGGTCCCTGGGAGGAGGGTGAGAGAGGGGCAGGTTCTCTTGCTCGTTCATCCACTCTTGTGGGTCTCAGGCCACGGAGTCTTCTGGGCTCTTGCACTGGGTCCAGGGATGTGGCTGGAGGCTCAGCGCTGTTTTGTCCATGGGCAGGCAGAAGAGTGCCCGCACCATCACGTGGCAGCAGTTCCAAGAGGCGGTGAAGGAGTTGGGTGCCAAACGCTTCAAGGGTCAGAGCGCAGACGAGGTGCTGCAGACCGTCTTCCGCCTCATGGAGGGCAAGGGGCCGACGCCCACCGGCGTCACAGTGAGTCCTCTCACCCAGACTTCCGACCCCGCCTGGGGCCTCTCTCCCTCAAAGACCCTGTCTCTTGGAGGGCCGGCCCCAACCCCACCCTCTGAGAGGGCAAGGGGAGGCGAGGAGAGGAAAAGGGGGGGAAAGGGGGTGAGGAGGGTGGGAGGGAAGTGAAGAGGAGGAGGGGGAGACCAGGAGGGACAGGAATCCCAGACAACCCAGGTCCCTACAGAGGTCCAGCCCGCCCCAATCCACCCCCCCACTCCATGGGTCAGTCTGAACAAGTCTTTCGAGTGCAGCCCTTCCCTGTCCCAGGCCAGCTCGGTGGGACTAATCCCCAGGGACCAGGTCTACGAGGTGTTAAGGGGGAAGGAGGGCTGGGACTCAGGGAGGGGGCTTCTGTTGGGCGGAGGCTGCTCAGAGCAGGCCATCTGACAGTGGCTGGCCCCGGTCTCTGGCCGGGGCCCGTGTCTGGGCGCAGAAAGCGATGACCTCTGTAGGCGGTGTGGATCGGCTGACCGACACCAGCCATTACACGGGCTCACACAAAGAGCGCTTTGACGAGAGCGGCAAAGGCAAGGGGATCGCGGGGCGTGAAGATGTGCAGGACCACTCCGGCTACGTGGGCGCCTACAAGGGTGCAGGCACCTATGACAAGAAGACCGGGGCATAGGGAGCTGGGAGCTGGGGAACTCTCCCCCAACCGTGGGGATGCCGGTGGAGACAATAAACTCTGTGCAACAGCAGTAGATGGGGTAGCGTCTGGGAAAGAGCCTCACCTGGGAACCCCAGCCCAGATCCCCTGCCTGGAGCCAGAGAGTCCTAGGCCACTGCCCTCCCACGGGTCATTTCATCTCCACAAACCTCTCTCTTTTTCTTCCCTCCCCCGGACAGGGGGATTGGAAATCAGGAAGATCAGAGTTCCTTCTTCCCCCCTTGCCTAAAGGCAGGCAGTTGTGGGACCCCTAGGATATGGGGTTCTCAAGTCTGTCACCCAGAGATGACCTTTCGGCTCTGTCTCAGAAAGAGTCTCTCTTGTTTGTCTTCTATTGTTTTCAGGGACTGTCCCTCAGTTTACTTGTATCTATCAGATACAACCTCTCAGAGTCTCTCTCTCAGGTCTCCAACTCTCTCCCACATTTCTCAAGATACCAGATTGCAGTAGGACCATTCCCCCCCCTCCACAGACCCCCTAGTCAGGGTGGGGGATGGGGCTGGGAGAAAACCCCCACACTGCACACACCCCCTCCCTAGTACACAAGGGGCCTGAACATGACAGGAGGGAGAAGGGCCTCTCAGGGAACCCAGAACCCTAGATCCATCCCCAAGTATCCTGATCCCTCTCACCCGAGAGTGAAACTTCAGGAGAGGGAAGAGTCATGACCCTTTGGGGGAAGAAAGCTATTTGTGAAGGCGGAATGGTGACCGTGAGGCTCAGATTCCTGAGGCTCCTCTGTTACCCCGGAGCTAAGTGGGGGAAGGGGTGGGGAGGGAGAGCTGAATCAGAGGTGTGGGGCTTGTTTCCTCACAGAGGCCTGGGCTGGACTTCCAACCCCGCTCCCCACCCTGCTGCCTACCCCGCTCCCTGCCTCCCCCGCCACCCCCCCCACAACAAGGCTTCGCTTGGCGCCTCCCACCCGCCTAAGAGACACCAATGACATCCATCGGGAAGCCCTCGAACTTGCTGGAGCAGAGTAGCCAGACTCTGTGGGACTGGACATGCACGGTGGCATTGTAGCGGCAGACCGAGGGGGGCAGCCCAGGGGTGCGGGCGCATGTGGTCACTGGAAGGGGCTTGTGACTGCGCGTGCAGAACTCGCCAAAGTCTTCGCAGAAGGAGTCAGTGTGCGCGCAGATGGCGCGCACGGTGGCCGCGGGCGCGTGCAGCACAAAGTGCTTCTCCGGGCACTGCCAGCTCTCACGCTGCGCGCGTACATAAGCCATCAGGCCGTTGCAGTAGCCCCGGAACCCGGGTGCGAACTCGGACCTGGGAAAATCAATATGCATCAGCCGGAAGGTTCGGGCCTTCGACGACAGGGAGGGGAGCAAAGCCGGGGCCGGCACGGGGTCCAGGGCGAGGATGAAGAATAGCGGGAACAGCGTGGAGGTCCTGGGGGGAGCTGGTGCCATCACACCTAGCGGGGAGAGGGGAGATGGAGAGAGGGATGGGATGGGGTGACTCCTCCCCTGAGACACCCCAGCCTTCTCCTAGACCTCTCCCAATCCACCCACTGACCTCCATGACCCTTTCTTATTGGTTCCTCCGGGCCTGTGCCTCCACCAACGTCTCCTTTGTGACTGTAATGACCCCCAACCCAGTGCCTGTGTCCTCATTGATCACCAATCCCACCGACCTCTCACTGACCCCCCGTGAATCCCTCCTGACCTCGGTTCCTGGGTCTCCTCTCTTCACCCTGGGACTGCGGCTGCTGCAGAGATCCTGGTCACTATGAGGGCAGTGGGAGGAGGAAGGGGTTGCCTTTTATCTGGAGTGATAATTAGGACCTGGGAGGGGCTGAACCAGTGGGAGGGTTGGGAGACCTGAGGGACAGGCCAGTCTTCTAAGGTCTTCTAAACAGGTCGTGACAGGGTCAGGAGCTGGAAGCCTGAACACCCAGTTCCTTCCGCAACCGTCCCTCCTACAGTGCTTTTGATCTTGTGCCCTTTTACCTGCCCCCTCTTCCTGTCCCCTTCCCTTCCCCACAGACCTGGCTTTGGATGGCATGGACTATGGAGCCGCTGAGGGGGCAAGACCAGAGCCCTGATAAGTGGGCATCCTTAGCCACTTTCTCTCTCTCTCTCTCTCTCTCTCAAGGCTAGGCCTGAAATGCTTTGGAGCACCCAGAGCTTGGGCCTTCCCTATCCACCACCCCCTAAACATAATAGCCCTGAGTGATCCTTGGTTCCACACTGGAGACCGCAGGGCTGCTCTTACATGAGGCCGCTCCTGCCCTGTTGCTAATCTGGAAAGGGGGCGATTCTGCTCTCATGCTGTCCTTCCTCTTTCACTTCAATTCTCAGTAATAATAATAATAATGTTGGTATTTGTTAAGCGCTTACTATGTGCAGAGCACTGTTCTAAGCGCTGGGGTAAACACAGGGGAATCAGGTTGTCCCACGTGGGGCTCACAGTCTTAATCCCCATTTTACAGATGAGGGAACTGAGGCACAGAGAAGTTAAGTGACTTGCCCACAGTCACACAGCTGACAAGTGGCAGAGCTGGGATTCGAACTCATGAGCCCTGACTCCAAAGCCCGTGCTCTTTCCACTGCTCACGCTGCAGTAGGACAGATCATCATCTTCCTCATCTTTCTCTTCAATTTGTCTTCAGCCAGATATTTTGAGGCCTTGGCTGAAGCCAAGAACACAAGATTACAAGCAGCACCATCTGGGTCAGCCCCAAGGCCTGCCCAGTTCAGGACTCTCTGTGACAAGGCCATCAGGTCGCTTGGAGGAATCATCTTCTAACTGCCCTCCTTGGAGGCCATCATGTTGGGGATGAACCATCCATCACTCCTAACTCTCCCTTCCCTCTCCTTGAATCTCCTTCCAGAGACCCAGCACAGACTATCCTAACGCTTCAGTTTCCCTTCTCCAACCCAATGACCCAACATGGTCGCTTATCCATGGATGTCTACAGACCCCCTCTGGGCTCTGCTGGTGTACGCGGCCGTATAGGTTCCGGTCAGAATGGATTCCCTGGGCTCACTTTCTACTGAGGGAAGAATGATAATGACGATGATGGGATTTATTAAATGCTTACTGTGTGCTGAGCACTGGGATAGATATAAGATCATCAAACACTGTCCCTGTCCCACTAGGCTCTCATGATCTGAGAGGGATAATAAATTAAGTGCTTACTCTGTGCCAAGCACTGCAGTGCAAGTATTACAGATAAGGAAACTGAGACACTGAGCGATTAAGTGACTTGCCCAAGGCCCCACAGCTGGTAAGTGGCAGAGACAGCCCTAGAACCCAGGTTTCCTAGCTCCCAGACACATACTCTTTCCACACTTTCCCTCACCAAAGAAGAGCTTCCTGACACTGGTTCCAAACCTACGGCTACCCGGCTCCGGGGGTGTCCCTGGTCCCCGTGGATGCAAATGGAGTTCTCCCCGTCTGTGCTCTTCCTTCTTCTGCAGCCAAAGGTAGTGACCCCTCACCCCCACCCCGACCCCTTCTCCTCCTAGCCCGATTAGGTCGGGACTGCGGCCCTTTCCCTTCCTTCTTTTCCCTGTAGCGAAGCTGCTCCAACCAGCAGCCTTCTCCTGCCACCTAGTGGCCCTGCCCCTTCCTCACACCTAAGGCTCCGGCGGCTCGGTAATACAATAATAATGTTGGTATTTGGTAAACGCTTACTATGTGCAAAGCACTGTTCTAAGCGCTGGGGGATACAAGGTGATCAGGTTGTCCCACATGGGCTCAGAGTTTTAATCCCCATTTTACAGATGAGGTAACTGAGGCACACAGAAGTTAAGTGACTTGCCCAAAGCCACACAGATGGCAAGCGGCGGAGCTGGGATTACAACCCATGACCTCTGACTCCCAAGCCCGGGCTCTTTCCACTGAGCCACGCTGCTTCTCAAGGAGCAGAGGTAGCCGCGTCCTCCTTAGCTTTGCTGTAGACACATTGGGCGGGGGTCCCCCCCAACCCCCCCCCCCCCCCCCAGTCCGACCTGCTCTGTCCAAGGCTGGACTCAGCCAGACTCAGGCCGGATCTGGGCATTTAAAAGTCCCCCGCTCTTTACTGGTGTTTCACGGGGGAGGGGGAAGGATGGCCTGACTGGCTGGCAGAGGGGAAAAGGATTTGGTTCCGGGTTCCCTTCTCTCCGGAGGATAGAAGGATGGAGAGAAGGAAGAGGTCGGGAGAGGAGAGGGTGGAGGTTCTAAATAAGGGGGAGTTCCTCTTCTGTTTGTTGAACGTTTGACTATCTGGGACCACTTCAGGCCTTGGAGAGGTAGTCAGCTCTTTGAGGGCAGAAACTCCAGCTTTATGCTTTTGTGACAAAGAGGGGAAGATAATAAGGACAGAATAAGGGACATGCAGGGAATGGAATTCTAGATTCTAGAATGGATTCTCCCTCCATTTTGCTTTCCCCTGGGCTCTGTGAACTCAATTCAAAATCGACTTCGAGGAAACCTTCCGAGATTAATCGAGGCCTATTCACCACTCTACCTGCCTCTTAATGCCGTGTCAGTCCTCACTTCTTTCCATAAACTGAATACTCAAGCAGCATGGACTAAGGGTAAGGGCATGGGCCTGAGAATCAAAGAATCAGCTGGGTTCCAAGCCCTGTTCCACCACTTGTCTGCTATGTGACCCTGGGTAAGTCATTTGACTTCTCTGGGCCTCGGTTACCTCATCTGTCAAATGGAGATTAAGACTGTGAGCCCCAAGAGGGACAATGGACTGCGTCCAACTTGATTATTCTGTATCTACCCCAGCGCATAGTAAAGTGCCTGATGCATGGAAGCGTTTAACAAATACCGTTTAAAAAAAGAAGTGTTTAAATCCTCTGTAATTGCTGCCCTCGGATTCATTTGTCCCCTCACTGACTTGTTTGCCTGCAGAGGTGAAGCCTTGGTGTAATGCAGCTACAAATTACAAAGTGAACTTACGATAAACAGTGTTTGCAAAAGCCACTGATAGCCTAACTCCTGGTCACTGGGATCTGTGAGGGTTTCCCTAGTTGGTTTTCTGGACTGGATTGGAAATTCCATGAAGGTGGGGCCAGGGGGAAAGTTGTTGATTAGGGAGGGGGAAACTGGGCACAAACTCATATGCCAAAAAGACAGCACTAGGTTGGAAGGTCTAAACCCCAGGCCCGGGTTCCAGTTCTGGTTCTGACATGAGCAGAGGCTAGGTAAATCAAGAGCCTAGAGGGATCCAAACCCCAGGCTTCAGACCTTTCCCCTCCTGAAGCTGGTGTCCTGGGTGGGCGGAGAGAAGTCGACCTTAAGGGTCTGAGTACTGCCAACGGTGTCTGCGGGCTATTCCTGAGATTGAAAGGTCTGGATCAATGTTCAGTTTAGAAAGCAGACTCACCCCCTCAAGACTGGGAAGGGGCAGCCCGACAGCTGGTCCGGTCTAGAGTGCTCAAGCCTTGGGGCTAGGATGATCACTTCCTCAGGGGTCACCTTGTGTTGGGGGAAGGTCACTGCCCCAGGGTCTGCCAGTGGTGGCGGGAAGTTCACTGCCCCTAGGCCCCCAGGGTGACCCTGTACTGGATGGATCGTTGCTTCACCGCTCACCCTATGCTACCTGGGTGTAATGTGGTGAGCAGACTGCATGGGTGTGGCGGGGGAGGGGATGGGATAATAATAATAATGTTGGTATTTGTTAAGCGCTTACTACGTGCACTGTTCTAAGCGCTGGGGGAGATACAGGGTCATCAGATTGTCCCACGTGAGGCTCACAGTTAATCCCCATTTTACAGATGTGGTAACTGAGGCATAGAGAATTGAAGTGACTTGCCCACAGTCACACAGCTGACAAGTGGCAGAGCCGGGAGTCACATCCCACACCCATGTATTCGCTTAACAAATACCAACATTATTAAATTGGGGTGGGAGCCAGGGTGTGGGCAGGCCTGCGAGTGGAGGGGCCAGGCAGCCCCAGCAGGCCCGGCGGGGGATGGAGAACGACGAAGGACCTTCAGGCCTGTGCGGGGAGCGGGGCCTTCAGCTTTGCATGGGACCTTCCGGTCTGTGCGGGGGGCGGGACCGTCAGCCTTGTGTGGTGGGTGTGGCGGGGCCCCGGGGTGTGGGGGGCGGGGCTCGGGGGGGGGTTCGGGGAGGCGGGGATTGACCGGGCCGAAGCGGGGGCGGGGCCGGGTCCGGAGCGTCCTCCTTAGGTAGTGCGGCCGGAAGGGCCTGGGGTGGGCCGCAGTCCGGCCTCTCTTCCCGCTCGGACAGGTCCCGCCGAGGGAGACCCAGGGGGAAGGTGGAGCTGCGGCCGAGTCTTGCGGCCAGTCCCCCCTTCTCCTCTAATTCTCCCCCTTTTCCCCGGTTTGCCCCGGCTTCCACCCTCCCTTCCCCTTTCCTTGACTCCCCACCTCCTGCAGCAACTGAGGGACGGCTGCCGCCGGGACAGCAGGAGGAGGGCGGAGGCCGCGGCCAGGACGTCCCCCGGCTGAAGACCCCCGCGCTGACCTCGAGCACCAGCGAACCAGCCCACCGGTGGCGGGAAAGGGGACGGGAGACCAGGGACCGAAGACCCCATTGCCCTTCCCCCCCTCCGGCCAGCTTTCTCGACCTCCCCTCACGCCCCCTCTCCGGGGTACCTTATGAGGGTCCGATGGGGTGGACCCCACGGCCGTGAGGACAAGAATGAAGTTAGAAGAGTGGGTTAGCTAAAATGCGAGTGGTCTCCCAGTATTGTGGCCAAGATTGACTAACTCCTAGCCTGGAACCCCCTGCTTCCCTCTTTCAAAGCCTTTCTCCAGAAGGCTTTCCCTGATTCATCCCACCGTCTTCCGAATCGTGTCATCCCCTCAGCCACTTCAACACTTGCAGTTTCATCTACTTGTTTTGATCAATTGTATCTTCTCTCCTAAGCACACCCTGCTTTAAACCTATTGTATTTTTGACTTCGTGTCTGCTTGTCTCTCTTATTAGACCATAAACTCCTTGAGTTAGGAGATCTTTAACTTCTGTACGTTCTCTAAGCTCCCAGAACAGTGCTCTGCACAGAGCAGGCACACAGAACAGCCCTTCGGGCATGGTAGGTGCCCAGTTTAGCATTCTGTGCAGGGAAGGTATCTAGTACTGGACTCTCCCTGTCTAATACAGTACCCTGCGAAGGGTAGGGGTGCAATGCAGTGCTCTGTATTGGAGGCACCCAATCCAGCACCTTGTACTCAATAAATACCATTAATTGGTTGATTTGATTTACCCAGCAGTTTGTCCATTCTGAGGATGATGATGAAAGCAGTGAAAGCATGCTCAGGGGAGTGGACACCCTTTTAATTGACCAGAAAAAAATCAAAAGTGACCCAGACACAAACATGATGAAATCTAATGGGAGGGAAACTGCTGCGTGGTGTGCCTGGTGATAGAAAGGGAACACCCAGACACAGGATCTGGGAGAAGGGTGAGGCACAGGCAGGCAAAAAAAAACCAAAACGGGGTGGGGGGGGAGGGGTCAGAGTTGGCCATAAACTGGTGAGATGCTGCAATGATATGCTTCTGTTTAAAAAGCTACAAGACACTGGGCTGAACCAGCAGGTGGACGTGTCAGGCCGGGACCCCTCACCCCACCACTGCCCCATCTTGAAATCCGACCTCTGTTTCCCCTTCCTTAGGCAGGCTGGAGAAAGACAATCCGTCCTGAGGGAAGGGTGGGGATTTGGGGTGCCTGGCCAGGAGAAGGGAAGGCTGAAGGGGCAAGTCAGGGGCAGTTCCAGTCTCTGAAAGGTGCCTCTATTTTTCGGTCTCCCTGTCTGTCTGTCTGTCTCTTCGTTTCTTACTTGAAAGGAATGGGTAAAGTTCATCAAGGAGTGTGTGTAGCTGAAAAAGCCAATGAGGAAGCCACGGTCCAGGCCACATCGTGCCCACGAAAAGGCCATCCTCTGTCATGTTTAACTCTTGTAGGGCCTGACGTTGTTTTCTCTTTTGCCTCCCAAACATCAGAGCCCCATCTGGAACAGCGACTGAGTGCGACCTGATTATCTTGCATCTCCCCTAGCGCCCAGTACAGTGCTTGACAGTAAGTTTTTAATAAATACTATTTATTATTATTATTGATAATAATAATTAAAAAACCAAGGCCATTGTCGCCCTTTGGTAGGCGGCCACCAGCCTCAAGTAAAGTGGGGATTGGACTCAGAGCCAGAGGACTTGCGGTCGGGCTGTCGGGATGGAGAGGGGGTTGTGCCGTCGGGATGGAGAGAGTGTGAGTGAGTGAGTGTGTGTGTGTGTGTGTGTGTTTGTGTGTAGGGGAGGGGAAATATGCGGCCTTCTTCTCCGGTGCTGTCTGTGAGAAGAGGAGGAGGAAGAGGAGGAGGAGGAGGAGGAGGAGGAAGGTGGAGTGTGGGGAGGGGGTGGAGAGGGGACCCGGCTCCGTCGGTCCCCGAAGTAGGGGAATAGGCGGGATGTGACCTCTCCTGCCTTATGTCCAGTGCCCTGGGACCGGCTCCCGCTCGCCTCGCCCCCCGTCCCCCGCCCCCCGCCTCCGGCTTCATCCTTCTCTCGCCCCCTTCTCCGCCCCTCCCTCCCTCCCTCCCCGCCGCCCCCCGCCCGCCAATGGCCGCGCCAGGCCTCCTGCCCTACACAATGTGCGGCCGGGGGCGGGGCCGGGGGAGGGGGCGGGGAGCGGGGGTCGGGGGGGCCGGGCCGGGCCCCGGCGCATCTCCCCCGGCCCCACGGAAGGCTGACGCCCGCGCCGCCGGACCCGCCGCCCCACGCCCGCCCCGCTCCCCTCCGCCGCCCCCGGGCCCGTGAGTAAGATCCCCCAACACATCCCACCCCCGCCCCCCGGCCTCAGCCCGGCCCCTGCTCCCCCGCCCCCTCCCCCGGCCCTCGGCCCGGCCCCCGCTCCCCCGCCCCCCGGCCCGGCCCCCGCTCCCCCGCCCCCCGGCCCCGGCCCCGGCCCCGACCCCTGCTCCTCCGGCCCCGGGTTGGGGGTGGGGGGCGCTCCCCGAGCGGGAGCGGGAGCGGGAGCGGGAGCGGGAGCAGGTGCAGGGTGTGGAGGCGGCCCCGGAGCCGCCAGAGAAAACTTCGCCCGGGGGGAGGCGGGGGGCAGCGGGGCCGAGGACCGGCAGCGGGGAGCGGGGAGCGGGCGAAGAGCCCGGCCCTGGGACTGAGAGCGGGGGTCGCTGGGGGGGCGGGGGCGGGGAGGAGGGGAGCAGGCTCCCCCGGGTGCTCGGGCTGCTCCGGCTGCTCCGGCTGCTCCGGGTGCCCTGCCCTGGGTGCCCTGGGTGCCGTGGGCGCCGTGGGCTCGGGCCCCTCCCGCCCGGCCCCCAACAAAATGTCACAAAGAACTCGACCCGCGGCGGCCGCGGCTGCGCTTTTGTTCTCCGGGGCCCGGGGCGGCCCAGCGCCCCCCCCCCCCCCTCAGCCCCAGCCCGACCCCTCCCCCCCCAGCCCCAACACCCCCCCCCCTCAGCCCCAACCCGCCTCATCTTTCGGGCGGCCCTCCCCCCCCCCCCCCCCCCGGCCCATCTCCCCGCCTCCGAAGGGGGCAGGGGGCTCTGAGGGGGCCCGGGACCCTGGCTCGACCTTTCTGAAACTCCAGAAACGAGGAGCCGGGGCGGGGATGCGGGGCGGGGGGTGGGTGTTGGGGGCACCTACTTCGGGGCCCGGAGGAGGCGGCACCTCCAGCACTGAGTCGACACCCCCCCGCTTTCCTCTTGCGGTGCTTGGGAGTGTGTTTGTCTGTGTGTGTCTGTGTGTAGGGACGACGACGACAGAGGAGCTGGAGCTCCTCTCCCAATGAATTTGGGAGACTGTGAGGACAGCCCCCCCCCCCCACCTTGTGGCCCAAATAGTCAGGGGGCAGGAGTGACCCGCAGAACGTAAGGTTGGCTCTCACTCGGCCAGTGTCGAATGGGAAGAAAGGCGGCTGCCTCTATCCAGAGGTAGGTCCCTGATCCCCGACATCCAGGGCCGACTCTGGGGAGGTGATAAGGGAGACCGGGAGGGGGAAGGAGGAGACGGGGGCTCGAGGCCTCGAGGGGCTGTCTTTCCCACCTTGACCTCAGTTTCCCCCACAGGCCCTGGAGGGGAAGACTCCTTCTATGTCAGTCCTGCATCTGAGTGTCCATACGACACAGATCAGGCAAGGGGCAGGGGACAGAGCCGAAGTCCAGGGGACAAGGATCAGGAGTGGGAGAAGCTTAGGAGTGGACGTACATGCCACTGGTAGTGATTCAGTTTCCTCTACAGTCACAGAAGGGCCCTGGATCGTCTCATTCATTTATTCAGTCGTATTTATTGAGCGCTTACTGTGTTCAGAGCACCGTACTAAGCGCTTGCAAAGTACAATTCAGCAATCACCTACCTCCTATTACCTTTGGGGAGGGGAAAAAATTGGTTTAACACGCAGCAGGGAGGGATGTCAAGTAGGCTCAGAAGGAACTTCCTAATAGTGGAAGGGGAGTAGCAGGAGCAGATAATTAGGAGAGATTAAGGACACCTTTTCCCTAAGGAGAATCTTTCCACGTCCATCCCCTCACCTCTCACCTGTGTCGCAGCACTTAGAACAGTACTCGACACAAAATAAGCCCCGAATACATACCGGAATAGTAATACCGTCTGAGGAAGGGTTTGGAAACATGGTAGGAGGGGAATGAGCTGAGTAAAAGTTTGGAGAGGCGGGGGCTTTGCGACTGTAGGAGGAGGGAGGGGAGGTGTTTCGCCAGTGCCTCTTCTTGGCAAATTGATCATGTCCACTCTCACCCAATTCCAGGTTCCCAAGCCCAACTCCTCCTTGCCCTCCTGCTTCTCCTTGGAAGAGAGCGATCAGGATGGGGCTGGAGGGGGGCAAAGGGGCGGGGGGGGGGGGGTCACACCCTTCAGTACCATGGAGAGTACAACGCCTGACCTAAAAGGTCCTTTCCACCATCTCACAACCGTAAAGAGGGGGTTGGAATTCCAGGGAGCCCCTCCCACCAACGAAGTACCATAGAGAAGGGACAGGGCTGCCGGGGGCCCCTCTGCCACCTCAGTATCATAGAGAGGACATGGGGCTATCGGGGAGCTCCTCTACCACCCTAGTGCCATAGAGAGGGCAGAGGGATTCCACGGAGGCCCTCTACCTCCACACTGCCATAGAGAGGGCACTGGGGGAGCTGGGAGCATCCCCCACCACCTCAGGACCAAGGAGACCAAGGTATTAATAATAATAAAAATGGCATTTGTTAAGCGCTTACTATGTGCAAAGCACTGTTCTAAGCGCCGGGGAGGACACAAGGTGATCAGGTGGTGCCCCACGTGGGGCTCATAGTCTTAATGCCCATTTTACAGGTGAGGTACCCGAGGCACAGAGAAGTGAAGTGACTTGCCCAGAGTCACACAACTGACAAGCGGCAGAGCCGGGATTTGAACCCGTGGCCTCTGACTCCCCAGCCCGTGCTCTTGCCACTGAGCCACACTGCTTCTCTATTAAGTCGGCCCTGTAATGTAGCAGAGACGATCGGGTACCAGAGTGACTCTTCTTGCCGTCTTAATGGCATGAAGTAGACGAAGCAGAAATGATCTGCCCAGGAGGGACTCAGTTATTGGGTAAATATCCCGCCCACCATATTTGGGAAACCCTGGGGTAGGTTTCTGAGTTCCCATCCCTTCACCTTCTCAGTGCTGTGGCTCCATATGTACTTCCTCCAGGGCCACCCTCCCTCCTCTTTCTGCCTCCCCCCGGGGTCCGGCCTTATGTTCTAGGAGGTGGCAGAGCTCCCTGGAAAGAACTGATGCTTTGTACGATCGACTAATCGATAAGATTTATTGAGCGCTTCCTGTATGAAGAGCACTGTACTGAGCAATTGGGAGAGTTCAATACAACAGAGTTGGCAGACCTGTTCCCTGCCCAGAGGGGAATGTGGGGGTCTGGAGGGGGTTGGAGGGGCTGTCTAGCTGGAGGAGTCACCTTAGGAGGTATATGCCAGTCAGGGGTACTTTGTGCAGCTCCCCGAGATCTCCTAAATGCCCCAGGCCTTTAGAATCCTCCTTGCTGGGGCTGATCCAATTCCCTCAGCTGACAATACTGCTCTGCAGGCTCCAGTCCGGCCAGGGCACAGTGAGCAGGTCCATCCTGGCCTCCTCCAAGGGCTCCGGGCAATTTACAGGGGCCAGGGTTGGGAAACTTGCCCTCAGCCCCCAATCCTGCCAAGGAGGATCTCTGGAGGGGCCACAGGAGAGGCCGAGACAGGTCGGTTAGTTCAGGCTCCCAGACTGGCTGGGAGTTCTGGGCATTGCGGGCTGGGGAGCTCTGAAGGCAAAGTTGCCCCCCGCCCAGGGGTAGGCTTGACCTAATGCACCAACCAATCAATTAATGTTATTGACTGATGGATCGTTTGCCTAAGCACCGCTCATTGGACCGAGAGTAATAACAATACCATTAGTAATTACGGTGTGTATTATGTGCTTACTATGTGTCAAGCACTGTATTAAGTGCAGGATTAGATACAAATTAATCAGGTCAGACATTCCAGAATCGCCACCCAGCACGTCGTCATTATCATTATAGTGTGGTTTATTATTATTATTACTAGCGAGATCCCCACGTACATGGGCCATTGCCCCTCCACCCCGCTTCTTCAGTGATCATGCCTACTCCAGCGGTTACTCAGACAGCAACGGTGGGTCTCGGCCAGAGGTCTTTCAGTTGACATCAGTCATTCCTTCCTCCCTCCCCAGATCCCTGCATCTCCCGCCCCCCCCCCCCCCCCCCCCCCCCCCCCGCCTGTCCACCTACTCCCGGAGAGGAGCGTGTTGGTCTCAGCCTCAGGGGTTGAGGTTCCACCAGGGTTTCTCAGCTCCGAAGCCAATCCCCAGGCGGCAGGAGCGGCCGGGCTGCCTCCCTCTTCCGTTTCACCCCCCCCCCCCCCCCCGCCATTCTTTGCTTGCCTCCCCGTCATTCCCACGCCCCTCCCCCCGGCCTCGGTCTCCAGACGGCTAGGAGGTGTCTGCCTGCATGAATGAGTCTCTGTGATGAATGGAAATCCAGCAGCGGGGAGGAGGAGGCTGAGGGGGAAGGGAGAGGGACGAGCAGGAGCTTCAGGGGTTCCGAGTTGGCCTGATTGTGGCAGTGGGGGCTGAGGGCCCACGATGGAGAGGTGAGGCTCCTCCCTGATGGTCAGGGCCAGGTTTAAGAGAGAGGGAAGGGCCTAGCAGAGGGGGTCATCGGGGGAAGGGTGGCCTTTCACCGAGCGTCTGTGTGTGTGTGTATGGAAGAGGGCCCCCCTCCTCACTGAACTCAAGTCTTGCTTTTTCTAGTCCCCGATCCGCGGCCCCTCCTTCCTTCAACCGGTGCCAGGGAAGGTGAAGGAAGAGTTATCCATGGAGGTGAGTGAGGACACGGCCCCCTCCCCACCGGCCCGGCGCTCCCCACCGCTCCTTGCCCGCCAGTCCGTCCCCGGGACTCCCGCCCACGTTTGTCCTGACCCCCTACGGCGCCTCCTCCCCTCGCCCCGCCCCCCCCCCCCAGGGCCTCGTCGCCCTCGATGCCCGCGGCCCCGCGGCCCCCGTCGCTGCCTCTTGCTCTGTCTCCGCAGGGCTCCGCTCGCCCCCCGCCCGTCTCCTTCGACGGCGAACTGGACCTGCAGCGCTATTCCAACGGGCCGGGGCCGGGGCCCGGGCCGGGTGTGGGGTCGTCCGGAGGCCCGGGCCTCGGCGAGGGCGGGCGGCGCTTCCCCTGCCCCGTGTGCGGGAAGCGCTTCCGCTTCAACTCCATCCTGGCGCTGCACCTGCGGACGCACCCGGGCGGCGGCGAGCCCGGCCTCTGCCCGCACTGCGGACACCGCGCCGCCCGGCGCTCCCTCCTCCGCCTGCACCTGCGCACGCACCGGCCGGAGCGCCCGCGCAGCCCCGCCGGACGCCTGCTGCTGGAGCTGGAGGAGCGCGCCCTGCAGCGCGAAGGCCGCCCGGCCCTCCCCCCGACGCTCGCCCCGGCCCCGACGCTCGCCCCGGCCCCGGCCCCGGCCCCGGCCCCGACCCCGACCCCGACCCCGACCCCGACCCCGACCCCGGCCGCTCCCACTTTCCGCTGCCCGTTCTGCAAGGGCAAGTTCCGCACGGCGGGCGAGCGCGAGCGCCACCTGCACATCCTCCACCGGCCCTGGAAGTGCGGCCTCTGCGGCTTCGGCTCCGGCCACGAGGAGGAGTTGCTGCGCCACAGCCGAGCGGCGCACGGGCCCGGGCCTCCCACCCACCCCCCCGACCCCCCTGACCTCCCCGACCCCCCCGACCCCCACCAGTTGCCCGCCCCAGACCCGGAGCCCGAGGGGGTCCCCCCCCCATCTCCATCGGCGGCCCCCGCCCCGCCTCCGGCCTCGGAGTTCCGCTGCCCCGTGTGCGGCCAGGGCTTCACCCAGGCCTGGTTCCTCAAGGGCCACATGCGCAAGCACAAGGCCTCGCTGGACCACGCGTGCCCCGCCTGCGGCCGTTGCTTCAAAGAGCCCTGGTTCCTCAAGAACCACATGAAGGTTCACGCCAGCAAGATGGGGTCGCCGCGGGCCGCGGGGTCCGGCCCAAGCCCGCCCCGGGCCCCTCCGCCTCGGGCCCGGGCCCCGGCGCTCGGTCTTCCGGCCTACGAGCCCCTGGGCCCCGCGCTGCTGCTGGCCCCGACGCCGCCTCCCACCCCCCGGGAGCGCGGTGAGGCCCCGGGCCTGCTGGGCTACCTGAGCCTGAGGGCGGGCGGGGCCGGGGCGGGGGCCGGGGCCGGGTCCAACGGGGAGGGGGCGGGGGCCGCGGCGGCGGCGGGCCGGACCTTCGGGGGATTCCGCCCGCTGGGCCCGCCGCCCCCTGCTCGGGCCCGCCGTTCGTGTCCCAAGGAGCGGGAAGAACCGGCGGAGAGCTGGCCCCGGAGCCAGGCGGCGGGCACGCCGGCCTGCCTGCACGGGGAACCCCCTGGAGGCCCGCCTCGGTCGACCGCCTCACCGGGTAAGGAGCTCGTACCTAGCTCTCCGCCCGGTTCGCCCCCATCCCGTGTCCCAGGCTCCTTATCCCGCCCCCTGCCTAGTGCCCACCTTCGTCCTGGTACCCCTTACGGTGTGAATATTAGGTTACAAATGACCCTCTACCTCCTCCTGCTTCCTCGTGCCCCGTGTGTGTTGCAGAGGAGAACGGGGTGCCCGCGGGGAGGCCGCGGCCGGGAGGAGCCCGGGGGGCCTCGGGCAAAGACTGTCCCTTCTGTGGGAAGACCTTCCGCTCCGCGCACCACCTCAAGGTGCACCTGCGCGTGCACACAGGTGAGAGGGCGGGCAGGGTGGTGGGAGCCCCGGGACCCCCGGGAGGGAACGGGCGGGGGAGCGAGGGTGAGTGGGCGGCTCGGTAGCTCCCTCCGACCCCTCCCGCAGGCGAGCGCCCCTACAAGTGTCCACACTGTGACTACGCGGGCACCCAGTCCGGCTCCCTCAAGTACCACCTACAGCGCCACCACCGCGAGCAGAGGGGCGGGCCGGGGCAGGGGCCGGGTCAGGGGCCAGTGCCAGGACAGGGGCCAGGGCCGCCCCTGGCCCGGCCCCTTCGAGGCCCGCTGGCTGCGGGCAAGCCCGCCGCCCGGGCCGAGGGAGGCCCGGGCCCTCGCCTCTCCGCCCCGGCCACCGCCCCCGCCCCCTGCCAACCAGCCGTTGCCGGTCGGACCCTGCGCAACGGGCGGGGCGGGGAGCCGGAGCCCCTGGACCTCTCCGTGCGGCCGGGGGGCGAGGTCGGGCCGGCGGGGCTGGGCCGGGGCACCGGGGCGGGGGCCGGGGGCACCCTCCTCCGCTGCCTCTTCTGTCTCTTTGCCACCGGCGCCCCCGAGCTGATGGCCTTACACCGGCAGGTTCATCACAGCCGCCGGGCCCGCGGCCGCCGCCCTCCGCCGGCTCCTTCCCGGACCCGCAGCCGCAGCCACAGTCCCAGCGGCAGCAGTGGTGACAGCAGCGGCAGCGGCAGCCCCCCGCGGGGTGGGGATGGGGGCGGCGCGCTCCCGCTGCTCGGGGCGGAGGAGGCGCGGCCGGTGGGCCCGGGCCCGGCGGGGCGGGACCCCTAGCACCCCCTGTTGGGGAGGGGCCGGGAGTAGCTAGAGCGGCCCCGGGGCCCGGAGCCCCGAGCTCGGGACCGGCGTCCGGGGCCGGAGGGGCCGCAGTGCCTTAGGGGCGGCGGAGGTGCCGCCACGCCTCACCGGGCCGTAGCCGGGAGAATTTATTTTTGTACCGGAGAGAAGAAGGGAGAAGAGAAGAAAAGAGGGCCCTCCTTTCCCTCTCGCCCACCCCGCAGGGGCCCGTAGGCCTTACTATTTTGGGGACCGGCAATGTGGTGGAGCCCATTCTCCAATAAACGCGTGTCGGGCACGAGGAGCCGCGTCCCTGTTTCCGCCCGGCTCCCTCCAACCGCCCTGGAGGAGAAACGCCCGAGGCCCGACATCCCTCCCTCCTGCCGACACACGGGGGCACCCCGGCTGCGGGCTCGCCGGTCGGTCGACAGATTTAATTTCCCAACGGAGTTTTTGGGGAGAAGTTACACGGAGGAAGCCCCCCCCCCCCCACCTCATCCCCTACCCTCGGTCGTTTGCATAGTTCGGTTTTCGGTAACTCTCTGGGTCCCATGGTTCGAGAGAGAAAGAGAGAGACTACGTTGGGGAGGGGGAGAGGGGCAGATTGTCCAGAAGGAGGTTTGGGACACCGGGGCGAGGCAGAGGTGAGAGAGTCAGCCCTGCTCTAAAGGGGGATGGGGGTGGGGGAGAGAAGGCACCTAGGCGGCGGGGGTGGGAGGGGGATAAGAGAATGCGCGCGCCCGCCGTGCCCTAGTCGAAGATGTGGAATGGCATGGCCCATCCAGGTCGCGGATTCTCTCAGCCCCTGCCACGACCGGTGACGATGCCTGCGGAGGCTCGGTCCTGCTCTCCTCTGGAAGACAAGGCCGAGAGCGGGGTGAGAGGGGCCCGAGGCCAGAGGGGAAGGAAGAGCCAGAGAGTGGAGGGGGACTCACCTCAGGCTCCAGGTCACAGCGGGGTGATGGGGTCGCTGGAGGTGCGACTGTGGCCCTGGAGAAAGAGGCAGGGGTAAGGTGGGGCGGGGGGAATGACCACCCTGGTTCCCTCTCGTCTGATGAGGTCTTGGACTGCGCCCCTCCTCACCCCTGCAAGTCCAATTCCACCTTCCTGAAACTCTCCTCCTCCTGGCAGTCCTCATGAATAGGACTCTCCTCTGCTTTGCTCCATAGATTCACCAGCTCTCCAGCTCTGGCGCCTCCCCATTCCATTCCTACCTAGGCTCTCCTTTTTTTCAGTCTCAGTTTCTCTTTTTTTCCCCAAATCAGACTTCTCCCCAAGCTCTTCCTTCAGAGCTTTGCTTCATCCTCCAATTCGTCTCCCTCTCATCAGCTTTGAACCACCCAACAGCAACCTGTGTTTCCTTCTCGGCTTGTTTCCCTCCTCCCTCATTTTTCCTTCTCCTTTCTCAGCTTGGATTCCCACCTCCCAGCTCTGCAAACTCTCCTCAGGTCTTTCTTCTACCTTCCTCATTACCATTTCACCCTCTAGCTGGGTTTTCTTCCTAAAACCACCATTTCTGCCTAGTTCTATCTCTCCTTCAACAGCTGTGGCCCCCTGCCCTTCCTGTCCCTCCAGACCTGACTTTCCCCATGTCCCTCATGTTGGTTTCCTCAGTCCCAGAGGCTGTTAGGAGCTAGGCCCGCAGTCCATCCAGCCCCAAGAATTCACCGGCGGAGGCATCGGGTGCCTTCTAAAGCCCTCTGGCCCATACTGGGCCTCTCCTCTGTGAATTTAGTCAAATCTTCTTTGAAACTCTTGAGCCTGCCCTCCTGTGCAGCTTCCTATGGGAATGAGGTCTGTGGGCTTGTCCCCACCGCATGAAGAAGCGTTTCCTTTTCCTCTTTTGGAACCTTCTAACCTGGGCCACGCCTTGTCCCAGTGGGTTCGATTTGGTGAACAACAAATCCGTGTTTACCTTATCCACCCCTTTCATAGTTTGGTAAACTTCGGTCCCTTTTCGGTAAACTCTGGTTATCTTCTCTCCTTCTCCCTCAACTTTCCCCTTCTTTGTGGCTTCCGGGTCCTGGCTGGTCAGAGCTCAGATTGGTGATTCTGAGCCTAGTGACTCTGGAAGCCCCCTCCCCTCAGGAACTCACCGGCCAGGGCATCCTTAAGGCCACGTTGTTTGCCTGGGCTTGGGGGCTGCCGCCCAGGTGGGGGTCCCGGGTCCTGGAGATGTTCCTTGAGCCTGGAGGGGTGCCCCCGGACGTGTTGGATGATTCAGAGGCTGGAGGAAGGAGAAACGAGGGAGGCAGCTACAGGCAAATGGACAGTTGGAAAGGCTGGCCGATGAACAGACGGGTGGACCCCCACCCCCCCAGAGGGTCAGCGTCCCCAGACTGCAGGATCGTGCCTGCTATTTCCACTGAGCTCTTCCAAGTTCTTAGTACTGGGCCCTGCACAGAGCAAGAGCTCAAGAAACACGACTGATCGATCGATCGGGACTGGAAAAGACCCCAAAATCTGGAGCATCGGGAAGCCATACATAAGCCTCCTCACCCCAGCCACCCTGGAGCAGGCAGTTCCTCCCCCCCGGGACAGGAAGTTCTAGCAGGCAGGGAGGAAACAACAGGAAGCTGTGAGGATTGCTGGGCAACCAAGATGGAACAATCCTAAGAAGCTGAGGTGTCAACATAGCAATTCCCTAGCCGCAGACAGCTCCGAGGGCTACCCTAGCAACCGTGATGTAGGTTCCTTAACATCAGCACATGTCCTCGGCCACCACCGGCTAAGAGGAGGCAGTGTCCAGCCTGTATGGGGGCTCCGGAGGATGGAGGGGATCCTCACCCAGTGAGATGTGCTGGACGTCCAGTTCCCATGCCGCCGTCGCCTCCTCGATACGGGCAGGCAGCGAGCAGGAGCCCGGGGAGAGGCCCGGTGGAGAGGGGCTGGTGGGCTCACAGAACGGAGTGGCCACGGAGGCCCGGGTGCGGGCGGCTGTGAGGACAGGCTAGTTGGACTGGGGCCCCCCTTCACCCTGGAGACTGACTGTCACCCCCTTCATGCAGCCCGTTCTCCCCTGACCCTGGAGAGTGTCTGCCACCCGCTTTATACAGCCCATTCTCTCCCCACCCTTTTGCCTTAAACCCGCTCCTGCCCCTTCTCCCTCCCTCCATCCTTCCTGCATCCCGCCTCCTTTATGACTCTTCCCCTCACCTCTCCCTGTAAGCAGCGAGCTCAGCGTTCGCTCCCCAAGGGCCTTGATGTCCAAGAATGGTTTGTTTCCAAGGCCCATGGAAACCATCTGCTGCACCCGGATATCTGGGAAAACAAGGCTTTATCTGCCCTGGCCCCCAACCCTGCCCTGGGTTGTTTTCCCACCCTTCTGGTCTCCAGGGTATCTGCCCCCTGCCCTCTCTGCACCACCTCGCCTGGAGGCCCTCCCCTGCTCACCTTTGCTGTGGGCCGCCTGTCTCCACAGCAGCTGGGCGATGGCACACGTCCACTTGTGCTTGCGCTCCGGAGTGGCGGCCTGCAGCGTGTAGGCCTCCCGGGAGCGGCGGCGGCGGAACCACAGCTCAAAGCAGAGCCCGGTGTCACCGATGTTCTCGGTCATCCCCATGTCAGCCGTCTGCCGGGGACGAGTGTGAGGGAAGGGTGAGGGAAGGAAGAGGAGGAGGAGCCGGACTGGAGCAGGGAGCCCCACCCTTGGAAGCCTACCGGTTGGGACCTCACGGGTCCTCATGGAAGGGACGGTGGGGAGGCCGGAGTCAAGCTGGCCCTGGGGAGGCGCTCTGTCCCCTGCTACCTCTGACAGTGGCTTGGAGCCCCCTCCCCGTCCCTGGCCGAAGTCTGCTCCTCACCCCACCCAGGACCCCTCTCCCTGGGTGACCCACAACTCAGATCAGCCGCTGAATCGCCCACCCGGGACCTAGAGCAGGCCTGGGCTCTCGAGCAGCCTGCGTCGCTGTCGGGGGCCGTGGGTTTCTGGTCCGATCAGCTGAAGGCACCTGGAAGGCCTGCTTGAAGACGAAGGGGCCGGCGCTGCCCTCGGCACCCTTGGGCTTGCTGAAGAGGAGCAGGTGCTCGAAGAGGAAGACATGGCGGAGGCTTTTCCGACGGCCACAGAGCACGGTGAAGGTGTCACGGAGCAGCAGGGGGCCCTGCTCCTTCAGGTCCACCTATGGAGCGGGGACAGTGAGTGTGCGTGTGTGTGTGTGTGTGTGTGTGTGTGTTCTACTAACTCAGTTGTGTTCTCCCAAGTGCTCACTACAGTGTTCTCCACAGTGGGCCAAGGACTCTTCCGTGCACTGCATTGTGTGCAGAGGACTCTACTGTGTCCTTGGGAAAATACGATGCAATTGAGTTCGTAGACACTATCCCTGCCCACAAAGAGCTTACAGTACAGATCAGAGAGATGACCGTTAAAATACATTACAGATAGGGAAAATGGCAGAGTGTAAGGATGTGTAGAGCAGTGCCGGGGGGCTGAGATGGGGCAAATATCAAATAGTAATCCGGCAGGACAGAGGATGGGAAGGGGGGATGGGTGGCATTGAGTCTAGGTGACATCTAGGTTAGGTAAACCAATCTGAGATGAGGTTTAGGTGAACCACGCTGGGGGCCATTGGAGTAGAGCAGGGTTAGAGAGAGTGAAAAGGCAGGGTTGAAAGTTTAGGCTTAGGTTCAGGGGCAAGCGTGCATTAGGGTCAGAGGGAGAGAGGGTTTGAGCCAGGTTTGGGTCAAGCATGCTAGGGGGCGGGGGCGGGTGTTGGGGCAGGAGCTGCAGTGGGCGGGGTGGGGCAGACCGGGGTCAGGGTGGTTAGACTGGGGCCGGGGCCCAGAGGGAGGCAGGCAGGCAGGCAGGGTGGGTCCCAGCCAAGGTGGGGGCAACGTCACCTCGCAGCCTCGCACGGCCTCCACAGCTAGCAGGTTGTGTCCTTCCTCTTCCTGATCCTGCAGCAACTGCAAGGCCGCTGCCAGGGCCTGGCGTTCGGGCCCCCGTTCGGACCCCGCCTCCTGAAGCAGTTCCCGCAGCAGCCGCCCATAGTGACCCAGCTGTTCCAGGGGTCGCTGAAGGGGCCAGGGCGAGGGGCAGCCCTCGCTGGTACCGCTGGGACCGGAACCCTGGGATCGGAGGAAGTCTGAGGTCATCTCCACAGCCCCTCAGGGAAAATGGACCGAGGGAAGGAGGGAGAGAGGGTTGCTGGGAAGGGGACAAAGGGGCCTAGGTGGATGGGCCTGGGAGTCTCGGGGTGGGCGGCTTCCCCAATCTTGTCAGAAGGAGCGAGGGCCAATTCAGAGGTTAACCCCTCCCAAGCGGTCATGCACAGGTCTTGATACTTCGGTGGGAGGGGTTCAGAGAACCTTGTTTAGGTTCAGCTGGGGGTGAGGATCCTGGATCTGCTCTCAGGTGTGTGGGTGTGGGTGGGGGGCAGCATTGGCCGCACCTTAGGGGAAGGGGTGCTGAGAGCCAAAGGATCACCTTAGCGGGGGAGGGGGTTGGGGGTGGAGAGGAGGGTCCCCTTCATTGGGGTGGGTTACCACTTTGGTGGGGGAAGGATGGGGCACTGCAAGGGGGTCATCTTGATGGGGGAGAAACAGGGCATTGGGAGAGGGATCACCTTTAGGAAGAAAAGAGGCAACGGGGCGGGGCATCACCTTGGTGGGGAAGGAACGGGGCACTGGAGAAGGAACGGGGCGCCGGGGAGGGAGATCACCTTGGTGGGGGTGCTGAGGGCTGCCAGTCTGGTCTCCAACTCGTGCCGATGCTTCATGTACTGGGTGTACAGGCTGAACTGGTCCCCCTGCCCAGGCGCGGAAGGAGGCAAAGGGCCCGGGCTTAACGTAAGGGCCGGGGGAAGGGGTTAAAGGAGAGGGGAACGTGAGGAGGGGCGATTCCGGGGGGGACAACCAAGGTGCCACCAGGGTCACTTGGGGTAAGAGATGCAGCTGAGGCTGAGAGGGATCCGGGATCTGGGTTCTAGGGTGAAAGAGGCG
Source organism: Ornithorhynchus anatinus (assembly GCF_004115215.2). Lineage (NCBI taxonomy): Eukaryota > Metazoa > Chordata > Mammalia > Monotremata > Ornithorhynchidae > Ornithorhynchus > Ornithorhynchus anatinus. The sequence continues at coordinate 42,246,507 of NC_041740.1, forward strand.
GGGAAGATGGGTCGTAGGGGGTTGGGGAAGGGGAGAGGAGAGTTCTATTGCAGTGAGGCGGGGCCGAATGGAGACTCGGTCGGGGGTCGGGGGTCGGGGGTCGGGGGCACTTACGTAGCGCAGGAAGCAGGCTCCCACCCGCAGGGGCCGGGCAGCGCAGCCCTGCAGCTCCGGGAGGAAGTGGAGCCGGTGGAATCTGTGGAGTCGTTCCCTGGCCCCCAGCAAGGCGTTCCATTTTTCCCGCGACTCCGCCTTCAGCTCAAGGCCCGCGGGGGCCAGGGGCTCGCCCAGGGCACACACGTACTCTTGTTCCCAGGACAGGAGCTCGGCCAGCAGTCGCTGCTGCGCTCTGCGGGCATAAGGGCGGGGCGGGGCGGGGCCGGGCCGGGGGTCACCCGCTGGCCTCTGGGGCCGACGGCCGGAGGGCAGGGAGTGGGGACGAGAGATGGGCGGTCGCTGTGGTTCGGGGTCCGGGCCCTGGGGGTTAAGGGCTCGGGTTTGGGTCGAGGTGCTCACCCGAGGCTGCGTTTTCGCTCCAGGATGGGGGTGCCGCCCCCGGCGGGCCCCTCGGGGACCCCCGTCCGGCCCAGCAGCACATGTTCCCGGGGCGAGCAGGTCCGGTCCACGACCTCCGTGCTGCTGACCTCCAAGCCGCGGATCAGCACCGTGCGGGGCGGCTGCCCTCGGGAGCCCCCCAGTGACACCGCCCCCTCCGCCGCCTCCTCCTCCTCTTCCTCCTCCTCCTCCTGCTCCCGCTCCTCCTCACTGTCCTCCCCGCAGGCCCCCCGGGGCGGCAGGGCCGGGGCCGGGGCCGGGGGGCTCTCGGGGCTCTCGGGGCTGCCGGAGCCCAGCAAGGAGCTGAGACTGCTGGCGGGGCTGGGGGTGTCGGGCCGGGGGTTCCCTTGGCCGGGCTTGGGGGCCGCTCGCCGCCGCCGGCCCGGCCCCCCGCGCCGCTGCCCCCAGGGTCCGGCCTCCGCTTCGGCCCCGCGCCGCGCCCGCTCGGGGCTCGTCCAGCGGCTGAGCTCCCGGCAGCGGGCTCGGCAGCGGCCCCACTCCCGCAGGGCGGACGGCTGCCCCAGCTCCACCGCCAGGGCCCGCATCTCTTGGAAGGCTCCCGCGCTGGGCTCCGGGGCGCCCCTGCCTGCCCCTGCCCCTGCCCCTGCCCCTGCCCCTGCCCCTGCCCCTGCCCCTGCCCCTGCCCCGGGCCCCGGCCCTGCCCCTGCGATCCGGGCGGCACCCTCGTCGGCCCACTGGTGGACCTGCAGAGGGGAGCGTGGAGACAAGAGGGGTTGAGATTGGAGAAGTGATGCTGGGGCTCCCCCAACCCTCTTCCCTCCTTCCTTCCCTCTTGACCTCCCTGCTTCCCTCCCAGCTTCTCTCCTTCCCTTTCGGTTCCTCTCCCTCTCTCAGCTTCTCTCCCTCCTTCCCTTCTTTGCTCTCTCTGTCACCCCGCTCTCTTTCTGCTCTTCTCCTTCCCTGCTCCTCTCCCTCCCTGCCGGCTCCTCTCCCCGGTGGCTCCCTTCTCCCCTTCCCTCCCTCCCTCCCTTCCCCGTTCGGTACATAAGACGCCCTCCCCACTAGCTGCCCATCTTCTTCTGGTCAAGCCCTTTCTCCCCTCCCCCAGGGAAGGCTGAGGATGAAGGGCGTGGGGGTAGGGGCAGAGGAGATGGGGAAGAAGACAGGGAAAGGGGGGACAGGGTGGAGTGGAATGAGGGGACGAAACGCCGGGGGAGCCCACCTGTTGGAAAAAGCGGTGCAAGCGTAGAGCACGGTGCAGGTTGCTTTCCGTCTGCTCCAGCCGCTGCTCAAAGTCCTCCAGCGACTGCTGAGTAGCCAGGTCCTCCAGGGGCAGGGACGACCTTGCCTGGGTTAGCTGCTCCTGAGGACAGTCAATCAATCAATCAATCGTATTTATTGAGCATTTACTGTGTGCGGAACACCGTACGAACCGCTTGGGAGAGTACACTATAATAGATTAGGCTCGTTCCCTTCCCACAAGAAGTTTACAGTCTAGGACGGTGTTGGATTCAGCCACAGGTCCCCAGGCTTGGGCCCCTCCCTACTCCATTCCCAGGGCCCCGGGACAGCGGGGGCATTTCTCACCCTCCTCGGGACAGAGGGGAGAAGCCCCGCTCCCCGGGATAGATGGCAGATTTCCCGGCCCGCTCCCCCGACCACTCCCCGGATCGCTTTTAGGGGACAGAGGGGAAAGCTCAAGCGGGGCCAGCGATTCCTCCCCCCGGTCCCGAGGGGAGAGCCCTGCCCCCGTCCCCTTCACGTTGGGCCGGAAATAGGAAAGTTTCCGCTCCCCATCCAGTGAATCCGCTTGCACGCAGGCTCTGGGTCCTGGCCTGGGTCCTGGCCTGGCTCTGTGTCGTGGCCGGGAGAAGACTACCCGGCCACGGCAGGGGCTGGATTTTGCTCCCTGCACCCCAGCCTCTCTCCCACGACCCGCTCGCTCATCGTGGTCCCTCCCTCTTCCCCTCTCCCCAGGGCTCCCCCAGCTCACCTGGGCCTCTGCGCTGAAGGCCTGGAACCGCACCTCCGCCTCTTGCAAGCTGGACAGCGAGTCTCCCAGCTCCCCGAAGCCCAGCAGCTTCTCTTCGCCGGGGCCGCGCAGCCACCGCAGGGCCTGGCGTGGGGGCGGGAGGGACGGCCCGGGGAGAGAGAGGACCAGGTCGGATGGGGAAGCCGCCAACGGCCCGCCCGACCTGGGGCGGGGGCCGGGGGAAGGGAGGAGACCGGGGGGGCCGGGGGCTGGGGCCGGGGGCTGGGGCCGGGGGCTGGGGCACCCAGCGTCCCGCAACCCACCCGCCACTGGCGCTGCCGCCGCTCCCGCCGCTCCCGCCGCTGCAGGTGCTGGTTGGAGAGGCGCACGAGCTGATGAATGGCCTCGTCCACCTCCTGGTACAGAACGGCTGGGGCCGAGCCCTCCACGCTGCCAGAGGGGAGGGGGGCGGGCAGGCCGTTGGGACCCCTCCTCCTCACCCCCCGGCCCTCCCCTCCCCACTCCTCGGTCGACGGACCCCACCCCTCCCGCCCTCCTTCCCCCCTCGCCCCCGCCCAATTCCCCTCCCTCCCCCAACCCGACCTCCTTTCCTCCCCGCCGCCTTTCCTTCTCCTCCTGCCCTCCTCCCCTCGCTCCTCCCATCCCTCTCTCTCTTCCCGTGCTCCTCCCGCTCCTCTGCCCTTCCTCTTTTTCTGCTGGCTTACTTCTTCCCTCTCCCCTCCCCCCGTCCTCTCCTTCTCTCCTGTCCTCTTAACGCCCCTCTCCCATCCCTGCTCCCGCCCCATGCCCCTTCACCTGCTGCTGTGGGTCATGCGCAGCTTCATCAGGGTGGACCCTCCCTCCCGTTGTAGCTGTGCCAGTCTGGGATCTGCCAGGAGCTTCCTCAGTGGCTCCAGGGGCCCCAACATCTCCTAAGGGTTTGGGGGAGAGAGCTGGGCCGGCTCCTTCGCTCTTCTTCCCTGGCATTGCCACGATGACTGTCCTCTTCACACCCACTCTCCCCTCCCGTCCCTTTCCAGGCTCCGATCCCTTAGCCCTCCTCTGCTCCTGCTCCTTCCTAGCCCACTCCTCACCTCCTCTTCCTTCTCCTCCTCCTCCTCCTCCTCCTTCTCCTCCTCCTCCTCTTCCTCCTTCTCAGGCTGGGTGGCCCCATCTCTCTCCAGCTCCTCGATGGCTCCTCGCACGGAGAGCAGAACCTCTCGGCACAACTGGCTCAGCAGCGCCACCTCCTGGCGTCGAAGAGAGGCACTGAGACCCGCGGAGTCGCCGGGACCCCCGGAGCCTCCTTTCCCTGGAGCCGAGGCCTCAGGGCAGGGGGGTGGGACGGGGCAGGAGAAGGGGACCCTCACCCGGTGAATCTCTGCCCAGGCCTGGGGAGAGAGGTCCCTGCGCCCCTTCAAGCCCCACAGCTGTTCCTCCTGCTCCAGCAGACTCGAGAGGTCACTCTCCAACAGCAGCTCAGCTTCCTGCTGTGGATGAAGAATGGTCAGTGGCCAGTGACTCCTCGGACTCCGGGTAGCCAGTGCGCCGGTTCGGCCAGCCTCCCCCACCGTGGATCACACCTGGAGGTCAGCAAGGTCAGTGGGAGGGTCACCCTGGGTCAGGATCAGCAGCCGCTGGATGAGTGCGGGGTCCCCAGAGCCCTAGGGAGAGATCGAGGTGAGAGAGGAGCCTGAAGGCCTGAGGGGAGAAGGACAGTCCCAGAGCTGTGGGGAGGGCCGGGGAGGAGACCGTACCTGGAGGGGAGGAGGGGAGTCCCAGAACTGTGGGGCAGACCAAGGGGGAGAGTGTACCTGGAGGTCCCGCAGGGCAGGAATGAGGCCAGGGGGCAGGGGAAGGGGAGGATGGTGAGCAGGGCAGCGCAAGTCCAGCAGCACCGACAGCCCCCCTGCCTGCAGCTCTGATCTGTTTGGGAACAAAAGGGTTAATGGGACTGTCTTCCCTCTGGAGATGGGGGGGCGGGGGCAGGGTCCGAGGGAGGCAAGGTCAGTGACTACTCCCTGAGCTCTTCTCTCCTGTCAAACTCACCTTCTAACTGGTCCTCATGCTCCACTCTCACCTCTGACCCTTGCTCATGAACTTTTCCCTGCCTGGAACTCTCTCTCCTTTAAAATCTGTCAGACCACAGCTCGCTCAATCTTCAAAGCCCTTCTGAAACTCCACCTCTCCCAGGAAGCTTTCCTTAACTAATTGTTTTTACTCTAGTAGTAATAATAACAGTTACTGAAACCTTATGGGACATACTAAGCACTTGGGCAGTTCATAACAGAGAAGTGGTACATTCCCTGCCTACAAGGAGGATGGATGAAAGTAATGCTCGAGATGGTGGGTAAGCTTACATGACTTGGAAGGCTGGGAATTAATCGGGGAAGGCTTGTCAGAGAATGGGGAGCACTGGGGTCTGTTATACTTGGGGAGGGAGGGAGTTCCAGAAGTATCTCAAGAAAAGATCTCCCACTTCCTCTCAAAATCTACGCACTCCACCTATGCCTCTGACCTCATCCTTTCACAGCTTATCAAATCACTTGCCCCTTCCCTTCTTCTCTCTCTGCCTGCCATCTTCAGCCATTCACTTTTCAATGGCTTTCCTCCACAGTGCTTTCCAACATATTCACGTATCTCCAACCTAAAAAAAAAATCCTCCCTTGTTCCCACACCTCCCTCCAGTTATTGCCCCATCTCCCACCTACGACTTCTCTCCCAAACTCCTCGAGCCAGTTGTCTACACTTGCTGTCTCCACTTCCTCTCCTCCCATTCTCTTCTCCTTGATCCCTTCCAATCTGGCTTTCCCCCCTTCATTCCATGGAAACTGCCTCTCAGAGGTCACCAATGACCTCCTCTTGCCAAATCCAACAACCTATTCCATCCTAATCCTCCTCGACCGCTCAGCTACACATAACACTCAAGTCCACCCTCTCCTCTCCATCCAAACTGCTACTATGCTGATCAAGCACTTATCATATCCTGCCTTGACTATTGCATCAGCCCCCTCACTAACCCCCCTGCCTCCTGGCTCTCCCCACTCTAGTCCTTGCTTCAATCTGCTGTCCAGATTAGTTTTCTTTAAAACTGTTCAGTTCATGTCTCCCCATTCCTCAAAAACTTCCAGTGGTTGCCCATTCTACCTCCGATTCAAACAGAAACTCCTTTCCATTGGCTTTAAAGCACTCAATCAGCTGACCCCCACCTATCTTACCATGCTGATTTCTTACCCACATGCTTCACTTCTCCAATGCCAACCACCTCACTGTACCTCATTCCCATCTATCTCACCATCGATCCCTTGCCCAGGTCCTCCCTTTGGTCTACTCCTTCATACACAACAGACCACCTAATTTCCCCAACTTCAAAGCCCTCCTAAAATCACACTTTTTCCAAGAGGCCTTCCCAAAGTAAGCCCTCATTTCCCCTACTCCCTCTCCCTTCTGCGTTGCCTCTGCACTTGGATCTATATCCTTTAAGCACTTGATATTCACCACCCTCCAGGCTGACAGCACTGAGGAACATGACTGTAATTTATTTTTATATCTGTCCCCCTTCTAGGCTGTAAGCTCTTGGTGGGCAGGGAATATGTTCACCAACTCTGTTGTATTCTCCCAAGCACTCTGCTCTGCAGATAGTATGCGCTCGATTCCATTGATTGATTGATTGATTGATTACAGGCCAGGAGAAGAACATGAGCAGGGGGATGGAGGAGGGAAGAGTCAAGAGCAAAGCACAGTTAAAAGTTGAGCTTGGGAAAAGCAAAGAGAGTGAGGCAGGGAGTAGCAGATGATGACAGCAGATATATAAGGTTGTCATGGTGAGTCAGTGGAGAGCCTGAAAACTAATCGTGAGGAGTTTATCCTTGACGTGGAAAAGTCAGTGGAAGGTTTTGAGAGGGGGAGAGATGTGGGCAGAGGGTTGCTTCAGGAGCAGTAGCATGTAGCATATAGTATAGTTTGGAGAGAAGAGAGGCTGAAGGCAACAAGGAGGCTAATACAGTAATCTAGCCATCATATGACCAGAGCTCCTACCAGTACAGAAGTGGTTTGAGTGGACAGGAAGTGGAAAATCCAGGAGATGTGAAGGAAGAATCTGCAGGATTTGGCAGTAAAATGAGAATTGAAGAACAGTGAGAAGTCAGATAGATGCCTGGGTTTTGGGCTCTTGGGTCCGGGAAGATGGTGGTGTTATCGACAGGGATGGGGTAGTTAGGGAAGAGGAGTAGATTTAGAAGGGAAGATAAATAGGTCACTTTTAGTCATGTTGAATTTGAGATGCTGGCAGCACATCCAGGTGGAAATGTCTTGGAAGTAAGAAGAGATGCGGGATTACAGGTTAGAGGATAGTTCAGGGTTAGGGAGGTTTATGTGGGAGTCATCCACAGCCATGTGAGCGAATGACCTCCCAGAGAGAGTGAGTATTCTATGAGAACAGTAGGTGGTCCAGGACAGAGACTTGGGAGATGCATACCGTTTAAGGAATGAGAAGTGGAAGAGGAGCCAGCGAACGAAACCGAGGAGGAGTGGCCAGGGAGGTAGGATGAGAACTAGGTCAGTACTGTGTCAGTACTACTGAAGTGTGGTAGTGGTTTCAAGGAGGAGGGAATGGTCCATGGTGTTAAACGCAGTCAAGAGGTCAAGGGGGATTAGGACAGAGTATGGTCCATTGGATTTAGCTACAAGGAGATCACTGGTAACCTTAGAGAGTGCAACCTCTGTGGAGTGAAGGGGTCGAAAACCTGACTGTCGTGGGCCAAGAAGAAAATGAGTAAGTAGCAGTCAGTCAATCATAATTACTGAGTGCTTACTTTGTGCAGAGCTCTGTACTAAGCACTTGGGAGAGTACAATATAACTATACAATGGACACTTTCCCTGTCCAAAATGAGGTTACAGTATAGAGGGGAAGAGACATTAATATAAATAAATGAAATTACAGCTATGTGCATAAGTGCTGTGGGGTTGGGAGCGGGGATGAGTAATGGGAGTAGGTCAGGGAGATGCAGAAGGGAGTAGAAGAAGAGGAAAGGAGGGCTTAGTCAGGGAAGGTCTCTTGGAGGAGATGGGTCTTCAGTAAGGCTTTGAAGCTGGGGAGAGTAGTAGTAGTAGTAGCATTTATTGAGTGCCCACTTGGTGCAGTACACCGTGCTAGGTGTTGGGGAGCACAGAAATACAGTGACACATTCCCAGTTCACCAGGACCTTACACTCTAACGGGGGAGACAAATATAAATAGAGAAGCAAAGTGGCTCAGTGGAAAGGGCACGAACTGGGAAGTCAGACGTCTTGGGTTCAAATCCTGGCTCCGCCGTTTGTCAGCTGTGTGACTTTGGGCACGTCACTTAACTTCTCTGTACCTCAGTTACCTCGACTGTAAAATGGGCATTAAGACTGTGAGCCCCACGTGGGACAACCTGATCACCTCGTATCCCCCCAGCGTTTAGAACAGTTATTTGCACATAGCAAGCGCTTAACAAATGGCATCATCATCATCATATAAAAATACCAGCAACTAGTGGTCAAAATAAATAATTTGAGTACACATCCATAGATGAATGCCCTAGCAATTCATCAATGGTCTAATTGGCTGAAAGGGTGAGTTAGCTGCTGGGGTCATAAGGGCAGTGGGTGTAAACAACTTGCTCCAGGGTTTGTCTGGGAATGGGAGCAAGGAAATGGGTCGAAAGCTGGAGGGGGCTTGGGTTCGAGAGAGAGCTTTTTAAGTATGGGGGAGATGGACCCATTTGATCATGTCATTCCTACTGCCTCCTTTGACTCATGTTACTATTGGTATTCATATTCCATCCGTTTACTCATCTATTCAGTTTCATACTGTTTCTATTACCAGTTGCATTAAGATTTTTCCTCTTGTGCTCATTGTATGGATGTAATTTATGTCTGTCTTCCTTATTAGATTAGAAGCTTCATAGACTAGGGATAATGTGCCACTTGTTTTTGTACTCTTCCAGGCACCTAGTACAGTGGATTGCACACAGTAGGTGCTCATTAAATACTATGATCAGTATACGTACTACTACTTGGCACTGTAGGTGCCCAGTGCAGCACACAGCATTTACTAAGCCCCCAGTACACAATTGGTGCCCCATATGGCACTTGGCACTCAGTAGGTTCCCAGTAAAGTGCACTCCTCCCAGAACTGTTAGGCTTTGGTTCGAAGACAACCCTGCCAATGAGAGTGAATATCTTGCATACCAGGAGTTGTGCACCATTTCTGGCCCCTTGCCTTTCAGGCGACGGTGGCAAGATGGTGTTTAAGAGAGGAGAGGTATGTCTTACTGCCAGGAGGGCACTGAGCAAATGAATGAGTTAATGACAAGAATGCTGGGAGAAATGGGTCAAGCACAGGGGGCTCAGAGAGCACCACAGAAAGATTGAGATGGTCAGTGTTTTGAGAGTCCTGGGTCAGTGATCTTAGAATTAGGAGTCAATAACACAAGTGGCAGGGTCAGTGTCTTAGTGGCCAGGAGGTCGGTATCCTGAGAGTAAGGGGACTGAAGGAGTAGGGTTCTGTTGCCCTGAGGGTCAGGGTCAGGGTTTAGTGACTGTAGATGCAGGAGTCAGTGTCCATGGAGACAGAGGGTCAGTTTGAGGATAGGGAGCAGGGTCAGTTCCAGTTACCTGAGCAATGAGTGGAAATAGCGGAGGGCGGTACTCAGCTCCTCTTGGGAGGGCTGGGACTCAGGGGCGGTGTCCTGGGGAGTGATGGTCAGCAAGGCCCGTCCACTCTGGTCTACCCCACCTGTGGACTCCAGGCAGGCGAGAATAAGCTGTTCTCATCCCGCCCTTCCCTGTGGGTCACTTCCGCTTCTCCTCCCCACTGTCCCTCACCAGTGAGCAGGAGGAGGCCGGAGCTCAGAAGGTCCCAGTTCACTTCCGGGGCATCAGAGAGGGAGTCTGGAGTCACTGTGGAGTCTGGAGTTGAGTGAGGAGGAGCCAGGGCTGGAATAAATTCAGGTGGAGCCTGGTCTGAGACCTAGATCCTTCATTAACCCCCCCCCCCCCCCGCCGTCCAATCCAAAGCCCTAATTCTGCATCCCAACAGCCCCCCATCCTCTGGCTCCTCCCTTCCTCCCTCCCTTGCTCCCTCCCCTTCCTGGTCCTGGCCCCCATCCCTCTCTGGAACTCTGCTCCCTCTCACCTTCAATAGAAGCCAAACTTTGTCCACTGGGCCCTGCTTCTCTGTCTCCCTCCTCCGCAGGCTGTGGACTGGCAGGGGTCCCGGACTCCCCCTCCCTCTCTCTCTCTGGCTCCGGTGCCCCCTTCTCCAGCCAGGACAGCTCGCAGGTTGGGTTGGACCCCGGGGGCTGGCCTTCCCTTGGGGTATCAGAGCTGATGGCAGGCTGGGATGGGCTGGGGGGACTTCTATCCCCCTCCCACCCTGGGCTGCCAGCCCTGCTCCCTGTGGATTCCTGCCCTGCTTCCTGATTCTTCCTCCTGTTCTCTTTAATTGGTGGTTCAAGGGTCCCAGGCAGATCATCATCCCCTTGGCTCTGATCCCCCTTGGCCCCTTCAGCCTCCTCCTCCTCTTTCTCCTGCCCCTCAGGTGCAGCCTCTAACTCCGTCTCCACCAGGGCTTGGGTCGGAAGGTCAGGGGGCCTGGGGTCTTCCCCTCGGGGGGCAGGTTCAACCATCAGCAGCGGGAGGCTGGGGGTGGCTTGGCCGCTGCCCTCCTCCAGGAGGTGAGCCCCACTCTGGCCTCGAGGCTCCGTCACACCCCTCTGGTGCAGCCATGCTCGGTGCCGCCGGTGCCGCACTCTGCCCCCTGTCCCCTTGCGGGGAGGAACTGTGTGAGTCCTGGCCAGGCTGGGGGGCTCCCTCATGGTCCCGGGAGCCCCCCGCTCGGGCAACGTGACCTCCAGAAGCTCCACGTACTCCCCCTCTGGAGTCTCGACTGGCGCGTTGTGTCCGTCTCCGGGACTGCGGGCCCCCAAGACTTCTGGGGGCGGGGGGCTGAGGGGCTCGGTGGGAGGGGGCCCCAGGAGGTGCCCCACCATGAGCCCTCCTTTGTGCACAAAGCGTGGGCAAACCAGCTCGGCCCAGGGCAGGCGCTGGATCCCTCCGGGGGCAGCCAGAAGGCAAGTGGTCAGACGACCAGCTGTCCGGTCCTTGTTGATACCTTGCAGCCACTCAGGGGTAAAGAGGTAAGCACAGGCATCTGTAGGGACTGGGAGCTCCTGCACCTGCCGCCCCCCTGGTGCCAGGCATTTGAGTGCCAGGTGGGGCGCCTGGGCCCCTGAGGGCACGACCTGGAGGTAGAAGTCGCCAGGCTGGAGCAGCTGCCAGGGCAGGGAGGCCAACTGGACCACCACCCTCTCGTGCAGGCAGAGTGGCCAGCCCTCGTGGAGGAAAAGGAATCCACTGTACTGGGCCTGTGGGAAGACAGACAGAGTGGGGCAAGAGATGGGAAAAGATGAGGGAGATGGGAAGTGCCAAGAGATGGATGGTGGTGGTGGTGGTGGGGAGATGGGAGAGAGAAGCCTACCTTGATTTTGGATTTATTGTCCTGTTGTCTTTCTAAAATGTCCTGGGACCCACAATACTCTCTCACATCCATCTGTCCATTACCTACCCCGCCCCCAGTCCATTAGATGTTCGGGGGCACGTGGGTGTGTTTCATTTGGGTTGAACTGCCTGATTCCTGTTCTGAAGGGAATGGCCAAGGCTGATGCTGCCTGGCCTTGCCCTTCACCCTAGCCCTAGCCCTAACTTTAACCTCCTCCCCCCAGGCTATGCATCCCAACCCTCTTTAATCTGGTCATCTGGGCTAGGGGATTAGGAAAAGCCTAGGGTGAAGGGAAAGGGCTAGGAATAGGGTTAGGATCAGGGTTAGGGCTCGGGCTGTGCGATTGATTAGCTTGACTCTCATGACCCGTTCGTTTATTAGCATTTGGGTGAGTCCCTGCCTCAGACCTCAGGTGATGGGATCCCAAGGCCTAGGTTAGTCCCCAGTGGTGGTGCTGACACTCAGCCGGGGTCCCTTCCAGCCCCGCTAGCTGCTGTAACTCACGCAAGCCTCCTGCTGGACGCGAGAAAGCAGGTGCTTGGCTGGCACTAGGAAATCCAGGGTATAGCGCAGCGCGTCTTCACCGTACGTTCGCTCCACCATCTGGAACACCTGGCCCAGGAGTGTGGGGGCCGTGGCCTCAAAGGGCGGGTACAGGGAGGCCAGCGTGCTCTGGATACAGTCCTCCACCGGCTCTGGCTCCTGAGGGGAAAGGGGGCTGGAGCCAGTGGCCACTTCTGCCCGCGCCCCACAGCGTCTGCCCCGGGATGGGAGGGAAAGCGAGGCAGGGGAGGAGGGGAGGGGAGGGAGAGAGGGGTGACTGCCCTCCGTGGGTCGGGACTGCCAGGGGTGGAGACGCATGAGCAGGGGACAGATACCCAGACAAGAACCACACAGATTTCCCGGGGATTTATATAGGCACGGGATGCCCAGAGAGGATTCGGACAGACAACTCACAGAGAGGGGACACCCAGGCTGCCGGGGAATCCGAGGGATCCAGATGGGGGACACTCAGACAAGACAGGCAATTCACAGTCAGGCGGAAAATCCCCAGACAGAAACTCAGACAGACCCGACACACAGGGATCTCTCCCTCTCTCTCTTTCTCTCACACACACACACACACACACACACACGCACCGCCCACAGGCAATTGGGGAACACTAGAGAGCCAGGTCAGTTGGACAGACTGGAGATATACATAGGCGATCCGGACCAGCAGAGGACACACGGACATCGGATCGGGGAACCCGGCTCGGTCACGTGAGAGCGCGCGGCTCCGACCCCCCGCGAGCGAATTTGGGAGCGGGGAGGGGGAGAGGAAAAGGGGGTGGGCACGGAGGCAGCTGCAACCCATTAGGGGCGGGTGAGCTCACGGCTGCGAACACCCCCGCCCCCACAGGAAGCCGCTGGGGGAGGGGAGGGGAGGGGAGGGGAGGGGAGGGGAGGGGAGGGGAGGGAATGGGAGGGAATGGGAGGGAATGGGAGGGAATGGGAGGGGAGGCGCGGCCCCAGGGCCCGGAGCTGCCAGGGGAGCGCAGGGGTCGGAGCGGCTGGAAGGAGCTGAGCTGGGGAGTCGGGGGGGGCGGGTGTCGCACATCAGACGGTCCGACCGCCGCCTGGCCTCCAGCCGCCCCCTCCCCCGCAGGGTTTTTCCTCCCCTCCTCCCCACCCCCCGTCCGCGGGGTCAGCCCACCCGCCCCCGGCCACTCCCCCCTCCCTCCCCCTCCACGACCCTCTCGTTCCCCGGCCCAGCTGGCCCGGCTGGTTCCCAGGGGGACGGATGGGAGGGCCGCCCCCGAACCCCGACCCTCGGCCCAGGGTGCGCTGGAAACGGGCATTCCGGGTGGGCCGGTTCTCACGGCCCCGGGCCGGGCCGGGCCGGGCCGGGCCGCGCCGGGCCGGGCCGCAGCCCCTCCCGTGGGCGGCCGCGGCCACAGACCGGACCCGCAGGGAGGAAGGCGCGGGACCGGAGCTGGGGGACCCTCCCTGGGGGACCGACGGAGATGGGGAGACGGAGGGAGGACGCGGAGTTATAGGGAGGTCGGGAAGGAGGGTGGGGGTGGGGAAAAGGAGAGATAATGAGAGGACCCGGAGGGGGAGGGGGAAAGGAAGGAGAGAGAAAGAGAGAGTGAGATTCTCACAGAATCAGAGGCACAGAGACCCACAGTCAGACACACAGAGACCTACGGACACCCAAAGTCGGAGACACCAATACACTCAGAGACATACAGAGACCGAAAGTCACACAGAGACACCAACAGGCTCGGAGTCAAAGACACACAGGGAGCTGAAGTCAGACATGCACAGAGAGCAACACGCTCAGAGTCAGAAAAACACAGAGACTCAAAGTCAGGCACGGAGCCCCACCGACACACTCGGAGTCAAAGACACACAAGGAGCTGAAGTCAGGCACACAGAGACACCTACATATCCAGTCGGAGACACACGCACGGAGTCAGAGACACAGAGACTCAAAGTCAGGCACGCAGAGACACCAACACGCTCAGAGTCAAAGACACATAGAGACCCACTCAAACACACAGAGACTCCAACACATCAACCCACTCAGAGACACACAGAAACTCCTAAAAACTCAGAGACACACAGAACCCCCAAGTCAGACACCCGGAGGCACCAGTACACTCAAGTCAGACACCGAGATATCCACCCACTCAGAGTGAGACCTGCCCCCAGTTGCAACGGGTTCGTTTCCAGACAGAGACACAAGTGGACAGATGCTCACACGTTTCCAGAGACATAGGTGAAATCTCTCTCTCTGTCTCTCTCTCACACAGACACACACACACTCTCACACACCCCTTCTAGAGCCAGCGAGAAGGAAAATCGGGGAGGGGAGATGGAGCGGGGGAGGGCCGAGTGCCGCGGGGGCCGGGGGGCCGCGGAGTCAGGGATCTGGGGGTCCGAGGAACTGGGAATCGGGAAGCCGAGGGTCCAGGGGCCCGAGGGAACTAGGGGTCGCCTGGGGGGGGGGAAGGGGGGGCAGGGGGAAACAAGGCCCAGAACTCACCATGACTGCGGGTCCCGGCGCCTCGGCGTCGCCCGGGTTCACGGGTCTGGCCGGGCGGGGCCAGGCGGGCCGCCTGCCCCTCTGTTCCGCTCCCTCCTCGCTCCGTCCTCTCTCCTCCCCCGCCCCCTCCTCCTCCTCTTCCTCCTGCTGCTGCTGCTGCTGCTGCTGGCCGGGCTCCTTCCCTGGCTCTCCCGGGAGGTCGGACTGGTGCGGGGGACAGCTCCGGCTCCGGCTCCGGCTCCGGCTCCGGCTCCGGCCTCCCTCCGGCTCCCAGGCCGCGGGGCCCCGGCAGGGGGGAGTCCGATGGGCGTCGTTGCGTCCCGTCCGGTCCCGTCCGGTCCGGTCCTGTCCCTCCCCGCCCCGGGGCCCCGCCCCGCCGGCCCCGCCGCAGCCTTCGCCGCAGCCTCCGCCGCAGTCCGGCCCGGCTCCCTCCCGGGAAGTCTGGCCCCCTGCCCGGGACTCCTCTCTTTTGAGGGGCTGTGAGGATAAGACCCTTCCTTCGGGCCCCTGCTGCCCGGAGGGTCTGGGGGCGGGGGAGGCCCCTGGGGCCCGGGTCCCCCTGCCCCGAGCTCCTGGGGCTTCGGCTCCGGGTTCTCCTTGGCGCAGGGAGGGGGTGGGGGCTGGGGGAGCCGGGGGTCAGGCCCCTCTTCCTCCCTCCCTCTCTTCCCTCGGCCCCGCTCCCGCCCACGGGCCTCCGGCCTCTGGTCTCTCTTCTGCTCGGACAATGGGGCTTCTGTGCGCCGACGACTCCGGGAGAGGAGGGCTGAGGGCTGCGGGCCGCGCTCCGGGAAGACGGAGCGCAGGGGCTGCCTGCCGGCCCCGGGCCGGGGGCGGGGACGGGGGCTGCAGGGGGGGGACGGGAAGAGGGCTGGGATGGGAGGGAAGCCCGGGCCGGGCTGCGGCGGCCGCGGGCGGGGGGAGGGCTGGGCTGGGATGGGATGGGATGGATTGGGAGGGGAGGGGAGGGAGGACGGGGACGGGCTGCGGCCGCGCGGGACGGGGAGAGGGCTGGACTGCCCCGCGCTGCGCTGGGCTGGGGCCCTGAGCTGAGGATCCACAGCTGGTACCATGAAACCGATCCGACTTTATGCAGGGATTGTCTCTATCTGTTGCCGAATTGTACATTCCAAGTGCTTAATACAGTGCTCTGCACATAGTAAGCGCTCAAGAAATACTATTAAATGAATTGAATGAATGACAGGGATCCTCCTCTTTGGCCAATTCTGTGCCTCTACGGCTTAGGCTGCTGCAGGTTGTGGGAGTGCGAGGTGTCTGGCGCTCCCCTTCTCGGCAGGTCCCAAATAGCTGGGCTGCTGACGTCTCCCGACTCCTAATTCTTCCCTCTGCGGAGGGGTTGTGGCACCCAGGATCTCCCTCCCCAGCTGAGAAAAAAGACTTAAAGTTTGGCTAACGGTAAAGAGAGAGAGTTCAAGTCTCCCCCCCAAATCACAAACATCAATCAATGTGTAATAGCAAAGTTGTCTCGGTATTCTCACTCCAGCTCCCTTCTTCCCCCTGGTTCTTCAAGACGTGAGCTTCCCCAGGGACGATCCCCTCTGCCTCCGCCGGCCATCCACTTCCTTCACTTCTCAATTCTACAGGCTTGTTGCTTCAGCCCACCTCCACCACACAGCATCTTACTGAAGCATCCTCAGTCAGTGTACTGTAAGGTCTTTGAAGGCAGAGATCATGTGTATTTACTATAGCATTCTCTTCTAAGAACTTGGTGCTCAATGCACAGTAAGGGCTCCATAAAAACACTGATTGATTGATTGATTGATTGATAGGACTCTCACAATCAATCAGTAAAAAAACCCATTCAGGCCATGTTGTCCCACTCCTTAAGAAACTCCAGTAGTTGCCCATCCACCTCTGCATCAAACAAGAACTCCTCACCATTGGATTTAAAACACTCAATCACCTTGCCCCTTCCTATCTCCCCTCTCCACTCTACTACTACAACCCAGCCTGCACACTTTGCTCCTCTAATGCTAACCTTCTCACCGTGCCTCAATCTCACCTATCTTGCCGTCGACCTCTTGCCCATGTCCTGCCTCTGGCCTGGAATGCCCTCCTTCCTCATATCTGAGATACAGTGACTCTTCCCTACCACAAAGCCTTGCTGAAGGCACACCTCCTCCAAGAGGCTTTCTCTGGCTTAGCCCTCCTTTCCTCTTCTCCCACTCCCTTCTGCATCACTCTGACTTGTCCCCTTTATTCATCGCTCCAGCCAGCCTCTCGGCAGTTATATACATATCTGTAATTTATTTATTCCTATTAATGTTTGTCTCCCCCTCTAGACTGTAAGCTCGTTTTGGGCAGGGAATGTGTCTGTTCATTGTTATAATGTACTCTCCCAAGCACTTAATACAGTGCTTTGCACACAGCAAATGCGTAATAAATATGATTAAATGAATGTATGAATGAATTGGAGTTTATTGAGCACTTCCTAGGTGCAGAACACTGCTAAGAACTTGGGAGAGTAATAGTAATAATAATAATGATGGTATTTGTTAAGCTCTTATATGTGCCAAGCACTCTTCTAAGCCCTGGGGCAAATACAAAGTTATCATAGTCTTAATCCCCATTTTACAGATGAGGGAACTGAGGCACAGAGCAGTTAAGTGACTTGCCCAAAGTCACACAGCAGACAAGTGGTGGAGTAGGATTAGAACCATGACCTCTGACTCCTAAGCCCAGGCTCTTTCCACTAAGCTGCTCTGCTTCTATGGTATTGTACAATACAATAGAGTGGGTACATATGATCCCTGCCCACAGGGAGCTCCCAGTCTACAGAGGGGAGACTCCTCCAAGCCCTCAGTACTATCCATCTCCTTCTGTACAACAAAATCTCCTCATAATTGATTTCAAGCCTCTCCATCAGCTCTCTAACTCTATCAATTCTATTGTGTTGTACTCTTCCACGTGCTTACTACAGTGCTCTGCACACAGTAAGTGCTCAATAAATACAATTGATTGATTGACTCTCTACTCCCAGCTCACACTTTTCCCTTCTCCCAAGTTCTCCTCCTAACTGTTCCTGCTCTAAACTCTCATGACTCTAACCCCTTGCTCACATTGGAATTCCCTCTTTTCAGTCTCCTCAAAATCCAGCAGACCTCAGTCCTTCCCATCTTCAAAGACTAAAAATACCAGTCACTCCAGCAACACTCTACCCTATGAACACCTAACACATCGAATCACATCAATCTAGCAGTGACTCCTTAGCATTTCCCTGTTTGGAATCATCTTCAGGAGTAATGTGTGTGTGTGTGTGTGTGTGTGTGTGTGCGTGCACGCGCGCGTGCAGACATTCAATTACCTTTTTTGGATTTATTCTGGTTTGTCATCCTGGCATATTCACTCTACCCTTTAATTCTCATCCTTGTTCCTCCTACTGTTCCCATTATTTGAAAATATTTTGTATGTCTTACTCCTGCCCCCACTCCCACCCCATTTAGATTGTAAACTTCTCATCTGCTCATCCAAACCCTGTCCTCCCCCTGACTTTCCCAACGCTATAGATAGTACAATCATCGTCCCTGTCTCACAAGTCCATAACCTTGGCATTATCCTCTACTCACCTCTCTCTTCAACCCACATATTCAATCTGTCACTAAATCCTGTTTGTTCAACCTTCATGACATTGCTAAAATCCACCCTTTCCTCTCCATCTCAACTGCTATGTGCTAATCCAAGCATTTATCCTATCCCACTTTGATTACTGCACCAGCCTCCTTGCTGACCTTCCTGCCTCCTGTCTCTTCCTGCTTCAATTCATACTTCACTCTGCTGCCCAGATCATTTTTCTACAAAACCATGCAGCTCATGTTTCCCCACTCTTCAAGAGCCTCCAGTGGTTGTCTATCCATGCCTGCATCAAGCAGAAACACCGTACTATAGATTATAAAGCATTCGATCACCTTCTACAATTTTACCTTACCTCTGATTTCCTACTACAACCTAGCCCGCGTACTTTGTTCCTTTATACCAACCTACTACTCACAGTACCTCGATCTCAACTCTCTCGACCCTGACCTCTTGCCTCTGGCCTGGAACTCCCTCTCCCTTCAGTCAATCAGTCAATCAATCCACTGAGCCACGGGAAGCAGAGTGGCTCAGTGGAAAGAGCTTGGGCTTCGGAGTCAGAGGTCATGAGTTCGAGTCCCCGCTCTGCCACTTGTCAGCTGTGTGACTGTGGGCGGGTCACTTCACTTTTCTGTGCCTCAGTTACCTCATCTGTAAAATGAGGATTAACCGTGAGCCTCATGTGGGACAACCTGATTACCCTGTATCTACCCCAGTGGTTAGAACAGTGCTCTGCACATAGTAAGCGCTTGACAAATACCAACATTATTATCATAATATGATTGAATGAATGAATTGAGCACTTCTGTGTAGAGAGCACTGTACTAAATGCTTGGGAGACTATATTCAAAAGAGTTGGTAGACACATTCCCTGCCTATCAAGGAGCTTACAGTCCAGAGGGGGAGAGGCAGTAATATAAATAAATAAATTACATATCTGTACACAAGTGCTGTGGGGCTGAGGGAGGGGTGAATTAAAGATGCAAATCCAAGTTCAAGGGTGATGCAGAAGTGAGTGGAAGAAAAGGAAATGAGGGCTTGGTTGGTGAAGGCTTCTTGGAAGAGATGTGCTTTTAATAAGGCTTTGGAGAAGGGAAGAGTGATCATTTGTCAGATAAGAAGAGGCCAAAAATGAGCAGCCAGAGTGATGGGAAAAGAACCAGTGGAGGATAAATGACCAAGACTGAGCTCCTCATCTTCCATCCCAAGCCCGGTCCTCTCTCAGACTTCCCTATCACCGTGGATGATACGACCATCCTTCCCGTCTCTCAGGCCCGCAACCTTGTCTCTCTCGTTCACCCCACACATCTGATCCGTTACCAAGGTCTGCCGGTCTCACCTTTACAATATCGCCAAGATCCGCCCTTTCCTCTCCACCCAAAAGGCTACCTTACTGCTACAGGCTCTTGCTATATCCCGGCTGGACTACTGTGTCAGCCTTCTCTCTGATATCCCTTCCTCCTCTCTCGCCCCGCTCCAGTCTATTCTTCACTCCGCTGCCCGGCTCATCTTCCTGCAGAAACGATCTGGGCATGTCACTCCCCTTCTTAAACACCTCCAGTGGTTGCCTATCGACCTCCTCTCCAAACAAAAACTCCTCACTCTAGGCTTCGAGGCTCTCCATCACCTTGCCCCTTCCTACCTCTCCTCCCTTCTCTCTTTCTACTGCCCACCCCGCACGCTCCACTCCTCTGCCACCCCCTTCCTCACTGTCCCTCGGTCTCGCCTATCCCGCCGTCGACCCCCGGGACACATCCTCCCGCGGTCCCGGAATGCCCTCCCTCCTCACCTCAGACCATCTAATTCTCTTCCCCTCTTCAAATCCCTACTTAAAACTCACCTCTTCCAAGAGGCCTTCCTAGACTGAGCTCCCCCCTTTTTCCCTCTGCTCCCTCTACCCCCCCCTCCACCTCTCCGCAGCTAAACCCTCTTCTCCCCCCTTTCCCTCTCCTCCTCCCCCTCTCCCATCCCACCTCCTCAGCACTGTACTCCGCTCGACTGTATATATCTTTATCACCCTATTTATTTTGTTAATTTTGTTTAATGAGATGTACATCACCCTGATTCTATTTATTTGCCATTGTTTTTATGAGATGTTCTTCCCCTTGACTCTATTTATTGCCACTGTTCTTGTCTGCCTGTCTCCCCCAATTAGACTGTAAGCCCGTCAAAGGGCAGGGACTGTCTCTATCTGTTGCCGACTTGTACATTCCAAGCACTTAGTACAGTGCTCTGCACATAGTAAGCACTCAATAAATACCATTGAATGAATGAATGAATGAATAAATGTCAGTGATGCCAAGATTGGATATTATTTCCAGAAGAAGGGGATGATCTTCATTGTTGAAGGCAGCTGAGAGATCAGAGGATTAGGTTGGAGTAAAGGTCATTCGATTCATCAAGGAAGAGCCCACTGATGACCTTAGAAAGGGCTGTTTTGGTGGAGTGAAGGGGGTGGAAGCCAGATTGGAGGGTGTCAAGGAGAGAATTGGAGGAGAGAAATTGGAGACAGTGGGTGTAGACAACATGCTCAAGGAGTTTGGAGAGGAATGGTAGGAGGGAGATGGGAGATAACTGGAGGAGGTCGTGGGGGGCAAGGTGGGGGTGTTTTTAGGTTAGGGGACAAATGAGTATGTTTGAAAGCCATGGGGAAGAAGCCATTAGAAAGTGAACAGTTGAAAATGGAGGTCAGGGAGAGAAGGAGAGAGGCAAGTGTTTTGTTAAAATGAGAAGTCCAGGTAGATGGGGTGAATTTTGAGAGGAGACAGGAGATCTCTTGTGATACACCATGAAAAGATGGGAGAGTTGAAGAGCGTGCAGGAGGAGGGTGATACTAGGGAGGAGCAGAGGAGATTTTAAGGAGATCACACCTGATGGTTTCAGTTCTCTCAGAAGCATGAGGCCGTGTCATCTCCCCACCTCCAAAGCCTTACTGAAAGTGCATCTCCTCCAAGAGGCCTTCCCCGACTAAGCCCTCATTTCCTCTTTTCCCATTCCCTTCTGCATCGCCCTTGAACCTGTCTTTGCACCCTTTATTCACCCCATCAGCCCCACAGCACTTACCTACAGCCCATAATTTATTTTTAGTAATATTTGTCTCCCACTCTGGACTGTAAGCTCTTTGTTAGGCACTGAATGTATCTACCAACTCTGTTATATTGTATTATCCCAAGCATTTAGCACACTGCTCTGCACACAGTAAGTAATCAATAAAGATGATTGATTGATCGACTGATGGTGGGCAGGAAAGTTATCTTTTTATTAGCCCTTCTGAAGTCACATCTCCTCTAGGAAATCTTCCCTGCTTAATTTATTCTCCTGTAGTTTCCCCAACTGCCACTTTAGCACTTCCACGGCAACCTAGTGACAAATTCTAGTGTACTCTGCCAAGTGCTGAGTATAGTGCTTGATCAATCAATAGATACTATGAATTGATTAAGGACATTCTCTTCCTAAGGACCCCAACCAATTGATTCTTCAAGTCCTGTCCCCTGCTTGCCATCGACCCCGGGCAACCAGGAACCAGGCTGCTCCCTATGGACCCTCGCAAAAGGGATTTTGCTCCTTGTCTCCCTCCTCCCCTTCCCTCTACTTTCCTCCCCGATATGGGTCATTTGCATCTCTCTTCACATGCCATCTGGTGGCCTTGGGCCCAGGACCCGTCAACCGCTTGGGCATAGGCAGTGCGGCATCCACATTTTTTCACTAATGGCCCACCTGACCAGAAATCCATATGTGTGAGGGCCACACTCATTTTTTATTGAAAGCCATGGTGGAGTAGAGCCGGTTGGCCATTTAAATTATGGATTTTTTTGTAGTAACAAAAAGTTTCAAAAAACAGTTGAATCAACTTTATTTGTATAAAAGTGGACAGTTTACAAGTCTAATGCTAGTCATTGATCAATTTCAATCAGGTCAACGAGAATACAGGTATTTAACAGTTTGCAGAACTCATGAGAATTGAGCGAAATATTAAGCCAGGCCACATCTTAATTCTAACTGTAGGTTTCCCTCACTGATTGTGGTTCTCAGCTTTCATCTTAGAACTTCGCGAAAGGGAAGGTCCGTTCCCAGAGCCAGGAGGATTCCAACACTGTCCACTTTGGTCTCGTAGACAGAAATCGTAGGCTAATTCTGAGATTCATATAATCTTTTCCAAAATTCCAGGGATATCGAGTCTTCTCGGTGGGCAGAGTTCACTTTCGGCTCAATCAGTTCCTGTATCCATTGTATTTACTGAGGAGAACGCTGTACTAAGCATTTCCTCTTCAAAGTGAGCCACCCTGACTGGAAAGGTGCTTGATAATTCAGACATAGTCTGAGGTTTGCGCTCCATTGGCAGATGCAGAAATTTAAGTTAGTACTCATCTTCATCCAAATCTGTGGATCTCTTATGAAATTGAGACTTCGCTTTTCATTCTTTTGAAATATCTGACCTCGTGATCTGTGGTTCCATTGATGTCAGGGCAGGTCAGCCCTGGGAAATGAGCACTGTCCCCCCCCCCCCCCCCCCATCACCTTCTGGAAGAGATAGCAAAGACTTACGTGGCCAGACATCCTCAAAAACTAAATTTTTGATCCCTAGTCGCTCAATAAGTACCAGTGATGGATTGATTGAATAAAACTGGAATAGGAATTGTCAAGCTCTGAGCCTCATGTGGGTCAGGGACTGTGACCCATCTCATTGTCTTGAATTAGTGCCTGGCAGTTAGAAAGTGGTTAACAAATACCACAATTATTATTATTCTTTTCACCACTGCCCCCCGGCTTTATTAAGACGCAGTAAATCTCGATTCGCTGCTTCGGCTTCTTCTAAATATCCCCTAAACTGGAGATGGTTAATGACACAAACGTGAAGAAAATGTAAAACCCTGGTCATTTGTAAATTTGTTAAAAAGCTCAGGCAGGGACTCCACGGTGAAGGGAGCCGCAAGCGGCCCTCGGGTCGCAAGTTGCCCCTCTCCCCGCCCCTCCCGCCCCGCTCCCGCCACTGCCATCTGGTGGTCTCGGGTGCGTTCGTCTGCGTCTCTCTACTGCCATCTGGTGGCTTTGGGCTGGGAAGCGTTCGTTGGCGCCTCTCTTCTGCCACCTGGTGGCCACGGGTTCGACTAGATTAGATTGGGTCTCTCTATTGCCACTTGGTAGCGTCGGACCTGGAGCGGACCTTCCCCCATCCGCTTCTGCAACTTGACTTAATCCTTCCTCCAGGTTTATTCAGTCAGTCAGTCAGTCAATCAATCAATCAATCAATCAATCAATCAATCAGTGGGATTTATTGAGTGACTAGGGATCAAAAGGTAAGTTTTAGAGGGCGTCTGGCCATGCGGGTCTTTGCTATCTCTTCCTGTAGCAAAGTCAATCGTATTATGATTGATTGACTGATTGATTGAAGGGAGAGGGAGTTCCAGGCCAGAGGCAAGAGGTCAGGGTCGAGAGAGATGAGATCGAGGTACTGTGAGTAGTAGGTTGGTATAAAGGAACAAAGTACGCGGGCTGTGTTGTAGTAGGAAATCAGAGATAAGGTAGAATTGGAGAAGGTGATCGAATGCTTTATAGTCTATAGTACGGTGACTTGCCCAAGGTCACATAGCAGGTCGGGGTCAGACATTAGGATTAGCAAGTTTCATATTTTCTATCCTTTAGGCCACGGTGCCTCTCCAAAGCAGTTGGCGGTTGCCCCTTGATCCTTTCCGTCTCCGAAAGCCCAGCAATGCCCCGGGAAAACCCCTTTGGTTCCGGAAGGGCTGCGGCTCTCTATCGCCCTCTCGTGGACTCAGGCTAGGATCAGGGAACGGGCGGCGGCGCCGTCCAGCCTGCCCTCTCTCAAAATGGCTGGGCCACCGTTCCCCATCAAGGCCGTCCACGCTGCCCTTCCCCAAGATGGCGTCGGAAACCCCCAATTGAGACGGCGATGGCGGCAACCCTGCCCTATTTGTGGATGGAACCGCTTGCCTTTCAGCAACATGACTCACTGGCACCTCCGCCCTTTCTGAATATGGCACTCCACGCTTTTCCAAGATATCGTGAATGGGAACTCTGCCCTTTAATGCGATGGCGTCACAATAACTTCTGCCCTTTGGCAATATGACGATCCCATCACATTCACCCTTTCTAAAGATGGCGACCCTGCCCTTCTCTAAGATGGCGCGCGCCAACTTTGTCCTTTTCAAAGATGGCGCCCAAGCCCTTCACAAAGATGGTGCCTTAGGTAACCCTGACCCTTTTCCAAGATGGCTTTTTCTTGCCCTTCACTAAGATGGCGGACCCAGCAGCTACACCCCACCCTAAGATGGAGGGGCTCCTTTTCACCAAGATGGCGTCAGCGGTCGACTCTCCCTTCACCAAGAAGGAGGCCTCATAGCCCCACCCTCACCGGATTTGTGATTAGACCTGTAAAGCGAGTGATAAGGGGAGAGATCTCCAAATGATGAGAACGTTGGGCCCAGAGGACGGACAGTCCCAGAGCTTGGCCCTGGGACGCTACCAGAATCAGAGGGCTTTCCAAGGTGGAATTCCCTGAGCCAAATAATGATCTGTTGTTCAGGGGCTTTTTCACTAACAGGATGGACTGAGAGTGGATTTGTAGATCCACCGTCAGCCTGCTTGGGTAAACGTTAGTGGATTGAGTTCATATTCAAGACTGTTTGGTCGATATTGCTACTATGGGTAATAGAATCGATCTCTGTGTATGTCCCCATTCTTTAACGTTCAATGGAATCTTTATTTTGATCAAACTCAGTTAATATTAGACTAAGAAAGTCCCTGTTATAATCACCTAGGTATTTTTTCAAACTTCCATCAAAGTGTGAAATAAATAAATGTAAACTGAAACTCCAAACACTAAGGTTCAGCAAAACTGTTAATGGTTAAACTTGATCATTAAATAAACTAATTTCCACTGAAGATACATTTGTCAGGTTTTTTTTAGCTAAGAATAAAATGCTCTGCATTAGAAGGTGAGAGTTGGGGACATTTTTCCTTGCTCTTTTGGTCCATGTTTGTTAAATGGCTTTGAGCCAAACCTGCTCAGTATGACCAATACTTCTACTGATTTACCTTATGAGAAAATAAAGACCAGTGGAAAGAGCTTGGACTGGCAGTTAGGAGCATCCAGGTTCGAATCCTGCCTCCACTACATGCCTGCTGTGAGACCTTGGGAAAAGTCCCTTACCTTCTCTGTGTCCTGGTTTGCTCATCTGCTAAAATGGGATAAAGTAACCTGTTCATCCTCCCTCTCACGAGTGTGAATCCCTTGGTGGAAGAGGGATTGTGTCCAATCTATTTATTTTGTCTCTCCTCCCATAGTCAGCCCAGAGAAAGAGCTTAATAAACACCACCATAAATTTTGTAGCTTTGGTATCTCTGATTATTTTATTTTTGAATATCTCTTCTTTACTGGGAAAGACCAGAGCCTCTTTTTTTTTAACCTTGCCATATTTGCCTAATGAAGCTGAGTGTCTAGGGATCTAGTCCTAGATCCCCAGACATGACTGACTGAATGAATGAATGAAATGGGCCAGTGAAGGTTGCCTTCTGGGCTTTCTCTTCCCCACATGGGGAAAGCAGCAGGCAGCAGCAGGCCCCATCACGTAAGGGCAGCAGGAAGCCCTCTCTCCCTTTCTGCAGTCTTGCATTTCCTCCCGCCTTCAGGACATCCATACTTGGTTGTCCTCCTGTCACTTCAAACTTAATATGGCTAAAATTGAACTTCATGTCTTCCCATCCAAACTCTGTCCTCCTGCTCACTTTCCCATCCCTGTTGACATCACCACCATCCTTTCTGTCTCACAAGCCTGTAACCTTGGCATTATCCCTGACTCCTCTCTCTCCTTCCACCCACGTATTCATTCAATAGTATTTATTGAGCACTTACTATGTACAGAGCACTGTACTAAGCGCTTAGAATGCTACAAATCAGTAACAATAGAGAACATCCCTCTGCCCTTTGACGGGCTTACAGGTCTAATCGGGGGAGAGTATTCAAGCCATCACTAAATCCTGCCAGTTTACCCTCACAACATCGCCAAAATCCACCCTTTCCTCTCCATCCAAACTGCTACCACATTATAATAATGTTGGTATTTTGTTAAGCGCTTACTATGTGCCGAGCACTGTTCTAAGGCGCTGGGGTAGACATAGGGGAATCAGGTTGTCCCACGTGGGGCTCACAGTCTTAATCCCCATTTTACAGATGAGGGAACTGAGGCACAGAGAAGTTAAGTGACTTTGCCCACAGTCACACAGCCGACAAGTGGCAGAGCTGGGATTCGAACTCATGAGCCCTGACTCCAAAGCCCATGCTCTTTTCCACTTAGCCACGCTGCTTCTTGCAAGCACTTACCCTATCCCACCTTGTTTATTGTATCAGCCTCCTTGCTGACCTCCCTGCCTCCCGTCTCTCCCTACTTCAGTCCATATTCCATTCTGTGTACAGAATCATTTCCCCTCAGAAAGGTTCAGACTACATTTTCCCACTCCTCAAGAAACTTCAGTGGTTGAAAATACACCTAGGTATCAAACATCAACTCGTCACCATTGGTTTTAAACCACTTAGTCACTTTGCCCCTTCATACCTCACCTTGCTACTCTAATAATAATAATAATAATGGTATTGTTAAGGGGCTTACTACGTGCCAAGCACTGTTTCTAAATTCTGGAATAGCTATGAGGTAATCAGGTTGTCCCACATGGGGATCAGTGTCTTAATTCCCATTTTACTGATGAGGTAATTGAGGCACAGAGAAGGCAAGTGACTTGCTCCAAGGTTCACCCGGCCAGACAAGTTGTGGAGCCGGTGTTAGAATCCATGACTTTCTGATTCCCAGGCTCACGCTCTATCCACTACACCCACGCTTGCTTTCTCACTCTGTTGTACTGCACTCTTCCAAGCACTTAGTATTATTACCTTGTTCTGCATTCACTAAGCCGCAAAAGTGAATACCACTGATTGGTTAATTAGACTGCGAGTTTCACTTGTGGGCAGGAATTGTCTCTATTGTACTTCCCCAAGCGCTTAGTACAGTGCTCTGCACACAGTAGTGCTCAATAAATACAACTGAACTGAATAATGTCTGTCTCCCCCCTTCAAACTTTTGTTACATCCTACTTTCCCAAGCGTTAATGCAGTGCTCTGCACATAGTAAGAGCGCAATAAAAATGTTTGGATTAATTGAGCCGATTGATCAAGCCCACCTCCACAAGAGCTCCCTTGGGGCAGAGCCTTCTGCTGGCCATGAATTGAAGAACAGACCTGACTGAGCTCAGTGGTTTTCAGTATTGTAGGACAGCCTCGCCCCCAGCCCTAATCAACCCAGGTGCTTCTAAAGGAGGTGAGGTGGCACTGCCCCTTTAAGGCCCCAGATGCTGCTGGGCCTTTCCCTGCCCTATATAAGGCTCCTGAGCCAGACCCACCTCAGTTTGCAAGAGGATAGGAGACAGAGCGTGGCCTGCCCTAGGTCCAGGTAAGGAGGGGGCTCTGGCTGTTCCAGTTACACCCCTCTTTTTTTTTTAGGGTGGGTGTGGGACTGAAATTGCTGGGATTGCTGATGATTATTGTATTGATGATGATGACGATGATAATGAAGCTTGGGGAGGGCCATTAGGATTGGGTTGATGGGTGGGAGCGAGGGGAGGAGTCGATTCCAGCGTTTCTGAAATGACTTAAATGCACATGTTGGGGGGTGAGGGAAGGGTGTGGGGTGTCTGATGGGTTGTGACATTGCCGATGATATGCATATGTTGTGCGCTGCCGGGGTGGGACGATTTGGGAATTGAGGAGGGAGTGTGGGGAGCCGATTGTCCTGAGGGTTCTGATTGTTGGTTCAGGGCTGGGGGAAGGGTCTGAGGAGGGAGGGGCTGGAGACTTAGAGCTGTCCTTGTTGGTTGGGGGTTGGAGGCATACGCAGGTGAGTTTGGGGGTGATGGTTGGGGGGAGATTTTGGGATCAGATAGCTTTGGTCTTAGGGAAAGTCTGGCCTGGTTTTTGGGGTGACCGCTGGACCTCGGGTCAAGGGTACTGAATGGCTGGGGACAGAGGACGGCCTTACTGACGGACGCATGGGCATGTGGGCTGAGTGTCAGGTGGTGCATGCTCACCTGTCTGTCTACATCTCCATGTGTCTGAACGTTGGTCTGTCTGCCCCACTCCCTCTAGTAAGAGGGCTGGGACGCTATCCTCTCTGTCCTTGAGAAGCAGCATGGCCTAGTGTGTAGAGCATAGGCCTGGCAGTTAGAAAGACCTGCTGTGTGACCGTTGGTGAGTCACTTCACTTCTCTGTGACTCAGTTACCTCATCTGTAAAATGGGGATTAAGATTGTGAGTCCCATGTGGGACATGATCTAATAATAATAGCATGTGTCAAGCACTGTTTTAAGCGCTAGGGTGGATACAAGGTAATCAGGTTGGACACAGTCCAATAAGCTTGTATCTATCCTTATGCTTAATAGAGGGTCTGATACACGGGAAACATTTAACAGATACTGTAAACAAAGAACCCAGAACTCAAAGTGGTGCCCGATGCCCAGAATGTACTGGTCGAGGGCAGAGAGGGTTGGAGAGGGGTGGTCCCGCCTCTGCAGGGTTGTGGGCGAGGAGCCCGTGTCACTTCCTCGGGGCTGGGGGGCGGGGGGGGGGGGGGCGGATAAAGGGTGGAGGGCCGCTTCCTGCTCTGTCTCCGTTCTTACTCTTTTCTCTTCTAACCAGTTGTAAGGAATTATAGACAAGAAAGAAGCAGTGTGGTCTAGTGGATAGAACTTGGACCTGGAAATCAAAAGGACCTGGGTTCTAGTCCCAGCCCTGACTTGTGGTTACTGCGTCACCTTGGTCAAGGCACTCCACTGCTCTCCGCCTCAAACACGTCACCTGTAAAACTGGAATTAACACCGTGACCCCCATGTGGCAAAGGGATTGTGTCCCAACTGATAAATTGTGCCTATCCCATCGCTTAGTACAGTTCCTGGTAAAAGGTAAGCACTTAATAAATGTTGTAAAAGAAAAAAAATTATAATGCTTGTGTCCCTTCAAATCAGTCAGTGGTATTTATTAAGCACTTTATATGTGCAGTGCATTGAACTAATCATGTGGGAGAGTACAATACAATGAAACCAAGGCATTTATTGCACACTTGCTGTGTGCAGAGTACTTGTAAGCGCCTGAAGCACAGTGATGGTGGGTGTTTGTGCTGAATCCTCCCAAAGGTTTAGCACACAACTGCACTTATTAAATGCCCTTAATGTAAAATTGTGCTTACTCTAGTGTTTTGAGCTCTCCATCGCACACAGTGAGCTCCCTTAAGGGTGGACCACCAAAACCTGGGACCCGTCGGACATGCTGAACCCTCTGAGGGCAGGGCCACCGAGGGTAGGATGGCTGGCTGTGATCTGTGGCTGAGCCCCCTCCCCTCCCGCTGCTACCGAAGGCAAGTTTGCCACTACTGTGGAGTGCTCTGAAGCTGTGAGACCGTCTAGGGCAGACCCGCCGTGACGTTATACCTGGGTGACACTGGGAGCCCCCCGAGGGCAGGGCCGCTGCAGCATTGGACCCGTTGGATACTGTGAGTTCCCCCTTCGAGGGCAGGGCCCCCAAAATGTTCTGCCCCATGTGACACTTGTGAGGCCATCCAGAGCAGAACCACTTTGACAATGTACCCATGTGACACTGTGAGCCCTCGAGGGCAGGGCTGCTGCAATGTTGGACCCATTGGATACTGTGATTTCTGCCCCCTCACCCCGGGGGGGCAGGGCCCCCAATATGTTGTCTCTGTGACACTGTGATCCCATCCAGAGCAGAGCCGCCATGATGTACCCATGTGACACTGTGAGCCCTCGAGGGCAGGGCTGCCGCAACATTGGACCCTTTGGATACTGTGCGTCCCCCCCGGAGGGTACTCTCCCCAAAATGTTCTGCCCATGTGACACTATGAGCCTGTCCAGAGTAGAGCCGCCGTGACGTTTTCAATAGTATTTACTGAGCACTTTATATGTGCAGGACACTGAACTAAGCATGTGGGAGAGTACAATACAATGAATCCATGGTATTTATTGCACACTTGCTGTGTGCAGAGTACTTGTAAACTCCTGAAGCGCAGTGCTGGTGTGGTGTTTGTGCTGAATCCTCCCAAAAGTTTGGCACACAACTGCACTCCCAAAAGTTTAGCATACAGCTGCACTTATTAAATGCTCTTAATGTAAAATCGCGCTCACTCTAGTGTGCTGGGCTCTCTGCTGAACACAATGAGCCCCCTTACAGGTCGACCACCACAATCTGGGACCCGTCGGACACAGTGAACCCCCTGAGGCAGGGTGACTGGGAGCAGGGTGGCCGGTCGTGATCTGTAGCTGTTAACCCCCTCCCCACCCGCCGTTACCGAGGACAAGGCTGCCACAACCGTAGAGTGGTCTGAAGCTGTGAGCCTGTCCAAGGCAGAGCCACCGTGACTGCTGACGTTTTTGTGCCTGGGTGACACTGGGAACCTCCCGAGGGCAGGGCCACTGCAACGTTGGAGCTGTCAGATACTGTGGGTCGTTTTTTCCCCCCGCCCCCAGTCCTGAGGGCAGGGCCACAAAATTGTTCTGCCGTGTGACATTGGGAACCCATCCAGAGCAGAGCCGCCGTGACGTTGTCAATAGTATTTACTGAGCACTTTATTTGTGCAGGACACTAAACTAACCATGTGGGAGAGTACAATACAATGAATCCATGGTATTTATTGCACACTTGCTGTGTGCAGAGTACTTTTAAACTCCTGAGGGAGGAGGGGGGCCATGATCTATGGCCGTGGGCCCCCTCCCCACCCGCTGTTACTGAGGACAAGGCTGCCACAACTGTAGAGTAGTCTGAAGCTATGAGCCTATCCAAGGCAGAGCCGCCGTGACCTTGACGTTTGTGCCTGGGTGACACTGGGAACCCCCCGAGGGCAGGGCCACTGCAACTTTGGACTTGCCAGATGCTGTGGGTCCCCCCAAAGGCAGGGCCCCAAAAATGTTCTGCCCATGTGACACTGAGCTCATCCAGAGCAGAGCCGCCGTGACGTTGTCAATAGTATTTACTGAGCACTTTATTTGTGCAGGACACTGAATTAAGCATGTGGGAGAGTACAATACAATGAATCCATGGTATTTATTGCACACTTGCTGTGTGCAGAGTACTTTTAAACTCCTGAGGGAGGAGGGGGGCCATGATCTATGGCCGTGGGCCCCCTCCCTACCCGCTGTTACTGAGGACAAGGCTGCCACAACTGTAGAGTAGTCTGAAGCTATGAGCCTATCCAAGGCAGAGCCGCCGTGACCTTGACGTTTGTGCCTGGGTGACACTGGGAACCCCCCGAGGGCAGGGCCACCTGCAACTTTGACTTGCCAGATGCTGTGCGGTCCCCCCAAAGGCAGGGCCCCAAAATGTTCTGCCCATGTGACACTGAGCTCATCCAGAGCAGAGCCGCCCGTGACGTTGTCAATAGTATTTACTGAGCACTTTATTTGTGCAGACACTGAATTAAGCATGCTGGGAGAGTACAATACAATGAATCCATGGTATTTATTGTACACTTGCTGTGTGCAGGAGGTAACTTGTAAACTACTGAAGCGCAGTGATGGTGTGTGTTGTGTGCTAAACTTTTGGGAGGATTCGGCACAAACTGCACTTATTAAATGCTCTTAATGTAAAATTCTGCTCACTCCCAGTGTTCTGGACTCTCCGTCGCACACAGTGAGCCCGCTTAACGGTGGACCCCCACAAACTGGGACCCGTCGGACACGGTGAACACCCTGAGGCAGGGACACTGAGAGCAGGGTGGCTGGCCGTGATCTGGGGTTGTCAGCCCCCTCCCCACCCACTGCTAATGAGGACAAGGCTGTCACAACTCTGGAGCGGTCTGAAGCCCTGAAGCCGTCCAGGGCAGAGCTGCTGTGACGTTATGTCTGGGTGACCCTGGGAGCCCCCTGAGGGCAGGGCCACCGCAGCGTTGGACCCGTCGGATACTGTTAGTTTCCCCCCGCCCCAAGGTCAGGGCCCCAAAAATGTTCTGCCCATGTGACACTGTGAGCCCATCCAGACCAGAGCCGCTATGATGCAATACTCATGTGACACTGTGAGCCCTTGAGGGCAGGGCTGCCACAATGTTGGATCTGTCGGATACTGCGAGTCCTCCACCTTAGGGCAGGGCCCCAAAAATATTCTGCCCATGTGATACTGTGAGCTCATCCAGAGCAGAGCACCTGTGATGTTTTACCTGTGTGATACTGTGAGCCCTCGAGGGCAGGGCTGCTGCAATGTTGGACCCGTCGGATACTGTGAGTCTCTCCCCCCACCCCCCCGTTGGGGCAGGGCCACAAAAATATTCTGCCCATGCGACACTATGAGCTCATCCAGAGCAGAGCCACCGTGATGTTTTATCTGTTTGACATTGTGAGCCCTCGAGGGCAGGGCTGTTGCAATGTTGGACCCGTCGGATTCTGTGAGTCTCTTCCCCCTCCCTGCCCTTGGGGCAGGGCCACAAAAATATTCTGCCCATGTAGCATTGTGAGCCCATCTAGAGCAGAGCCGCCATGACGTTGTATCTGTGTGACACTATGAACCCTCGAGGGCAGAGCCATAGCAATGTTGTGCCTATGTAACACTTTAAGTCTTTAGGACCTGGGTGCTGGGAAGAATGATTAAAAAAATATGGCTGGTGGCAAAAGGGGGCTGGCCTTAATCTTCCCATATGGTTCTTCTTGTCCCGAGCACTGGAAAGAACAAACAGATCTCTGGATGTCAGAGAAAGGGGGTTAGCTTGATGTCATGAGCCTCAGATTTAGGTCTTCTTAGCCCGGGTTCTGGGAAGAACAACAACATGGGTGCCCTCAAAAGTGGGGACTGGCTTCATGTCCCAAACCCCATACTTAAGTCTTCCCATTTTGGGTCTTCATAGCCCTGGTGCTGGGAAAAACACTGAAAATTTGCGTGCCGGCAAAAGTGGGGAGTGGCTTCATGCCATGAACTCCAGAATTCAGTGTTCCCATTTGGGTCTTCATGGCCCAGGTGCCGGGAAGAATGAAAATATGTGTGCCGGCAAAACGGGGGGACTGGCTTCATGCCAAGAACCCCAGACTTCAGTGTTCCCGTTTGGGTCTTCAGTGGCCCAGGTGCCGGGAAGAACAATGAAAATATGGGTGCCGGCAAAAGTGGGACACTGGCTTCAAGCCAAGAACCCCAGATTTCAGTGTTTCCATTAGGGTCTTCATGGCCTGGGCTTTGGGAAGACCACTGAAAATATGGATGCCGGCAAAAATGGGGGGACTGGCTTCATGCCAAGTACCCCAGATTTCGATGTTCCCGTTTAGGTCTTCGTGGCCTGGGTGCCGGGGAGCGTAATGAAAAATATGGATGCCAGCAAAGAGGGGGACTGGCTTCATGCTATGAGCCCCAGATTTGAGTCTTCCCACTGGGTCTTCATGGCCCAGACACTGGGGACAATAATTTAAAAACTTTGGTGCCGGCAAAAAGGGTTTGTGGCTTCATGCCACAAACCCCAGATTTTAATCTTCCCATCTGGTTCTTCATGGCACAGGCACTGGGAACAATAAAGATGTGGGTGCTGGCAAAAGGGGGAACTGGCTTTATGC
Organism: Ornithorhynchus anatinus; assembly: GCF_004115215.2. Taxonomy (NCBI): domain Eukaryota; kingdom Metazoa; phylum Chordata; class Mammalia; order Monotremata; family Ornithorhynchidae; genus Ornithorhynchus; species Ornithorhynchus anatinus. Next base: position 42,279,741 of record NC_041740.1, read on the forward strand.
CATAAACCCCAGATTTGACTCTTCCCATTTGGGTCTTCATGGCCCAAGCACTGGGAACAACAATAGAGATATGGATGCCGGCAAAAGGTGGGGAGTGGCTTCATGCCATGAACCCCAGATTTGACTTTTCCCATTTGGGTCTTTATGGCTCAGGCACTGGGAAAAACAATAAAGATATGGGTGCCAGCAAAAGGAGGAACTGGCTTCATGCCGTGAACCCCAGATTTGACTCTTCCCATTTGAGTCTTCATGGCCAGCCACTGGGAACAACAATAAAGATATGGGTGCTGGCAAAAGCGGGTAGTGGCTTCATGACACAAACCCCAGATTTTAATCTTCCCATTTGGGTCTTCATGGCCCAGGCACCGGGAACAACAATAAATGGGGGATTGGCTTCATGCCACAAACCCCAAATTTGAGTCTTCCCATTTGGGTCTATATGGCCCAGGCAGTGGATACAGTAATAAAGATTGGGGTGCCGACAAAAGCAGAGAATGGCTTCATGCCTTGACCCCCAGATTTGAGTCTTCCCATTTGGGTCTCTATGGCCTGGGCACCAGGGATGATAATTTAAAAATTTGGGTGCCAGCAAAAGGGGGTAGTGGCTTCATCCCATGAACCCCAGATTTGAGTCTTGCCATTTGGGTCTTCGTGGTCCAGGCACCAGGAAGAACAATAATAACGTGAGTGCTATTTTGACGGTACCCATTTGGATCTTCCTGACCCGGATGCCAGGAAGCACACTAAAAATACTAGAGTCAGCAAAAAGGCTGGCTTCATACCTCGGACCCATGCGCCTCTCTGACACTTGGAGCCCCGCCTCAACGTTGTGCCCGTCTCCCACTGTGAGCTACCCCTCCACCCCTGGACTATGCACCGAGAGGCAGGGCCCCTGTGACTGAAAATGGGTCTGTCTGATCCCCCTGGAGAGAGGGCTGCTATGATGATGTGCTTCCCTGACACTTTGAGCACCCACCTGGAGCAGGGATGCCGGGTTCCTAGACGGGTCTGGCACTGGCATAGTAAGCTTATCTCTAGACTGTAAACTCACTGTGGGCAGGGAATGCATCTGCTTATTGTTACATTGTATACACCCTAGTGTTTAGGACAGTGCTCTGCACACAGTTAGCACCCAATAAGTACGATTGAATGAATGAATGAGTGACCGACATTGTGAGTAGGATTAGGCTGCCACGGCTCTGTGCCCATGTGACACTGTGAGCCGCCCACACCACACCGAGGGGCGGGGATGCTGCCACTGACAGTTGGCCTGTCTGACCCTATGAGCCCCCAGGGTGCCGGGCTGCCATGATACTGTGTCCATTTGATACTCTGAGCACCCCTCTGGGGCAGGGCCACTGCAGCATTGTGCCTGTGTGACACCGTGACCCCCTCGCACTGCACCGAGGGACAGGGCTGCAGCCACTGACAATGGGCCTGTCTGACCCTCTGAGCTCCCTGGGGGCCTGGCTGCCATAATGTTGTGTCTTTTTGACACTCTGAGCACCCCACCCGGGAAAGGGCCGCTGCAACTTTGTGCCTGTCTGGTACTGTGAGCCCCTCGCACCGCACCGAGGGGCAGGGCCACCAACACTGACAATGGGCCTGTCTGACCCGCTGAGCTCCCTGGGGGACGGGCTGCCATGATGTTGTACTCGTTTGATACTCTGAGCACCCCCCTGGGGCAGGGCCACTGCAGAGTTGTGCCTATGTGACACTGTGACCCCCACGCACTTCACCGAGGGACAGGGCTGCCGCCACTGACAATGGGCCTGTCTGACCCTCTGAGCTCCTGGGGGCCTGGCCGCCATAATGTTGTGTCTTTCTGACACACTGAGCACCTCACCCGGGGAAGGGCTGCTGCAACTTTGTGCCTGTCTGGTACTGTGAGCCCCTCGCACCGCTCCGAGGGACAGGGCTGCCGCCACTGACAATGGACCTGTCTGACCCTCTGAGCTCCCTGGGGGCCTGGCTGCCATAATTTTGTGTCTTTCTGACACTCTGAGCACCCCACCCGGGGAAGGGCTGCTGCAACTTTGTGCCTGTCTGGTACTGTGAGCCCCTTGCACCGCACCGAGAGACAGGGCCGCTGCCACTGACAATGGGCCAGTGTGACCCTCTGAGCTCCCTGGGGGCCGGGCTGCCATGTTGTTGTACTCGTTTGATACTCTGAGCACCTCCCTGGGGCAGGGCCACTGCAGAGTTGTGCCTATGGGACACTGTGAGCCCCTCGCACCGCACCGAGGGACAGGGCCGCCGCCACTGACAATGGGCCCGTGTGACCCTCTGAGCTCCCTGGGGGCCGGGCCGCCATGATGTTGTGTCTTTCTGACACTCTGAGCACCCCACCCGGGGAAGGGCTGCTGCAACTTTGGACCTGTCTGGTACTGTGAGTCCCTCGCACCACACCGAGGGACAGGGCCGCCGCCACTGACAATGGGCCAGTGTGACCCTCTGAGCTCCCTGGGGGCCGGGCTGCCATGATGTTGTACTCGTTTGATACTCTGAGCACCCCCCCTGGGGTAGGGCCACTGCAGAGTTGTGCCTATGTGACACTGTGACCCCCACGCACTTCACCGAGGGACAGGGCTGCCGCCACTGACAATGGGCCTGTCTGACCCTCTGAGCTCCCTGGGGTCCTGGCTGCCATAATGTTGTGTCTTTTTGACACTCTGAGCACCCCACCCAGGGAAGGGCTGCTGCAACTTTGTGCCTGTCTGGTACTGTGAGCCCCTCGCACTGCAGTGAGGGACAGGGCGGCCGCCACTGACAATGGGCCTGTCTGACCCGCCGAGCTCCCTGGGGGCCGGGCTGCCATGATGTTGTACTCGTTTGATACTCTGAGCACCCCCCTGGGGCAGGGCCACTGCAGAGTTGTGCCTATGTGACACTGTGAGCCCCTCGCACCACACCGAGGGACGGGGCTGCTGCCACTGACAATGGGCCTGTCTGACCCTCTGAGCTCCCTGGGGGCCGGGCTGCCATGATGTTGTTCTCGTTTGATACTCTGAGCACCCCCTTGGGGCAGGGCCACTGCAGAGTTGTGCCTATGTGACACTGTGAGCCCCTCGCACCACACCGAGGGACAGGGCGGCCGCCACTGACAATGGGCCAGTGTGACCCTCTGAGCTCCCTGGGGGCCGGGCTGCCATGATGTTGTACTCGTTTGATACTCTGAGCACCCCCCTGGGGCAGGGCCACTGCAGAGTTGTGCCTATGTGACACTGTGAGCCCCTCGCACCGCACCGAGGGACAGGGCTGCCGCCACTGACAATGGGCCTGTCTGACCCTCTGAGCTCCCTGGGGGCCTGGCCGCCATAATGTTGTGTCTTTCTGACACACTGAGCACCCCACCCGGGGAAGGGCTGCTGCAACTTTGGGCCTGTCTGGTACTGTGAGTCCCTCGCACCGCACCGTGGGACAGGGCCGCCACCACTGACAATGGGCCAGTGTGACCCTCTGAGCTCCCTGGGGGCCGGGCTGCCATGATGTTGTACTCGTTTGATACTCTGAGCACCCCCCCTGGGGCAGGGTCACTGCAGAGTTGTGCCTATGTGACACTGTGAACCCCTCGCACCGCACCGAGGGACAGGGCTGCCGCCACTGACAATGGACCTGTCTGACCCTCTGAGCTCCCTGGGGGCCTGGCTGCCATAATTTTGTGTCTTTCTGACACTCTGAGCACCCCACCCGGGGAAGGGCTGCTGCAACTTTGTGCCTGTCTGGTACTGTGAGCCCCTCGCACCGCACCGAGGGACAGGGCCGCCGCCACTGACAATGGGCCAGTGTGACCCTCTGAGCTCCCTGGGGGCCGGGCTGCCATGATGTTGTACTCGTTTGATACTCTGAGCACCCCCCTGGGGCAGGGCCACTGCAGAGTTGTGCCTATGTGACACTGTGAGCCCCTCGCACCACACCGAGGGACAGGGCCGCCGCCACTGACAATGGGCCCGTGTGACCCTCTGAGCTCCCTGGGGGCCGGGCCACCATGATGTTGTGTCTTTCTGACACTCTGAGCACCCCACCCGGGGAAGGGCTGCTGCAACTTTGTGCCTGTCTGGTACTGTGAGTCCCTCGCACCGCACCGAGGGACAGGGCCGCCGCCACTGACAATGGGCCAGTATGACCCTCTGAGCTCCCTGGGGGCCGGGCTGCCATGATGATATTCCCGTTTGATACTCTGAGCACCCCCCTGGGGCAGGGCTACTGCAGAGTTGTGCCTATGTGACACTGTGACCCCCACGCACTGCACCGAGGGACAGGGCTGCCGCCACTTACAATGGGCCTGTCTGACCCGCTGAGCTCCCTGGGGTCATGGCTGCCATAATGTTGTGTCTTTTTGACACTCTGAGTACCCCACCCAGGGAAGGGCTGCTGCAACTTTGTGCCTGTCTGGTACTGTGAGCCCCTCGCACTGCAGTGAGGGACAGGGAGGCTGCCACTGACAATGGGCCTGTCTGATCCTCTGAGCTCCCTGGGGGCCCGGCTGCCATGATGTTGTTCTCGTTTGATACTCTGAGCACCCCCTTGGGGCAGGGCCACTGCAGAGTTGTGCCTATGTGACACTGTGAGCCCCTCGCACCACACCGAGGGACAGGGCGGCCGCCACTGACAATGGGCCTGTCTGACCCTCTGAGCACCCTGGGGGCCGGGCTGCCATGATGTTGTACTCGTTTGATACTCTGAGCACCCCCCTGGGGCAGGGCCACTGCAGAGTTGTGCCTATGTGACACTGTGAGCCCCTTGCACCGCACCGAGGGACAGGGCTGCCGCCACTGACAATGGGCCTGTCTGACCCTCTGAGCTCCCTGGGGGGCCAGGCCGCCATAATGTTGTGTCTTTCTGACACACTGAGCACCCCACCCGGGGAAGGGCTGCTGCAACTTTGTGCCTGTCTGGTCCTGTGAGTCCCTCGCACCGCACCGTGGGACAGGGCCGCCGCCACTGACAATGGGCCAGTGTGACCCTCTGAGCTCCCTGGGGGCCGGGCTGCCATGATGTTGTACTCGTTTGATACTCTGAGCACCCCCCCTGGGGCAGGGCCACTGCAGAGTTGTGCCTATGTGACACTGTGAGCCCCTCGCACCGCACCGAGGGACAGGGCTGCCGCCACTGACAATGGGCCTGTCTGACCCTCTGAGCTCCCTGGGGGCCTGGCCGCCATAATGTTGTGTCTTTCTGACACACTGAGCACCCCACCCGGGGAAGGGCTGCTGCAACTTTGGGCCTGTCTGGTACTGTGAGTCCCTCGCACCGCACCGTGGGACAGGGCCGCCGCCACTGACAATGGGCCAGTGTGACCCTCTGAGCTCCCTGGGGGCCGGGCTGCCATGATGTTGTACTCGTTTGATACTCTGAGCACCCCCCCTGGGGCAGGGCCACTGCAGAGTTGTGCCTATGTGACACTGTGAGCCCCTCGCACCGCACCGAGGGACAGGGCTGCCGCCACTGACAATGGACCTGTCTGACCCTCTGAGCTCCCTGGGGGCCTGGCTGCCATAATTTTGTGTCTTTCTGACACTCTGAGCACCCCACCCGGGGAAGTGCTGCTGCAACTTTGTGCCTGTCTGGTACTGTGAGCCCCTCGCACCGCACCGAGGGACAGGGCCGCTGCCACTGACAATGGGCCAGTGTGACCCTCTGAGGTCCCTGGGGGCCGGGCTGCCATGAAATTGTGTCTTTCTGACACTCTGAGCACCCCACCCGGGGAAGGGCTGCTGCAACTTTGTCTCTGTCTGGTACTGTGAGTCCCTTGCACCGCACCGAGGGGCAGGGCCACCGCCACTGACAATGGGCCTGTACGACCCTCTGAGCTCCCTGGGGGGCCAGGCTGCCATGATGATATTCCCATTTGATACTCTGAGCACCCCCCTGGGGCAGGGCCACTGCAGAGTTGTGCCTATGTGTCACTGTGACCCCCACGCACTTCACCGAGGGACAGGGCTGCCGCCACTGACAATGGGCCTGTCTGACCCTCTGAGCTCCCTGGGGTCCTGGCTGCCATAATGTTGTGTCTTTTTGACACTCTGAGCACCCCACCCAGGGAAGGGCTGCTGCAACTTTGTGCCTGTCTGGTACTGTGAGCCCCTCGCACTGCAGTGAGGGACAGGGCGGCCGCCACTGACAATGGGCCTGTCTGACCCGCCGAGCTCCCTGGGGGCCGGGCTGCCATGATGTTGTACTCGTTTGATACTCTGAGCACCCCCCGGGGCAGGGCCACTGCAGAGTTGTGCCTATGTGACACTGTGAGCCCCTCGCACCACACCGAGGGACAGGGCTGCCGCCACTGACAATGGGCCTGTCTGACCCTCTGAGCTCCCTGGGGGCCTGGCTGCCATAATGTTGTGTCTTTCTGACACTCTGAGCACCCCACCCGGGGAAGGGCTGCTGCAACTTTGTGCCTGTCTGGTACTGTGAGCCCCTCGCACCGCACTGAGGGACAGGGCGGCCACCACTGACAATGGGCCAGTGTGACCCTCTGAGCTCCCTGGGAGCCGGGCTGCCATGATGTTGTACTCGTTTGATACTCTGAGCACCCCCCTGGGGCAGGGCCAATGCAGAGTTGTGCCTATGTGACACTGTCGACCCCCGGCACTGCACTGCACCGAGAGGCAGGGCCACCGCCACCGACAATGGGCCTGTCTGATACTTTGAGCTCCCTGGGGTCCGGGCTGCTGTGATGTTGTGCCCGTTTGACACTCTGAGCACCTCCCTGGGGCAGGGCCACTGTAACGTTGTGCCTTTCTTGTACTGTGAGCTTCCCATCCCTCACTGAGAGGCAGGGCCACCGCCTC